>NC_138204.1:98526209-99726209 GCF_964194415.1 Vipera berus
TGTGCACTTTATAATTGATTACCAAGAAAAATCTTGCAGCAGCACAAGATCTTGTGAAGATGTAACATTGAATCAATTATCCAGGTAGACTAAAAGCTTTTTAATCAATTAAAAAGATGCCCTGGATTTATCCAATAGAACTTATGTACACACAGAGAGAGACAGAATATTCCCTTTATTGACAGAAACTTTTTTTATCTCACACACGCACTCACGTTTCTCTTGACATACTCAATTCCTGCATCCATATAAAAGAAGGCAGAAGTATGCTCCTATAGATTGCAATTTTCATTTCTTTCTACAAGCTTTCATTCCTCAGAACAGTTAACATACTACCCAGTATATTTCTACCAGCAATTAAAATGTCTTAAAACTCTTTCTTACATTTCCTTTCTTTAGAAACCTTTTTATTAAAATACACAAATTCACAAACTTGCTCTTTTCCATTTATATATGTGGTGTGCAATAATTTACTCCATTTTTCAATTAAAAACAATTACCTTGGTATATTGTTTTCAGATCTGTGATCCTCATTCTATCATACAATTATCTGATATTCTCTGCATATCATTTGAATGCTCATCCAATAAGGTTGCATAATCTACCAACAAGAATGCACTTATATAGATAATTCCAACCAACCAAGACCTCTCATATCAGCATGAATATTCTGTCAAATTTTTAATAGCAACTTACAATCAAGAAGTAACATTCTCACAGTCATCTTCAACCAGAGTCATCACAAGGAAAAAGGGAATTAGGATAAAGAAATGTTGGTAAGTGTATATGCTTATTTTAGAATTCTCTTTATCTCTAAATTTGTTAGGAGAGATTTCTTTTTTTTTTATTGAAAAGTTTTAAGATACAATTTTCCTTTAAAAATCCCCCCTTCCCCCTCCCTCCTCCCCCCCTCCCCCCCGACTTCCCAAAGCTAAATACAAGGTATATATATAAAAAGCAATCATAAACAATCATATACTAACAACTATAAACTCTAAAATCCAACACTCTCTAGCTTATATAGGATAAAACAAGCCTTAATAATATTAAATATATATAAAAAGAGACTAAAATAAGAAAAGAAAAGAAAAAAAACGAAAGAAGACTTATTCAAATGCTACATAAAATTTCTTAACCCTATACTTGTTCTGGATAAACTCAATCCATTTTCTCCATTCCATAATATAGCGTTCTTGCGAGTGATCTTTCAAATAGGCCGAAATCTTCGCCATCTCTGCCAGGTCGGAAACCTTTAAAGTCCACTCTTCTATGGTCGGCAGTTCCTCTTTCTTCCAATATTGGCCTATCAAAAGTCTTGCTGCCGTAATTAAGTTCAACATCAACTTGGTGTCCACAACTGTAGCGTCTGCAATTATTCCCAACAAAAAAAGTTGCGGACAAAACTTTATCCTCTGTTTAAAAATCTTCTGCATATTCCACCAGACTTTTATCCAAAAAGCCTTAACCTTCTTACATGTCCACCATATGTGAAAATATGTTGCATCTTCATCTCCGCACCTCCAACATTTCTTGATCTACTTGCTAACCACCCAGTGATGAACCGGAATGGTGGTTACTCACCTTTTTGTAAAAAAAGAAGAATATGCAGATGTTCTGAACTAGTAATAATTTGCCAATCACATTCTTCTTTCTCAGGCTCTGAGAAGGCCATTACATATTCCTTATGCATAATTACATTAAGCAAAGAAAGTAATGTCCTACATTCATGTCCTAGTCTTTGTTCAGTATTGAACCCTTTGCTAAGCATTCTATTTATTCTCATACAATTATTGCTTCTAGTGTACATTGCTATTATTGCATGGAGGAACTTGGAATTCCATATTTGCACAACGCAATTCAAGGTTATTCCTCATATACTTTCCTTAAATACACAAGAAATCCTTCCCACATTCATACTTAATGATCTAGTCTGCACACTGCCTTCCTGGTGTAAAGCCATGGTGTACTTTCCACATTTTACTTATTCTTGCAACCTTTCCCCGAGTTGCTAGATTTCCAAGACACATTTCTAATTTAATCCCTCTGTAGTTTCTGCACAGACTCTTGCTATCTTTTCTGTTCTATATTTGAAAATGATAACAGCATTCTTCCAGCTGTTAGGCACAGAAGCCAGCTATTCCCAAACATCAAGCAAGTCACAAAGCACCACTGTAAGCAAACCTTTAACATTCCTCTAGTTCAGACATGTCAAACACAAGGCCCGGGGGCCAGATCTGGCCCGCGAAGTGGTTTCATGTGGCCCGCGAAGCCATCCTGGAAACAGTGAGGGAATGTCCCCCACTGCCTTGGCCCTGGCCCAGAGATCCTCTTTCTGCCAGAGACCCTTAGATCTGTCCCACTCCTGCCCAGGCCCCCATAGGCACCCTTGATGCAAACGATGTAGAGCTGGCCACACCCACCCAGTAGGCCATACACACTCTAGCCACACCCACCCAGTAGGCCATGCCCACCCAGGCCACACCCACCTGGCCCCCTGAGGACAACCACAATGCTTATGTGGCCCTCAGTGAAATTGAGTTTCACACCCCTGCTCTAGTTGTACTAGGGACACCTCCAGCCTTGCCATTTTTCAACATGACATTGTATTTTTTGGGGAGGGGGCAGGGGATGGGGGGGGTAAGCTGATTACTTACCAAAAAAGCATCATTCTCATTCATTCTTCAGTCTGTTAATATCCCAAATGTCTTTTCTATCATCTCATTCTCACCCTTCCATTTATGTCATCTAACAGAATTACATTTTTCTGTGTATTGGGTTCATTTAAAATGTTGTAATTCCTCCCCCCTCCTTCCCATTCATATATGGTTCTTCTATTATCTTCATTTACTTGTAGTTATTGTCAGTCTATGGACTCTTATATGCACTTGCAATAGCCTAGATATCTCTATCTCATAGTTTCTGACAGAGAGGGAGGAAAGAAGAGAGAAAGATTGTGACCTCACAATCTCCAGATGATGACACTGGTGATAATAGATATAGCTGTGCCAACTGACAGCAGCATCAGGAAGAAAAGATTGGAGAAGTACCAAAGCCTGAAGGAGGAACTAGAGAGGGTATGGAAAGTAAAGACCAAAGGGGTCCTAGTGGTAGTAGGAGCATTTGGGGCTATCGCTTAGGAGAGTGGCCCCAACAGATCCAAGGAACATCAACAACATCATGTTTTAAAATGCCACAAGAAGAGTGCAGTGCTAGGAACAGCTTAGATACTGTGCAGGACGCTTGCAGGCCCAGGATTGAGGAAGACACATACACTGACTGTACCATGCCTTGAGGTAAGAAGCAAATTATTTATCTCAATTCCACTTTATAAGAACAGACTATCTTCATTCACAAGATCCCACACGTGATTCTTTTTTTAATAAAGCAAGGAAAGCAGTTCCCTTGCTGTGAAGAGTCAAGGTATAAGGGTAGCTTGGTCTAGAGATAACAGGAATACCTGAAGGAATGGCCCTTCCTGCATGCTTCTACTTGTATACTAAAATCCTCTTCAGAGGGCCAGCCATGTCATCCAGCCCTGCTAAAATGCAGCAAGTATATATTTACCCAGAAAGAGGCCTTTTCAACGTGATCTCCTTGACGAAGGAATTGCTATCACTACTGAAATGCTGTATATCTAGTGCTACCTTTATTGTCTTTTCTGTGTCAGATAAAGACCCTTTTATTTCTCCCTGATCTTTTAATGATTTGTTCATCCTGCTATAATATGTTTAATTTTTATTGCTTTTTAAAACTCTGTTATCCTATTATTATCTTAATTTGCATATGTTCTATATGCTTTGATTAATGATTTTAACCTTCCCTTTGAATGGTTTGAATTTGTAAAGTGGTTTGAAAATGCAATTTATTTATTTATTTAAAAAATAAATCTTATCACAAGATCAAAGCCTTTCCTTTTATCTAAATTTCAGAAAAATATAATCAAGGCTTTTTCACACAATGCCTTTCAATAAAAAGATAACACAACGCTAGGTTCATATGCTTTAGTTTTACTCATGACACGTGGTTGCTAATAGTAAGAAAAGTATCAGTCAATATAGGTACATTTTTCCCTAGTAGGACACAAGTGCAATGTGTCACTGTGTTTTTTTAGTTTTTGTCAGTAAGCTCCTTGCAGTCTGTTTCTTTGCAAGTTGAATTGTTATCTTATCATTGTAACCATGGTGAGTATCACATGTTCAGCCATGTATTTTGTTTGGTTTTATATTTATTACTGTGTGCACATGTCCAAAACAAAACTTACTTTCTTTTTCCTTTCCTTTGTGCTCTCTGGTGAGATAGACATGTAGTCATGAGTCTTTCTGTGTTTTTACAAGTTTCTTTGTAATTAAAAGGTTAATAGTAGAATATATGCTTCGGTTTTTCTTTCTTTTACCTGTTGTTTATCATGCATCAAATGAACCATGGTTCATCGCCCTCTGATAGAGTTTTGTTTGATTTACTTTTCTGACATGGTAGCAGAGGATGGTTTGTTTGTTTGTTTTTTGATGCTGATAAGCGTTTAGTAGTTAGTTCAGCGACTGAGGAACGCTGTGCTCAATTTACTGAAAATGCTCAGAAAAAAGAAAGACAGAAAGGAGTCTGATGAAGAACAGACTTTACTTGCTTCTGCCACGCGTCTTGGAGAAGAAGATTTAAGGTCAGTTACACCATCTTCTGATTTTACTAGCTGTCATGCAGCTGTCTCAGAAAGATTTCACACTCAAGGAGCTCATGATGAATATGAGTGGTTTGGTGCCAGACCAGTGAAACCTGGGCAGGATGTAATTTATTATTCTCCTCAAACCCCTGAACAAACTCTGCCTGAGAACGCTGTTCAAAGTTATTTTGATCAAATTGAGGTTTTTGAACAGAGGCTGCAACAGGCAATAGCATATGCCTCAATGATTAAGCAGCATGAGAGGGACTCTGCTGTTATTCAAAGCCCAGATTCGGCCATATTGCCTCCTTCTTCCAAGCCAAAGCCAGTCCCAACAGTGGGTGTTATGTTAGACGAAGGGGAACAGAAAGATCAAATGGCACACAAGGCTACAGTGAAGCCTGAATCTAATGTTATAACACCATCTGCTGATGAATCTGTTTTACAAGATAGAAATCAATTACTATATGGAATACAGGAGGAAATACAAAGAATGCAAACTGCATTTACACAGATGTCTATTCATCAATCATTGCTCCAAGCTGATGGTGCTAGAATTCCTATTAATACTGCCACTATTCAGGTTCCTGTCTCAGATAGAGCACAGCAACAGTCAGCCCAAGTGCAGTTACCACTGGGTTCTCAAATACAAAGGCCAGTGCCAACTGCAGGCCAACTTAAAGTAGCAGGTCAAGTGCCAGCGCCTCCTGCTGGTCAGGGTGGAATTGTGGCTCAAGTGCACCCACAGCCAGCACCGGTACCAGCAGCAGACCCAATGCATCTATCCCAATTCTTGACACAGGGGCCACTGGTGTCTCCTGCAGGTCAAGTCCAGATTGCACAACCTGCACAGCCAGTACCTCAAATGCATGCTCCTCAACAGGCATCTTCTATTGTACCACTGGTTGGTGACTTGAAATTGAAGCAATCAGGACAAAATTACAGGGCATGGGTCAGTGAAGTTAGACTTTTGCTTCACAGAGAAGGTACCCATTGCATGGTATTTAATCCTCCTAACCACCCATGGACTCCTGATATATGGGACTTGAATACTAAAGCATGCACAACATTATTGATGTCAATGGACACTGAATTGCAGCTTACGTTTTCACAAGATGCAACTGCTCAACAAATTTGGACTCAATTAGAAGCATGTTATCGGCCTACATCAATTGAATCTACATGTTTGCTTTTGTCCAAGTTCCATGGCTCTAGATTAAAACCTGGTGAACATATTGGAAAACACTTAACTAAAATGAAAGGAATAAGAAGAGAACTGGGTGAAAAAGGCTATCCTATTGATGACTTTCAAATGATTAGCATTATTATTAACTCATTGAACTATGAATGGAAAGATGCTATTGCCAAGATTAATCAAGTGCCCATTGCTCAACGCACAGTGGATCATGTATGCAGAATTTTAACCGAAGAAGAGGCACTTATGCACATTTGAGAGGACCACCTGCATCAAGAGCTCCAGCGAGGCGTTCCTTCCATGAAAGAGCCTATGTTCCAAGGATGCCAAGATGTTACATCTGCAATCGTGTGGGACATGTCACCCAAGATTGTCCCCAACGATTTCCAGTGCCTGCCACGTACCAGCCCAGAGGAACAGATTCCAGAAGAGGCAGAGATAGAGGTGGACGACAAGGTCGTGGTCCCAGGCATGATCCGCAAGCTCCACTTGCCACATTGGCTTTAACCAATGATCCACAACCTCAAGCAGAGTACGACAGACGACTTCTTTGGACTTTGGACAGTGGAGCAGCATTACATGTTACCTATAGAAAAGAGCTTTATACAGAGATGCACGAGCTTGAACCTGAACTTTGTGAACTTTACTCTTTTTCAAATCATTCTGTTCAGGTCATGGGAAAAGGAACTGTTTATCTTGAAGAGTTCGATGCATTTATTCCTGATGTTTATTATGTACCATCAGCTAATAGTAATTTGCTTAGTCAGAGTCACTTGTCTAGGGTATCAAATTCCAGGTTCATCATCTTGAAAAAGCAAGTTATGTAGTTAAAGACGGAGATATTGTTGCTGAAACCATGTTGATTGGTGGTGTTTATTACTTAAAACCAAAGTCTAAGCAGCAAGAGCAGGCAAGTATACAAGATCCAAAAAGGGGGAGTGTAGGCCCAGTGAGAGATGTCCCAGAGAGAGATCCTGTTACTATTTCAAAGCTCCTAAAGTTAACAGGAAGACAAATAAGATACAGGTTGCTCATGACAAGCCTGAGGTTCCTAATAAACATGCTAATGTTGAGAATTCAGTAACAGGTAAACCTTTGCATTACAGGTGTATTCATAAGTGGCATAGAAGATTGGGTCATGCCAGTTTCCGTGTTCTGAAGAAGATGCCAGAGTTTGCAAGAGGTTTGGATCTAACGAGGTGTAAGGTGTTCTTAGATTGTGCTGTCTGCAAAAAATCCAAATCCAAAGCAGCAGCAATTCCACGCCTGTCAACACACATTTTTGATTTGGTACACACTGACATAGTGGGTCCTTTTACATCAACAATTGGTGGTAAAAGATATTTCTTGACAATTGTTGATAATTACTCTAGATATGGATATGTATTTCCTATGAAAGAAAAATCTGAGACCTTTCAGATCTTTAAAGACTTTGCTGCTCTTGTATATACCCAACACGAAGTCAGCATCGCCAGAATTCAGAATGATTGCAGTGCTGAATTCATGTCTCAGCATTTTCAGGACTGGATGCGTAAGAATGGCATACTACACCAGACCTCAGCTCCTTACACTCCAGCTGAGAATGGAGTGGCAGAATGCAGAAATGGGGTTTTGTAAACAATGATGCATTGCCTACTTGAAGATGCTAACCTCAGTCTCCCATACTGGGGTGAGGCTATTAAATATGCCAATCATATCATCAACCGTACTTGGAGTAGTGTAATAAATCAGACCCCTTATTTCATGTTATTTGGACACAAGCCTCATCTCACGCATCTCCATATTTTTGGTTCATATGCTATGGTGAATATTCCTTTAGGTCAAAGAAGGAAAGGGGGTCCTGCAGCAAAAAGAATGAGATTTATGGGTATTGACGATAATTCAAAATGGAGCAAATACATCGACTCTTCTCATGTAATAGTGATTTCACAATCCGCTACTTTTGAGGAAGATGCTGACTGGTCCAGGATTCATTCTAACAATCCTGGAGTTTATTTCCCTAGAGATGATGCTGATAATGCCATGCAGCCTGATGATCAAGATTCACAGGCAAATGTTCCTTCCACAAGTTCTTCTCAACCTACTGTTCCGTCTTCGCAAGCTGCCGATGCTGCCACTGGCAATAATGATGAAGACGAGGACGAAATGGAAGAAGAATGGACAGTTGTTCTGAGACGTTCCAAGAGGACCACAAAGGGAATCCCTCCAAAACGGTATTTGTGGCAAGTAATGAAAGCACCTTTAACTTTGATTTGTAATGTTACACTTCCTCCTGATAAGTTCACACAAATCAAACATCTTCCTGAATCAGAGCAAGATAAATGGTATGAGGCAATGCAGGCTGAAATGGACAGTCTAAAGAAACTTCAAGTGTTTACGCCTACAAGCCCTCCAGCAAACAAGAAAATTATTGGCACTCAATGGGTCTACAGAATTAAAAAGAAGCCAAATGGTGAGTCGTTGTATAAGGCCAGACTTGTAGCTCAGGGTTTCTCTCAACGTTATCCTGAGGACTATACAAATACTTATTCACCCACAGTGCGGACTGAGAGTGTGAAAATCGCTTTAGCCACTGCAACTATCCTTGGTTTAGAGGTTTTCCAGTTTGATGTTGAAACAGCTTATCTACACGCTGATCTAGATGAAGAAATTTATGTCAAAGGTCCTCCAGGTTTCCGACAACAGGAAGAGGATACTTGGTTTCTACACAAAAGTCTTTATGGTCTGAAACAGTCTGGTTTAATGTGGTATTTATGTCTTTCTGACAAACTAAATTCAATGGGCTTTACTAAGTCTGAAACAGACGAATGCGTGTTTAATAAAAGATCTGATAATAGGTATGAGATAGTTGTTGTTTATGTTGATGATATTGTTTATATTGGTCCAAATAAGCAGATGAGTGAGTTTTTTGCTAAAGCTTTACAAAAGTATTTCACATTGAAGTCTTTAGGATATATTAACACTTATTTGGGTATTCAAGTTGTCAAAACTCAGAAGGGGTTCAGTCTCACACAAGAAGATAAAATTGAACAACTATTGCATCACTGCAACATGGAGGATGCTAAAACAGTGAGTATAACCATGGAAACCTATTTTCACAACTTGGCACATGAACCAAGTCCTGAGTTTGAAGATCAAACACTTTATCGCTCAGTCATTGGGTCGCTGCTGTATATTAGTAGTTGGACTAGACCCGACATTGCAGTTAGTGTTAATCTCCTATCACGACACGTAGGCAGGGCAAAACAGTTTCATTGGACATGTGTTAAAACATTATTGACATACTTAAAGCACACTAAAAACATGAAGTTATTATTAGAACTGACACATACTGATTATGCGGAGTTATGTTGTTATGCAGATTCCGATTGGGCGAGCAATAAGAAATCACGTAAAAGTACTTCAGGTTATATGATGTTTTTAAATGGATGTCCTGTGTACTGGCATGTGCGCAAACAGAATTTTGTTTCTTGTTCATCTACTGAAGCTGAATATGCTTGTGTTTCAGATGCATGTAATTCTCTAACGTGGTTTGATGCTTTAGTCACAGATATCTGGACACAGCCAATCCGACCGATCACTGTGATGGAAGATAACAAATCTGTGGTTTACATATCTGAAACACGATTTACAGGTTCTAGGTCTAGACACATTGACATCCGTTATCAAAATATAAGACAAGTAGTTAAACAAAGTTTTGTAAAATTGCAGTATGTGCCTACACATGATCAGATTGCTGATATGCTGAACAAGCCACTTCCTGCAGCCCAGTATGAGTATCTGCGTAAGAAAATGTGTCTTATCTGAGTTCTGCCTTACTGACAAAAGAAGGGGATGTCACTGTGTTTTTTTTAGTTTTTGTCAGTGAGCTCCTTGCAGTCTGTTTCTTTGCAAGTTGAATTGTTATCTTATCATTATAACCATGGTGAGTGTCACATGTTGAGCCATGTATTTTGTTTGGTTTTATATTTATTACTGTGTGCGCATGTCCAAAACAAAACTTACCGGTACTTTCTTTTTCCTTTCCTTTGTGCTCTCTGGTGAGATAGACATGTAGTCATGAGTCTTTCTGTGTTTTTACAAGTTACTTTGTAATTAAAAGGTTAATAGTAGAATATATGCTTCAGTTTTTCTTTCTTTTACCTGTTGTTTATCATGCATCAAATGAACCATGGTTCATGACCCTCTGATAGAGTTTTGTTTGATTTACTCTTCTGATACAACCAAAACTCATTGTTATCCCAAGCACATATTTTGTAGAGTGATATGGCTATATGGGGCCATATCACTTCGTCCTTTCTTCAACCTTTCACTCAAATCAGGTGACTTCCTGTCTCAGAGAAGATCATTTGGAACTCATAGGGAATGAACATTCTGCCCTCTGGAACAATTTTCCCTCCAAGGTTTAGGAGGCTTCCACATTCCTGGCTATTTGAAAAACCATAAAGATCTCAATTTTCTACAAGCATTATTTATTTTTTATTTTATTTATTTTAATTCCATTTATATCCCGCCCTTCTCCGAAGACTCAGGGCGGCTTACAAGCTTAGCAGTAGCCTTCATTCTATGTATATGCCTGCTTATTAGGGCTTTCACACACACCCCAAGCGGCATTATTACAAAGTCAGCTTAATTGCCCCCAAGAATCTGGGTCCTCATTTTACCTACCTCGGAAGGATGGAAGGCTGAGTCAACCTTGAGCCTGGTGGGATGCGAACCTGCACTAATTGCAGGCAGCTGGTGTTACTTAAGGAGGCATTAGGGTTGTCTATTGGATGTCAAGGACCAGTTGCAGGCATCTCAATTTAAAACATCATAAAATCCTAGATGGTAGGAATAAAATTCAAATGTCTTAGTAAGTTAATATAGTGACATGTGATAAAGACATTGAGAAATGGGGCAGAGAAAAGCTTCTTAAGAGATGGTCAAATAAGGAAGAGCATAGCCTACAGCTGCATAAGGGGAGAATAACAAGGCTCAGAAGGGACTCTCTCTAACTTCTCAGGCTGCAAGGATACAACATGAGACCTGTAGTTTCAGACTTGCAAGATTTTGTCATTGAAATCGAATTAGCTCATCTGGTCATGTTTCCTGTCTGATATACCCAGGAAGACTGACAGCTGGAGAGAAGGAATCAAAATAGAGGCAAGTGCAATTTTCTGCACTTTGGAACTGAAAATCAGATATGCAGATATAGAATGTGTGATACTTGAATAAGATTTGTGAATAAGATTTTAAAACAGTACTTGATTGAGAACTGATTATAAATCAGTAGTGTGAGGTGGCTACAAAGAGGAAGGCGATTTTAAGCAGCATCAACAGAAATACATTTTAAAACCATGAAATATACCTATTCCACTCTACAGAAAGTCCTCGACTTACAATTGTTTATTTAGTGACCTTTCACAGTTACAACAGCACTGACAAAAGTGATGTATGAGTGTTTTTCACACTTATGATTGTTGGAACATCCCGTAGTTATGTGATCAAAATTTGGATGCTTAGAAACTTGTTCATACAATATTTATGACGATTGCAGTATTCCAAGGTCATGTGGTTGCTTTTTGAGACCCTGAGTCAAAGGAGAAGCCCGATTTACTTTACATTGTGCTACTAAATTAACAACCTGCAGTGATTCACTTAACAGCTTTGACAAGAAAAGTCATAAAATGGGTCAAAACTCACTTAACAAATATCTCACTTAGCAACAGAAATTTTGGGTTCAGTTGTGGTCATAAGCTGAGGACTGCCTGTATTCTATTTTAGTCAGGCTGCATCTCAAATCAGTCAGACTGTGTCCAGTTTGGGGCTCTATATTTTAAGAAGATTCAGAAAAATTAGAACAGATTCAGAAAAGGGAAACAAACATGACCAGGGACTAAGAAGTAATCCCTAAGAAAAATGATTGATGTAGCTGCATATTTCTGAGAAAAGATGACAGGCATAAAAGGTGAAACCATTGAGTTGGGAATCTCTGAATCTCAAGCCTCAGAAAGCAATTTTTGTAAACAAAGGACAGAAGAGACCATTTTCTAGGCCAAGAGATCAGCAGTTTGACAAGAAGATAGGAAGAATGTAAGCCTGGGAATTAATATACGTACATAGAAGGCAGGGATCTAGGGTTTTATTAGACTGTATGTACAGTATGTCTTCCTAATTTTTTTTTCAATAAATATTTTCTCTAAGCTTTTTTCATCTGCTTGGAATGTGAAGTGAAGGAAGAGGATATAGAAAATTTTATCAGGTATAAAGCTGTAACCTAAAGGGAATATGATGGTGATTTTAAAATATTTGAAGTAATGTGATGAAGTACTCAGTTTGACTAGAAACACTACTCATTTCAATTTATCTGGATACACAATAGCTACAGAAATTCTATTCCCTCACTATTTTAATGTAGGAGGAAGGTCCTTTATAAAGATGACCAAGAGATGACATTAGAGAGACACGCAGTTTCTAGGGCAATGTAGTATGATCTAAACAGATCTTCCCAATTCAACAATTCTAGGTATTTTTCTTGCTTTTCTCAAGTCTAAAACTTGTTGCATTAAAAACAAGCAAACATCTCTATCTGGCAAAAAGATACATTTCATTCAGCTGTGGTATTCTAAACTGGAGGGTATTTTTGAAGAAAGTATGGTCATAGTGATCACAATGCTTTTCCACATGGAGTCTGAAACGATGCTGGCCATGTTTTTCCCCTCAAAAACCTCCCACACAATTTTCAAGTCATTCTAGAGTAGAGGTAGGCCAAGCTTCTTAACAATTTTGTGTTTCCACATTAATATTATTCTGGAAGGCATTTGTGTAAGAGAGAAAATGGGGAGGGGGAGGTCAGAGTATCCTAACTTTTCAAAAATCTTCTTCTATCTAATCAGTGCAGTATAACTCTATGTCATTAAGTGTCAATACTAGATGAGTTGTTCCTGCTCTCAGTGCTGAATAATATTCTACCATTACTGTATTGATTAAAAGCAGTCTTCTGGAGGGGCAGCAAATCAAAGTTAGTTTTGGAAAGATTCGTAGATGGAATGAAAATAGGAAGTGGCTGACCCCACCTGTGGCTCAGAAAGGAAATGTTTAAGTGCCCAAAGAATATATTACTGCAGGCTCAAATCAGGTCTTGGACTTTTCCTAACTAGAATGTCACCTGGCAACTTTTCTGTGTAAATTTGTGAAGGCCACTGTTTTATTAAGTGAGAATCAAGAGACAATAGGTACTGTAGATAAATAAGTACCAGCAGATAAGGAAGTTTTAAGCTTTATTTTTTTAACTGTAGCAGACCAATTAAAAAGAATCACATTAAAGCATAATGGATCAAGGAAGATGCTCTCCGTTCAGCTGCTGGGAGCCCCTTTTCAAGCAGTGGAGATACCCCAAAAGCCCTGGTACCCACCACTGATTGCAGAAGCCTATGCAGAGCCTATGTGCTAAAAGGGCTATTAACGCTGCTAACATCTAATGTTATTGCTTGACAAGAGATGAAGAAGTAGCCGTTTCATATGTTAAACTTGTGTATTGCTTTAAGACGTATATTGTTTTAGTTTAAGGTTAGGAGGGGGAATGAGTACGATTGCACTTTTCAAGGCCATTTTTCTCCCTAAAGAAGATAAGGCTTTGGCGGTCTTCTAATGGAAGGGAAACTGATTCTTTAAATTAATTGGAGAATATGATTAATGACAAAATTAGAAAGGTAGAGAATTGTGTTTTAATATATTGTGCAAGGGGCAGAGATTTCAGATTCCAGCTTCTTTCGAGCAAGCATTTGCCGGTGTATTAGGCTAATAAAGGACTTTTAAGGTAAACAATGCCTCAGAGTCACTTGAAAAGCCCATACATCGGAAACTTGACAAGGGCAATTCTATAGAGATTTTATCCTTAATATCTGGCTCCAAACTTCATAACCCTGCTTTTATGCTTATGAGATTTCTGGAGCTGACTTTGATTGGGTATTTGTGCATAACTCTGGGATAGAAACAAAGGTTCTGAGAACTTTATTGATAAACCAGTACTACCCTAAAACAATTTACAGCTGTGTGAAGATTCCTCTGCTTTTCCTTTATAAAAAAAACAAAAAAACGAAAAGCAAGCAGGTTATCTCTGAAGGAGCTCTAAACTTCTAGAATTTTCTTAATATGAAGGAGAAATCAAAATGTCATGAAACTTAAAATACAATGGTCTTCCACCTTGCCAATATAGCTGCACACCTAATTATTCTTCCTTGCTGTTGCTGTTGTTTTCAGCCTTTGAGTAAGATGCTGGACTACATCTTAACTTTGATGGCATTTTAGAAATGATTTAGGACTTTAATGGAGGAAAGTTGCAGACCTGGGAACTGTTTGGAGATATGGGGAGAACATCCCTGGATTATCAAACATCTGCCACGAGATAAAAAACTTTCCCATCTTCAGCAGCACTTAGCAAAACCCCCATGGCTTTTCTGCCCAACTACAATGGAAATTACATTCCTTCCCCCTTTTGTCAGATGCTTTGTCCAAGAGTGATTTTTTCCCCAGTGCTTTAATAAAATGATTCCCTAGATCTTTTATTGTTTATTAATTAGACTGAAAATACATTATTTTATTCATGGTTTCCATATAGAACTCTGTGAATAAGCTACCCATTAAACTAGGTCCTGCTGTGTAAGGAGAACAGTTTGGATTGCTTACAGGCTTGCATGAGTTTTAGTTAGAGCCACATTTCATCTTGTGAAATAAATAATGTATTTCAGGCAAGGAAGACAACAAAAATGATATTTTAAGCAGCAGCTCTAGCAACCAAGCTATGTGCTGATGCATATCCTTCCTTTATCTTTGCAACTTCTTTCAGGAGTGAGGGATTGAAATTTATTTTATTAATTATTTACTTCTTACACTGACACTGTGTCATTAAGGAGCCCAAGATGGCATAAACAGGAACAGGTTTTCCTCTTATTTTTATCCTTATGGGAACAGCTGTGTGGGGTAGGCAGCACTAAGAGGTGATGGTGACTGGCACAAAGTCATTCAGGGTCCACCATGATCTTCCTGATTGTAGCCTGGTTTTCTAATTATTGTACCATACTGGATCTTAAATCACTATTATATAAAATAACAACAACAACAACTGTCTTTAAAATCTTGGTGCCATAGGGAGATAACAAAGGTGTAAAAATGAACAGCTGGAAAATGGGTTAAATATTTCTCCTATCACAGAAGATTACATAGATCAGGTTTGGTTTATAAAAGAATGTTGACAGCCTAAACTGTCTCAAGTAATAATGGCTCTTTGCAATCCCAGACTCTCTGAGATCAGATAGGCCCCAATCCTACTGGCCAGGGGTCCAAAGGTTAGATGGTCAATGGACAGCTGCCTTTTATCATCTTGTTGGATTTGCCCTTAGTGACCATTTATGGTTTCTTATCACACCAATGTTCTTTTTCTTTTTCTTTTATGTATTGTTAGACTCCCAGAGTCACATTTGGAAAATAGTCAGCCATATAAATAGATTAATTATTTAATTAAAAATGTCAGCCTTTGATTGACATTTCAATAATCTCTTTGGTCCTATCTATCCATCTCTATTAGCCTCTTCTTCTGGTTATTCAGCCTTACCAAACATAAACACTTTTTTTTCTAGTCAGTCATAGGATTGTGCAGATTTTTAGATGGGTGCTTCACTTTTTGACAGTCCAAGTGAAGTACTTTCTTGAAGCTGCTTTCCAAAGCAAGATAACTCCTTGCTTTTAAGACTGAAAAAAATCATATTGCTTTCATTGCTCTGAGATCTTTCCAGAGATTCCCCCCCCCCCACAAAGTTCACATTATTAGATTAGATGGAAGAGATCTGTCTCCTGTTGTGTTGATTGAAGTGTTCCAGACTGGATAGTTTTGGCAAATGCTTCAGGAATCTTCACAACCTGTGACAAAGCTGCCAGTCTAGAATAGAATAGAATAGAATAGAATAGAATAGAATAGAATAGAATAGAATAGAATAGAATAGAATAGAATAGAATAGAATAGAATAGAATAGAATAGAATAGAATAGAATAGAATGGGACCTTGGAGGTCTTCTAGTCCAGCCTTTTGCTCAAGCAGGAGAACCTATACCAGACTGGGCCACTATGTCACCTTGAACCCTGCACCAGCATTGGATAAGAAGGATGAGCAGAGTCTTCTGCAGCACTGGTCCAAAGTAGTTGTAATGTGGATGATGTGAACTTTGTTAAGACACATCATGTTAACTTTTTCAGGCATCTCTAAAATTTCATTCTCATGTCCTTCTCAATGTGACAGAAAATTCTCTCACTATGTATCTTTATGACATTCCCTTTGTTTCCTATTCCACCAGGGAGACTGCTAGAATGAACCTTTATTAGTTCTAATTTAAAAGACAACTTCTAATTCTAATTTTTGTGACACAAGTCTTGCTATGTATCTTACCAGTCATGTCATTGGAGGCTGGGATCTGCCCATTTTCAAATGCCTTGTGTGTAAATGAGCATGCATACACACAAATATGGCCTAGGCAACAAACTCTAGTTTCATATTTGTTGACTTACAGTTGTTAGCATTTTAACTGCCTCTTTTTATTATTTTTAAGCAATCCTATTTATTTACACTGATTCAGAAGAGTTTATGGATTAATATAAAACACGATCAACAACAGTATTTTTGCTTAGGATTTTATTTTATTTTTTTTTTATTTTTATTGAAAAGTTTTAAAAATACAGTTTTCCTTTAAGAAACCCCCTTCCCCCTCCCTCCTCCCCTCCCTACCTCCCCCCTTCCCCCCCCTCCCCCCCTCCCTCCTCCCCCCCGGACTTCCCAGAGCTAAATACAAGGTATATATATATAAAAAAGCAATCATAAACAACCATATACTAACAACTATAAGTTCTAAAATCCATCACTCTCTAACTTATATAGGATCAAACAAAACTTAGCATTATTAAATATATATAGAAGACAAAATAAAAAAAGAAAAAAGAAAACGAAAGAAGACTTATTCAAATGCTAGATAAAACTTCTTGACCCTATACTTATTCTGGATAAACTCAATCCATTTTCTCCATTCCATAATATAATGTTCTTGCGAGTAATCTTTCAAATAGGCCGAAATCTTCGCCATCTCTGCCAAGTCGGAAACCTTTAAAATCCACTCTTGTATAGTCGGCAGTTCCTCTTTCTTCCAATATTGACCTATCAAAAGTCTTGCTGCCGTAACTAAATTCAACATCAACTTAGAGTCCACAACTGTAGCGTCAACAATTATTCCCAACAAAAAAAATTGCGGACAAAACTTTATCCTCCGTTTAAAAATCTTCTGCATATTCCACCAGACTTTTATCCAAAAAGCCTTGACCTTTTTACATGTCCACCATATGTGAAAATATGTTGCCTCTTCATCACCACACCTCCAACATTTAGGCTGATAATTCGGATACATACTTGCAAGCTTTTTAGGATCTAGATGCCATCTATAAAACATTTTGTAAAAGTTCTCTCTTAAACTTTGAGCTTGAGTGAATTTTACATTCCTCACCCAGATCTTTTCCCACGTGTCCATTGTAATAACTTCCTGAATGTTTTGGGCCCATTTTATCATACAATCCTTAACAAGCTCTGTTTCTGAATCGATCTCTATCAATGCAAGATATATCCGTTTAATATGTGCTGGTCCTTGATTTCTAATTTGCTTTATCAAATTTTCATCAGTCGTTGCAAATCCATTTTTTTGGTCTTCTTTCCACCTGGCCTGTAACTGAATATATTGAAACCAAGTCTGAACAACCTTCTCTTCTCGCAAGAAACTATATGATTTCAAGCACCAAATATTCCTTTCCAAACTTAAAATTTCCTTGTAAGTAGTCTCATCATGTTTGAAACCAGCATGTATATTTTCTATTGCGTGTTTTGGGATTGCCCACAATGGTATCTTGCTGCTTAACTTATGTCTATACTTCTTCCAAACTCTCAGCAATGCCTGTCTTAAAATATGCATCCTAAACACAGTATCTACCTTCTTATCATACAACAAATATGCATGCCAGCCAAACAACAGATCATGGCCCTCAAGATTTAATAACCTCGATTGTGTCAAATTAATCCAATCACTTATTCCTACTAGTGCAGCAGCTTCATAATATAATTTAAAATTAGGCATTTTAAGGCCACCTCTCTCACGAGTATCCTGCATAATCTTAAGTTTAACTCGTGGCTTTTTCCCTGCCCACACAAATTTATTGATACCACGCTGCCATTCCTCCAAGTTAGAGTCTTTCTTAAGAATCGGTATCATTTGAAATAAGAATAAAAATTTGGGCAGGACATTCATTTTCACTGCTGCAATCCGTCCCAACAAAGACAATTGCAATTTTTCCCAACTCTCCAGTTCTTTTTGAATTTTCCCCCATAACTTTTCATAATTATTTTTATATAGCTTTGTATTAGAGGGCGACAAAATCACCCCCAAATATTTAACCCTTTTAACAATCTCAAATCCAGTTAATCCTTCTAGGAGAGCCTTCTGCGAAACTGTCATATTTCTAGCCAAAATTTTAGTTTTCTGTATATTTACTTTAAATCCAGAAACCTTCCCATATTGTGTTATTATCTCCATCAGGTCCACAACAGAGTTCTCTGGCTGGGTCACTGTAACAACCAGATCATCTGCAAATGCTCTCAATCTGTAATCCTGATCTCCAACTTGTATCCCCTTAATTTTTTCCGAATTCCGAATCTTAACCAATAATATCTCTAATGTTAATATAAATAACAAGGGCGATAGCGGACACCCTTGCCTTGTGCCCTTCTCAATATTACATACTGTTGTCAAACTATTGTTAACTATAATTCGGGCAGTTTGTTTTTGGTATAATGCCCTAATCGGTTGTAAAAATTTTTCCCCAAAATCCATTTTGTCTAAAACTTTCAACAAAAATTGCCAGTTCAATTGATCAAAAGCCTTTTCAGCATCTAAAAAGATTAGCGCAGCAGAGATCTGGTTGTGCCTTTCCAAAAACTCTAACACATCAACTATATGTCTCACATTAGTTTTCATTTGTCTTCCACTAATAAACCCCGTTTGGTCCCCATGAATCACCTGTTGCAGAACCCTCATCAGTCTATTAGCCAAAACCTTAGCAAATATCTTATAATCTGTATTTAAAAGCGATATCGGTCTGTAATTTTTAACTAAAGTAGCATCCTGGTCTTCCTTCGGAATCAAAGAGATAAAAGCTGTTCCCCAAGACGGGGGCACCTTTCCCCCCCTCTGGATTGTCTGGAACAGTTCCTTTAACGGTTTTATCATCTCTAATTGTAAGTTTTTATAATAGGCCGCAGTCAAGCCATCAGTGCCTGGTGCTTTATCCACCTTCAGTTCCTTAATAGCTGTAAAAATTTCTTCTTCTGTAATCAGTTGGTTAATCCCCTCTTTTTGTACTTGCGTAAGAACCGGGATGCTAGCCTTCTCCAAATACGTATCAATATCTTTTGCATTAATGTCCTCTTTAGTATATAATTTCGAATAAAAATCCACAAAGGCATCCTTAATAAGATTCTGTTGATACACAACCCTTCCTTTATGCTCAATCTTATCTATATTAGATGCCCTTTGTTTTTTCCTCAGTCTATAAGCCAACCATCTGCCTGGCTTATTAGCATTGCAAAAAGTATTATGCCTAGCAAACCGCAGATTGGTCGCCACTTGATCAGCCATTAATTTATCAAATTGTCCTCGTAACAGTCTAATAGCCTCCTTGATCTTCAGCTCCTCTGGGTTCAAAATCAAAGCCTTTTCTTTTTCCTTTATTTCATTCTCCAGTTCTTTCCTTCTAGTTTCCACTGCACGTCTATGTCTATTATTCATATATATCAACACCCCTCTCATATAGGCCTTGCTAGCATCCCAAACCATATCCATAGAGGTACCCTTATTCATATTCATCTCAAAAAAATCCTTCATCCACTGTTTGCATTCTTCCACATTTCTCTGATTTCTAAACAAATTCTCATTTACGCGCCATGAGCGTCTATCTCCTCTTTCCTTATCAATCTCCAACCACACTGGACTGTGATCAGAGATAATTCTTGCGCAGATTTTCACCTTTTTAGTTCTCAAAAGAAGATCATTAGTCAACAAAATAAAATCAATCCTCGAAAAAGATTGGTGTCTATCAGAATAAAATGTATAATCCTTCTCCCGCAAATGTCTCTCACGCCAAATATCTCGCAATTCCAGGTCATCCTTCATTTCAAAAAAAGATTTAGGCAGTCTAGCGTGACTTGGAATGCGTTTAAAGGCTCCAGCCTTATCCAACTGTACATCCATAACTCCATTCCAGTCCCCCATAAAAATAAAGGATTTATAATCCAACTGGGTAAGCTTTGTATGAAGTAAACTAAAAAAGTCAGCTTGTTGTTGATTTGGAGCATATAATCCAACTAAAAGCGTCTTTTTACCTTCAAACAACAGCTCGATCATAACATATCTTCCATGCTTATCTGCTTCAATTAGGTCCGCTGTTAAGGCACTTTTAACATAAACAACCACTCCATTTTTCTTATTCTCTGCAGAAGCAACAAATTGCGTACCCAGCCTCGAGTTCAATAAATACTTTTGATCCAAAACTCTAATATGCGTTTCTTGCAGGCATATAACATCTATCTTAAATTGTTTTAAATATTGAAAAACTTTCTTCCTCTTCTGCGGTGAGTTTAGTCCATTAACATTCCAGGTTAAAAATTTAGTTGCCATGTATATCCTCGAGAAGCTCTTGGACCACAGCTTTGATAGGACTGGTTACTTTAGGCCGTGCTCCTCCCACAGCTTGGCTATGAATGCGATGTAAAGAATCTGAAGACTTTTGCTGATCTTGTTCTTTTATTTTCTTTGCTCGTTTTAAAGCAGCACGCGTCACTCTTTGCTCTCTAGGATCATCCAAAGAGATTGTAGCTTGATCTCCTCCAGCACCATTTTCCTCTGTTTCCTCCTCTTGTTGTTCTTCTTCTCCAGATCCCTTTCCAGCTTCCAGGAGCGTTAATGGGGTTGCTTTTAAGACATTATTGTAGAAATCACGTGCTTGTTTCACAGTAATCAGCCTATACCTTTTACCTTCATACATCACCATCAGCCCCTCTGGAATCTCCCATCTGAACCTTATATCTCTGTGCTTGAGCTCTTGCACAAGAAATGTATAGTCCTTTCTTCCCCTTAAAATCCTTGGAGGAATTTCTTTTAAAACCAAGACTTCTTGTTCAGCAATCACAACCTTAGCATCATAGGCAGCTTGTATAACTTGATCTCTAGTTTCTCTTTTTGCAAAATAAACCACCACATCTCTAGGCAACTTTCTCTGTCTGGCAATCCATGAATTCACCCGAAACACTTTATCCATAGCTGCTCTTATTTCAGATGCTGGCTGGTTCAATACCCCTTCGAGAGCCTCAGAGATCAGCTGCTTTAAATCTTCTTTAACATTCTCTTTTAAGCCTCTAATTCTGACAGCAAACTGCATCTGGTAATATTGGGCATGGCTTAACTCCCTTTCCAACTTGCCTCTTTCAATTTCATTCTCCCGTGCTTTTACTTCTAGTATAGCATTCCTTTGAGCCAAATCATCCACTTTTTCATCTAAATCTTCCACACATTCCGCCACTTTATGCACTGAAGTCAAAATGTCTACCTTCATCACGCTGTACTTCTGTTCCATCCTCTCTTCCATTCTTTCCTCAAATTTCTCCAATTTCTCCTCCATCTGTGCAAATTTATCAGCAATTGATTGATTAATTGATTCCAAAAGTACCTGGGCATGTTTATCCAAGGCATCTCGCAAATCCTTCGATGTCAGCACTTCAGGAGGGTGCAATGCCTATAGTGATGATTGTTGCACCGGCGAGGATCCTCCACTCCGAAGAGTTTTAGAGGGAGGTTTAGCCGCCATCTTTTAATCCTCAATTATGACGCACTTTCAATTAAAGTTTAAAAAGTCCAACAAGTTAGAGAGTACAGTAAAATAGTCCTCTTCACCTTTTCCTCTTGTACCGCTCTGCCTGCTCCTTTAAATCATAGTCCTTTCTTCAGGCAGGGATGGTTTGCAGACGCCTGGCTCTGCTCCAGGAAGTTCGGAGCAGAGACGACGGCCAGCTGGGAGCAACCCAGGCTTCGGGGGAGTTCGATCCTTCAGCCGCCCAAGCTCAAAGCTCAGGCGGCCTCGGAGAACTCTACCCCTACCTGGGGCCTCACCCCCTCCTCTTCTCCCGAGGAGGGGGCTTCAATTTCGCCCGAACAGCTGATCGGCGCTGTTTCGGGCGAAAAAACAAACAGCTGAGCCGCGGGCAGCCAGGGGAGGCTGTCTTCAGCGCCGCGCCGCCAGCGGAAGTCGCTTAGGATTTTATTAAACTGCTTTGGTTTTTATCTTATCCCAGTGTTCGAACTTTTGTTTTAATATCAATATGCCTGGGATTCGTATTTTTAACTTAATTAAGGAATGAATATATACATATACATATACATATACATATACATATACATATACATATACATATACATATACATATACATATACATATACATATACATATACATATACATATACATATACATACCTTGCTAGGCCCCAAACACGGGGCAAATCTTATTTCCTGTTTCAGCCTAACCCAAAGCCATCAACAGGCTCTAATCACAACAGTGACAGCTCATATTTGTGTAATTTTCTTTGGGGGGGATTGCTAACAAAGATTAGCAATCCCCAAAAAATACATACATACACACACACACACACACATATATATATATATATGTGTGTGTGTGTGTGTGTGTGTGTGTGTGTGTAGAATGCAAGTAGAAAAATAGGGACCACTACGGCGGGAAGGTAACAGCGTTCCGTGCACCTTTGGTGTCTAGTCATGCCGGCCACATGACCACGGAGACGTCCTTGGAGAAGCGCTGGCTCTTCGGATTTGAAACGGAGATGAGCACCAGCCTCTAAAGTCGGAAACGACTAGCACGCATGTGCGGGGGAACCTTTACCTTTACCTTTACCTTATATGATCTATGGTTTTGATAAAGACATGGGAGATAATAGAAAGAAGAGAGTTATATTGCAACTATAAAGTAACTTATAACTGCTGTTCAGAAGCACTTTCTTGTGTCACTTTTTCTTTAATATCTACTTTTTTTTCTTGCATCTTTAGCTTTCTCTTTGGTTTCTTTCTTTTGCTTTTCTTTTCTTCTATATTTTTATATGTTTTGTTTTTGTACTTTAGCTTTTTTATACTATTGCTTGGAGTTGGTTTTATAAACTGCTCTGAATCTGTTGGTGGAACTGGGTAAAAAAATAGTAAATCAATATTGTATGTAAGTAATTTAGAAACCTGCAAGTCAACATAATTCTATCCACATCCCACTTATTAGGAGGTATATGAAATATACTGGCAAAAATGTAGAGTCCATAAAATCCTATGTCATATTTAGGTACTCACTGACATCATTTTAATGTAACAGAAATGACAGATATAGGTAGTATAGGTATACAAAGAAAATATTTTCCTGCTGCATGTTTTTTAGAGGGCTATTCCCATTTATATCTTCAGGAAATTAAAATGTTTGAGAACAATATCAAAACTAAATTGCTTCACCTTATCCTCTAGAATTTTAGAAGACTTCTGAATAGAATAAGAAAATCAGTGAATACCTATATCCATTTTACAGCCTTAGCAATCCATTTACATATATCAGCATAGAAGTGGTTTTTATTTAGAGGAATTGAAGCTCATTCAAAGAGAACTGTCAAAAATTTTGGCAAAAGCAGTTGACACATCTTTGAAGTTTTAATATATCTCTTTAATGTCTATAACTTTTGTGAGTATATCTGCGCACACACATTTGTGTACACATTTTTATTTGATGGAATTGTGTAACAGTAAAGCCTACCATATGTCAATGAAGCAGGTACAGGTCTTAGAAAGTAATAAATAAAAATAATATTTGAGGATTAATTCTTCCATGAAGCAGCAGCATTGTAAAACTTGTATTGTCTGGGTTCAAACTTTCATCACTTGCAGGAGCAACATTACCCCTTCCCCAGGAACAACTAGTAGATGCAGACAAGGTTTAATTTATCTCTTCTGCTGGTATAAGGAACCAGAAAAAAGTGCCCTGATTCTTCTCTTACTATTCTATTCCTTGGTCCTAACAGCAGTCTGACAGACAGAGTTTAAGAGAAAGGACAAATGTGTTGCCAAAAGAGTGCTAACTACTGAAGAAACTCAAAAAATGGCTGAGGGCTTCTCAGATATCTCAGATACACCTTCCACAAAGAGATAGCAGTTATCCTGTCAACTCTAAAGATGAGTATGGCTGTAGCCATTTTCCCTATTCATTTTCAGTTGACGCATAGAATGGAGGGAGGGGGTTTTCCAGGTGCTTCTCTAGTCTAAATAAACTTTTATCCCATGGGAACCAAGGTCATTGGCTGCTCCCAAGACTGCAGCCTGGACATTGCATAAAAAGCCCACCAAGAAGATGTATTGGGGACCATAGTTGCTTGCATAGCCTTAGGGGTGGGATTTCTTAACTTTGTATTGGGAAATTGTTACATGTGTCTCCAGACTTGGTTTCACTTTTGATGTGCTGATACTTTGTAACTAATAAACATGTTCTTTGAGGAATTTGCAAGCCTTGGAGTTCTGCTTCATTCCTCTCTGTCTGTCGGAACCTTGACATATCCATTGGGAATTATGAAAAGGAACAGACACACACAATGTCTAATTAGCGTCCTTTTAATTTCTATAATCCCATCTAGAATACTGCCAGAATCTCTGGTTTTCCCTAGCACAATAAAAACATAATCTCAGATCTTTAAGAACTTATTGCACCTGAGTTTTGTGGCCACTGGACCTCTGATATAAGCTGCCAACAAGGCATTATCTTTATCATAAAGCAATAGATAGCAAGAATTGTAGAGGACAAAAAGGCAGGTGATATATGTTATGTACTGAGCTTTTGGATTATCACCACGTGTGTTGCTAGAGAACTTACGGTTCTCCAGCAACCCAGACAGGACATCTCCGGTCCTGCTATACTGCATTGACAAGCTATTCTTTAATCTCTTTGTAGTCCATTCTACAAGGCATGTCTGTAAAGGTCGTGTAATGTCATTCTAACTACCTTGGCTTAACAAAGCATTACATTTATTATTATTTTAGTATTTGGGTTGTTGGGAGTGATTGATAAGCCTTGACTATTGTCAAGGGTATTATAGCCTGATCTTAGGGGGGAGGGGTGTTATGTACTGGGCTTTTGGATTATCACCACGTTCGCCCAGACAGGACATCTCCGGTCCTGCAATTGGTCAACTTTGGGCGGCAAACATCGGTTCAATCTGATTGGTTGCTACCAGAGGGTCTGGCTATATATTGTGGCAGGGTGACTCCAAACCCTCAGTACAGTTAAAGCTTAAATAAAGAATGAGTTTATCTGTACTCAACTGCGTGTCTTCATTCCTGCTCATCAGAGCCCATGACATAATAGTGACAACGAGAATGGGATCCTGCTTCACCGCCTAAGGGCTGAAGTCACAAAGGGACGGCATTACTCACTGGAGAGAAGAGTCATCTTCCCCCCTCCTTTAGCCGGCTAGTCAAGCTACACTAGCAGCCACGTGCATGTTCCCTGAGCCTAAAAGGCAGGATCCAACAACACAGGAATCGAGGAAAGATGCCGAAGGTCAGCAAGCTCAGAGAGTTCGACATTAAACATCCAGATGATTGGCCATCTTACCTCTCAAAAGTGGAGAACTATCTATGAGCAACCCAGATTGCAGAGGAAGGCCTAAAAGCTGCAACGTTGCTGTGCATGTGTGGGCCAGTGACTTTCGATCTAGTGGAAAATCTCTTCGCACCAACGCCCACTGAAGCAGTATCGTTTGCTGACCTTAAGAAGAAGCTGACCGGGCATTTTCAGCCAAAAATGTCGGAGATGGCATGGCATTTTAAATTCGACCAACGAGTGCAGCTTCCTGGTGAGACAGCATCAGAGTTTATCACGGGCCTAAGGCAGGCCGCACGTCTCTGCAAGTTTTTTGAATTTAGAGGAGCGTCTGAGAGACCATCTCGTCTGTGCCCTGAGAGACAGAACCCTGCAGCAGAGATTGTTTGCCAGACCAAATCTCACATTCGCAGAAGCACAAGATGAGGTCATGGGTGATGAAGCAGCCAGAGGTGCAGTACAAACAGTGCAGCCCACCAAATCTCCAAAGATAGAAGATTCCATCCACCATGAGGTCGCTAAATGTGGTGAAGAATCATCAGAAGGCAAAGAACCCAAAATAAACAAGCTCCAGAGACAGCCAAATGCACAAAACCGTGGCAATCAGCAAAGAGAGAACGATTACAAGGCAGTTCTCTTACCTAGATGTGAGGGGAATGGAGGCAACAACTCCCACACCAATTGCAGATTCCGTTAGGCCACGTGTAGAGCTTGCAGAAGGACCAGGCACATCGCAGTGGTGTGCAGAGCTCACCAGAGAGACAGGCCACCCAAGCACCAGTCAGAGGAACCGACTAGGAAAGGTACTGGGGCCCTGGGTCCAGTCAGTGTGGGGTTCTTCAAGAGCTGGAGAAGTGTTTGTCATACTGGAGCTCATTGTCCCCTTAAGCCTAAACTTAAGCTCACAGTGGAGCTACAAGAAATTCCATGCAAAATGGAATTGGACTCCGGCTCAGCGGTCTCAATCATCTCGCATGACACATTCAACTTTGTGTGCAGACGCAGCAACCAGTGGGCTAAACTAAGACCCTCAGATATTATTTTAACAGATTTTCAGAATGCTCAGGTTAAAGTTAAGGGTGAAGCCACCTTATTGGTGAGATTTAAAGGGTTTTTGTGGCACCTGGATGTCATAGTAGTAGAGGGCCAAAGAACAAGTCTTATAGGACTTGATTGGTTTCAGGCTTTGGGCATTCAAATAACAGGCATTAACCAGACACAGACACCAGACCTCATGGCTGTTTGTGAGGAATTTGTGGATGTTTTTGAGTCAAAATTGGGACCTTATACTGGGTCACCAATTTCTTTTAAATTAGATCCTAATGTTGTACCGATAAGGGTCAAGCCTTGCAGAGTTCCTTTCGCCTTAAAACACAAAATTGATTCTGAAATCGATAAGTTAGTAGAACAGGGTGTATTGCAGCCTGTTGATGGGGGGGAGTGGGAAACTCCTAGTGTCACCCCACTAAAGCCCAACGGGGAGGTTTGCATTTGCACAGACTACAAATGCACATTAAATAAAGCCTTAAATCCACGTGCATACCCGGTCCCGATAGTCAGCCATATTCTAGCCTCTTTGCAAGGGGGAACCATTTTTGCTAAACTTGATTTAATGCAGGCATATCAGCAACTGCCGGTAGACGAGGCCACAGCCACGGCTCAAACAATAGTAACTCATAGAGGGGCATTCAAAGTCAAATGCTTGCAGTTTGGAGTCAGCGTTGCACCGGGTATTTTCCAAGGGATTATGGAACACACACTTAAAGGTATTCAGGGTGTCTCTCCTTATTTTGATGATGTTCTCATTGCTGGGGAATCTCCAGAAGTATGGGCCAAGAGGCTCAGGGCTGTGTTACAACGGCTTCATAATGCGGGCCTCAAGTTAAAGAAAAACAAATGTAGTATTGGGGTTTCATCAATGGAATTCTTGGGGTTCCTTATCGATGCTAGTGGGATTCACCCCACTGAGTCAAAAGTTAAGGCCATCAAAATGGCTCCTAGGCCACAATCAAAAGCAGAGCTGCAAGCATTTTTGGGCCTCCTGAATTTTTGTCACACATTTCTACCTCATAAGGCTGCAATAGCTGAGCCCTCCACAGGCTACTTGATAAAAAAGCCCCTTGGAAGTGGACTGACTTACGTGAAAAAAGTTTCCAGGATCTCAAGGCCCTTCTTTCAGAAAAGTCCACTGTAACTCATTACATTGAGTCTAAACCTGTATATCTTGCATGTGATGCATCTCCCTACAGGGTGGGGGCAGTCCTAAGCCACATAGAGAAGAATGGGAAACAAGTTCCTATTTTGTTCTATTCTAGAACCTTATCTGCTGCTGAGCATAATTATGCACAAATTGATAAAGAAGCCTTAGCCATAGTGGCTGGAGTAAAAAAAATCATGATTATTTATATGGCAGGGATTTCACTGTCTTCACTGACCACAAACCCCTTTTGGGCCTATTCACAACAGATAAGCAAATTCCCCACATACTATCTCCAAGAATGCTGAGATGGTCTATATTTTTGTCTGCATACAAATTTAAGTTAATTCACAAACCTGGGAAGGAAATGGGCCATGCACATGGCCTCAGCAGACTACCACTGCCACTAATGGATCCTGATCCAGCTCCTGCTGCTAAAATATTGTCCATTCAGAACTTACCTGAGTTTCCCCTCCATGCTGGGGATATTGCTGCTGAGACTGCTACAGATAAAATTCTGAGCAGAGTACTGTCATGGGTATACACGGGCTGGTTGGAAAAAAGTCCAGGCCCTGATTTCCAAAGTTATTTTGTCAGAAGACATGAATTGTCTGCACAGAAGGACTGCATATTATGGGGCAACAGAGTCATTATCCCTACATCATTGAGGTACAGAGTCTTACATTCCTTACATGAAGGCCATCCAGGCATTGTATGGATGAAAGCCTTAGCTAGAAGCTACCTTTGGTGGCCTGGCCTGGATAAGGCTGTGGAGCATCAAGTCCATGGTTGCTATACCTGCCAGAGGTCTAGGCTTAAAATGCCTCAGGCCCCAGTTTATAGATGGGAGGAAACACATACCCCCTGGTCTAAGGTTCATATTGACTACGCTGGGACTTTTCAAGGACAGCTTTTTGTGGTAGTAGTGGATAGCCACTCAAAATGGCTGGAAGTAGTTCCAGTCCCTAATATGACTACTGCTAGGACCATCCAGGTACTGAGAAAACTCTTTGCAACACATGGGTTGCCTGATGTTTTGGTTTCTGATAATGGGGCTCAATTCACTGCTGCTGAGTTTCAGGCTTTCCTCAGAGCTAACCTCATCAGACATGTTACGTCTGCACCATTTCACCCCTCTATGAATGGACAAGCCGAATGCATGGTGAGGACAACAAAGGAGGCACTCAAGCGCATCATCACAGGTGACTGGCATCATAGACTGGCAGATTTCTTGCTTTGTCAACACATTGCACCCTGCACAGCTACAGGTAAAAGTCCTGCTGAGCTTCGTTGGGGTAGGCGCTTAATTACTAAACTGGACAGGTTGCCTCCAGACAGAGTGGCATCCGAAGCCTCTAAACCAAAACCCCAGAGGGGGCTGCAAATAGGTGATTGGGTTTGGACCAGGAACTATGGGCCTGGAAACCTGTGGGTTCCTGGTCAGGTGATCAAAGAATCCGGACACCTATCTTATAAAGTGGGGTTGGAGGAAGGGCGACTGGTCAGAAGACACATTGACCAACTTAGGAAAAGGTTTCCAGAATGGTCACTAAGTGAGGACTATGACACAAGTCCCTCCCAAGGTCCTCAAGCTGGTGCCCAAGCCATCTCACACCAGAACCACCAGGGTTTTCCTTTCTCAGTGGAACTTGATTCAGAAGAGGAACATGGCAGCTCAGAAGTGCAACATGGGACCCCTGAGCAGGCGAACCAGCCAAATCTCAGTGACCGCTGTGCCTACTCTGCTAAACAGTCGGACTCTGGGGTGGGCCAACCTGGAGAGGCCAGCCAGAGCAATTCAACTCCCCTGAACGCTGGAGCACAAGGGGACATGGGTCTACCCAGCCCACCAGGTAAGCTGGTAGATCACAAAGTGACTGGAACTCCAAGGCATTCCTCCAGACCACAAACCCCCCCCCCAGCATATCTTACAGACTATTTTGTGAAATAAAGTGATGTGTAATGTTGTGACATTGTACCACTACCTACAGAAATTGGGGGTAAATTGTAACTGCTGGCAAGCATGTTCATTGAGACGTTGTTTTATCTCTTTGTAGCTATACTGCATTGACAAGCTATTCTTTAATCGATTTGTAGTCCATTCTACAAGGCACGTCTGTAAAGGTCGTGTAATGTCATTCTAACTACCTTGGCTTAACAAAGCATTACATTTATTATTATTTTAGTATTTGGGTTGTTGGGAGTGATTGATAAGCCTTGACTATTGTCAAGGGTATTATAGCCTGATCTTAGGGGGGAGGGGTGTTATGTACTGGGCTTTTGGATTATCACCACGTGCGCCCAGACAGGACATCTTCGATCCTGCAATTGGTCAACTTTGGGCGGCAAACATCGGTTCAATCTGATTGGTTGCTACCAGAGGGTCTGGCTATATATTGTGGCAGGGTGACTCCAAATCCTCAGTACAGTTTCAGCTTAAATAAAGAATAAGTTTATCTGTACTCAACTGCGTGTCTTCATTCCTGCTCATCAGAGCCCATGACATAATAATATATTTCTTCTCTGACATATGGAATGCATGCCCTTCAAGAGATTTTGGTGGGAGTTTCAACACTGGTAAAACATCAGAACAATGTGCCTAGATCTCCAGAAGCTGCTATACCTAATCTCAGGTGTCAAGAAGTAGCAAAACCACATTGTTTGAAATCCCATAGAGGTGGATATAGGTATTCATTGATTTTCTTATTCTATTCAGATATGAGCCTTGAAAGTTATTTTTTAAAATGCTAAGTTTGGAAGTATGGCGTAGTAAATTTGTCATCTGATTGGGAACTTGAATTGCAAGGGGGGAAAAAACAGCTTTTGTCTTATGTTGGTCCTTGCAAGAGATTTTCTACTTTTGAAAGTTTTAGAAAGCTTCCAAAAGCTTTAAGTATTTTTAAAAGGGGGGGAAAAACAGTTGAAAACAGATTTCTTTATATTGCCTTGCATTCCTAAATAAACTATTGTAAAAAATGCACATTCCTAATAGAAGAGAGTTCTAAAGAAATATTCCTAAATTTTCTTTTACAGAAAAAGAAAGGCACTTCCTATAATCTATGAGTAATATTCTTTTTTAAAAATAGAAATACATATTTTAATTAAAATGACTGTTTTTATTCACTATGTAATTCACTATTAAAATAAAATACCCAGCTGATTACATACCTCATCAAGCCAAATCAAAGACTTATCAGTTAAGGCTTCTTTAATGATGTCCAAATAATAAGAAAATAGCTTGGGGGAAATTAAAGCCTTCAATTAAGGAGAATATCTAGATTTATCCCCATCCCCTCATCACTTTTATTCCAGAGATACTTGTTGACAGGAAAGTGTCAGATCTAATTTGATTTTTTTTAAAAAAAAATGTCAAATACACCCTGAGGATAACAGTACTCTATCTTGACAACTTAAGTTCATTAACATAATAGCCTTCTTGAACACCTGGGATTAAACCCAGGAGGAATTGCTGTGCTATATTTCTCAGGACACTTTGGTATAAATTAATTTTGTCTGAAATCAAAGGAGCAACAGCAAGAGAAATGTGAGACATGGAGGGGAAGAAGTTAATAGCAACAAAGCTCCTCTCTTTCTAGGCCTCATCAAAATGTCAACATGGGCTAAAAATGTTACTTTGATATTCACATGCACAAAGACTATATCAATGAGAAAGAAGAAAGATGTATTTGGAGATTATTATTATCAGCCAAGATGAAAGTACCATTCATTTAAATTTCTTAACACATAGGCATCGCAAACAGGAAGTTTAATGCAAAACATTTTGAAATGGTGTATATAGCTGTTTTGTTTTTCAATATTGCAAATTGTTAAATGTATATTTGAAAACCAATTCTGGAAAAGGCTATAAGTGAAATGTTTAATACCCACCGAAGAAAGGATGTAGTAGAAATTTGAATTGTCACTTTTGAACTTAAAATAAAAGGCAGGACTCATAAGATACTTTGGTACAGTAGAAATATGTGGATATAATAGCATACGTTTCCCCAAGAAGTGCCTCAGAATGATTTCATTTAAGTGGATTCTTTAGAGAGGCAAAAGGAACTCAGATGTAGGATGTTGGTATTTGGTCATTCTGCACCAAAGTTTTGAAACTACATCTTATAGATTCATATGTCTATTGAATTAATCTATCTGATAGATTTCTCATATCCCTTTATTTTAAAACATTTTCTCAGCATTTAAGTCCAGTGAAATCTATAATAACATACATATTTTAAGAAGAAATCTATATTTGGAGGTACAGGATTAAATACATACTTACAGATGTAAGATGTTTACAGTGGTTTTATTGTGTGGAAATGGAGGGTAGTTTATCAGCAACATGAAAGTGTTTCTATTGAAGATGATGGACCATAATCTACCATAATGGTTCATTCTGGATTGATAAGTACAGTAGATGTTTTTTCAAGATCCCAATCTATGTCTAAGAGAGAATAACTGGCTCAAAATCACATAGCCAGCTTTTGCGTAAAAGGAAGGACTTGATCTGCCTTCTCCTAGTTCTGGACCTTAACCACCATATCATTCCTGTGTCAATCACAAACAACAGGAAAAAAGTGGTTTTGGTAAAATGGTAGATGGTGACAGAAGCAATAAGGATGGATTATATACATTCTGGGAGATTCTGAATTTCATATAGAATCCAGAAACTCCACAAGCTTGATTGTAATGCCACAAAGAAAATGAGAGCCAAAGATTTTACTTCAAGGGAAGTAAAATCATAAAAACTTGGTGACAACTTTCTTAAACATTATATGATTTCAGCAATGCTGATATAGGGGCATACAAAACCTATACAGTAGTATGTGACAAACATTGAATCAGCTGAAAGGACAAATAAATTATAGGAACTGCAGGGTCTTAGCCCAAATGTACAGGAGCATTTGAGGCAGCCCCAAAGTTACTTTAGATAAACAGTCTATTTAGTACATGCTTTCATATTTATTTATTTATTTATTTATTTATTTTATTTATTATATTTTTATACCGCCCTTCTCCCGAAGGACTCAGAGCGGTGTACAGGGCAATAAATACAGAAACAGGATACAAAAGTTAAAAGCGATTAAATAAATGCCCTAGGTTAAAACAATAATTAAAACATATTAAAACCCCAACCCTAACCCATCAGACCAGGTCAGATTGCTCAAATAGATACATTTTTAGATCGCGCCGGAAGGAGCGAAGGTCAGGGGCCATCCGGAGCTCAACCGGCAAGTGGTTTCATAGGTCTGGCGCGCCCACAGAAAACGGTCTCCCCCTGGGGGCCACCAATCGACATTCTTTGATCGGAGGCACCCTGAGGAGGCCCTCTCTGTGGGAGCGCACTGGACAGAGGGAAGTTGATGCCGGCCGCAGGTGTTGCCGTAGGTAATCCAGACCCATGCCATGTAGGGCTTTGTAAGTCATTACTAACACATTGAATCTCACCCGGAGGGCAACCGGCAGCCAATGCAGCTCACGGAGCAAAGGTGTAACATGGGAGTATCGGGAAACCCCCAGCACAACTCGCGCGGCTGCATTCTGTACCAGTTGGAGCCTCCGAGTGGACTTCAAGGGCAGCCCCATGTAGAGAGCATTACAGTAGTCTAGACGAGAAGTCACGAGTGCATGAGTGACTGTACGCAAGGCATCCTGGTCTAGATAGGGTCGCAACTGGCGCACCAGGTGAACCTGGGCAAAGGCCCCCCTAGTCACAGCTCCAATATGCTCTTCCAAAGAGAGCTGTGAATCTAGAAGGACCCCCAAGTTGCGCGCCATATCTACGAGGGGTAATAGCTCACCCCCCATGGCCAGAGATAGGATAATCGGAATTTCCCGGGATGCCGGCACAAACAGCCACTCAGTCTTGTCAGGGTTGAGTCGAAGCCTGTTCCTCCCCATCCAGACCCAGACCGCCTCCAGGCAATGGGACATCACGTCGAGGGCATCACTGGGGTGGTTTGGGGTTGAAATAAAAAGCTGGGTATCATCAGCATATTGATGATACCCAACTCCAAAACCACGAATGATCTCACCCAGCGGCTTCATATAGATGTTGAACAGGAGAGGCGAGAGAACCGACCCCTGAGGAACTCCACAAATGAGAGGTCTCAAGGTCGATCTCTGCCCCCCTGCCAACACCGACTGCGAGCGTCCCAGAAGGTAGGAGGAGAACCACTGGAGAACTGTGCCTCCCACTCCTAACCCCCTGAGATGTCGCAGAAGGATACCATGGTCGATGGTATCAAAAGCCGCTGAGAGGTCTAAAAGGACTAGGACAGAGGAGCAACCCCCGTCCCGAGCCCGCCAGAGATCATTCACCAGCGCGATCAATGCCGTCTCCGTGCTGTACCCGGGCCTGAAACCTGATTGGTACGGGTCTAGATAATCAGCTTCATCCAAGAACAAAGGGAGCTGTTGCGCCACCACGCTCTCAACAACCTTCGCCAGAAAGCGAAGGTTGGAGACTGGACAAAAGTTGTTTAATATTGCTGGGTCCAAGTCAGGCTTCTTGAGGAGGGGTCTCACCACCGCCTCCTTCAAGGCGGCGGGAAAGCTACCCTCACTCAAAGAGGCAGTAATCACTGCCTGGAGCCAGCCTCGTGTCCCATCCCGGGCCACATAAGTCAGCCAGGAGGGACACTGGTCGAACAAACACGTGGTGGAGCTCAGCTTCCCCATGATCTTGTCCACTTCTTCAGGAGTCACAGGGTCGAACTCTTCCCAGATTACATCGACAAGGCTGCCCGTATCCTCATCGTCAGACTCTGCCCAGTCGGAGTCCAGACCGGTCTGGATCCGAGTGATTTTGTCCGACAGAAATCGACTAAACTCCTCGGCTTGACCCTGCAAGGGTTCCTCCCTCACCTCCTGATTAAGGAGAGAGCGAGTTACTCTAAACAGGGCGGCCGGGCGATTATCTGCGGACGCGATGAGGGTGGCAAAGTGGTTAGACCTTGCCACCCTCATCGCCGCGAGATAAGTTCTCGTAAACGACCTTAGTCGTAACCGGTCGGATTCGGATCGGCTGGATCTCCAACAGCTCTCTAGGCCCCATCTCTGACGCTTCATCTCCCGGAGCTCCATGGAGAACCATGGAGCCCATTGGGATCTGCGCCAGGTCAAGGGCCGCATGGGTACAACTTGGTCGAGTGCCTCTGTGGCTGCCCTTTCCCAGGCTTCCACTAGGGCATTGACCGAGCTGTGAGCAAAGGAGGCAGGTGGGGGCCCAAGCACCGTCTGGAACCGCTCAGGGTCCATCAGGCGCCTAGGACGGAACCATCTTATTGGCTCAGCAACCCCACAACGGGGAGTGGCAAAACGGAAGACCAACCGCAGGAGATGATGATCGGTCCATGACAGGGGTGTAATAGTTGGGGAACCCCCCCGAGATCATCTAACCACCGTCCAGATAGAAAAACCAGATCGAGCGTGTGACCCCCCCATGAGTTGGGCCCTGAATAACCTGCATCAGGTCCATGGCCGTCATGGAAGCCATGAACTCCCAAGCTAACTCAGATGATCCCCCCAGGGATGGTAGGTTGAAGTCACCCAAGACTATAAGTTTGGGGAACTCAACCACCAACCCTGAGAGGATATCGAGAAGCTCAGGCAGGGCTGCTGCTACGCGACTAGGCGAAACGTACACCAGCAGCAAGCCCAACTGAGCTCTAGGGCCACATCTCAGGAGGAGGGACTCACACCCGACTATCTGGACTATGGTGGCCTCCCGTGGACATAAGGTCTCCCTCACAGCTACTGCCACCCCACCGCCCCTACCCTGAGCCCGAGGCTGGTGCAGCACTCAGAAGCCTGATGGGCAAAGATCAACCAGGGGGACCCCGCCCTCTGGGCCCAACCAGGTCTCCGTAATGCAAGCCAGGTCCGCATGCTCCTCCTCAATCAGCTCCCGAATGAGAGGTGCCTTATTCATTACGGACCTGGCATTGAAATACACGAGCCTGAGCTCAGGTGGCTGCTCATCTTCGCTCCCGGTACCATGGGCTGAAATCAGAGGGTCGGAGCGCATCACCACTTGGAGACAGCGGGGACGCACTCCCGGATATTGATATGGCCCTCTGTTCATACACCTGCGGCCATTCCCTACCGCCGTGGGAATAGGTAATCCCACACCCCGCTCCGGGGCCCCGTAGGCCCCCAGCCCAACCCCCACCACGGCGCGATCAATCCCCGACCTGGTCTGAGAAACGGTTGGTGGAACCCCCCTAGTTTCCAATCGAACCTGTAAACCCACCCCCCTCCCTAACCCCACAAAATATTTCGCTAAAAAACACACCAGGGGCCTCTTGTTAAATTTGGGAAGGAGGCTCCTGTCCCTGCCCAGCCATCTCTCGGGGTCCCAATAGTTGGGCCCGTCATCATATATATGATGCTTTCCAGATATATTGGATTACAACTACTATCATCTCTTTCTGGCATGAACAAATAATATGAAGTTTCTCTAAGGGCATATATATGTACCTTTATGAAATTCAAAAATATTTCATTTCCATTGTTATTCAACAACTGATATTTTCTTTGTTTTCACAACCAGAAATATTTTTGTGGTATTATTATTTATATACATTTCTAGAGATAATAAGTTTCTATGTGCATATAACATATCCAATTTATGTAAGATGTCAACTAATATCAAGTAATGGTAAAAAAACTCTACAGATCAGGGAATGCTACCTTAGAAAATAATGTCTAACAAGAAAATAAAACTAGATAAATAACTACTTTGTAATTAAAAAGTTCTATTTTTAAACAATCTGTGTCTGAAAAACAATATTTCATTATATAGTATATGTTCCAAGATATTAACTTTAATTTAGTTGTACTTTCACTTTGTATTACACATTTAAAAAGATCCAATAGTCTTTGTTGTTGTTGTTAGTTGCGAAGTCGTGTCTGACCCATCGCGACCCTATGGACAACGTTCCTCCAGGCCTTCCTGTCCTCTACCATCTGCTGGAGTCCATTTAAGCTCACGCCTACCGCTTCAGTGACTCCATCCAGCCACCTCATTCTCTGTCGTCCCCTTCTTCTAGTGCCCTCAATCTTTCCCAGCATTAGGCTCTTCTCCAGTGAGTCCTTCCTTCTCATTAGGTCTTAGAAAACTGAAAACCAGGATGGGTGGTGCACAATTTGGTTTGAAATAGGTAAATACAGGGATAAAAATCAAAGTATAAATTGACAGATAGTGTCACTGGTTTGAATACTTTTAGGATGGCAACCAACCAGCAACACATAAAAATCAACAGGTGGAGCAGACACTATTATTAATAGACTACCCTCTAAACTGCTTCCATATTGTTTCCGCTATTATTCCGTTATTATTTGTAATGAATTTATTTTATAAAAATTCTTCTACTTTCCATATTTCAGTCTTGCCACATTTACTCAAGAAATCTCATTTAGTGGGATTTGTACAACAATAAAACCTATGAAAGTTGTGGGATCTTCATCTTCTAAAGGTTTTTAAGAAGAGGCTCAGCAGCCACCTGTCATGGTTTCACTGATTTTCCAAATGGACTAGACAAGATGATCATTGTGCTTCATTCTAAATTTACAGTTCTGTGTTTCTTTCATTACTTCATCTTTTTATCTGGTTGCAGGAATGATTTACTTCAAGTACTACTAGGGAGCCCAAAATTTTGAAATTCCTACTCAAGCATCATATTGGTGTTCCCAATTTGTGTTTTTAGTTATATATAGTTTAGCTAGTTATTTTGTACTGTTAGTTAGCTATTTAATTATATTGTACTGTACTGATGCAAAAATTGCATACTCTTTCCATGAAGGTAAGACTTAATCTAGCTACCTCTCTTTTTTAAATGCTTTCAGATATTATATAGAAGACTTCTATGTCTTTCCCTTCTGCCAGTTTTTCATACAGCACTAATTATGCTTTTTCTGGGTTTGTGCCATCTCACTGCTCTGATCGTATACCATGAATGCATTTTTTTAAAAAAAATCATTTTCCTAAGTTGCTGTATGTTATTTTAAGGTTTATAGTCTCTTACGTATGATGTTCCTCTTTTAGTTCACTTCTTATGTATAAGCTCTTATTTTCTGATCCAGCTCTATTTTTTTAAAAAATGCTTATGTTCTTTGCAGTCCTTCAGTCCTGCTTTATGTGAATATTCCATTAATTTGTTGCTAGTTAAACTGGCTCAAGGCTGTTTGGTCCCCCATTCCATTTTCAAAGACAGAGACTTGCTAGTTGTGCCCTATTCTGTTGCCTCTAGCTTACCTTCCTTCCCCTCCCCTCCCCCTTTCTTCCCTTCCCTTCCATTTTTCTTATAATCTTTAAATTCCCTTTCAGCCTGAGAACCCTTCAGGCTTCTGTCACACAAATGAATCCTAATATCATCTTCTCTGACTCTCCAACAAACTTCAAGTTTCACTTTACCAAACAACTGCTAAAAAAATCCTAATTAAAAAGTCCCATGTGTTATTTAAAAATCCCCAGCTCCATTTCTCACCTTGTAGAAAGATAAGTAGTCTACATGTGGTTCAGGGTTTACATGACAGGAACATGCTCCCTTGAGGCATCCTGTCACAAATAGCTAAGAGCAAGATTTCTGGAGTTTTAGAGTCACTGCACATCATTAACAGTATCATGTTGTAATAGAGGACATTTTAAATTCTACGTATAAGAACATCATGTGGCTGGACTCTATGGTAAATAAAATGCTGAATCAGTTGGATCCTGGTTTGATCCAATAAAATCATCTTACGTATTTGATTTTTAAATATTTTTTATAAGGCAAGGAGGGGCATCGTCAAACAATATTTGTAGGTATGATTATTGATGGATTATGGTTCATTATTCCTTGTGTCACTAAAGTTAGCTTAAATTGTATATACAAAGGATTCCTCTAGCTGTCCCTACCATAAATCAAATACTGGGCTAAATGAACTTTCAATGTGATTCAGCAAATCCCATCTTACTGTTCTTGTTTTCAACACTTATTCAGAAATTACAACACTGAAAATGGTAGTAATGTTCTGTTCATGGAGAATCTTTTGTTCAATTCTCAGCTTCAGTAATTAAAATTCCCTGTTACATGTATCATATAATGTCCTTTCAGTTTTAATTTTTCTGAGAACTAAGTGCAGCTATCCAATCCTTGCCTCCTTAACATGACCCCCTGGAAGCAATTTTCTAAAAATTCAAAACTAAATCAAGCAACAGGCTCCAGGGGACATACTCTTACCTAAAGAGATTTTTTTTTAAAAGCCATACAGTAAGTACAATTCATCTGAATGTTTTCCTGAGTGAACTTTGTTCTGTAACATACAGAACTGCTCCTGTTCATGAGAACTTCTTTATCAAATATATATTTGTACCCATCTCAACTTCTTTACCAGTTATTCATGCCTTATTTCTGTTTAACTAGTAGTATGACCCACTTTCTATTTTTTGAGTGATCTCATGCACATTAACCTACCTACTCTTCAAATTTATCTCATTCAAAAGAGATGGATGGCATTGTTGTTATTTAGATTTATATCCTGCCTTTCCTCACTAAAGCTTACACAGGGGTTTTCCTCCATTTTATAACTCAGTTGTTACTTAGAGAAAGAACACACACTTCAGATAAAGAAGGTCCCTGGGTCACTCTATGACATTTTTGGGATTACTTGTGGTCCATGTAAGCCTGGAATTAATGGCACCAAATCACAGCTTAGATGGATTAGTGGTTTTGTTCAAAAAAATGGAGGTTTTCTGTTCTGCATGGCTCTGCTTTTCAATTAACTTTCAGGATCAAGGATGACTGAAATTCTATGGCTACTCAATTGCTTGATAGTCTAAAACTGTAGAACTCCAAATTATCATTGCCCTCATTCCTGCCAGTTGACATTGCTCAAATATTTATGGATTATGAAATGAAAATGATAGTCAAATGAAAAAAGGGATCTGCTCTGCTTCAGCTGTGCAGAAGTGAGTTAATAATGCCTTATTTTAATCAAGATCAAGTACATATGAAAAGCTGTGTCAAATCATTGCTACTCAGGAGGCTGATGAAACCCATCACCATTATAGCTTAGCATTGTTTCTCTTCAGGTAAAAAATAAAGTTCCTGAAGAGTTACATGCATCCTGTCCCCAATGTAAATGTAACTGCATACATCTTTAAATGAAGTCATATGGCCTCCTATTATCTCCACCTTCTTAGGAGCCATGGTGGCATAGTGGTTAGAATGCAGCATTGCATGCTAATTTCACTGCTAGGAGTTTGATCCTCACCAGCTCAAGGTTGACTCAGCCTTCCATCTTTCCAAGGTTGGTAAAATGAGAACCCAGATTGTTGGGGGGAATATGCTGACTCTGTAAAATGCTTAGTGAGGGCTGTAAAGCACTGTGAAGTGGTATATAAGTCTAAGTGCTATTGCTATTCTTCAATCAATAGTTTCATTTCCCTAAGGGGTTGGTCTCCAAGAAAACAATAATTGATAGAGACCTGACGTCTCAGCTATCTCAAGAAGTTTAGGTTCAGTATTATGAATCAGGACCAGCCCTGACTCTAGCAAACTGAAGGGAAGGATAGATCTAGGCAGATTTTAGATTTCTAGGGATAGCTTTTATATTAAATGTTTCATACAATTTTTGTTCCACATTTTTATTAAAAATTATCCTAAATGTTTCTTGTATTTGGTGAGAAACTTCAATTCTCTAGAGTAATAAAATGTATTATTAGTCTAAAATTGTCAAAGAAGTAAATTCATTCAATGCACTTATTAAAGGAGATATTTTGATGTATGAAACTCCAGAGAGGGTCATTTTTCTTTCTCTGCTTTGCTTTTAATTTTCACAACAAAGCAATGAAGTTAGGTTGAGAAATTGACTTACTGACTGATTATAACTTTGATTTTAAAAGTATCTGAAAAAAAGAAACAAGGAATAGTATGTTTAAAATTAACAGAAAAGTCAAAGTGAAATCTCTTATGCCCTTTTATTGTTGTTCCATTTACTGATAGTCAAGCAGTCAACAAGAAAAGATTTAACAACGGTTTTAATCCTAAAGAGTGATCAGAACCATATCCATGATCGTAATATTATTGAACCAAAGTGGAATAATCAAAAAAATACTATAATCTTCAATGTCTATGGAAGCAATTGCCTGCTGAGAAAATAAAAGGTAACACAACAGATAAGTTTTTCTCCTTCTCCCAATGTCAAGGTCATGCATTAAAAAAAGAAATGCACAGACACAAAATGATGAAGTAGATACAACAAATCCCAAATAGCTCTTCTTACGTTCTCAATACTAAAATGGGAACTTAAACTTAGGATTTTTTGTCCCAGTGCAGTATTGTACTGTAATCATTTTCCTGCATTAAAAAAGCTTGTTTTCAAGATTTCAAATCTGTCATTATTTTACTTGTTCAGCTTGTAAAGACATCTTCTAGCAGTTAACAGTAATAGCACAATAAGCCAATAAACTGCAAAGTGATGTTGCTACTTTTTTAAAAAGAAATTGCATAATTTAACCATTGGGGAAGTTTTACTATGGAATTAAGGTGATACCCAAACCACAAACAACTTATCTGGGAAGTTGTTTAATCTCAAGATATCTGGAGGGTGAGAAATTGGAGAAAGTGACCCTACCACTGACTTACCCACAGTTAAATGGTAGGGCAGGAGAGATGTAAAGTAGTCATCTCCATAACATCTAAAGGCCAATCATATTAACTCTTACCAAACAAACAATAATAGAGGGATAGAATCAAGGTAACATGAAGTTCTAATACTGCTTTAAAAAGCCTTAGTAAGACCACACTTGGAAAACTGCATCCAGTTCTGCCCACCAAAATATAAAAAAGGTATTGAGACTCTGGAAAGAGTGCAGAGAAGAGCAACATGAATGATTAAGGGGCTGGAGGATAAAACATACAAAGAACTGTTACAGAAATTGGGTATGTCTAGTCTAATGAAAAGAAGGACTAGGGGAGACATGATAGCAGTGTTCCAATATTTGAAGGACTCCTACAAAGAAGAGGGGGTTGGTCTATTTTCCAAAGCATCATAAGGCAAGACAAGAAACAATGGATGGAAACTAACCAAAGAGAGAAACAATCTAGAATTAAGAGGACATTTCCTAACAATGAGAGAAATCAACCAATGGAACAATTTGCCTTCAGAAGCTGTGTATGCTCCATCACTGGAAGCTTTCAAAAAGAGACTGGACAACCACTTGTCTGAAATGGTATAGGGTCTCCTGCTCAAGCAGGAGGCTGGACCAGAAGACCTTCAAGGTTCCTACCAACTCTATTATTCTATGTTCTAAAATTCCTTACCACTAGGTAAAGGTAAAGGTTCCCCTGCACATGCGTGCTAGTCGTTTCACACTCTGGGGCCGGTGCTCATCTCTGTTTCAAAGCTGAAGAGCCAGTACTTGTCTGAGGACGTCTCCGTGGTCATGTGGCCGGCATGTCCAGATGCCAAAGGTGCACGGAATGCTGTTACCTTCCCACTGTAGTGGGCCCTATTTTTCTACTTGCATTTTTACATGCTTTCGAACTGCTAGGTTGGCAGAAGCTGAGATGAGTAACAGGCGCTCACTCTGCTACTCCTTACCACTAACATGCTACAATTAAAATATTAAAATTACATCACCAATACACACATCAGAATGGCAACTCAAGTAATTCTTAACACCTCTCTGATGTTACAAACATTTATATAACATTTTGCCACATGGTGAGTAATAAGCTCCTCCTAATCTAATAAAAAAGCATTAACCAGGCCCAAAGGACCTACCAATTTCAGCAGAATTGGAGTAACATAAAAAATATACCAGCATAAAATCACTTGGATAACATTTTGAATTGCTCTTGATCCACAAGGCAGAAAAACTCTTTTTACACCATATAAGAATATATGCCTGTGGAACTGTTGTGAAAGAAAATAAATTGAACAGATTATATGGCTTCCACAGATTCAGTTTTGACAAATGTTTCTTAAGCCTCCTGCTTCCATTCAACCTTTTCTTTTCCCCACCTCACCCCTTTTAACTTCACAATGGAGAAAAGTTACTGATTGCACTCAAAGATTTTTGGCTGACTGCTCCCAGTCAAATGCCCAGTGTTTCCAGTAAAAGGGATATGCTATAATGATATGTAGAGTTCTCTTTTTCAAAAATTGGAGAATTATTGCCAGTTAAAGTTGACTAGCTCTCTCTAGCTTCCTGTTCTCCAGAAGTATTGGGTCTTCTGTTCTCAGAATCAGTTTAACCAATCTGGATGGCATCAGAGTGGTAAAAGTTGAAGTAGGCACTTCAAAGTACTGTTGTGCAAGGTGATTTGTGGAAGTAAATGGAAATCTAGCACCTGCACTGGTAGAAAACTAAAACTAGAGAAGACTACAAGATTTATGCAATAGCTGTACTGGGTGGCTTCCTCAATCAAACTAGAATGGTGTGGTCTTGGGACTATGGAGGTTAACTCTCCACAAACCTAAAAGGAGGTCACTTAACCACCCAGTGGAATGTCTGAGAGAAATTTTTCATCTCATTCAAAGGTTTTTCTGCCTTGAAATCTAATATTCTCCTTCAGAATATCCCTTTTAGAGTCAAAAGTGGAAGAGCAGAAAAGAAAGGAAAAGAAAAGAATGGAAGAGAGAAAAAGGGAATGAAAAGTCCTGTCATAAACATTTATAGTGAATTCTAATAGTGAATCAACTCTGAATGTGACTCTCCCTAAAATACTGTAATTCATTTCCACCTACAAGGTAAAGGTCTAGTCAGTTATGATCTTGATTTTGGCTCTTATTAAAATATACACTATTTAATTGCTCGATCTAGTGTACTGTCAGAAGAATAATTTGAGGTTCCAACTCAAGGCAGGGTTGCTCAAGAATAAATAAAAATGAGATCCAGACAACTGTGAGGAAAGAAGAAATATTTATTCCTAAAAGCAAAGGTATTGTGTAGTGGGTCCGATGCAAGAGAGACGCCAGCCGGTGTGTGAGTTCAGCTCTTTATTGGAAGGGGAAATGAACTGAGGAATGAGGGCTACCTGGCCTCCTTATATACCTGGCCAGGTAAGCTAACAGCCAATGGGGTTGGCCCTAGGTTTCCCGCCGAAACTGTCCAGGCCAACGCCCCCTGAGGGCTGTTGCTATGCAGATGCCTGCATACATAACACCCCTCCCCCCTTAGAGAAGACCCACATAACAACAACAACATGCAACTACTATAACTATGAGTATATATATAAAAAAAAACAGTGGTGTCCTTGTGTGAGGATCACTTGCACACATAGTCCGACAGGTAGGCTGGTGTCCTGTGTGGACGGGTGGATCGTCTGGGTGTGCTTGGCCCCTGGGCTTGGACCGTGGGTTCCTGAGGCCTTTGTGCAGGGCTGCAAGGAGCCGGCATCAGGAAGTCCTCCTCCTCTGGTCCCTGCCCTGTGACATCCTCAGCTGGGTTGACCCCTCCTGGAGTGTGGTCCTCCTGTTGATCGTGTGCGTTGAGTTCAGGGACGTGTGTGACGCGCTCAGGGGCGTGTGTGACGTGCTCAGGGACTCTTCCTCTGAGCTGGTCGATGTGTCGCCTTATGCGTCTGTCCCCCTCCACCCCTACAATGTACGAAAGGGGTCCTGTTTTCCCGACCACTGTCCCCGGAACCCAAGGATGTCCAGCCCCATAGTTCCTTGCCCAGACCAGGTCCCCCAGGTTGAGGACCCTGTGTGTGGATGATGATGGCAATGGTGATGGTAGTGATGCTGGTGGTGCTGGTGATGATGGTGATGATGGTGATGTTGCCCTACCGGTTTCGGCTGCTACCCGGTCTGGGTGTAGGCGGTCCAGCTTTGTGATGAGGCGCCGTCCCCATCGCAGTTCTGCTGGGCTACCATGCCGGTAGCCACGCATGGTGTTGTGTGTTGGGCTAGTAAAAATTTGGCCAGTCTGTGGTGCCAGTCCCCGCTGATGATGCGCCGGAGTGCGTCTTTGGTCGTCCTTACCATCCGTTCAGCCTGCCCGTTGGTAGATGGATGGAAAGGCGCAGAGGTGGCGTGCCTAATCCAGTTTGCCTTCAAGAACGCCTGGAAATCAGCAGCAGTAAACTGAGGCCCATTATCAGACACAATTACGTCGGGGAGGCCGTGTGTGGCAAAGAGAGCTCTGAGCACCTGGATTGTCCTCCCTGAGGTCATGTTGGGGACAGGGACTACCTCTAACCACTTGGAGTGACTGTCCACCACTACTAAAAATAGTTGACCCTGGAATGGCCCCGCATAGTCAATGTGAATGCGGGACCATGGCGTGTGTGTGGCCTCCCACCGGTGTACTGGTGCATGTGGCACTTCTGGCCTGGATCTCTGGCACGTATAACAGGCCTTGACCCGATCCTCAACCTCCTTGTCCAACCCGGGCCACCAGAGGTAGCTCCTAGCCAGTGCCTTCATCCTGACCACCCCCGGGTGCCCTTCGTGTAAGGAGTCCAATACCCTGGTGCGTAGTGCGGGTGGAATGATGACCCTGCTACCCCAAAGAAGGCACCCTTTGTGTGTGGAGATTTCATCGCGTCTAATGAAATAGGCCTGAAACTCTGGTCCCGGGGATTTGTCCTGCCACCCTGTGCAAACCCATGAGTGCACCCTGCCCATGATGTTGTCTGTGGCTGTGTGGCTGGCAATGTCCTTGGCAAGAACTGGGCACTCGGGTAGTTCCTGCAGGGCTAGGATCTGCGTGGCTGGTGCTGGGTCTGGGTCGTGTGTGTCTAGGGTGAGCCTACTTAGACCGTCTGCGTGGCCCATCTCCTTCCCTGGCTTGTGTACCAGCTTGCAATTGTATGCTGCAAGGAAGATGGACCACCGGAGCATCCTGGGGGACAGAATCTGGGGGGTTTGCCTGTCTGTGGTGAACAGGCCCAGGAGTGGTTTGTGGTCCGTGAACACAGTGAACTCCCTGCCATGTAAGTAATCGTGGAATTTCTTGATTCCTGCCACGATTGCCAGGGCTTCTTTGTCTATTTGGGCATAGTTTCTTTCTGCTCCAGACAGTGTCCTAGAATAGTATGCTATGGGGACTTGTGCCCCGTTGGGCTCAAGGTGGCTTAGGACAGCGCCCACACCATAAGGGGATGCATCGCAGGCGATACAAATGGGCTTGGACTCGATGAAATGGGTTACTATGGACTTGTCCGACAGCAATGCCTTCAGGGCCTTGAAGCTCTGATCGTGGGTGGCCGTCCAGGCCCACGTTGCCTGTTTGTCTAGCAGCCTGTGGAGCGGTTCAGCGATGGCTGCCTTGTGTGGGAGGAATGTATGGTAGAAATTCAGCAGACCCAGGAATGCCTGAAGCTCTGCTTTGTTCTTGGGTGTGGGTGCTAGTTTGATGGCCCTCACCTTGGATTCTGTGGGGTGGATTCCCCTGGCGTCTACTCTGAACCCCAAAAATTCTGTGGAAGGAACACCTATGCTGCATTTTTCCTTTTTGAGTTTGAGGCCAGCTGTGCGCAGCCTTGCCAGCACTTCCCTAAGCCTCCCTGCCAGTTCCTCTGCTGATGCTCCTGCGATCAGGATGTCATCAAAATAGGGGCAGACTCCTGGAATGCCCTTGAGTGTCTTTTCCATAACCTCCTGGAAAATGCCGGGAGCAACGCTGACTCCAAACTGCAGCCTGTTCACCCGGAACGCCCCCCTATGGGTTACTATGGTTTGGATGTCAGCTGTTTCCCTAGTGACCATGAGTTGCTGGTACGCCTGTGCAAGATCGAGCCTTGCAAAAATGGCGCCGCCTTGGAGGGAAGCGAGAACGTGGCTGACCGCAGGAACCGGGTAAGCGTGTGGGTTTAGGGCGCGGTTCACCGAGCACTTATAGTCGGCGCAGATCCTTATTTCCCCGTTGGGCTTGAGGGGGGTCACAATGGGGGTTTCCCACTCCCCTCCATCTACAGGCTCTAAGATTCCCTGGGCCACCAACTTGTCTAGTTCGCGCTCGATTTTGTGTTTGAGCGCAAACGGGACTCGCCGCGGCCGGACCCTAACGGGGGAGACGTTTGAGTTAAGCTTGAACGATATGGGGGCCCCAGTGTACTTGCCTAATGACCCATCGAAGACGTCGGCGAACTCCCAGCAAACGGCCTCAATGGAGTCCCCTTGGATCCGATGGATCCCGGATACTGAGATTCCCAGGGCCTCAAACCAGTCCAGCCCGACCAGGCTTGCTCTGCAGCCCTCTACCACTACAACATCCAGGTGCCCTTCGCGACCCTTAAAGCCCACTGAAATGGTGGCCTCCCCCTTCACCTTGACCGGCGAATTCTGAAAATCGGTCAGGGTTAATTTAGTAGGCCGTAATTTAATCCGTTGCTTGCTCCGGCTAATTATGTGGTTAAGGGTCTCGTCCGAAATAATCGAGACCGCTGATCCGGAGTCAAGCTCCATGCTGCAAGGGACACCTTGCAAACGGATTTTTAATCTAATTTTGGGTTTGAGCAGCCGGCGGCTACCCGTATGGTTAATGGCCAGCCGGCTCTCGACATAGCCAATTTTTGTTTTGGTGGGGGCCCCAGTACCTTCGAACGGCGTTTCCTCCGGCTGCAGCTCGTGGATCTCCTCTCGGGGGCGGCGGCTACGGCAGATGGCGGCTATGTGGCCTGTTTTCTTGCAGGCCCGGCACGTGGCGGACCGGAACTTGCAGAGGCTGCGCACGTGGTTCCCACCACACCCTGCGCACCTCTGGGGAACGGCGGTGTTGCTGGGAGGCCTGGTCCTGTCTGGGCGTCTGGCTCGCTGGTCGGGGGTCGACTTCCGCTGGAGGAGGTTGATGCTCAGGTCGTCCTCCTCTGTGGCCCCTTGCCGGTGGACGCTGGTTGCCTGGTTGCCGGGCCGGGTTTCCTGGCAGGCTTGGACGGCCCTGCAGGCCGCTTCGTGGGCTAGGATGGCGTCCTCGGCTTCCTGGAGAGAGACCTCCTCTCTTTCGAACAGGCGCTCCTGCAACCGCCTGTCGCGTAGGCCGCAAATCAGCCGGTCCCGTAGTCGCTCCTCCAAATTTGTGAACCTGCAAGCGACGGCAGCTTCCCGCAGGGCGGCAAGGAAGTCGGCACCAGTCTCGTCGGGGCGCTGGTCCCTTTTCTCGAATTGTGACCGTGTGGCCACCTTGGAGCGCCGGGGCTTGAAATGTGCGTTGAGCCTGGCCACGAGGTCTCGGTACGCGACGTTGTTGATGGCCTCCTGGGGGAACAGGTTCGCGGCGACTTCCAGCAGCGCTGGTCCCCCAAGGCAGAGCAGGGCGGCCACCTTTGCACCGTCCTCGGATATCTGATTGAACCGCATGTACAGTTCAACGTGAGCCAGGTAACGGGTCCAGGTTTCGGGGCGGCGGGTCTCGAATTCGTGGGGTTGTCCGGCTCTAGCCATGGTGGCAGTTGGTCGTGGATGTGGCGCTTGGCGTTGCCGGTTCGGCTGGCGGTCATGGGGGGAAGAAGGAAAAATGCCTTTCCCTTCAGCTCGCGGAGCGTTTCCCCAGTGACTTCAGCTCTTGGTCGGCAGCAATCCCAACTTCATCGCCACTATTGTGTAGTGGGTCCGACGCAAGAGAGACGCCAGCCGGTGTGTGAATTCAGCTCTTTATTGGAAGGGGAAATGAACTGAGGAATGAGGGCTACCTGGCCTCCTTATATACCTGGCCAGGTAAGCTAACAGCCAATGGGGTTGGCCCTAGGTTTCCCGCCGAAACTGTCCAGGCCAACGCCCCCTGAGGGCTGTTGCTATGCAGATGCCTGCATACATAACAAAAGGGGTTTGCCTTTAGTGGCAGTTGCAGAGAAATGGGATACAGCAACATAGTTTAAATAGGGGAGCTTGTCCTGGGTGTGGAAGTATCTACGTGCTGATTCTAGGATGACACTTGAGGTGTGTGTGTGTGTATGTGTGTGTGTGTTTGTGAAGTATGATGTTTATTCTTGTGAACATTCAGTTCCATTGGGAGACCTAATTTAACTATTTGTGTTTACAGATCTTATCCTTTGATATGTGGATTAATTCTGGGTAACTTGGTGGTTTGAGAAAGTTTGAATAAAAGATTCCCCCCTTCCCCGCTTGCTATTTTTACTTGACTAACTTAGTTTCAGCTTGACTTTCAATTATCTTGTGGAGACTCTGATTCTCAGCCTATCATGGATTCTCGTAATGGGAACATTATAAAGAATAACATATATTATCATATAAAACCTCTCACAGTACTGTTCAGAAAGTCTTCAGTCAGCAATGAAGAAAACAACAAGCTTTGTTTATGTTATACATGTATGTTGGGAATAAGGAAAACAAATGTTAATGCCACTTTACAAATCTGATACTGACCAGCTATAGAAATCCTGCTAGAGTTCAAAAATACATTTATATTAAATCAACCAAGATGGTATTTTTTCTCACAATAGTTCTCTCTTCTCTTTTTTTCTCCCCAGTAGCTTAAATCTAATAATAAATATGTATTTTTCTGGTCCGCTTCCCTGCTGTTGTGGATTTGATTATGGTTGTAGCCTGACCATCAACAAACTAAATGCCCACTGTGGGCTCAAAGGTATATAAAGGAACAAAGAATCTGAAGCCTGAAATGGAGGAAGTGCCTTAAATTATTCAAGGCAGTTCCTCTGCCTTCGTGGGATTTTCTTTGTTCTTTCTCTGTTTTTTACACTCCCCCCCCCGCTATCTTTCTATGCAATAAAAATGAGATGCTCACATACTGTAGCATGAGTAGCCAGATTGTACAAGTCTCCAAGCAACTGTGGTGTAGCCTCAATCTTTAATCTGCAGGATTCTGCATTAACTAATTCTTCCTTTTTGAAATAATTAAATATGTTCCCTTAAAAACTAAACAGTCCATCTCAGGTGGTACTTCACAAAACCTCCTGCCTTGCAAGCTTGAGAGAAGAAAAGCTTTTCTACATTGGTGGCAATTATTACGGGTAGCTAGACTTTCATTTCATCAAAATATCCTCAGAGGCAGGCACAGTTCAAACTGACAAAAGAGCCACTTTTGATTAAGTTTTAGAAATACAAAATACATGTTGTTTACATTTCTTTTTAATGTAGATTATGAATCTATTTTTTCTCTTGTTTCATTTCTGTCATTCTGTTCCTCTTATCTAGTTTTCCATTCTGTAGCATTTTCTGCAGTAAGCAAAACACTTTTTATCTTCTGCTTTTCAGGATCCTGTCTCCTTATGTCTCACTCCCCATTGTTATCTCTTTATCACTCAGGCATTTCTTCTAAGGCATTTCAAAATGTGTTTGACCACAGCTCTGGCTCCAGGCCTCTGTTACTAGAACATGAACACAATCAGAAATCTGAGGTGAAGTAGTGTAAATAAAACACCCATAAAGCTGGGGATGCCTTGTTTGCTTTGAGATTCATGGCTTTTTCTCCATTAGATGAAATTATTGCCTGACCACTCCTCCCAGGTACCTCAGGTCCTTTAAGGGAAATGCTAGCTTTAAGGGAAATGAAATGTCCTAATGGTTAGAGCAATCAACTAATGGGATAGCTCACCTTCAGAAGTTGTGGGTGTTCCACCACTGGAAGCTTTCAAAAAGAGACTGAGCAACCATTTGTCTGAAATGGTATGGCTCTTCTGCTTGAGCAGGGGGTTGGACTAGAAGACTGCCAAGGTACCTTTCAACATTATTTTATGTTCTATGAAATTAACAAGAGGTTGGTGGTATAATGTATTGGGCTTTATCTTGCTCAAGGAATATCACGTGGGTCAATTGCTGGAAGGTTGCTCAAGCAGGGAAGCTGGCTAACGGCTCCCAGCTCCTCAGACAACCCATCTCCAGTGCCACCATTGGCTGCCTTGAGGGCGACAATAGGTTGCTTTAAACCTATTGGCCACCGCCTAGAGGCCAGGGTATAAATTGCTGCATTCGCAGCCCTGTTTCTCAGTTCAGTTCCTGCAACCAAATAAACAATGATCTTTGCTGAATTCACTCACCTCGTCTCGTCATTGAAGCAACGAACCCAGTATCTAACAGGTGGATTGACTTCTTCTCTTCAGCAAGGGAGGTGGGATCCTAAGTGTCACACTTTTCCTTCCTTTTGTGTGGAGTGGTAGGTACTGTTCTTTTTTGTTTTGGAACTTGTAGCATATCAAGTGGGATCTTTTAAATTGATTTTAATGTTTCAAGTGCACGGAAGCAAAAGCAATCATGCTTTGAACAGAAAAAATGGGGACAATAAGCTAGTGAATTTAGAAATCTTTCTTTCTTTCTTTCTCATCTATATTGTCTCTCCAATCTGCTTTCCAATAATTTTTGCTATTGCACCTCTAGATCTCTTAATCTGTTCCTTTCCTCCTCACCCTAGGTTTGTGTGTCTCAATTTCAGCCACTTTAAGATGTGACTGATCTTCAACTTCCAGAATTCCAAAATCTCAACTATAATAGTAATTTAGCTTATGCGTTCTTATACTGGTTACTCTCACATCTTTGTTGATGGTAGAAGTACTTATTCTTCCTTTTTCACCACTGTATGTGGCATCTAGAGAAGTTAAGACCTTTTCATCTGTTTCCTTTCTGTATTATTCCCAATTGAAAAGAGGAAAATATTTTCCTTTAGTGGAAATATGTTCAATATGAACACAATGTTCTGTATTTGAGATGGAAAGATGCTTCTGTTTTTGGAACAGATCTTAGGTTTAGAGAACTTTCTGACACTCACAAGTTGTTTTTCTCTTTGGCAGGAGGCCAGTTTAAGTTAAAGTCAAAACAAGTCCTTCTGAATGTTAACCAATCTGTGAAGCATGCCATCATTTCATGACTTTCTTTGATTGTTACTTGTTTGAAAATGGGCATGATAGAAAATAGGAAAACAACCACATTCTTCCATCTGACAACTAGTAAACAATTTGAACTAATCCAATTAAAATTCTATTGGTTGTAGGCTTTGCTTTAGTGGTAACTTGTTATTTAATTTACCAATTACAGGAGCTTGACAAGGAGTTTTCTAAATAGCTTCACTGTCCCACAAATGACCCTTCCACAATATCACAGCTTATACAATTAATATTAGGCAGAGACAGCACTTTTGTACATACCACTATAAGTTCAGAAATCCTACATCCCCATATAAACAGTGGAGGCACTCTTTTATATGTGTGTTTTTAGTCTCATTGATTGCAATCATTGATTATACTTTATGAACAGATGCTGGCTGCATTGAAAGCTAAGAATGTACTGCATGAACTTCTCCATGTAGTTTTCTACCTGCCAGCAAAAGTACTAACCAAGTAAGACATCTTTCTTTTGTTGATCTCATCAATGATTACATTCTTAGCTTTCAATGCAGCCAGCATCTGTTCATAAAGTATAATCAATGATTGCAATCAATGAGACTTAAGCACATGGTTTAAATACTTAAATGTCATTGATTTCATGGGGATTTAAATACGGCTAATTTTCTCTGGATTGGATAATTTTTAAGGATAATTTTATCCTCAAAAGGAAATAATTCCATTTTCTTTTGAGGATGATATTATGCCTTTGTAATTCATTTAGCTGGTATAAACATTTCATTACATGTTCTTGTTATTTTTCAGATCTGGAAACTGCTTACTATAGCTAGTTCACTGTTTTCCATCCTTCATGTACAAGAAATATTCTATGATTTGAAATAAAGGGTGCGGTTTTTTTGTTATTGTTATTGGTCTGAACCTTATCAGCAATAACAAAGATTTATTGTTTGGGGTCTTAGTAAGAACATTCCTGGCACCAGTATGCAGAAACTCAACAAACTCCTCACCTGGTAATTGATTCACATTCAACTTTTGTCTTTCATGAAAAGGCAGAAAATTATTACTAGTTATTTTTAGTGACATGTATGGGGAAGCATGTTTGTATTTTTTTTAATCTCAAGAAACAATGTAACTGAGCTGGATTTAGCTACAGTACATCAGTAAGAAACAAGCCTTTCTGAGGCATGAAAATGGTAGTGCCAGATTACCTTGCTGAAGACATGGTCTTCCATATATGGAGTATTTTGGAGCTTTGACTAAAAAAGATCCTATTGGATTCCTAGTACCTAACTGTTTTCAGATAGCTGAGAGAATCCTGAAGAAATTCCAAATGCTAAAGAGAGGGTATGAACAAACACATAAATTCATACATCAAGTTACTAGAGAACCAGAACATTTAATATCCAGAAATCAGACAGTGACATAAGTATTCAATATGCTCTCTGACTTCAGATTTTCATTACCATATCCCCCCTACATTATCTTTCAAGTGTGTCCTCCTTTCTTTCTAGAATTCAAATAAAATTTTAGCCTTGATTTGTTCCTTGATTTGGCACAATAAATGACAGCCCAATACATATACTGTATGTCACATTTAGAGAGTTTCAAAGGATCAGAGCGTGAAGAACATAATATACTCAATGTTCAAATTCAGAATTGCCTGGTCATCACCCTGTAGCTACTAGAAGGTCATTCAGAGAAATGCAGAGAGGCATAAAGGGAAAAAAAGCAGTCAATTAATTTCAAAACTTCTGCCAATCATTTATAACCCTTCTATTTATATCTTGTTTTTCTACAATTTATAATCACAGCTTCTTACCTTATGAAATATATCAAACGTAAGTGCCATTATAACTATACAACAGCTTCAAAAACTCAAAAGCTCAAAATCCAAAGTCTGCAATCTTTCAAGGAGGCATAAAGTAAAAGTAATAACATTTTTAATTAACCTGGCAGCTGCTGAAAGATGAATTCTGCCAAGCATGATCCTGATTTGCCTTGCTGACATCTTTCTCCTGTCAGAAGTGGAAGAAGTCACAAAAAGTTCCTTGACCTGAATCTAACCAGGAAATATTTAGCCAAGGAGGTGAATGTAATGAAAACGTGTGTGTGTGTGTGTGTTGTGGGAGTGGGGAATGAGTAGCCATCCCCTGGAGTTTTCAGTAATAATGGTACTATTGTCATTCCTGATTTTAAATAATTGCTAGAAAATTTCTCCTTTTGGAAAAAGATTGCAAAAACGTACCCAGTTACCTTGCATATAAAATTTGGTACTGCTCTTAAAAGGCAATTTGTGCCCATCTACTATAAAAACATTCCTCATGACTTAATTTTATATATAAAACCCTTTTTCCCCTCCTCCTACCTTATATCTCATGCCACTTTTAGAAAAGATGTTCTTTTTGATCACTGTATTTTAAAAGTTGAAGCTCTAAACTGTCTATTTTATGCTTCTATTTGAACACTAAAAGCTTACCTAATTGATGATAACCTTTGGATTTCACATTTAGTTTATTTCAGGTACTCATATCAGAAGACATAATCCAAATTCCTATCTACTAAAACTCCTAAGAACATGTTCATGAAAGAGAATGTGAGATCTGAGTATAGCCTTCAAAACAGATTAAAGGATGAAATGACAATTTAATGTTCCTGAGAGAAAAACAGCAAAAATCTTAGTATGTGAGAGTTCAAAACTGGTACAAAGAGTGACTCTTAGTTATAACTTTCAATATAGATAGAGGCTGGAGAGCCAAGAAGGCTGCATACTCTATTATGAGACAAACTGAAATTTATATTGCTCACTTGAGATGCTATTAGAGCTAATGTGGCATGGAGATTAAGGTTTTGTGTTCAAGTGTATGCTTGGCTATGTAAGTTCCTTTGAGCATTTATTATCTCTCAGCCCAATCTATCTAATGGCACTGTTATTGTGAGAAAAAATTGGAGTGACATATTTATCACCATGCATTTTTGAAAGAAAGGCAGAATATAAATCTAAAAAATAAATTATTTAGCTATCCAACTTCTTACAAAGATGAAGCTGCTGGATACACAACACAAACTTTTTGGGGTAGCTGCATCTATTGGTGAAATTGGCTGCTTAAACTGCTTTATTATGCTTTGATCATCTCTTAAAGATCCAGCTGTTCTCCAAGGCTTTGGCCTAGTATTAATGGAGCTCTTGTGGGATGTGTTTTGTGTGTTATTGTTGGACTACCACCTTGTTCTTGTTCTTTTTAAAATCCTTTATTTTGTTTCTAATTTATCATATTTTATTTTTGTTTTTACATTGCGGGCTGCCCAGCATTATCTGGAGTGGACTGGCACTTACATTGAATAATTTCAATTAAATTACATTTTTGTTACTATATACACACTCAGCTGTGGATACCACAGTTGCAGTGGCAGCAGTAGTTCCTCCATTGTTTCCTCCTTGATTTATTTCCTTTTTCACCATCTCCTTGATGGCCTTTAGAAGAATGCTCAAAACAAAACTCTAAAATTATCTAGGGAATTTTACCATTTTATCTTTATATTTACCTTATTGTTCTTTCTATCTTGCTTTACTTTGCCTTACAGTTTATTTGGTTTACCCTGTTTTAAGACTTATGATAGATGCTTTATCATAGATGTTTTATTGTTTCCTCATTAAGTAAGTCACTGAGAATTATTTAGACTGGGATGGAATTGAAGTGGAAGAAATAAACATCTTACTAATAACAATTTTAAGTTCATAGTTATGCTCATTATTACCAAACTGGCAGCGTTCTGTGTACTCTAAGAGCTCATACACACAACCTCCTTGCTGTCTCTCTCTTTGAGATGGCTCACTTACCATTTGGTACAAATGTGTCCTCACAGAACAGCTTCCATCTCAGTGACAACCCACTGCTGTAGTGGACTAAAACCAGTTCTGCAGAAAAAATGTTATTTTCCATGCGGAATAGAATAAAACCCTGATAACATTTTAATGCCCATGAGAGAAGAAGAACGTTTAATTATCTGGATGAATGATTGTGATTGTTTTTGTCAGCAATTTTTCTGTGGTTTCCAGAGGGACAGAATACCTCCTCAGAATAGACTGTTTTTAGTAGGATGCTGAGCTTGTCAATCAGAAGGTCAGCAGTTTGGCGGGTCGAATCCCGAGTGCCGTGTAACAGAGTGAGCACCTGTTACTTGTCCCAGCTTCTGCCAACCTAGCAGTTCGAAAGCATGTAAAAATGCAAGTAGAAAAATAGGGACCACTACGGTGGGAAGGTAACAGCGTTCCGTGTGCCTTTGGCATCTAGTCATGCCGGCCACATGACCACAGAGACATCTTCGGACAAGCGCTGGCTCTTTGGCTTTGAAACGGAGATGAGCACCAGCCCCTAGAGTTGGAAATGACAAGCACGCATGTGCGAGGGAACCTTTACCTTTTATAAGAGTTCTATTCCACATCTGCCATAAGCACAGAAATCCATGGGCTTTGCAAGATGAAGAAAGAAAAGAAGGAAAACCTGAGTAGGAGAGAGGCAACATTTAGAAAAGAGGAAAGCAAGATTCCATCTGCAAGTTTTATATCATCAACATATTTTGGAAATCTTTTACTATTGCTACAGCTTTTGCTACTATTAGTAGTAGTATTATGTAGTATTATGCATCCACATGATCAAAAGCTTAATTTACAAGTGAAAAAAAAAGAAGCATCCAAAATAATCACCTGATTGGGTAGACTAGAATGCTTTTGCTATAATAAAATGATGTCAATCTGAAATTTATTTATAATCCTGGACAATCTACAAAATGGAGAAGCAGCACTTAGATTCATATTAGGCGAATAAGGTACTAAAAGACATGCATTTATCTTAGCATCTTAACAGCCTTCACCTGCAAAAAGCTTTATTACTCCATACAGCAGGGTTTCTCTCCCTCTCCCTCTCCCAATGATCAATCAAATGATTAGAGATGGAGTTACAGTTTTATGGACAAGAACAAAGACAAAAATGGGAGAAAATGGAAGCCAATAAAAGGCAATTCCACAATTCTATAATACACTTTTTCTTTCAAAAATCCTGCCATAAATAGCAATCAAAGGAGAAGAGAACTCAGATGGTAAATTTATGGATGTAAGAATTTCTACAGTAAGATTTTTCAATATTCACAGTTAATTATTTTTTACCATTTATAAAACGTAGATTCCCTATTTCTGTCTTTTAATATATTAAAGCAATACTTTGTTGTTGTTGGGATACTTTTATTATTATCATTTTGGTTGAGGGGAAATCTATGAATTTTGCATCTTAACATCTTAGGAGGCTAACAAATGCTTTTTTGATTTGGCTGGAAAATAAAATGGTTATGTTATCAAAGTATGTATTGATTGGAAAATACTAGCTCAGTCTAGAGATAATTGGGAGTAGATAATTTTGATCTTTGCATTCTTGGCAAGCTCATCTTTCCTGGAATAAATGACCTTCATAATACTATGCATAATCTTCTCAGATCTTTAAAAAAATTCAATATGATTTAATAGAAGTTTCTAGCTTTTGCATGGTAACATAACATGACAGCACTGTCTGAAATGCAAAAACATTCTCCAGGAATCAAATATAGTGTAATGACTTTACATATGTAAGATGGTGGCACCTGGATTGGCTGAGGCTGCATTGGCTCTAGAAGGTGAAAAGTTCTGGAGGGATATAAGGAATATAGGTCACATGATCAAGAAGGTTTTAATGTGTTTGAGCAAAGAAGTGGGACTAAGCTAACATACGACCGACAATGTTTGCTAGTATGGCTACTTTTTAGCTGTTTTAGAACTGTTGGTGAAACTGTTAAAAGTCCTTTGTACTGTTTGAAACTGTTCCGCAGGCAGCAAGATCTGACTGCTGGCACAGTGACAGATTTGATTGCAAATCAGGGCTGTTTCCAAAGGAGGCTGAGGAGGAGAGGTCATGGGGCTTATGGAGCAAAGGAATTGGATGAGGCTGCCCAGAGGAAGGGAGAGAGGCTTTTGGAGGAGTTGGAGGTGGTGGCAGACGCAGCGTGCTCCAAGGGTGAAAAGGAGAGGCCCCTTTAAGGAAAAGACAGGATCAGAAAAAGGAAAGGAGGCAAGGTTGTGGTGCAGGAATACAAGCTAATTTGAGGGCTAATCCCTATGGATCTCCATTTCCATTTATCCTGTTTGCCATTATTCGCTCCCTAGAGCAGAGGTCCCAACCTTTTTGGTTCCAGGGATCGGTTAAATGGAGAGAGGTTAACATTGGATGTTCTTGCTTTGACAAAAGATGAAGAAACAGCTATTTTATATTTCTACTTGTGTATCACTTTTAGAGTTAGAGTTAGATGAAGATGGGAGGGGGAAGGAAGAATATGTATGGGGAATTAGACATAATAACATAGCAGCAGAGCACTTTCAAGGTTGTATGTAATAAGAGGTGATAAGAATTGTCAGGTTAAGCTAAGGATGGAAAACGTACCTTTCAAACTAATTGGAGAATGTGATTTATGACTGTTAACTAAAGGAGGGAACTATGCTTTAATATTATTGTGCTCAGGGGAGGTGAATCCAGATTTCGGCTTTAACCAAGTATTGCCGATGTTATGTTGCTCTAATAAAGACTTTCAAGGTATACATTGCCTCAGAGTTCTTTGAAGAGTTCGTCCCTTGGAACCTTACCAGTAATCTCCAAGGAGCAACATTTCCATCTGTCCTGTTTTGCCATCATTCGCTCCCTAGAGCAGAGGTCCCCAACCTTTTTGGCCCCAGGGATCGGTTTCATGGAGAGAAATTTTTCTCCATACCAGAGGAGGCATGGTTTTGTTTGCTGCCTGAATCCTGTGGATGGGGCTTTCCTTGTTTGCGTGGACCGGTTGCTGGCATGCTGCAGCCCAATACTGATCCATAGATCAGGGGTTGGGGACCCCTGCCCTAGAGACAAAAATGGACATTATGAAACTTGAACTGGCCACAAACAAGGCATGTATATCAGAGGTAGTGACCTTTTGATAGCTGTACGCAGGGCTTTTTTTGTCATAGAACACTCAGAATGGAGTTCCGGCACCATTTTTTTGGATGGAACCTTGTAGGGTAGGCAAGGCGGGTTGTATGACATGTGTGAGTTCTGGCACCTTTTTCTTTTACATAAAAAGCACTGGCTGTATGCAACAAAATTTCATGTTGATGTATGCCAATTGGTGTACATTCAAAGTGACAATAAAGTTGTTGTTATTGTTATATTGCTGCATTCTTCTGCAACTGCTAAATGATATCTAAGAAACATTGTCATCACTGATTGTAGGAAACATCAAACAAGAGCTTCAGAAATACCAATGCTTTATTTAGAGAAATCTAAGAAATGCCTGAATTGTCACTGATTTTCAGTAAGCTTGATAGCCTTTGTCTGTTTGTTTGTTTAGCACATGGCATATCATATATGCACTAGCCATATATATTAACATTTCATCTAGATTAGTAAAATACAATAAAATATAAATGTTAAAAAGATCTGTTCAAATAGGTCATCTAACCATTGAAATGAACTAGGAATATGAAGCTAGTTCGCCTCCTTGTGGTGCACCCTAGATAGTGCGACAGCATGAACTAAACGAACTAGCAATTGCTGGCAGCTAGACTACTCTGCAGACTTTCCTGGATCTCAAAATACATGGCAATGAAAACTGATGGCAATTTAAGGCTAGCCATTCAACTTGCTACAACTAGGATATACCTTGCACCACATTTTCATAAGGCCCAGCTACAATAATCAAGGTTGTGGCAGCTTTGGTCCAAAACGTAAAGAGAATAACTAGTTAGGGAACACTGAATGATGAAGTTCCACTTTCAGAATCCTGCAGGTGAGATATAAATCCCAAGAACCCTGATAACCACTTTGTAATTTTTCCCCAGGAAGAAGTGTGGTTTCCTTTTTAAAATACCCTTTGCAAAATCATTGCTTTTGAAAATATTTGCTAGGAACATCTGCATGGTTGTTCTCACTTGAGTTACTACTTTAGCTACTCACACCACCTGTTGGGATTCAACATCACCACTCATTGTTTTCAATCAAAACGGCCATAGAATGAAGCAAGCAAGTGCATCTTTTTAATGGAGCAGGGTCAACCTCCTTGGAACAGTATGACTCATTACTTTTAAGAGGATGGGGAAACAATCACTATAGAAATATGGTAACTAGTTTAGCTAGCTACTGGAATCCAGCATTTGTGCATCAGTTCCAACTTTCCTTTAAGAAAAGAAACCCAAAAGAAATAGATTTCAAATCTTGCCAAGATGGTTTTTTTCCTCCCCTTTGTCTAACAATCATTACCCAAAATTATTTTCCTTTATCTACCAAAAATTATTAATAGCTCATGAAGGTAAGTGCATGCCCATTTCAAGCATCACACATACTTTTAAGCATTGGTTTGCCCAATACAATTCTACGTATGCTCATTTGGCAATACACCCCCTTAAGTTTTTTGGAGCTTATTATAAACATTTTTCAGGGTTTTAAATGCCACTTTTACCAAACACACTCTCTCAAATTTACTCAGTAAATATAGTAAATATCAGAAATTTATCCAATAAGCATAGAGATACAAAATAAATATTAGAGACTGGAATGATTTCCTGCTTGGTGATAGCTTTGGACTGCAAAATGTGGGGTGTATTCCTAGTCTGTCTTTTATGGTTGTATTTGGTAGGTTGGACTGTATTATCTTTTTCCATGAAGACAGATGCAAAAAATGAATTAAGCAAAATTTTGGGCTATCTATTGATATTTTGCCCTAGTTATGTGCTCCTCTTTCCTTTTTTTGTATTTTGTATTTTATGTTTGTTGTATTTTCCTTTACATTGATTTGAAAGTAAACAGTTTGTATAATTTCATTCTACAATGGCAATATTTTAGACTTCTAATATTTTAGAAGTCTCTGGGAACTGTATCCATAATTTGGGGGGGGGGTATGTGTCACTCTGGAGGTCCAAGTGGAGATGTCCAATTGAGACCATAACACTAAGATATATAAGAGCCATGGAGGCAGAATCAACACATGTCACCACAACGTTTGTATTCCTGATAGTTGAGCAAAATAATAAGAATCACAGTATCTTTGATTTTCTCCCATCAAACAGCCACAAAACAAATCTATTAATCTCCCATTCTTTATCAGTAGACACCAACATGGTATTGAAATATACTTTGCAATTCTTGATGCTTTGTAATAAAAAGTGTGAGGCTTCCCACTTTCATTGGGGAATGTGTTTAGGGTAAGAACATTTAATAAAAATATTCACCTATTTCTCCTGCTTTGTATAATCTCCAGTGCTCTTATGTGGCATCATGTTCAATATTCCAAAACTAAAAATGCCTTGCTTCATACAGGCATGAACCTTCAGGGAGACTTGAGCATCACCTTCTAATTTATCTGGTCATTAGAGCAATTAATCTTTAGATCCTTAAATTTCAAAACAATTCCTAAATCCTCCAATAGTTTCAACAGGAGGATTTGCTTAAACAATGGCATAAAAGATTTTATTAATGACTGATGAAGAAATCAAATAATTGTACTTTGCCAGTTTGATGCACAACATGTAGCTTGTTCCCCCTGTGGAGTATTGATACTTTTAACTCAGTTCACAAAAGTAATTGAAAAGTCTACCAATGAGTCATATCTGCTTTTTTCCCCTCCCTCATTGGGCATGTTAGGGCTGATTTCTAGATACAGTAGGTCACAAGATGAAGCCAAGATGAATTAGGGATGGTGGAGGATGAAAAAGGAGCCATTGTTCAGGAACAAAACCAGGACACAACATACCTATTATATAAAATAGATGTCCAGATTATTGCAGAAGCTTATCTATAAATGTGTGGGTATTACAGAACCTGAAAATACTTGACTGCCCATGGAAATTCTCCAAATGTATCACCTGGAACAATTATAAATATTCCAGAGGATTTCCCAGTTTAAAGCCAATTGTTCTTGATATGGTATTCAATAAGTGAAGCTGAATCCAGATTAAATGAGGTTCTGCTGGTATATTATGATATGACTAGAAAGCAGCATAATCTATCTGGCACAGGAGTACTCCTGTTCCCTAAAAATAATATCCATGTCTCTGAATTGCTTTATGAGAAGGCTTCGGGAAGCTTCAACTTGGACCTGACGTTGATTCAATTTAATTTCTGAATCAAATCTACTTCAACTCATGGAATCATGGGATATGATTGGACAGTTCAGGCAAATTGGATTGACAATTGTCACTGGATCACAACCAATCCATAAACCTCTAACATTTAGTGATGGCATGAACTAGCATAGCCTTCAAAGTAAATCAACCAGATTAGTGGAGAAAGCCTCCTTTCTCCAGGATCAGAGCCATGATGTTTCAAATGCTATTCAGTGGAGAACAACTAGTTACACAGGTCTGATCTTGCATTTTGCCTGAAATATGACTGAAATGCTAAATCTAATGGGTTTTGTGAATAGTTTTGCACTTATTTGAGTCATTGAACAAAGGTATAAACTACATCATTTGCAGTAATTGGCATCATTATGAAAATGACAAATTATTATGTGTGTTAAAATATAATAATATTCTTAAATATTTTAATTTAGCTGCTTTATCTGGACTAATTCAAATATTGTGGACATGATGGTTTATTAAGGGGTTAGATGAGGTCTGGCAGATGTCTAGTCCATAACCTGGCCTATTTAAGATGCAATCTGCTAAATGGTGGTCTGTTAAAGTTAGATTTCATTGTTGCTATAGAATTTCATTTACAAGCAGAGAGATAAAGAGACATACATACATAAACACACACGGTATACCTTAAGTCAGACCATATAAACAATTTATTATGTAAATTGCATTAAATGTTCAGATTGGTTGCCATTTTCTTCTAAACACTTATTTATTTGGCACATGATTTTTGAACATTCCCAAGTACATTTGTAACTTCTAATGTGATAGTCTCAAGATTATCTATTGGCCTATGAAGGTTAACCTTTGGTATACCTTGTGCATATCTGTGCATGAATTACAATTTAAGACACTGAATTTAATCTCCTATTCAGTGCAAGAATCCAATTAAATAATCTATGATGATGGCTATGCAGCTCTCCCTGAACATCAGTAGGTATATTCAAAGGAGGAAGAGACCTTCATCACTTTGGGTAGCTGGATCTATTATTAAACTGCTCTTATTGTAGGAATGTGATTTACCTCAATACTGGTAATCCTCAATTTACAACAGTCCATTTAATGATGGTTCAAAGTTACAACATCACTGAAAAAGTGATTTATGACTGTATTTCACAAAACCATTGCAGCATCCCCATGGTCAAATTCAGATTGTTAGCAACTGTTCTCACATTTATGACAGTTGCAGTGTCCTGAGATAATGTGATCATCTTTTGTAACCGTCTGACAAGCAGTCAATGGATATACCAGATTCACTTAACAACCATATTACTAACTTAACAACTGCAATGATTCACTTAACAATGATTCACATAAAAATGCAACAAAACTCACAGGTGTCTTGCTTAGCAACATAAATTTGGGACTCAATTATGGTTGTATGTCAAGGACTATGTCTATTCTATTATGATCTACTTTCTGACAATTTAAAGCCACTATTTCATATCTTGACATCTATAATGATAAGGAATACATCTTGATCTTCAAAATAAATCCATCATTCTGTCCTGAATTAAGAAACAAAATAATTCTTTGCATCATGTGATATCCTGAGATTCCAGGGATCTGGAAAAAAGTGCTATCACATCCCCTTTCTTCTCTTCTGAATACTAAACATTTACAATTTCCTTAATCTTGCTACATTGGACTTAGTTTCTTATTCTGGGATTGTCCTAGTTATCTTTGCCCAAATCTCTCCCTCCCCTCCAAACCCAAATTTGATAACCAGAATTGGATTTGGCTTTTTTGGGAAGCAAATCACTTGCTCACTCACATTCAGCTACTCTCCCAAGATTTCCCCCCTCTTCACCAATATTACCATCTCTTGTCCTTTACCTATATATTTGATTTCTATGTTCTCAAAATATCATTTTGTATTAAGATTAATTATGTTATTTTCTGGCTATTTCTCTGAAAGATCAAGACAGTTTTGAACTACCTTTCAATCAAGTAGGATATTAACTGTTCACCTCTATTTTCTGTTATCTAAAATTAATATTTTAGATCCACTCCTTCCTACAAGTCATTAATAAAAATGCTGGAGAATAGAGAGTCCAGGACTGAACCCTGTGGCATTTGATACAAGAACTCTAGTGTGATTCTAAACTGGTGATGAGCATTCTCTGACTTGTGATTTTCAAGTTATTATGCATTCACTTAATTGTCATACCTTCCAGCTCACACTTTATTCCTCCTTACATTGGATAAACTCAACATGAAAAAATTTCAAAATAGAAAAGGAGTTGATTTAGAAACCTATGAAAAAGTAAGGGGCAAGATTTAGTGCAAGGCCTCCAAAGCACAGAAACAGGAAACATATTAATTTTTTCATATGCCTTTCATCATTTTTCTGTTCAGGTGGCACGCTAAAATAGTATGGATAACAACATGTTGATTATTATTTTAGCATTGTTGCTTTCCTTTGCCCTCTAGCCTTCTATATGAACTGTATATATGTCAACCAGCTAGAAATTCTGCACACAACAGCTTTCCTTATGTTTCATTTTGCAAGCATAAGAACATATATTCTTCTACTACTTTATGTTTACCTATCTTTGTGTGAATTTCTTGGAACTTATAAAGTCATGTCTACAAAAGCCATTGAATTGATTTCAGATTCATAGTAAAATAGACCATATTTGCTGTGGTGCTAATTAGTGGTGTTTAATTTTTTTCAAAAATACAGCTGATATTCATTTGAAATAATTCAGGCTTCAGAAGAATATCTGTTCATTAACTGGAAGGCTATCAAACAATGTTATTCAGTAATTAAATTTCCCCCTCTTACAGTTCTTCTGCACTCTCCTGACCCGAGTAAAACCTTTCAGAATATATTAATTCATAGTAAGAGGAAATTATGGATGCTAGGTTGAGGAAGATTGCTCTAATATTGTCTATTCAAGACAAAACCAAAATATAGCTAAGCACAGTTGTCTGCTGAAAACTCAATTTTTTCTTGTATATAGAATTGCAGTCTTATGCTGTTATTCATTAAATTGGTGGGCAAAGTTGATTACATTGTATGCAGTGTACAATAGTGATTGTGAAATATGGGGGGGACAAACAAACAATGATTCAGACCTTCAGCCTTTCATGCACATGAAAACAGAAACCCAGTTTTCCTGCTGCCAGTAGTAACAAGAAACAGACTTTCCTTGGGATTGCAATGATAAGGTAGTCCATCAGTGATTATGTTTGAGATCACTATTGGCACTATTGCTGCCAAACGCAAATTGCTGTTTGCCCAATCAAAAACTTAACATCTGAAGTTTCATTGAGCCACATGGAAAATGTGTTTCCAGACTCCGATTTATATTCTGCTGGTGGTTGTCCATGCAACTTGAAGGAAAACCATCTAAGGATTTCTCTCTTTAAAAAAAAAAGCAGCATTGGAAACACATGCATTTGAGTGACTATTAATGGGTGGAAAAAGATGGTTTAGCAGAAAAGGTTTCCTAGTGATCAGATCTGTTTTGACACTCTCTGTCACATACTGTAGTAGGTGGACGAATGAGTTGTGGAAACTCACAAACAGAAGTAGCTGATGATAGCTCTCCCTTGCTGCTCTTCCCTAATAGCCAGTATTTAAGCCATGCTACATTTGATCCAGGAAACAGCATTAGCTTTCAAACCTAATAGCAGAATAGAAGACCATGTTACCAATGGGATTGAGCTCTAGTGATTGCCTAATTGCCGCACAAAAGCCAGATGCTATTTTGGGTGATGCCTACCAAAGAAACAAGGAGCTTTTATTAAAACTATATCTTCACCCCGTTCCCTACAATTCTGTCCTAAAATCTTCAGATATAAGTGCATAATTTATAATTTATGAATACATAATTTGTTTTCACAGGCTTATACTTGCCTATTTAAAAAAGAAACAATAGGATTACTTCTTCGTCTTTTGGGGATTTCTTAATGATATAACTCTACTTCTTTACTGCTTTAACACCTGATGACTTTTTCTAATGAAGTCCAATTCACGGTGTAGCAGTCTATATTTCTTTTTTTATTAAATTAATGAGAGCTGCCCAACTCTATTTATTTATTCAATATGTATGCTGTACATCTCACCTAGAGGTGACTCTGGATAAGTGGAATACCATAAAATCCACCCTCAAACACAATTAAAAACCCAAACATCTTAAAGAGAAACAACCATTCATTTTTTTAAAAAAAAATACAAATGCATATATAAAACAGAAATGCAAAACTGAAACATCTCTATAATTATGACTAGGCAAATGCTTTGAACATATTTGTTTTACTATTCTACTGTTCTATCAATATTTGAAAGACTAGTATATCAACATTTGAAAGACTAGTATATTAACACCTAAAGCCATGACCTTCATATGCATCATCTTCACCATAAACAAAACCTACGATTCTTGACAACTTCCGCCCCAGTGGGGTGCTGGAAGTTGCTCTTTGCAACTCACAAGACCCCATTTTAAACTTTTGGGAATTTTATAAGCCAGCTGGGAACTTATTGGCAGCAGAGTTATTAAACATTTATCATTACATAACTCCCTGTGCCTTTTCATGGTATGTATACCTATCTCCTAAATTGCAATGATTACAATCTTAAATCATAACTTTGCAAAAGAACTCATAGCTGAAGTAAAAGGAAAGGGGGAAACAATAAACCAAGTTCAAGAAAAGACAGTCTCTTACTGGTGGATCATGTTCAGGGGAAACTGTTTATCTCAACTGGGCAAGAAATTAATATTTCCAAAGAAGCCAACATAGCTCAGTGACAAAGTTTATTACACTCAATTCGGGCTATTGTGGAAATTGTTAAACTGAGATTAAATGACCCCATCGCAGCTAGCACTGGTAAGCTAAACTGTAAGAACCAGTCTTCTTGGGAACAATAACTTTAGCTGGCAGACAATATGAGTACTCTCTGTATATAAATATTTATATTCCCCTTGTCTTCATAGTTATTTGTATAAGTTTATTTGCATTGGGATACAGTTTACATTAATGTACCATATTGCAAATGAGAGTGGAGCTGTTCATTGGAAATGATGAATTTCCTTTTCCTTTCCACCAAAACTCTAAGTCAGGCAAACAGATTAATTAGCCCACCAACTTTTCCATCTGTTCTGTCAGAGCTCAGGAAGATGGGCAGAATGACAAATCACTGTGACCTAGTAAGGTGTTCCCACATTTTTAGCACAGGCAGAGCAAAAATGTGTAGTGCAAGTTCTTAAGGTATGCTTTGTATATGGCAAATTATAACCACAAAGACAGGCTGAGAACTTAAATACTGCAACTTGCTAAAGGAGTACTGTGAATAAATGGCAGTTTAATTATCTACTTTCTGATTGTTACTTAAGTACCTTTCTGAATGTTCCTTATTTTCAGTCATTTGCAGCAAATAGAATGGATATAAAAATTTTCTTGGGACACAGAAATGCAGCTACAGCAATGTAACTAATCAAGTTTGTACAAATTACATCCCACTGATTTGAGCACAGCCAAGTACTGTATTGCACTGTAACATGCCAGGTGTATGACAAATTTTTACAACTGTATAAGAGATGGAACTTAACAATCATCGCAATCATAATATATGTATGATCTTATAATCCTTCCTGAAAGAAGAGCAGTGTATTTTTTATGAGATTTTATTATTATTTTTCCATACATACAATAAGAATTTTTAAACCAATGTGCTGTGTGAGTTTAAGTACACTAATACATATTTAATTCCTAATCCTTTATTCTTTCCTCTAACCATCGGAAAAATAAGTCCCAAGTTTGATAATATTCTATTCCTTCTTTTTCTTTCAGTCTCATAGTCAATCTGTCCATCTCTGTGCATTCTAGTATTTTTTTTAATTATTTCTTCATCTGGTGGTATTCCTTCATTTTTCCAAAATTGTGCAAATATTATTCTTGCCACAGTTGTGACTGTTGTTCTTCTTAGTTGGGAAGTCATGTCTGACCCATCGTGACCCCATGGACAATGTTCCTCCAGGCCTTCCTGTCTTCTACCATCTTCTGGAGTCCATTTAGGCTCATGCCTATTGCTTCAGTGACTCCATCCAGCCACTTCATTCTCTGTCATCCCTTTTCTTCTATTGCCCTCAACCTTTCCCAGCATTAGGCTCTTCTCCAGTGAGTCCTTCCTTCTCATTAGGTGGCCAAAGTATTTGAGTTTCAACTTCAGGATCTGGCCTTCTAAAGGGCAGTCAGGGTTGATCTCCGCTAGGACTGACCGGTTTGATCGCCTTGGAGTCCAAGGGACTCACAGGAGTCTTCTCCAGCACCATCGTTCAAAAGCCTCAATTCTTTGGCACTCAGCCTTTCTTATGGTCCAACTTTCACAGCCATACATTGCAACTGGGAAGATCATAGCCTTGACTATACACACTTTTGTTGGCATGGTGATGTCTCTGCTTTTTAGTGTGCTGTCTAGATTTGCCATGGCTTTCCTCCCCAGGAGCAAGCGTCTTTTAATTTCTTGGCTGCAGTCCCCATCTGTGGTGATCTTGGAGCCCAGGAAAATAAAATCTGTCACTACCTCCATTTCTTCCCCATCTATTTGCTAGGAATTGAGAGGGTCAGATGCCATGATCTTGGTTTTCTTAATGTTAAGTTTCAAGCCAACTTTTGCACTCTCCTTCTTCACCTGTAACAAGAGGCTCTTTAGTTCCTCTTCACTTTCTGCCATTAGAGTGGTATCATATCTTAGGTTGTTGATATTTTTTCCGGCAATCTTAATTCCAACTTTTGATTCATCTAGCCCTGCCTTTCTCATGATGTGCTCTGCATATAGGTTAAATAGGCAGGGCGACAGTATACAGCCTTGCCAGACTCCTTTCCCAATTTTGAACCAATCAGTGGTTCTGTGTCCAGTTCTCACTGTTGCTTCTTGACCCGCATATAGGTTTCTCAAAAGACAAATGAGATGGTCTGGTACTCCCATCTCTTTAAGAACTTGCCACAGTTTGTTGTGATCCACACAATCAATTGCTTTAGCATAGTCAATGAAGCAGAAGTAGATGTTTTTCTGGAACTCCCTAGCTTTCTCCATGATCCAACATATGTTGAAAATTTGATCTCTAGTTCCTCTGCCTCTTCGAAATCCTGCCTGTACTTCTGGTAGTCCTTGATCCACATACTGCTGGAGTCTAGCTTGTAGGATTTTAAGCATAACTTTACTAGCATGTGAAATGAGTACAATGGTGCGATAATTTGAACATTCTTTGGCACTGCCTTTCTTTGGAATTGGAAAGTAAATTGATCTTTTCCAATCCTGTGGCCACTGTTGAGTTTTCCAAATTTGCTGACAAATTGAGTGTAGCACTTTTACTGCATCGTGTTTTAAGATTTTGAATAGCTCAGCTAGAATACTGTCACCTCCACTAGCTTTGATGTTGCTCAGCTTTCCTAAGGCCCACTTCATTTCACATTCTAGGATGTCTGGCTCGAGGTCAGTGACCACCTCATCTTTATTTCTTTATTTATTTATTTCGATTTATATACTGTCCTTTTCCCGAGGGACTCAGGGTGGTTTACAGGGCAAATTAAAACAATACAATATATACAGGTTAAAATAAAATAAAATAAAATAGCCCTAAAATAATTAAAAATTAAAACCTAAACCCTCAGTCCAGGCCAGCAAGCTCGAATAGCCAAGTTTTTAGGTCCCGGCGAAACGAGCGAACGTCGGGGGCCATCCGGAGTTCCACAGGCAGCTGATTCCAAAGGGCAGGCGTGCCCACAGAGAACGCTCTCCCCCTGGGGGCCACCAGCCGGCACTCCCTGACTGGCAGCACCCTGAGGAGGCCCTCCCTATGGGAGCACACAGGACGATGGGAAGTTGATGCTGGCAGCAGGTGCTCCCAAAGATAGTCCGGACCCATGCCATTTAGGGCTCTATAGGTCATCACCAGCACCTTGAATCTCACCCGGAGGGCAACTGGAAGCCAATGCAGCTCGTGGAGAAGAGGCGTTACATGGGAGTATCAGGAAACCCCCATCATAACTCACGCGGCCGCATTCTGCACCAGCTGAAGCCTCCGAGTGGTCCTCAAGGGCAGCCCCATGTAGAGAGCATTGCAGTAGTCTATCCGGGAGGTCACAAGCACATGAGTGACTGTACGTAGGGCGTCTCAGTCCAGATAGGTCTGCAACTGGTGCACCAGGCGAACCTGGGCAAAAGCCCCCCTGGCCACGGCTCCTATATGATCTTCCAAAATGAGCTGTGAGTCCAGGAGGACTCCCAAGTTGCGGGCCCTATCTATGGGGGATAACACCTCACCCCCCATAGTTAACTATGGAATAGACTGGTTAATCCGAGATGCCAGTATGCACAGCCACTCAGTCTTGGCGGGATTAAGTCGAAGCCTGTTTCTCCCCATCCAGACCCAGACTGCCTCCAGGCAATGGGACATCACATCGAGGGTATCACTGGGTTGGTTCGGGGTGGAGAGAAAAAGCTGGGTATCATCAGCATACTGATGATACCCCACCCCAAAACCATGAATGATCTCACCCAGTGGCTTCATATAGATTAGATGTTGAACAAGAGGGGAGAGAGGACCGACCCCTGAGGAACTCCACAAATGAGAGGCCTTGGGGCTGACCTCTGCCCTCCTGCCAACACCGACTGCGAGTGGCCCAGGAGGTAGGAGGAGAACCACTGTAAAACAGTGCCCCCCACTCCCAACCCCCTGAGATGCTGCAGCAAGATACCATGGTCGATGGTATTGAAAGCCGCTGAGAGGTCTAATAGGACTAGGACAGAGGAACAACCCCTGTCCCAAGCCCGCCAGAGATCATTCACCAGCACAACCAATGCCGTCTCTGTGCTGTACCTGGGCCTGAAGCCCAATTGGTACGGGTCCAGGTAGTCAGTTTCCTCCAGGAACAGAGGGAGCTGACGTGCCACCACACTCTCAACAACCTTCGCCATGAAGCAAAGGTTGGAGACAGGACAATAGTTGTTCAAAACAGCTGGATCTAAGACAGGCTTATTGAGGAGGGGCCTCACCACCGCCTCCTTCAAGGCAGCAGGGAAGCTACCCTCCCTCAAAGAAGCAGTTATTACTGCATGGATCCAGCCTCGTGTCCCCTCCCGAGCTGCATACACCAGCCAGGAGGGGCACGGGTCCAAGAAACACGTGGTGGAACTCAGCCTCCCCATGATTCTGTCTACCTCTTCTGGAGTCACAGGATCGAATTCATCCCAGATAATATTTCCAAGACCACTCGTCTCCCCCCCCCGTCCAACTCTGCCCAGTCGGAGTCCAGACCGGCCTGGATCTGAGCAATTTTATCCATCAGATGCTGACTAAACTCCTCGGCCCACCCCTGCAAGGGCTCCTCCCTCACCTCCTGATTAAGGAGGGAGTGAGTGACCCTAAACAGGGCGGCTGGGCGATTATCTGCGGAAGCGATGAGGGCAGCAAAGTAGTTAGACTTCTCTGCCTTCATCGTGGCGAGATAAGACCTCGTTGCATTTTGGTCCTTTATCATGCCCATTTGCATGAAATGTTCCCTTCATGTCTCCAATTTTCTTGAAGAGCTCTCTGGTCCTCCCTATTCTATTGTTTTCTTTTATTTCTTTACACTGTTCATTTAAGAAGACATTCTTATCTCTTCTAGCTATTCTCTGGAATTCTGCATTCAATTGGGTGTATCTTTCTTTTTCTCCCTTGCCTTTCACTTCCCTCCTTTCCTCAGCTATTTGCAAAGCTTCCTCAGACAACCATTTTGCTTTCTTGCACTTCTTTTTCTTTGGAATGGTTTTAGTTGCTACCTCTTGTACAATATTGAGAACCTCCATCCATAGTTCTTCAGGCACTCTGTCTATCAGATCTAATTCCTTAAATCTATTTGTCACCTCTACTGTATATTCATCAGGGATATGATTTATTTCATATCTGAGTGGCCTAGTGCTTTTCCCTAGTTTCTTCAGTTTAAGCCTAAATTTTGCAAGAAGAAGCTCATAGTCCGAGCAACAGTCAGCTCCTGGTCTTGTTTTTACTGACTGTATAGAGCTTCTCCATCTTTGGCTGCAGAGCACATAGTCAATCTGATTTCTGTGTTGACCATCTGGTGATGTCCATGTGTAGAACTGTCTCTTGGGTTGTTGGAAAAGAGTGTTTGCTATGACCATCGTATTCTCTTTACAAAATTCTGTCAGCCTGTGCCCTGCTTCATTTTGTACTCCAAGGCCAAACTTGCCTGTTATTCTGGTTATCTTTTGGCTTCCTACTTTAGCATTCCAATCCCCCATGATGATAAGGACATCATTTTGGGGTTTTAGTTCTATAAGCTGCTGTAAGGCTTCATAGAACTGGTCAATTTCATCCTCTTCAGCACTGGTGGTTGGGGCATAGACTTGGTTTGATTTTGGAGTCCCTTTTCTCAGATGGATTGATCTTCTTCACACCTGCGGACCCCCACTTTGATGTGGATTATTCTTAGTTTCATCATTATCTTAGTTTCATCTATCTTGTCAGCTGTAGGCACAAATAGGAATGTGCAACTTCACACTGGAAGTTAAAAAACGATTCCTCTGGATTTTCCAGAGAAATAATTTGATTATTTGAGGGTGGCATGGGGGCTGGGGAAATGGTTTGGCATTCTAAACTAGCTGTAAATATAGACACAGAGAACTCTGGGTAGGAAATGTATATCTCATGTCATGACCTATGAACCCGGACCAGCTCTGAAATCTGGGAAGTTTTATGAAGATGGAATTTCAATGAATTGATTCATTGTGTGAGTCTGCGTGTTTGGGGTTTGTGTGTGTGTGTGTGTGTGTGTGTGTGTGTGTGTGTGTGTGTGAGAGAGAGAGAGAGAGAGAGAGAGAGAGAGAGAGAGAGAGAGAGAGAGAGAGAGAGAGAGAGAGAGAGAGAGAGAGAGAGAGAGAGAGAGAGAGAGAAGCTTTTGGAGAGGGAGGAGTAAAAATGTACCTGCATTAATAATCAGAAATTATGGTTACTGCATAACCATCCTCATTTATTTATAAACCACATTGAATTCAATTGGTTTTATTTAAATTGTGCATAAAATTGTTCTGTTTAAATTTCTATTTAAAAATCCTCTCCATCTTATATTTTTGTATTCTGGAAAATCAACTCCTGCTATGCAATGTAATAATAATATTCTTTTTTTAATAAAGTGCTACAGTAGTGACATAAATATCTTGGGTTGTTGGAAAAGTGTGTTTTCTATGACCATCGTATTCTCTTGACAAAATTCTATCAACCTGTGCCTTGCTTCATTTTGTACTCCAAGGCCAAACTTGCCTGTTATTCTGGTTATCTTTTGGCTTCCTACTTTAGCATTCCAATCCCCCATGATGATAAGGACATTGTTTTTTGGTGTTAGTTCTATAAGGTGCTGTAGGGCTTCATAGAACTGGTCAATTTCATCCTCTTCAGCACTGGTGGTTGGGGCATAGACTTGGACTACTGTGATATTGAATGGTTTGCCTTGGATTCGAACTGAGATCATTCTGTCATTTTGGGGATTGTATCCCAATATTGGGACGCGGTGGCTCAGTGGGTTAGGACGCTGAGCTTGTCGATCAGAAGGTCGGCAGTTTGGCGGGTCGAATCCCAAGTGCCGCGTAACAGAGTGAGCGCCTGTTACTCGTCCCAGCTTCTGCCAACCTAGCAGTTCGAAAGCACGTAAAAAAATGCAAGTAGAAAAATAGGGACCACTACGGTGGGAAGGTAACAGCGTTCCGTGCGCCTTTGGCGTCTAGTCATGCCGGCCACATGACCACGGAGACGTCCTCGGACAAGCGCTGGCTCTTCGGCGTTGAAACGGAGATGAGCACCGGCCCCTAGAGTTGGAAACGACTAGCACGCATGTGCGGGGGAACCTTTACCTTTACCTTTACCTATCCCAATATTGCTTTTCCTACTCTTTTATTGACTATGAAGGCTACTCCATTTCTTCTGAGGGATTCTTGCTCACAGTAGTGTAAGTCTGGTGATTTTTGATGTATTCATTTTTCAGCCAACAGTCTTAGGGTAAAATCCAAAATGTAAAAAGAAGCCAATTACTTTAAGCTAAATCCAGTATCTCAAGGGGAAAAAATAAAATAGAGCAGGCAAAAAGAAAAAAGAAAGAAAAAGCCAACAATCTTAGGCTAAAATCCAATCAAAAAACCCAAGCCAACTTGGCCAAATCCAAATCCTCCAGTCGAGTCTCAGATGTAAAACGTTCACTGTCTTCAAATAATTCCTGTTTTAGTTACATCCAGAGTCAACAAATATAGTTATGAGAAGTCTTTTCTATTGTAGACTCACACCAAGGCACTTTGTTTATACCAGGTGTTGTCCCAAGGTCAAATATTTCCAGATTTTTTTAGTATTTAATAATACTGCAATTTCTTCTTTTCACCATTAGATATCCTCATACATTGTTTTATCAATGTCTGATTTTTTAAAAAAAAAATTACAAAGTTTTTCTTTTAAAGTTCTTTATAGGTTGTTTACCCTTAAGATTATATCTAGAAACTTTTTCCACCTCTTGTAGATTAAGTAGTCTTTCTTTGAATCAATCTGAATTCAATTTTTAGAAGGGTTTTTTTATATATTCCTTAAATATCTTTCCCTTTTGTAAATTGCTCACTGACTTTAGCTTTTCATTCCTTCTGGGGTCTTTACTTTTTAGCTCTTCCCAATCAGGGGCTCAATGTTTTTTAATCCAAAAGGAAAAGGAAAAAGCACTGGCTCACCCAGCTTCAGCACGCTGTTGACAATCAGCTGTTTGGCAGAGTGCTGTGGCTCCTTGCTTTCCTTCTGGCTGGCGACAACTTGGGCTGCCTGGGCTCACCCAGTAGCCTTTCCTTTGTCCTTTCAGAGTGTTTCTTCAGACTGCTCAGACTGACCGCCATCTGGTCCGGGCTCCTGAAGTATTCATCCTTCTTCATTACCCCTCCAGGGCAACCTTCTGACCCTTTAGGGTCACTGGGCAAAGTGAAATCAGGCTGAGAACCTGGAGCCCCGGCTTATTCCACCCATCTCGTCAGCTGCTGAAACCGGACGTCAAGAGCAGTGCATTGTGATGACTCCCCCAGATGCTTCTCCTGACACCTCTCTAGATGTCACCATGGAAGAGAATAAACCAGTTCCAGGCACATCTGGAGTGGAGTTGGTCAATGGCTGCAAGCAGCTGTCTGAGAAAGATTTGGCTGAAGCACAGCTGCAGCAGGACAGCCCTAAGGCTTCAGGTAGAGAAAGCATGCAGCTGCAGCCAGTCAGTGATGAGGAAGAGGAGCTGCCTTTTGTACCTAATCCAAGAACACAAAACACAGAGAAAAGGCAGGAGCAGAGAAGGTCAGCCAGGTTACTCATGAGGAGAAAGCCTCACCCTTCTTCATGGGCTGCACCAGAAGCTGGCTATTTAGCACAGCAGACAGATGAAAGAGATGCTGGGAACATATTCGTTTCCTAACTGTGTTTTCTGGTCATTGTTATTCTTACTTTGCTTTCAATTGACACCATGCCTTGACTTGGATTGTGCCTTGTGAACTCATTTTTTCTTGCCTCATGAACCGTCTTGTATTGTAAATTTAATTTTGCCTGGTGGGTTTATTTTGATTGGGAACCTTTCAAGTGCCTTGTGGACTCATTGGCCATTGTTCTGTGGACTAGTATTGGTCTGGTTGTGGATGGAATTAATTGGCACAGTTCTGGATTTGGGGGGAAGGGAGTTGCTGGGTAATATTAATAAACCCATTAAACCATAGTTACCTCTGTGTGTAAGAGAGAGAGAGAGTGGGACAGCACATGTATTTGGAAACAATAATGATGAAGAAACACAGGTAGTCCTTGACTTATGGCCACAATTGACCGCAAAATTTATGTTGCTAACTGAGAAATTTAAGTGAGGTTTATCCCATTTTACAACTTTTCTTGGCACACTTGTTAAGTGAATCATTGCAGTTGTTAAGTTAGTAACATGGTTGTTAAATGAATCTGACTTCCCCAATTGACTTTACTTGTCAAAAATCACAAAAGGTGATCATATGATCCCGGGACACTGCAACTGTCATAAATATGAACCAGCTGTCAAACATCTAAATATGAATCATGTGACCAGGGGATGCTGCAACAGTTACAAGTTTGAAAGATGGTTGTAAGTCTCTTTTTTCTATGCCGTTGTAACTTTGAACAGTCACTAAACAAACTGTTGTAAGTCAAGGACTACCTGTAGAAAAGAAAAACAAAAGAGCAATCAGGAAATACTTCTTACTTATTTCTTATATTGGCCAATCAGAAACCCATAGAATACACAGAAGTATGATATAAAGAAAAACAAGAATTAATAAGTAGAATCACTTAGACATCAGAAAAGTTAAAAGAGAAAAATTATAAGTCATGTTGGAAAATGAGATGTCAAAATTCACTATATATGTAAAACCTCTAGTTAATTCTCTAAGCTCGACTGAAAAAAAAACTTCATTGAAAAGATCTAAGAATAGTTGTTCCAAGGAATATGAATATGTAGCCATGGACATATAATTGCTATCAAATGGACACATCAAATGTCAGCACTATAGCTTTCATATGGTTTTTGAAAATTATAGTAAGAAGAATTTAGAGATTTCTAGTCCATGCTATAAAAACAAACATTATTATAATTGAGATTTAGGAATAGTTACATCACAACATGAAATTGAAATTATGAAGATGTGACCTTCTTTAATTGGATGCTTAAGGGAAATGAATAAAGTGGAGCAACTAGTTCGTGAAAAAAGTATAGAAATGCATTCATGCCTACCCAACATGCTACTCCTTTTCAAGATCAGCAGTGTTACACAATGTGCAAATAGAAAATTACAAATAATAAGTCAAAGAAATTAAAGAGACAAAAATCAAATTTAGATCAATAATATTCACGTTATATTGCTCCATACTTTCCTCTCCTTGTAAAGCATATTTGCTTCAACTATATCCTCTTCATATACTGTCTTTTGTTTTTTAAACTTCTCAATTATATTATTATTATTATTATTATTATTATTATTATTATTATTATTATTATTAATAAATCCTTGAAGTAGCTGCATTATATTTTAATTCTCTCCAACAAAATCATCTCAACATGCTTATTTACTTTCACAATGGTTACTCACTTTTGTATCTAATTCAGAAACTATTCATTCTTAACCTCTTATTGTTTAATTACACATCTCTGAAGTGCTCTGCTATTTTTGCTTTTGACTTTTTTATGCTTCTTCTGACATATACAATTCTTATTTCCATGATGTTCTGATACACTGAGATTTGTCAATTACTGTTTCCATCAGCATTTGTATAACTTAAAATGTTACCATCTTTAATAGTCATTCACCAAAACACACAAAGATTCATCTACTTTCTCTAGCTTTTTGTCATTGATTTATAATTTACAATTGTTAATTTTCCCTGATAGACACTGTAGTTTTAATACATTAATTTTCGGATCCTTATTGCATCATACAATCTATCTAAGATTTGCCATTAATTAGTCAGTCAACATCACAGTATGATCTGCATACAAAACTACACATACATTAACTTTTATAACCAATATGATTCCATATCATTACAAACATTCTTTATACTTTTTCTTATATCCTTTATTGCTCCCATGAGTCTTGGGTAATCATTTGATCTTTCATTTGCAAATAATAATATTCCACTTCTACATACTGTTGACTGCCAAGATGGTATGATAATAGATCCAAATTCACCCTAATGACCTCACAGCCATTTGCCATATGTTTTCTTCACCTCCTGAAATTGAACAGTTGCCAGTTATGGTGTGCTCAAAACTGACTAGGCAGACTTACTATTAAATGCAATCTGTTATTCTAAACAGGGATTAATTCACTTTTATTTGAAAGAAAGAGGCTCCAGTTTCATTGTCTACATATGCTGTCATGATATGATTGCCACATTGAGAAATAATAGTTATTTAAAAATATTAAATACATAGAGGGAGTATATTGCCATGATAAAATCTCCTTTGGCCCTGCTAACACCAGTTGGCAAGATTGGAAACAAATTAATTCACTTTTGGAAGACAATATTTTGTTTTTTCAGCTTTGGGGGAGGAAAGATTACAAAACATAGCAAACATCAGTTGAAAATAATGACAAGTAAAAATGTTGGCATAGAAAACGATATTTGTTCTTCCAAATGGTATTTATGGTATGCTGCCGTTTTATGTTAGGTATGGATTTTTCATGGGGATTGGGTATTAGAATTCTGAAGGCCTGTTTATGATTGTTTGCTGGGGTAGATATAGGGAATGAGGAGAGAGAGGCTAGAGAATGTGGAAACAAAAATGCTTATTTGTTTTTATAATTTTGATCCTGAAAGATTAAAGATTCTTTAACTGACTGCAACTTCATGAACATATTGGTGGATCTGCTGGAGTGAAATGGGAATCATCTCAACCTGCTTCAGTCCATTCTCATGGTGAAGTTGGAGGTGTTGAGGCAAATACCAATGGATGGTGTGAGATCATGGCATACTGTTAATGTGCTAGTCAGGCTTACAGATAGTCCTTGACTTACAATTATTCATTTAGTGACTGTTCAAAGTTACAATAGTGCTGAAAGTACTATTGTGAGTAACATGGACAGTTTTCATACTTAAAGACCACTGCAGCATTCCCATGGTCATATGATCAAAATTTGGATGTATGGCGGCTTCCAGTTTGCGCACACGGCACTTGCAGACATGCAGGAAGATCTCTCTACCTGCCATCTGATCTTTCTTCCTTGGAGGACCCTGAAAAGGGTCGAAAGTCACCTTGGAGGGGCGACCACCATGAGGAGGCACTCCCTGTGACCGCAGAAGGGTGGCAGCCCTCTGCTCGAATCTGGAGCAGCTCCTTTGACCCAAAGAAAAAGAGATCGGCCATTAAGATGGCTGATCATTAAGCTGTTCCCTGCTGAAAGCCCAAAGCACCATCTAGCACAACAAAGCAATCTGAAGGTCTTGGGTGAGACCTTACCTTTCTTATTCCCCTAACTATTTTCCTGTGGGAGTTTTCTGAAAATTTCCTCCCCCTTCGGAAAGACCGGTGACTGCATATTTGGGGAATAAACTTTAAAGCCTTAAAAGAAATCAAATGGCTAAGCAAAGAAATTAAGCAACCTTATTTGTTCTTATTAATAAACTTTTATTTTTGTGGGTATCTACCACCCTATTTTCTGCTTAAGCTTTGAATTAAGGGGAAAAATGGACTAATTGAACAAAAGCTTTATATTAATTTGGAAAAAGATTTTACATCTTATTCTATATGCTATTGATGACATCTTGTGGCGAACCTTGGTATAGCAAGTATTTTATTTATTTTATTGTGAGAGCTGACTGAATAACAGAGCTGTCCTTGACATTATCTTCAAAGATAAGAATTGGGAACACCTGGAACTGAAAACAATTTTTAGGAATACTGGAGGTGGACAATCATTGACTCTTATTAAAACAGCCTCCATGAAAGACCTATCTGTAAACATCAAAAAATGGAGGAATATATTCCACACTTAACTACAAACTGATACTAGACACAATCTTGGCAATGACTGAGCAAATCAAAGCCAAACTGCAAGATAAATCTGACAGGTTAAAGCTACCAAACCAAACTTTGACCTTAAATGATGAATTGACAATCCAAAAACAAACAGAAGAAGTGGAAACTAACATTAAAATAGGAGACTCTAAAGAACAACAAATACAATTTACAGAGAACCTTGAAGCCCAAATCTTGACCTCAACTATAAAATCTACAACTCAAAAAACAATAGTACCCAAAGAAAGCAACATCAAGAGGGAAGGCCTTCAAATACAGTACATTGAGGACCCAGCCAATCAAATGACAACCATAACACCAGTTACTACTTCTTACTTAAGCCAGATGGAATCAGAAGAAGAAAAAGACCAGACTGAACTAATGACAATTATATTACATCAAACATCGAAAATTGATCTATTAAAGCAACACTTCAATGATTACAAAGGGTACATTTTCTTTGCAAAACTGATATTTGGATGGTCTCCCTGGATTCAAACAATGTGTGTAGGAAGAAAGGGAGACACATCTGAGAATCTAAAGGCACCAATATGGAAGCCTGATTGGTGCAAAAAGAAAGTGAGAGTTAGATTTAAAAAATTAGACTTGTCTCTTTCTTGGGATTTATAATGATAGAGCTTAAAAAATTTCTTTTAATGAGCTAAGGGGAATCTTTAACAAATATAAACTGATTTTATAGTTAGGCTTTAGATTTTTCAGGGAAAACAAAATTAAGCTAGTAGAACATAACTCTGAACCATATTATAGAATCTGGAATGTTATAATAAAAGACATTGTTTTAATAATTGATAATTTAATAATTGATTAAAATGACATAGAGAATATATTTGTTGTAATGATACAGATATAAATTGATTTTATATTTAACTTTTAGGTGTCTAAGGGAAAGGAAAGTTGGCTATTAGAATTGATTTGTATTAGAATTTGGAAGGATATAACAAAATATATTTTTCTAATAATTGGTGAACTATTAAGATGAGAAATAGAATTTACTTGTAAAAAATAAGAATGTATTGAAATGAACAATGTAAGTTCTGTAGACAGGATAATTACTTTTTTAATGAAATAGGGAAATGTGGGTTAGCTGAAAATTAAGTGTGTATATGTATGTGTGTGTGTATATATATACTGTATATATATATATATGCCACCAGATGACATTCTCTGATGGGTGGCACCCTGAGGAGGCCCTCTCTGTGGGAACGCACAGGGCAGAGGGAAGTTGATGCCGGCAGCAGGTGATCCCTGAGGTACTCCGGACCCATGCCATGTAGAGCCTTGAACACCATTACCAGTACCTTGAATATCACCCGGAAGACAACTGGGAGCCAATGCAGCTCATGGAGCAGAGGTGTAACATGGGAGTATCGGGAGACTCCCAACACAACTCTCGCGGCTGCATTCTGTACCAGTTGGAGCCTCCGAGTGGTCCTCAAGGGCAGCCCCATGTAGAGAGCGTTGCAGTAGTCTAAATGAGAGGTCACGAGCGCATGAGTGACCGTACACAGGGCATCCCGGTCTAGATAGGGCCACAACTGGCGCACCAGGTGAACCTGGGCGAAGGCCCCCCTAGTCACAGCCACTATGTGATCTTCCAAAGTAAGCCGTGAATCTAGGAGGACCCCCAAGTTGTGAGCCCTATCTACGGGGGGTAATAGCTCACCCCCCATAGAAAGAGATGGAATATTCTGAATATCCCGGGATGCCGGTACGCACAGCCACTCAGTCTTGTCGGGGTTGAGTTGAAGTCTGTTCCTCCTCATCCAGACCCGAACCGCTTCCAGGCAACGGGACATCACGTCGAGAGCATCACTGGGGTGGTTTGGGGTCAAAATAAAAAGCTGGGTATCATCAGCATACTGATGATACCCAACTCCAAAACCACGAATGATCTCACCCAGCGGTTTCATGTAGATGTTGAACAGGAGAGGCGAGATGACCGACCCCTGAGGAACTCCACAAGCGAGAGGCCTCGAGGTCGACCTCTGTCCCCCTGCCAACACCGACTGCGAACGTCCCAGGAGATAGGAGAACCACTGAAAAACTGAAGAACTGTGCCTCCAACTCCCAATCCCCTGAGACGCCGCAGCAGGATACCATGGTCGATGGTATCGAATGCCGCTGAGAGGTCTAATAGGACTAGGACAGAGGATTATCCCCTGTCCCGGGCCCTCCAGAGATCATTCACCAGAGCGACCAATGCCATCTCCGTGCTGTACCCGGGCCTGAAACCCGATTGGTACAGGTCTAGATAATCCGCTTCATCCAGGACCAGAGGGAGCTGATGCGCCACCACACTCTCAACAACCTTCGCAAGAAAGCGAAGGTTGGAGACCGGGTGAAAGTTGTTTAAAACAGCTGGGTCCAGGACAGGCGTTTTATGGAGGAGTGGGAGGCACTGTTCTTCAGTGGTTCTCCTCCTACCTTCTGGAACGTTCACAGTCTGTGTTGGCGGGTGGGCAGAGATCGACCCCGAGACCTCTCATTTATGGAGTTCCTCAGGGGTCGGTCCTCTCACCACTCCTATGTAACATCTATATGAAGCTGCTAGGTGAGATCATCCGTGGTTTTGGAGTGGGATATCATCAGTATGCTGATGATACCCAGCTTTTCATCTCGACCCCAAACCACCCCAGTGATGCCCTCGACGTGATGTCCCATTGCCTGGAAGCGGTCCGGGTCTGGATGGGGAAGAACAGGCTTCAACTCAACCCGGACATACCGGCATCTCAGGAAGTTCAGATTATTCCATCTCTTACTATTGGGGGTGAGTTATTACCCCCCGTAGATAAGGCTCGCAATTTGGGTGTCCTTTTAGATTCACAGCTCTCCTTAGATGATCATATAGGAGCTGTGACTAGAGGGGCCTTCACCCAGGTTCGTCTGGTGCGCCAGTTGCGACCCTATCTGGACCTGGATGCCTTGCATACAGTCACTCATGCACTTGTGACCTCTCGTCTAGACTACTGCAATGCTCTTTACATGGGGTTGCCCTTGAGAACCACTCAGAAGCTTCAGCTGGTACAGAATGCAGCTGCGCGAGTTCTTTTGGGGGTCTCCCGATACTCCCATATTACACCTCTGCTCCGTGAGCTGCATTGGCTTCCAGTTGCCTTCCGGGTGAAATTCAAGGTGCTGGTGATGACATACAAAGCCCTACATGGCATGGGTCCGGATTACCTATGGGAGCACCTACTGCCAGCATCAACTTCCCTCCGTCCTGTACGTTCCCACAGAGAGGGCCTCCTCAGGGTACCACCGGTCAGAGAATGTCGGCTGGTGACCCCCAGGGGGAGAGCATTCTCGGTGGGTGCACCAATCCTTTGGAACCGCTTACCTGCTGAACTCCGGATGGCCCCCGACCTTCGCTCCTTCCGGCGTGATCTAAAAACTTATCTATTCGAACAAGCCGGCCTGGCCTCATGGGTTTGGGTTTTAACATTATTTTAATTAACCTACTACATTGGGCACAATCATTGTACTTTAAATCTTGTATCTTGTATTCTTATTTTTATTGCCCTGTACACCGCCCTGAGTCCTTCGGGAGAAGGGCAGTATATAAATCAAATAAATAAATAAATAAAATAAATAAACCTTCGCAAGAAAGCGAAGGTTGGAGACTGGACGAAAGTTATTTAACACAGCTGGGTCCAAGTCAGGCTTCTTGAGGAGAGGTCTCACCACCGCCTCCTTCAAGACGGCGGGGAAACTGCCCTCACTCAAAGAGGCAGATATAACCGCCTGGAACCAGCCTCGTGTCCCCTCCCGAGCAGCATAAACCAGCCAGGAAGGGCACGGGTCCAATAAACATGTGGTGGAGCTCAACCTCCCCATAATCCTGTCCACTTCCTCTGGAGTCACAGAATCAAACTCCTCCCAGGTGATATCGACAAGACCGCCCGCGTCCTCATTGTCAGACTCTGCCCAGTCGGAGTCCAGACCGGTCCGAATCCGAGCGATTTTGTCCGACAGATGTTGACTAAACTCCTCGGCACAACCCTGCAAGGGCTCCTCCCTCACCTCCTTATTAAGGAGGGAGTGGGTCACCCTAAACGTAACAACAATCTTGCTTAGCAATGGAAATTTTGAGCTCAGTTGTGGTCATATGTCGAGGACTACCTGTACTTATACAAGGGGGAAAGCTGGAATCAGGAAATGACCTGAAGTCTTATTAGAAGTTAAACTATTGGCCTTGGGAACAGTAGATACTTGAAGTATCTGGCAGACTTTCTTAATTATCAGCCCCGCTGAGGCAACACCAAAAGATTAGAAAATGATGAAGTAGCACCAGGCAGCAACACAACTCTTTTGGAGGTTTTCACTCCAAGATTTTGGTCTTTCATCACAATCTTTCAACACAAAGGTTAGGGAGAAAGGGAAGTGTTAATCTCCGAAAACATCTTGTCTGTTTCTGAGATGATGAAGCATAGATGTCAGAAGCCCTTAAGCTTCTACTGTTTGCCTGTTATAATCTTCTCTGAGTGAGGCTGAAGGACTTCTGGACCTGAAAAATTTCTACAGTCAATGCTTCTTTCAAGTGTACAGGTTTCCTTGTTTGTGTGGCAGCCATGACTTTTTTAGGGGGTGTATTTTAACATTTGTAGCTAAACTGACAATGGAAGAATACTAAAGTTGGTCTTTACACAGCTATATTAAGCATACCTTGGGGATTTTAAAGAGGCCTTTGGAAAGAAATTTGCTAAGAAGTAAAAACCCATAGTGACCTTGCAGTTTGGGACATAGTAGTAGTAGGGCTTTGTATTTTTACACAGTGTGGCATATGGGTTTTAGCAGCCTGGCATGACTGCTGTTCTGTGGGCATGAGCCAGCCACTGGAGTGAATAAATAAAAGGGGAAAAGGAAAGTAATTTTTGGTCTTGAAGGTCAAATGCACTGTTGTGAAGGCTGACGAGCTGACTGGCTGCTAGTCAACGCTAGCCTCATTGTTCCAACCTGCTATATAGGTCTTGGGAACTAGAGATCCCTTCTGGGAGATATGCTGCTGATCTAACCTAAAACCTGTAGACAGAGAAGAGGAGAAGACAGAAGTAGAAGAGAAGGAGAAAGAAACAAGAGGAAAAAGTCTATGCATCGTGTGGCTTGAGAAAAAAAACTGTAGAGAGAACTTAAGTGCACAAAGCAGTTATAGCATCCTGGCTGGGAAGAGAGAAGGAAGGTCTAGAGGTGGCTTCCCTGAAAGAAGGGAAGTGAAGAATCAGATGGACAAAAGCTCTATTCAAGACCAAGAGAGGGACAATGGCTTCATTCAAGACCCAAGAGGAAAAGTAGATCTGCTCTTGAGGATGAAACTCTGATCTCTGGGGGACAGCTGAGTAGAAGATCCTGAGAGGTTCTTACCCCAATAGAAAAGCAGTAATTCTTCAGCAGGAGAGAAAGTGAAGCCACATGGAGCAAATTCCAGCCTATTCCTTTAATCTCTCTCCCCCCCCCTCTCTCTCTCTCCCTCCCTCCCTCTTTCTCTCCTGACAAGCCAAGAAATGGAAGAGGGAGATGAAGAGAAAGGGTGAAGAAGTGGGATAGACGCTGGAAGGGAGGCTTAGGTGGAAACCTGACACTGGGAGAATACTAGTACTGGGTTGTAAATAATGTAAATATTTGCTGTAAATAATGTCACTGTTTACAGTAAGAGACACAAAAGACTCCACTGTCTTATTTTTCTCTGGCAGTTGCCATCTTTCAAGCAATGCACTTCCAGTTCAAAGAAGCCTGTCACACTGTGACACCCAGCAAACTATTAACTTCTCACAATGTAATTGTTTCTGTAAGCAAGAAATACATCAAAGGATGTTTGAAAAGGAGAAGATCAAAATACCACTGCCTATATGTGCAAGGAATCTTGCCCACAGCCTCTAATGTTTAGAAAAGATGTCTTTATGTGGTAGAACAAAAATTGGTCAGATGCCAACCAGCTACTGAGGATTCTCTCTATTGCATCTCAGGGTATCATCAGAGATATCACTTCCATCGTTGTTTATAAATACGATGAACACAATGTTACTAATTGGTTATGTCATTCATGAGAAGCACTTGAAAGAAGTGGCAGTCACTCATTAAGCCACATCTTTTATTGGAAAGTGTTATATCAAATTTAGCACTTGAAATTTTGTTCAGAAGGTTATAAGAAGGACACCAGAGACTATACAGAGCTCTGTAATGAGTGAGATGCATAAATTAGATTGGAAATAAAATAAATGTTGCAAAAACAATTCCATTGTTATGCAAAAGCTCATTTAGTTTCAGTCCTAGAATAGTTGGACTTCAGTTCCTTAGAGAAGGGTGGTTTCTAATCTCATAGCTAGAAAGAATATTCTGTTTTATAAAAAATCAGTATTATCAATTTGATCAATTTATTATTTGGCTGAGGACATCAAAATGGTCAGAGATTTTCCATTTCTGAAAAATGAATATGCACTTTCAAGCATTTTGTTTGTTATGCTCTTTTTTCATTCATTCTTTGACAAAGTGACTAAATTAGTAGACTAGCAAAATGATGTGGACATAGTATACTGAGACTTCAGCAAGGCATTCAACAATGTAGACCACAGCCTACTTCTTAATAAGCTAGAAAAATGTGGGATAGACAGCATCACCACCAGATGGATTTGTAACTGGCTGACAAACTGTACTCAGTTAGTTGTCTTTAATGGTACTGTATCTACATAGAGGGAAGTAAGCAGTGGGGGGGGGGGACACAAGGATCTGTCTTAGGCCCAGTATTCTTCAATATCTTTATAAATGACTTAGATGAGGGAATAGAAGGGAAACTCATCAGATTTGCAGATGGCACTAAGCTGGCAGGAATAGCCAACACCCAGAAGACAAGCTCAGGATCCAAAAAGTTCTTGACAGACTTAAACAATGGGCCTATCTAACAAGATGAAATGTAATGTGGAGAAAAGCAAGGTTTTACACCTAGGCAGAAAAAACCAAAGGTACAAGTACATATTAGGTGAAATCTGGCTCAAAAACTGCGAGAGGGACCTTGGAGTCCTAGTGGACAGTCACTATGAGCCAGCAGTGTGCGACAGCAGCCAAAAAAGCTAATATAATCCTTGATTGTATAAACAGAGACATAGAATCAACTTCATGTGAAGTTTTAGTACCACTTTATAAAGCCTTAGTAAGACCACACCTAGAATAATGCATCCAGTTTTGGTCACCACATTACAAAAAAAAAGTTAAGACTTTGGAAAAAGCACAAAGAGCAGCAAATAAGCTGATTAAAGGCCTGAAGACTAAACCATATGAGGAATGGTTGCAGGATTTGGGTTTGGCTAGTCTAGAGAAAATAAGGACTAGGATGACATGATAGCAGTGTTCCAGTGTTTGACAGGTTGCCACAAAGAGGAGGGGATCAACTAATTTACCTAAGCACCTGTAGGCAGGACAACAAAAAGTGGATGGAAACTAATCAAGGAGAGAAGCAACCAGGAATTAAGGAGAAACTTCTTAACAATGAGGACAATTAACCAGTGGGACAGCTTTTGCCTTCAGAAGTTGTAGGTACTTCATTGCTGGAGGTTTTTAAAAAGAGACTGGACAGTCACTTGTGTGAAATGGTATAGGGTCTCCTGCTTGAGCAGGGGGTTTGACTAGAAGACCTCCAAGGTCCCTTCCAGCTCTATTCTGATTCTGATCCCTTTCACACACATTCATCCATATAGAAACACCAGTTTTTCAAACCTATTGAATAGTATAAAAGTTTTCAAAGATAAAATTGATTAGAAAACAAGACTTAAATAATTCTTTGGAAGAAGTACCCAAGCCTTAAACATGTATTGTTTATCTTAATTAACAAGAAGAAAGAAAAGAAAAAAAACCCTACACTTGAACTTCAAAGTTATTTTTTGCTAGCATGATCGCCTATAGAAAATATATCTTCCTATCTTTAGTTCATGCAGATATTTTTTCAGAACAAGTAACAAACACAATTCTTGCCCTGATCTATTCCTGAGACAATGCACAGCAGAACAGGATAAGAGAAAAGACTATCTTGCTTCATCAGGTTTTCATAGTACAATTCATCTGTTCTTTCAGACATTTAATAAAGAGACTTTTGCTAACCTCCTTAGAGAGATTGGCAGGAAAATGGTGCTAGGTGAAGATCATGATTGTATCTAGCAATAAAGTAAAAGATGAAAAATTGGGGGGAAAAATGTATCTAAAAAGTGGAAGTTTAGTTAGTGTGCTTAAAGTTAGTTATAATTTTTCACTTCACATGTTAGGAGGAGTAGATCTCAAAAGAAAGCCTTGATATGTAAGCCATCAAATGTCAACTCCAGTTTTTTCCCCTAAAGAATAATCGGGAAGAAGTACCTACTTATCTTCGTCTTAATAATAATAGCCTATCAAATCTGCAACCCAAGGAGAGGGAGAGGGAGAGGAAAAGGGAGGGGGAGGGGGAGGAGGGGGGAGAGGAGAACAAAATCTCTTGTAACAGAATACTGCAACACTTCTGTATTTCCTGTTAATTTATATATTTTCTAATATGTTTTGGCTAGGAGCAGCAGCAATGGTAAGAGCCAAGGGGAATATTTGTTTTCCTTTCAAAGCATCACTTTTTAAACAACCATAGGTGCCTTGGAAACTAGAATTCCTGAATGTTCAATATCTATAGGCACATATCAGGTTCAAAGAACTAGGGGGTAAATTTTGAGCCCATGACCTGATTTCTATATCTTTATGGTAAAAATAGAAAATATGGCTATACTGAATGACTTGGTCATTTATGCTTAATTTAGCTGTGGTTTACTCAAGTCTGCCTCAAATTAATCTTATGAGATGCCTACATACAATGCATTGAGCTAAAAAAAATCTAACTATATTTGCCACCATGTTGAGTGAATTCTGCCAATGAAATGACAGCCATAACTGGCAGCAAGGGAATAATCTGAATAATCAACCATTTTAAGAAAAAAATATTGTGATTTTTCGAGCACAGAGCTCTTACTCAGATTTCCACACTGTGCACTGTTCACTTTTTCTTTCTCTTTTGTCCCCAGCAGATAATGAAGTCTGAACCTATAAAGAGACCCATGAAAGAGTTTGGAAAGATATGCTTTCCACTGAAATTACACATTGCAAAGGTAGGTGATATGTATTTAATTTAACACTGATTTTCTTCCATTTTAAAGCCAGAGCCATATCTCACTTTTAAAATAACCCCATTCACATCTGGGGTGACACAGAATTTGTCACACATGTAAGTTACCCAATTGCAAGCCTACATTTTAAAAACCTGGACCATGAATGTGGGACACATTTGAAAAAATCATAAAAGAAATGGAAGCTCCTGCCAGTTACTATGTGTACTTTCTTACCTTCCAATGAAATAATTCAGAAGTTTTCCTTTATGTGAAAGAAGCGAGGAAAAATGTTTTGCCAGCACAAGTAAAAGAGCGAAATTGGCACAGTATTACATTGCAGGAGCCCAACATTTCTGCTTTTAGGTTAGCATCCTGCAGAGACATATTCGATAATCAGCAGCTCTCATACTAACAGCAATGCGTGGAAGTATGGTCTTTCATAGCAAATAAAGCAATCTTTACAGGCTTAACATATAACATAAAGGAGAGAGGGCTACAACAAACAGCAAAGGCAGAGAGCTATATGTAAGATGGTTAAGTGATTCTAGGCACATATCAGAGAAGAAGGTGGGTTTTTTCATTATACTGTACACCAATAAAAGCAAAAATGAACAGCTTTTGATGCCTACCTATCTTAGTGTTAGGGACAGAATGGCAAGGGAGTAAGGTAAATATCGTTGAAGGGTGAGGGTTCAATATTTTCAGTTTTTAAATTATTTTAGTGAGATTTTCTTTACACTTTTTAAAGCTTGTGTGAAGTCTACATTAGCGCTTGCACTACCTCTGCCTGATTTGGTCTGAAAAACATCTAGATAATCATTAGATCGAAGCAAAGTTAGTTTTCTATAGCTCTTTACTTCTAAGTAAACACTGTCTGGATTTATTTGCAATCTAGATCCAATAGCATTAGTTATAAAGTAGAGTTGGGGAATCCCCTAACTCAACATGGTAGGAAACCTTGCTTTTTAGCAATTTTATATGGCACTCTGAAGTTTGTCCAAAGAGGGAACAAAAGATCTACATTTCCACATGTGGTACTGAGATCACAAGTTGTTCATTTTTGCCATGACAGTATGACTAGGGTGCTTAAATGTTTTCATTTTTCATATAAAATCCACTCTAGAGCAATCTGCTGTTATGAGAAGCTTCAATTTCAGACATATCAAGGTCCTTCCCAAGAGAAAAAAAATATCCTGGGAGGTTAGGAAAGGAGATGCACCTTCATTAGGAAAGTCTCAAAAAGCAAAATGAAGCAAAATGAGTTTTCTTTTCCATGGTTGACCCCAATTAATTGTTCTAGTGGCTGGCATGGGGTACAGTTGGAAGGACATAAAGTCACTTTATAGGCTAAATGAATGATATAAAATTTTATAAATAAAAATAAAATAAAATAAAATAAAATAAAATAAAATAAAATAAAATAATAAAATAAAATAAAATAAAATAAAATAAAATAAAATAATAAAATAAAATAAAATAAAATAAAATAAAATAAAATAAAATAAAATAAAATAAAATAAAATAAAATAAAATAAAATAAAATAATAAAATAAAATAAAATAAAATAATAAAATACAATAAAATAAAATAATAAAATAAAATAAAATAATAAAATAATAAAATGGAACAGAGAATGGGAAAGTTCCATAAATTTCTTGGCAGAAGAGCAAGATCTATTGCAATCTTCAAAAATTTCATCCATTTATTACCATATGGCAGCTGGGGAAAAATGTAATTTGAATCTCTATGTCTGACACAGAAAAGGAGAATAAGTTGTTTTCCCAGCTCCACTGATCTCACGAGCAAGATCCAGGTGCCAAAGCTTGTCAGCTAAGCTGCATTTAAAGCAAAAGAACTTTGTGAATTCACATCAGTAGAAGATCTGAGAGATAGCTGCTTTCATTAAGTAGAGGCAGACATGAAAGCACCACCGTTATCAGATATGAACAAAAAGTAACATTGAGAGGAGGTAAAACTCAAGCTTCAGCTGTCAGGTACCTGTGTTAAAAGAAATGGGTTTGGTTGTTTTTACATTCTGAAAATCCTTACACATTGTATACAATTTGTAACAATGAAATGAATGGTCAGCCTTCTGCAGAGATAGGTGATTACTTTGGAATTTTGAAACGGTATTATTCTGAAGAAATAATTTCTTAGGGTTGTTTTATTTTCCAAAACTTGTCAACCACATAAAAAACAATTGTCTATATGCTGGTGCTTCCAGATACCAACAGGATGATCTCTACCATCCAGCTTATCCTTCTGAGCACATGTGGGTGCTCTTATAAAAAAAAATCACTTATCCAGTCTCGCCTTTGAAATGTACTAATAATGTACTACTGATAGTACCACTGGAGATTGGTGAGGAGGAACTGAATAGAGATATATACTTTTTTATATACACATGTACTGCAAGAACTAGGGTAAGTTTAGAAGATGTGGAAAGACCTGCCCCAAAGAGTTACCAAGAGTCAGACATGATTCAATGGATATCATCATCATCATCATGAACCTTGATGGTCTCACTCTTGGCAGCAGGCCAAAATACTCTTGGATAAGATAGACTTCTCCTCCTTGTCTTTAGTACAATCCAATAGATGAGATGAGACCATTGCAAAGCAGGTGCACTTAATTAGGATTCAGAGCCTGACTAAGCTAGCTATCCCTATGGAATGGAACCAGGATGCAGAAATGATCAGAAGAGTGCTGTAAATTTGTTGACTATTCATTATCATCATCATTCCTTGATTGGCCAAAGGGTTATAAGATCCTTCCTTCCTTCCTTCCCTCCCTCCTTCCTTCCTTCCTTCCTTCCTGTATTCCAGAATATTTTTCTCTTGTGTTTGACTGCTGTCATAGTTTATATTACATTCTTCAGTATTCTTTATTTCTTTGTTTATCTATTTGATTTGAATAGCTTGCCTATTTCAGCATTCTTTCACTGCTGCCTTGTGTCATGTGATTATTTTCTTATACTGCCTTGAAATATTTATTTTTTAATTTTTTATTTTAATTCCATTTATATCCCACCCTTCTCCGAAGACTCAGGGCGGCTTACAAGCTTAGCAGTAGCCTTCATTCTATGTATATGCCTGCTTATTAGGGCTTTCATTCACCCCCAACCGGCATTATTACAAAGTCAGCTTAATTGCCCCCAACAATCTGGGTCCTACATATTCATATTGGTATGAACATTGCTTCCAAATCCAAAAAAACTTATAGAACCTTGGTTTTAGTCTTACCTGGCAAGGTATAGAGCAATACACATAATTATATTTATAAATGCTGCAGTGACTGTTTCCAAACACAGTGTCTTTGACACTGCACTCTATTTTGATTCAGTTTGTGAAATAAATAAAAATATGACTGCTGTGTTATACAGTTGCCCAACTCTAGTAATGTCTGTTCTTTCCATTTAGATTATTATAGTTGGTTACAAGGCTTCATGATATTCTTAAAATAGCATATCCACATAACAGGAAGAGTATATTTGCATTGTCCTGGGTTGGAGAAATCTAGGACAGTGCAAATATACTCTTTCTGTTAAGTGGATATGCTATTTTAAGAATATAATGAATCCTTGTAACCAACTATAATAATCTAAATGGAAGGGAACAGACATTACTAGAGTTGGGCAACTATATAACACAGCAGTCATATTTTTATTTATTTCACAAATTGAATCAAAAGAGAGTGCAGTGTCAAAGACACTGTGTTTGGAAACAGTCACTGCAGCATTTATAAATATAATTATGTGTATTGCCCTATACCATATATATAGGTGCCAAGAAACTCTTATGGATTAGAAAATGCTCAGGAAAAATGGGGAATTACAGTCTTCACACATCACTATAGATATGGTCAAATTCACAAACATTTATTTTCTATGTACTTTTTATATATATACAAAGTGCATGTTTGTGTTGCGTATGTGTCTATCTGTAAAAAAAAATCAATCTCTAAAAATCTTTTTCAGCGGCACAATTATTTTATATGACCATGGAAACTTTACAGCTTTCCAATGTCCTTATTTTAATTTCATCACAGTATTAACCTCATATAGCAAAATAAACTAATTACAGTTCATCTGAAGATATAATTGCTATGAGTGAGTTGGAAGTAACCAATTTCTCCCAGGAGTAAGGCATACTCCAAGAGGTTTAATACTTTTTCCAGACATGATATCACAGGCAAGAATTGTGTAGAAGCTGGGATAAATTCAATGCAGCATTTCCAAATTAACAAGAATCTTCTGCAACAGTAACAGAGATTAATAAATCATTTAATTCAATTGCTGCAGAAAATTTGCCCAACTGTGCAGATCAAAACATCTACTATTCCACTTTAGTCACATAAAAAACAGAAAATGGATTCTAGTAAAGTATGTAAAAATAAATTCTCAGAGATATTATCCTTAAGATTTAAGGCCCAACATCCTCCAAAGCCAGTTGACAGAACTGATGTTCTTATTGCTAATTACAAAGCTCTTGGCTAAACAGTATTTCTTACCTTTAGTCTATATGAATTTTTAAAGGCCCATAACAGCCTTTAAGCAGCACTGGAACAGATTAATATCATCCATCCTATGTAATTTAGCAAACAAAAAATTAAAAACTCTTACATTTTTCATTTAGTGTAGCAAAGCTCCTCAGATTTATTTTTTAAAAAAATATATGACCAGTTTATATTGTCCCACCAAAAAAGTTAAGTAATATGATAACTCCAGCCTATTGGAATAGCTGAATTCATTTCTTTCAGGAATCTCTGTGACCACAAGTAATATCAAGTTTGTATTTCAATCATATTGGGGAGGAAATCATACCTAGTAGGATGTAATTTTCTAGTTAATATATCATGCTAAACCCATATTAGGTAGATCTCCACAATATAGTTTTGTGCATTGCCTACTACTATCATACACAGGAAAGCAAGTATCTATCCCCTTCAGTGATAAATCTGTGGCTACATGTGTTAAATAGAATGCAAGTTCAGGTACAAAAGTAGAAAAAGAAAGAAAGAAAGAAAGAAAGAAAGAAAGAAAGAAAGAAAGAAAGAAAGAAAGAAAGAAAGAAAGAAAGAAAGAAAGAAAGAAAGAAAAGAAAAATTGTTTTCTCTCTTTCCCATATCCATGTTCTTTTAAGCAAAATCACTAAATATTTTGTTTTTACTCTCTCTCTCTTCCATCATTAATACTGTTTATCTTTTCAAGTGCATCTATTTTACTTCCATTATTGTTTTTACATTCTTCAGTTCCTGCTGCAAAACTCAGTTGAAAATATAAATTCTAAGAAAATCTCTTCCTCAGAAACCGTGTGAAACCTATTCTCATAAGAAGAGTTTGAACTAAGGTTTAAGGTGATTATTAAGTTCCACTTCCCTGTGATTTCTGAATTTCAACTGGAAATAAACATAACAGTCTTTCTAACACTTGCTGCATCAGTTAGAAAATAAACCTAAAGTATTTCAAAGTAAAACTTGTATGAGGGAGGAACACACAGTTAAACAGTCACAATTAAATTTAGAATCAAAATATGAGACTCAAATGCAAAAACAGCTGTTCTAACAATTACTGAAAGAAAATATCCAGTCAGAATGTTTTTGCCATTTGAAGATGCACTACAAGACAAGTTGTGAGATAAAGTTCCCATGCTTTCCAGTTAAACAGGAAGGTCTTCCGCAATGAAATTTGGCATTTCTGTAATTATTTTCCTGCTATTTTTTCTAGTACATCTGAGAAGCTCATATACCGATATGTGCTGTATATAACTAGTGATAAACCATTTAGATTTTTTGTGAACTATGTCCTTTTTGAAATATTTTATGAATGCTGTCATTGAGAGACAGAGAGAGACAGAAAGAGAGAGAGAGTCACTCACCCCCACTTTAGAGAATTGGAAGCTAAGAGGAAAATTGGTAATTCTCTTCTGAAAATACTTTGACTCAATTCAATAGGAAATAGGTCCTAGTTATTGAAAAATATTTAAGAATCTTTGCCAAGCAATGAGACCACCTATATCTTTAGATCTTCGGTTCACGACACAGTAGTGGGTATAATAAACTTGCTGCACACTGTTAAGCACATTTACCTCAGTTATGGAGGGCAAGCAGTTTCAGGAACTCTGATACTTGGGTAATTCAGTTTCCTAAGAACAAAAATATTGAAGAGTGAAGGCATTTCTGTAATATAAGGTTAGTTACAGTCCATAAATATTTAGGTGTGTGAGTAAGAGTTAGAAGTTCACTGTATTACTATTCAAATAAATTATTGTTCCCCTATCAAACTTCCAGAGGAACCTACCATGCTATAAGATTTCTTGCTAAAAATAAAGTCAGGTTTCTATCTCCTTTTCAAACCCAGATCCTGCAAAAGCTAATTTTCTACTATGCAAAGACTTTCTCATCAACTTCTCATTAATAATAAGAACTGATGGTGGTGACAACAGACACATTCTTCAGACTAAGGACAATGGTAGATGCTGACAATTTGCTTTGTAACATTCCAATTTTTAAAGTTATTATAATTATGTACAAATGTACAAATCAAGTGATATAGGTTGCCTATCTGGTGTCAAGGGAGATCTCTATGGGCCCTTTAATGCTCCTAAATGCTATATAAAGATAATTGTACTTGTGCTTCATTGAAATACATGGGCAATTCGGAAATAAACCTCAGTTTGGTTATCAATGACAGACACTCGCAGATACAGAATTTTTATTATACACTTAGAAAACTACATTACATTACTTTTTGACATAATCGCCATTCAAACTGAGGAATTTGTTGTAACATCTTACAAGGTTTAAAATTCCTTATTAGTAGTCACTAGGTGCAAAATCTGGGCTATGGAGGGATGATCAAAAACATCCCCATTGAACTGCTTCAAAAGTTCTTGTGTGTGCCTAGGAATGTCCAAACAAACATTATCGTGAACCAACACCACAATGGAAGTGGTACCATAGAAAATTCTGCCAAATGTGAAGATGCCAAAGGAGCACTGCTAGTGAAGTTCATGGAAAATGGTTTGACCATTAATTCAGAAGTCTACTGTAAAACGTTATGAAAACTCAGACGAGCCATCTATAACAAGCGTTGGGGCATGCTGACTTCCAGTGTGGTGTTGGTTCATGATAATGCTCGCCTGCACACCATTACACACACCCAAGAACCTTTGGACCAGTTCCATTGGGATGTTTTTGATCACCTCCCCCATAGCCCAGATTTGGCACCGAGCAACTACTACTAAGGAATTTCAAACCTTGTAAGACTCTCTGAAAGATAACTGTGAATGATGATGCATGCTATGAAAACTAAAGCCTTGTAATTCTAACATGGATTGTCATCAATAAGACTCTTAAAATAACATTAAGCGCTGTTATTTATTGTTCTAAGCATAAGATATATTATGTGCATTCCATTCATAGGAGAAATGCAGGATTTTTATTTCATTTTTTTACTGACTCTTAAACTCTATACATCTGGTAAAGGTTCTTCCACCTACATTTATTAAACAGCAGATGGAGCATCTCTGGGGAGCAATCCATAGCTGATATGGACTATTATACTGCTGCAGTTTGTCACAGAGTTGTCATCATTTAGAATATTTAATTCCAGGGGCACACCTTTCATTACAAATGGCTGACCTTGATATTCCCATTCATTTTTTGCTAATGGCTCTAGAGTGGGTTATAACAATGACTGCAGCACTTAATAAATATTTCACCAAGGAACTCATTGACATCTATTCATCATTGATTATATGTTGTGAAGAGAATATGAAATGCATATTAAACGTTTATGGATATTATGATATGCCTAACATGTGTTTATCAATGCATTATTAACTCACTTTCTACCAGCCAACCTTGTGCCATTTGGCAACAGGTACTGCTAGGCTTCAGCAATTGAGAACTGTATACAAAACCCAAGGTTTTCAGTGGTAAATTTTTCCAATCTAACTCTACTGGAAGCCCCATCTTTCCAATTTAAAACTGCCTCTTTGAAATGGACTTTCTACACTGAGACAATCTATACACTACAAAAATTCACCTGTACGTTTGTCTGTTTGCGACTTTCAGTTGGGCAAAACAGTATATCATAGGGCAAGAATTTTTGAATCAAGGTACTTCAAATGGGCTAACTTAAAGAATGCATCCAAAATCTGTTCCCCATTACTCCCTTGGGATCAAAATTTCAAGGAACTTCATACTGTATTATATTGGCAAAGTTGTGGCCACTGCTGCATCACCTTGCCACCACGTCAGCCAGAATCACATGATAATTATTTCTGATGCTCATTGTCATCTTCCCAAAAGCCAAATCAATGGGAAAGCTAGCAGGAAGTTGGAACTCACTCCCACTCCCATTTCCTTTTTGCCTGTCAATTTTTATTCTGATGGTCTACAAGGAGAAAGCCTCAGAAATGAAAGTAGTTAAATTTTATCAGAATTGGGTCAAATTGAACATACACTTACAGTATTTATACACTTTCATGTGGTACCATTTTTATCGTTCTACCATACTTTGTCGAGAAGTTATGAGGCATCGTGATCATTATACATCTCCCTCCCTTGTAGGCAAATATACTTGCCTCTGTATAAATCTTTATTGTGAAATATCTTGAAAATGTTAGCCAACCAGCGCCTTTACCACCTGTTTTCTAATTCAGCTAATCAAAATATGTAAGAATTAACACAATTTATCTCGGAGGTCGATAATTTTCCAGTTTCCCAGGAAGGAGGCAGAACCTTCCAGAGTAGACATGTCAAACTTGTGATGTCACGTGACATCATGCAATGTATGAGAACTTTTCCCCCATTGCCGGCAATGAGGTGGGTGAGGTTTCATCGTGACGCATCTGGCCTGTGCACCGGCAGTTTAACACCCGTGTTCCAGAGGGAAGACCAAATTAAGAGACTGCACGGCCCCAAACTAGATAAAGAAGAAGAATCTTGGGTAGCCACAACCTAGAAGAGTGATGGCAAACCTTTTAGAAACCGAGTGCCCAAACTGCAACACAAAACCCACTTATGTATCTTCGGGTGCTGGGTGGGCGTGGCCCATTGGGTGGGTGTGGCCAATTGGGTGGGCATGGCTGCGGTAGTAATGGCAGACTGGGTGGGACTAAAAAGTTCAATCAATCAATTCCAACTTTGCGAGATCTTTTTTCCTGCGAGAAGTTGAAATTGATTGATTGAACTTTTTCTTTTTTGTACACGGCGGCAGAAGCCTAAAGTGAAAAGGTTTTATAAAGCCCAGCTGAAGGCCTAGGACTGGGGCAATGGTGTGCATGCCCACAGAGAGGGCTCTGCGTGCCACCTGTGGCACTCATGGCATAGGTTCGCCACCACGGACCTAGAGTCTCTCAAGATATATCTATTAGGTTAAAAAGGTAAAGGTAAAGGTTCCCCCGCACATGCGTGCTAGTCGTTTCTGACTCTAGGGGCCGGTGCTCATCTCCGTTTCAAAGCCAAAAAGCCAGCACTTGGCTTGTCCGAGGACGTCTCTGTGTTCATGTGGCCGGCATGACTAGACACCAAAGGCACACGGAACGCTGTTACCTTCCCACCGTAATGGTCCCTATTTTTCTACTTGCATTTTTATGTGCTTTCGAAGTGCTAGGTTGGCAGAAGCTGGGATGAGTAACAGGTGCTCACTCTGTTACACAGCACTCGGGATTCGACCCGCCAGATTGCTGACCTTCTGATCGACAGGCTCAGCGTCCTAACCCACTGAGCCTCTGCATCCCTTTATCTATTAGGTTAGAAAGTGGCAATTAGATTTGGTTGGATTTTACTATGTCATTTTTGAGGTTGAGCCTGACAGGAACCAAAGTAGTAATTTATTAGCTTAATAGTCTGTCAAGAGAGGTGCACTTCCTACTTGAGACAGGCCCCCAACTAATACCCCTTGTTACTGAGCACATGAGAACAAATGGCACATGAGAACAAATGTAGCAACAAAAACATTGCAAGGGGCTATACAACTCAGGATTGGAGCAAGAGGGAGCAGGGGCAACAAGTTATATGTTCCTACTTCTTTTGTACTAAAGCATATAACCTAGTCCTAGAAAGATGCAGGAGAAGAGTGGAATGGCTATGCAGAAATTTCCAGCTGAATTGGTTTGGATTCATCAATCATGGGACACATTTTTGCAGTAAGCAACTGCCTTCCACCTCACAAGAGCTGGAAAGATGTGTATCTGTCAAAACCCATTCCTATTTCATTTCATTTCATTTCTATTTCATTCCAACTCTCCTGGGTTTTGCCATGCTTCCAAGGGGGAGGGGGGTGTACCTGCAGGGCATTGCTTTCATTTCCTCCACTGGCTACAATGTAATCCCTTACTTTGTTTGTTGGATCTGTATCCTGTTTCCTGTGTTATCTCTCTCTCTGAACTCTATCTTTTAAACTGTCTGTTAAGAACAAAGGAGGAGATAGAACAAAGGAGGAGATAGGAGTCTAACCTCAGTGCCTGGATTTTGTCTACACTCCCAGAGAAAGGTGTGAAGAGCTGGAGACGGGCCAATATTATCTCCTCGGTTCCCACAACGGACTTAACACTTGGAGATTGGCTATCCCACATGGGGGGGTCAATCTATGGGATGGGGTCCTGCTTGGGGACACTATAATCTGCTGCATTGTGCAGGAAATCTCAGATCCTGTCTATTATGCCTGCTATCTCCTATTCTTAATAAAAGTTCCTGCTTGGAAGAAATTGTTTCCAAGAGTTCTGCTTTCTTAAGATGTGGGCTTGAAGTAGGTCCTGACAGTATCACAGTTTCCCCCCCCCCCTCAGGATGATGACAAAGCAGGCAGGGCACAATCAGCTCTTATTAGGGAAAGGGTATTTTATTATAAAAGCACATACAAATTAAATGTGGTGCATAATTGCATAAACTAGAATGTGATTTCTTTTTCAAGAAAAAATATTTCTAAATCTTTTCTTCCAATATTTCTAGGAATTTTGTTCTTCATACCTTAGTTTCTATAGATAGGCTTTAGATTTTCATCTTAGATCCTTCTCTGTGTTTGTCAACAACTTTCTCTACACCAGCATTCAAGGATGTCCTCAGGGTATGGTAAAAAACAAAAGTCAAGATGGTGAATATGGTGTGATCAATGCTCCACTCTTTTTTATGTGTGTCAGTTGCTTATTACTCACAGATGTGATAAAGCATCCAAATCATCTGATTATTGAGCACAACAGGATATTCCTTTAAAGCAATGCTGTTCCTTTTGGCCATCCTTCATGCATTTTCTTCTGGGAATCTCCGTGGGAATTCTTCTCCTCTGCTTCTCTTGACTGTTATCTGTCAGCACCTACTATTTTACTCACTAAATGAGAGTGGGATTTTCTTGCTGGATGTCTCTTCTGGTCCCAGCCTTCCTGAAGCTGCTTTATGGCTTCTTTCTTGAACATCTCTGTGTTCTTATCTTCTCTAGACTGTGATAGCTGTCACCAATCTTGTATTCACATGACAAAAGGTTAGGGAATATTATTATTATTTATTTTTTAAAAAGTGCTTCCTTCTTCTTTGTTTCTTTTCCATATTAGCTTGCTGAGACATCTGATGCTTGCAGTCTGTTGGATTGCTGTTACAGCTTCTCTGCTCCTGTCATGCCTACACAGAGATATTTCTCCCTGCCTGATCTCACATTTCTTCTGCTTTCTCTTCTGGACATCTTTTGAGCATTCAAGCACTTACAGTACCTCATTTGGGCTTTTTATCTTTTTTTGTCTTCTGTTTTCTTTGTCTTTTTTGTCTTTTGTGTTGTGTAGTGGGTTCTGGAGCACAGGAAGGACGCCGAGACGATGAGTACAGCATGGCAGATCTTTATTAGGTGGAAATGACTATACTGGGAAATAGGGGTTACCTGCCCTCTTTTTATACCTGGCCAGGTGAGCAGCCAGCCAATGGGTTTGAACCTCTGTTTCCCGCCAAAACTGGGTTCCTGCCAAAACAGTTACAGTTCAATGCCTCCTGATGGTGACTGCTATGTAAGTGTGCATGTGTTCACTTCACCTGGATACATAACACCCCTTCCCCCTTAAAAGGCAAAACAATCCCCTCAAACAAATGGTCCCTATTGATGCACATAGTCCGATAGGTACGCAGGTGGCCGATGAACCCGGGATGAACATCGTAGGGGAACTTCCCCCATGTCTTGGATGGCAGAGTCAGTGTTTGAGTCCTGGTTGACCGTTTCCTGTTGACCCACCCCAGAGTCTGACCTTGTGGCAGGGTTTTCGCTGCGGTTCTGGTCATATTTGTTGTCCCAGTCCAACAGGGCTTACTGGCAACAGTACTGGGTCAGTGAGGTCCTCCTCGGGCTCAGGTTCTATTGTTTGTCAGTGGGGTTGGTAGTGATGATTTGAGCTTGATGATGGGTAGTCTTCCGGGTGGTTGCTCTGTGACCATTCAGGAACCCGTTTCCTGACCTGGTCTATGTGCCATCTGACCTGACGACCCCCCTCCACCCCTACTACATAGGATAAGGGCCCAGTTTTGTCAACCACCACCCCCGGAATCCACAAATGTCCTGACCCATAGTTCCTGACCCAGACCAAGTCACCAGGGTGTAACTCCCTATGGGTTTTTGGTTGCTCAGTCTCCGAAGCCACTCTGTCAGGGTGAAGTCTGTCCAATTTGGTGATGAGGCGTCTGTCCCATCAGAGTTCCACCGGGCTCTTCCCTGTTGCTGTGCATGGTGTGGTGTGTTGGGATAATAGGAAGTCTGCCAACTTGTGATGCCAGTCACCAACAATGATGCGCCTGAGTGCGTCCTTGGTCGTTCTCACCATGCATTCAGCTTGTCCGTTAGTTGACGGGTGGAAGGGCGCGGATGTGGTGTGTCTAATCAAATTCGCCGTCATGAAAGCCTGAAATTCAGCAGCGGTAAATTGAGCCCCATTATCTGATACCAAAATGTCAGGCAGACCATGTGTGGCAAAAAGTCCCCTGAGCACTTGGATTGTTCTGGCCGTGGTCATGTTTGAGACTGGTACTACCTCCAACCATTTGGAGTGGCTATCTACTGCTAATAGGAAGAGCTGTCCCTGGAATGGGCCAGTGTAGTCTATGTGGACCCTGGACCAGGGTGTGTGTGTATGACCTTCCATTTGTGGACAGGTGCTTGGGGCATCTCAGGTCTGGACCTTTGACAATTGTAACACCTGTGTACCTGCTCTTCTATTGCCTTATCTAGCCGTGGCCACCATAGGTAACTCCTAGCTAACACCTTCATTCGTACTATACCAGGGTGCCCCTCATGTAAGGATTTCAGGACTCTATCCCCCAGTGTGTCTGGTATGATAACCCTACTACCCCACAACAGGCATCCCTTATGGGCAGATAATTCATGCCTTCTTATGAAGTAAGCCTGGAATTCTGTGCCTGGACTCTTATCTTGCCACCCTGTGAATACCCATGACTGGACCCTGCTCAGGATTTTATCTGATGCAGTCTCAGTTGCTATGTCCCTTGCAAGAAAAGGGCATTCCGGTAGCTCTTGGATTGCTAGTATCTGTGCAGCAGGCACCGGATCAGGTTCTTTGTTAGTCAGGGGTAGCCTACTTAACCCATCCGCATGGCCCATTTCTTTCCCTGGTTTGTGAACCAGCTTAAAGTTGTACGCTGATAAGAATATGGACCACCTGAGCATCCTTGGGGAGAAAATTTGGGGGGTTTGTTTGTCCATGGTGAATAACCCTAATAGAGGCTTATGATCTGTGAATATAGTGAATTCCCTACCATAGAGGTAGTCGTGGAATTTTTTGACCCCAGCCACTATTGCCAGGGCCTCCTTGTCTATCTGAGTGTAGTTCCTCTCAGCCCCTGACAAGGTTCTGGAGTAGTATGTGATGGGCACCTGTTCCCCGTTTTCCTCTAGGTGGCTCAGTACTGTGCCCTCTCCATAGGGTGAAGAATTGCAAGCAATGCAGATGGGCTTTGTTTTTATGAAGTGTGTGACTGTAGACCTGCTTGAAAGTAGGGCCTTTAAGGATTGGAAGCTTTTTTCGTGGACATTGGTCCAGCTCCATGCAGCTTTCTTATCTAGGAGCCTGTGCAAAGGCTCAGCTATTGCTGCCTTGTGGGGTAAGAAGGAATGGTAAAAGTTGAGCAGCCCAAGGAAGGCTTGCAGTTCAGCCTTCTTCTTGGGAGTGGGGGCCATCTTAATTGCCCTCACTTTGGATTCTGCAGGGTGGATCCCACTGGCATCTATTTTAAACCCCAAAACTCAGTGGATGCCACCCCAATGCTTCATTTGTCCTTTTTTAATTTGAGACCTGCAGCATATAATCTGCTTAAAACTGCCCTCAGTCTTTCAGCCAGTACTTCTTCTGTGTCCCCTGCAATGAGGACATCATCAAAATAAGGGCATACCCCTTGAATGCCCTTAAGAGTCTGCTCCATTACTTCCTGGAAGATGCCTGGTGCTACACTGACACAAACTGCAGGCGGTTAACCTTGAAGGCTCCCTTGTGTGTTACTATTGTTTGTGCTTCTGCTGTCTCCCTGGTAACCGGCAGCTGCTGGTACTCCTGCGTGAGATCTAGCTTAGCAAAGATGGCATTGCCTTGGAGGGAAGCGAGAACGTGGCTGACCGTTGGGACCGGGTAAGTGTGCTGGTTAAGGGCCCAATTTGCTTTGAGAGGGGTGACTATGGGGGTCTCCCACTCTCCTACTTCTACTGGCTGTAGGACTCCCTGTTGGACTAGTTTGTCTAACTCCCCTTCTATCTTGTGTTTAAGCACAAAGGGGACTCTCTGGGGTTTAATCCTAATGGGAAGGATGCTGGGGTTTAGTTTAAAAGAGATGGGGGGCCCGGTGTACCTGCCCTCCTTTTATACCTGGCCAGGTGATCAGCCAGCCAATGGGTTTGAACCTCTGTTTCCCACCAAAACAGTTACAGTTCAACGCCCCCTGGTGGTGACTGCTATGTAAGCTCTTTGAGCTTTCCAGCCAGGACTGAGGATTTTTTAATTTCTTTAATTTATTGTAATTGGGTTTTTAATCAGAGATATACGGGTTTTAGATTTTAATCAAGGAAAATTTAATCTATTTTAATTGCTATTAATTTTTGTATTGTAATGTTGTTTTAATTGCCTTGTGAACCGCCCTGGGTCCTGCGGGAGAAGGGAGGTATATAAGTTTAATAAAGGTAAAGGTAAAGGTTCCCCCGCACATGCGTGCTAGTCGTTTCCGACTCTAGGGGCCGGTGCTCATCTCCGTTTCAAAGCCGAAGAGCCAGCGCTTGTCCGAGGACATCTCCGTGGTCATGTGGCCGGCATGACTAGACGCCAAAGGCGCACAGAACGCTGTTACCTTCCCACCGGAGTGGTCCCTATTTTTCTACTTGCATTTTTACGTGCTTTCGAACTGCTAGGTTGGCAGAAGCTGGGACGAGTAACAGGCGCTCACTCTGTTACACGGCACTCGGGATTCGACCCGCCAAACTGCCGACCTTCCGATCGACAAGCTCAGCGTCCTAACCCACTGAGCCACCGCGTCCCTTATAAGTTTAATAAATATATATAAATATAAATATATAAGTGTGTATGTGTTTACTTCACCTGGATACATAACATTTTGTCTTCTGCAATTATCACCAGGAAGGCAGACCAATTGCTTCTTTCCTTTCTAATATGCAGCTTCTTATTGTCCAACTGTTCCATATCCATTTCAGAACTTTTTAGTTCCACCTCTCAGCTTTCGGTGGGGGGGGGGGGGAATGGAAGCCTGTATGACAAATGTGAAAAATTGGTGGTGTCTGAGTCAGGGAGAAATTGTCCTCTAACAGTGAGATTGGAAGGAGCTTTGCAAACCTGAACTGAAGTACATCAGCTAAATCCTACAAGGGAAAGAAAAGAAAATCAGGGCAACCAAGCTGCATAAAGTATTGGGAATGGAGCAGAGAACGGCATGCATGATGTAAAGGGACACAACAATGAGCATAAAAAGATTGCAAGAACTAGGTTATCTTATGGTGAGGCATTGTCTTTGCTCATTATTGCTTTTTAAGTGAATGAATTCTCGTGGCACGTAACTATATTTTTATATAGTTCTAGTATAGAACATGATTCAAGATTTCTAATGTTTCTATACAAAAGCCCAGAAACAAGAATTAGAAATCTTAGCGCAGAGTGACAGATGTGATTAACTAGTCATTAAAATCTGGTGGGAGCTAACTTGTGAGTGGCATTATTTGTAAAGCAAATATACAGAGATCCAGGTATTTAAGCATCATGATCCAGTTGAGGGCATGGGGATAACAATAGAAGAGAAAACAATTGTTGTTGTAACCTGCCTAGACTTGTTTGTTTGTGAGCTGGGCAATTATATTAATTGGTTTAATAAGTAAATAAGAAACAATATTACATGAATATGCTATTGACTATCAGATTACTCACAAGATTAGTGAAAGATCATGGCATTGGACATTGTTATTTGAGGAACCAATTCCTTTATTGTTTCTACCTGTCCTATTAGATCTAGCAAAAAATATATCCCATGGGTCCCATCAATTATAGAAAGCCATCCTGTAGAATCCAGGAAGAGAGCTTTTTCTGTTGTTGTACATACCTTGTTGTCCACTCTCCTGGAAAACAGATTAGTTCTAACTTAACAGCCTTTTACAAGGTTTTGAAGATATGGCTCCATTCCTAAATTTTATTTCTGGGTTTAGAGTTCAGATTAAGAGCTGAAACCTGTATGGTAGCTATGTTAACTGTGGTTTGATTGGTTTTTATCTTGGCTCCTGGTTGTGATTTTACTTTCATTGTCATGCTCCAGCAAGTAGTTAATATCTGCCAAAAGAATGTCAGGAATGCTAACATACAAAATAAACTAGCTCACCAGGAAAATTAAAAGCTGCAAGCTACAAGCTATGTCAAAAGGAAGAGGTATAAAAAGGAAGTGAGCCCATGGCTTCAAAATGATAGCAACAGGAAACATGGATAAAACAGAGATCCTGAACTGCTCCTTTGTTACTGTTTTCTCTCCAAAGGGAATAAATCAGTTATAGTGTAGACTATATATATAGCCTATTGCATCTGTTCCTGGACTTGCAATGTGGAAATGATATTGACAAATTGGAACATGTCCAAATGAGAACAGCCAATATTATTAGTAGCCTGGGAAGGGACAGGAGGGGAAGAGTATGAAGACATTAGATATTACAAGAAAATATAATGGACATCTTCAAGTACCTTTAGTGTTGTCATATGTTACAAAATACACAACAAGACTAGAAATAATGGGTTAAAATGTCAAGGAAGTAGATTTTAACTGGACACCAGGAAGAGCTGATCAACAACAAATTATATATCTCAAGATGTGATAGATTCTCTTTCCCTGAGAGACTCCAATGAAGCTGCAGATGGATGGCTATCTGTTAAAGATAACTTAGCAGTGGATTCCTGGATTGAGGAAGTGTGGTGGAACCACTGACTGAAATGAAGGAGGTTCTGGTATTGGACTTAAAAGTCCAACTTAGATTCCATGATGGGTAGGAAGTATCTGAAGTCACAACATTAAGAGTATATATGTCCTTTCCCAAATCTGGCAAGATTCCTGTACTGATGTTCATAAATAAAGAAAACTATCTGACCATTCCTTGGAGATGTTCTGTGTGTGTGTGTGTACCTGAGGTTGGATGATCTCCAATCCTTTTTTCTGTGGTTCTATAACATATTGTACCTGTACTCTTAAAAAAAGATTTCTATTTTAAAACATCCCACAATCTATTTGGAACTTTCTTGCATATAATTTTCCTGCTATATTTTTTTTCTCCTTTCTCTATGTTAGTGGTGAGCTGTGTATAACATATTATGACAAGGACAAAAATCCACTGATTGATTTAATTGATTGATTTATTCCTCAGCTGATGGAGCTGAGGAAAACAGTTCCTGCTAGCAATTGATTTTCCTTCTTTATACCCTATACTGGGGGAAAAATAAATCATTGTAAATTTTGGTCACAAATCCATGGAACATTCCTGTCTCATCACCACATGCTGTCCTTCAGAACAGAGAAACTGCTCACTTCTATCTCAGGGCATCATACTACTTTTATTATAAGCCCCCAAATTACTTGTAAATATGCTTATGTGATGATATAGAATTATTTATCTTTTGAAAGCTTGTTTTTATTGTTACCTTTATCTATTAATACCCTAAAAACAGTTATACCTGGGTTGCCAATGTGTACATATTTTAAAAACCCTATGATAAGCCCACACTATATTATACCAGGCCATGGATAGTCCACTTCCATGTGATTTAGTGGATTAACCTCAAGGCAAATCTCAGCATGATAATAACTTTTTCTTTTGTTCCCTAGTGTTTAGATTACAATCTTAAGAGGCAAGCAGTTTACAGAGTAGAATAAGAGAATGCAAAGAAAAGAATAAATGTACTTGTGACACATTGAAAGTTATCAGTGTATCAGTCTTTAAGCAGAGTACCATTGCATTTTCTTCTTTCTTTGGAACTTTTGATACTAATTGGTCCTTCCTTGTTGCCTTTTATTTGAGATTAATTCTAATTTGGGAGCAATAGGGGAAGATGAACAACAGCAGTAAAACATACAGGAAAATAGAACCTGTTAAGCTGGCAAATTTATGGCAGAAATTAAACCAAGTTGTGCTTGCAGCAGTTACCTGAGCAAAGAGCAACATTAATAAATTCAAAGAAGAAATAAAACAGGGAAAATAGCACACATGACACATAGCCAATTGCACTTCTTGTGCTAATTTTTTCTCAGTCAACAAAACATCTGTAGGTTCCTGGAAAGCTTGGTTCAGGAAACCTCAAGAGAGTAATTATCTTAATGGGATTCCAAAATTGAACATGTTAAGCTGCTTTTACTGAGTTAAATTTCTAATCTATCTAGTTTTCTGCTTGTAGGGGTGGGCAGGCAGCAACTCACAGGCTTCCTAGACAGAAAGTCTCAACTAAAGACCTTCATGAGATGGTTTTGAATTATAAAGTTGGCTTGAAATAGGGAGCTTCTTTATACAGTACAGGAGATATAAGGAAATCAGAGAAGTTCCAAGTATCACTACACATTATTTCAATATTTGGCCACAGACATGCTGCCTAAAACTGTCCTTCCCTGTTAAGAACACCCTCTGCCACCAAAATGGATAGGCAAGTACAAGATAATTAACTTATATGGCATTTTACCCTTCTCCTCTCCACACCCCCTCCCAAGAATAGGAAGGAGTAGGAATAGGAAGGAGATCAGGAATGTAGTCAAAATGTGAGAAGAGAGGCAGAATTGGGCTTTCCTAGAAACTTAGAAAATTCTGGGTCCTGGTGTCAACAGACATGAATTTATACCAAATTAACATTTGGAATCATTATATACAAACTAAGAAATAATTAATAGGGTTCACTTATGTTTCTTAAAAAAGAGAGCCAGACATTTCTTTTCTTTATCCAAATAGTCCTAAACAGAGCAGCACAGTGACCTAGAGTTGAAAAGGCTCACCTCCCATTCAGAAGGTTGAGAGTTAAATGCTCAACAGCAGCAGATGTTTCTCTATCAGGGCACAAAGAGAAAATATCTTCTGTTAATTCCGTGTAGGCTTCAGGAAGGGCATCCACCCAGTAAATGCTCAGCTCTATTCAGTCACCCGAATTTCACTCCAAATAAAGGATTAAAGGGTTGTAAAAAGAAAAAAAATCCAAAGAATCCTAAACTTTTTTTCCCAATACAAAGGTACCCTGCTAGAAATCATTGCAACCAAACCACTGCATATGTATAACTTGCAATGATTAAATATTGGGTGCTGGTGGGATTTTTCATTAGCTCATCCACACAACAGCACAAACCAAACTTCCCAAAATGTTATTGCAGACTTTCATATTTTTATCATAGTAACCATAATTAAATCAGACATGAATTAGAGTTTCAACTTCCTAATAAAATTCTGCTCAAAAATGTCATCAGTCTTCCTTCAGATAATTGCTTTGAGGTAAAGGCCAGCATGAGGATATGGGTAGAACAAGAATTGGACAACTTCTGAAAAACTTGGAGCATCATCCTGTTCTTTCATTTGAGTAAGGTGGCAGAAAGTAGGTGAACAATAAAGAATAAAATGCCATGAAGGTAAAGGTTCCCCCGCACATGCGTGCTAGTCGTTTCCAACTCTAGGGGCTGGTGCTCATCTCCATTTCAAAGCCGAAGAACCAGCACTTGTCCGAGGATGTCTCCGTGGTCATGAGGCCGACATGACTAGATGCCAAAGGTGCACGGAATGCTGTTACCTTCCCACCGTAGTGGTCCCTATTTTTCTACTTACATTTTTACATGCTTTCGAACTGCTCTGTTGTCAGAACCTGGGACGAGTAACAGGTGCTCACTCTGTTACGCGGCACTCGGGATTCAACCCGCCAAACTGCCGACCTTCTGATCGACAAGCTCAGCGTCCTAACCCACTGAGCCACCACATCCCTTAAAATGCCATTATTGTTATCCTATATAGCAGCGGTGTCAAACTGCCAGCCTGCAGGTCAGTTTCATCATACTGAAGCCACACCCATCCCATTGCTGGCAATGCAAAAAGATTCACAATATGTTGTGACACATCACATGACATGGAGAGTTTGACACCCATGATATACAGTATAGTGATGGAATGGGGCAATTAAGCTGCTAAGTAGGCATCAATGACTTCCATGGGTATCATTGTACATCATGATACCAAAAAAACCCACCACTCCTTTAGTTGGAAGAACCTGACCTTTCTAAAAAAAAAAGGCAAAAAAGAGGTGGAATCAGAAGATATAGCAGTTAGAGTAACAATGACTTTTCTTTTTTTTCTTTCTTTCTTTTTTTAAGCTGCCATATATAAATCCAGTTTTAAAAAATGGGGCAAGTGATCAGGGGTTTATTTCCTGACTTTCTTTTATTTTTTTTTTCATTCTATTTTGACCCAGTGTGGTTACACTAGCATCAGTGTAAGACTGAGCCAAGACTTTTTATCCATGTTACATTTTCACTCAGGTTGTATCCTGAACCTCTCGGAGACTTAACAAACTATCTGCAAAGTCTTGCCTTGAGTTTAAATAATCACACAACTGAAATTTCTATTTTGCCAATGAATTTTGTAGCATGGTATTAGTGGAGCATGTGCATAAGACTATATAATCCTGATAACACAAGGGTTGAAGTAAGCTTTAAACATATTCTCTTTTCCAATATATGATCCATATATAGAAAAGCAATCTTTCTGTATACCTTGACATTATATCACATTATTTCTCTGCTTTAATTAGATTACAGCTAAGATAACCAATGGCACAGTTTATTAGCCAACTAAATTGCTTTCTTTTTATGGTATACACATTTTATGACCAAAAATTGATAAGGGGAACTATATTTAAACTTTTGTTAAAATAAAATGTTAATACTTCCTGTTTGAAATGTCATGTGAAATAGAAGCCTGTTCTCTGACTCAGTGCTCTTTAGATATTGGGTTACAGCTTGCATGGTTCCTATAAATATGGGGATTGTAGGAAATGCATCTTCTTTGATACAGCCAGGAGGCATCTAGTAAGAGAAAACTAAGGTAGAATTTTGAAGTTCTTCTGTTAAAATCACTTATTTAAGGAGTCAACAGGAACAACAGGTCTGGTTACTGAAACATTTGCCTCATTTTTTCAGTAGAAAAATGTTTAAAAGAAGTTGGGCACCAACTCTTCCAATAAATGCTATAATGTTCTATTTTGCCAACCAAATTTTGAACTTTCATTGGAACTTCAAATACAGAAAAAATCAACAAGAGTTTCAACAAGGACAGTGAAAGAACAGTAGCCATGATTATAATGTGCATTACAATTTAATATGCATTTTATATAATGTGAGCAATTAATTATTTAGCTCTGAAAGACTAAAGGATAAAACTGAGCCTGAAAATCATTGCCATCTAATATCTTGCTTCCCAAAAGCTTTATATTTAATGCGTTCCCTATTGCGGTATCTATCCTAAATATCCCCAGCAATACAGTATTGTTATTCTTACAACACTTGGCACATGTTTCATTACATTATTTTGTTGAAGAGAGGCATTGAGAAAAGAAAATGTCTTGCAGGACTTATTCTACAGTTGGTCTTGTCATGTGAGAGAAGACAGGGATGCATTTGACTTGTTTGCCATGATTACCTCCAACCAAGTAAGAGAATTAAATGGAAACCAGTCAAATTAGCAAGAAAGTCTAACAACTGAGACCAGCAAATGATGTGTAGCCTCCAGTCTGGTTGAAGGCTTTTGGATAAAAGTTCCTTGTTTGTTGACTCTATGTGCTCAACCACTCTTTTCTTTTTCTCCCTAACCCTTATCCTTATCCAAATGATTGTTGCTTTTGAGAACTGCTCTTATTTCAGACAAAAATATTTTCAATCTGTTTCCATTCTGGTCTATTCTATTACTCTAAAATACTGATGCCTCAAGAAAAGAAGTGTGATGTTTTTCCACACTGGAATTGGGGAATAAAGAATAAATGAAAAGACAATCTCTGGAGTTTTTTCTCCAATTCCAACAGTTCCCAGTAAAAGATAATTCTGACTCGATGCCACTATTCAATCCTGTGCATCCTGATCTGTTCTTCTGGGAAATTCTCTGACCTTTTGCCAAAACCTTCCTTCATCCAAGTTCTGGGGAAACAGAAAGGAAGTTGCTCTGGAATTTCCCACCCAAATACTAGGAAGATGTGTCTTAAACGCTATGCCTATTTTAAGCACAAGAGATAACAATGTAATGATGCAATCTTGCAGATGGTTTTAATGAAAAAAAATAATTCTTTATAAAACCCAAATTTCTTGATGCTAAGATGACTGTATTGGGAAGGGAAAATATATGAAAAACCAGAGAAATATATATGAAAAAATAGCAAGATAAATAAATAAATAAATATGAAAAACCAGGGAAATATATGAAAATATATGAGAAACCAAGGAAAATATATGAAAAACCAGGAAAGGCAACATGCAGACACAGAGAAGTCCAGATAAAACCAGTACAGTCACCTAGGCCATCTTCTGTATGTCATGGTTCCAATAAATGAAACAGTTCAAACAAAATGCAAGCATTGTTTATCTAAAAAGTCTTCATAATGAAATGAAACATCGGCACTCATGGAGGGTTGCCAGAATCTGAGATCTCCTCCCCCCAAACCCATTGTAACACATACAATCCCCGCCCTTATCTAAACGTCATAAATCACATTATCCAATTAGTTTTACATATGAAGGTTTCACTTCCCATTCTGTATCTGGGCTTTTCTAATCTTCTCAAAACATCCTCTGTTTCCTCCCAAAATGAAGCAATTTAAAGTAACAGGCTGTCTCTTATACAGGTGAAACTCGAAAAATTAGAATATCATGCAAAAGTTCATTTATTTCAGTAATGCAATTTAAAAGGGGAAAGTAATATATGAGACAGACTCATTACATGCAAAGCAAGATAGTTCAAGCCGTGATATGTCATAATTGTGATGATTATGGCTTACAGCTCATGAAAACCCCAAATCCACAATCTCAGAAAATTAGAATATTGTGAAAAGGCGCAATATTCTAGGCTCAAAGAGTCCCACTCTAATCAGCTAATTAAGCCATAACACCTGCAAAGGGTTCCTGAGCCTTTAAATGGTCTCTCAGTCTGGTTCAGTAGGAATCACAATCATGGGGAAGACTGCTGACCTGACAGTTGTGCAGAAAACCATCGTTGACACCCTCCATAAGGAGGGAAAGCCTCAAAAGGTAATTGCAAAAGAAGTTGGATGTTCCCAAAGTGCTGTATCAAAGCACATTAATAGAAAGATATGTGGAAGGGAACAGTGTGGAAGAAAAAGGTGCACAAGCAGCAGGGATGACCGCAGCCTGGAGAGGATTGTCAGGAAAAGGCCATTCAAAAGTGTTGGGGACTTTCACAAGGAGTGGACTGAGGCTGGAGTCAGTGCATCAAGAGCCACCACACACAGACGGATCCTGGACATGGGCTTCAAATGTCGTATTCCTCTTGTCAAGCCGCTCCTGAACAACAAACATCAGAAGCGTCTTAACTGGGCTAAAGAAAAACAGACCTGGTCTGTTGCTCAGTGGTCCAAAGTCCTCTTTTCTGATGAGAGCAACTTTTGCATCTCATTTGGAAACCAAGGACCCAGAGTCTGGAGGAAGAATGGAGAGGCACACACTGCAAGATGCTTGAAGTCCAGTGTGAAGTTTCCACAGTCTGTGTTGATTTGGGGAGCCATGTCATCTGCTGGTGTTGGTCTACTGTGCTTCATTAAGTCCAGGGTCAATGCAGCCGTCTACCAGGAGATTTTGGAGCACTTCATGCTTCCTTCCACAGACGATCTTTATGGGGATGCTGACTTCATTTTCCAGCAGGACTTGACACCTGCCCACACTGCCAAAAGCACCAAAACCTGGTTCAATGACCGTGGGATTACTGTGAGTGGCCAGCAAACTCGCCTGACCTGAACCCCATAGAGAATCTATGGGGCATTGCCAAGAGAAAGATGAGAGACATGAGACCGAACAATGCAGAAGTGCTGAAGGCCACTATTGAAGCATCCTGGTCTTCCATAACACCTCAGCAGTGCCACAGGCTGATAGCTTCCATTCCACGCTGCTTTGAGGCAGTAATTGTTGCAAAAGGGGCCCAAACCAAGTACTGAGTACATATGCATGCTTATACTTTTCAGAGGTCCGATATTGTTCTATGTACACTCCTTGTTTTATTGATTGCATGTAATATTCTAATTTTCTGAGATTGTGGATTTGGGGTTTTCATGAGCTGTACACCATAATCATCACAATTATGACAAATCACGGCTTGAACTATCTTGCTTTGCATGTAATGAGTCTATCTCATATATTAGCTTCCCCTTTTAAGTTGCATTACTGAAATAAATGAACTTTTGCACGATATTCTAATTTTTCGAGTTTCACCTGTATTGTCAGTGCAAAAATATGTCAATGTTTGCAGCATTGACACTGTATTTACTATATCCCTGAATAAATCTTTAATTTCAGCATGTTGTGTAGTATGTGGATGATACAGCAGTAGTGGGCCTTATTCAGGATGACAATTAGGTTGCTTACTGCAAAGAGATAGAGAGTTTGGTGAACTGGTGTAATAAAAACAGCCTTGTTTTAAATGTTGGAAAAACAAGAGATTTTTGTCGATTTTGTCAAGACTGATTTGCCCTTTCACCCATCTTTTCTTCCTTGTTTACAGCCTGATAAGATTGTGGAATGCAAAGGTGGGAGGGATGTTATCTAGGCAAGCTTCCAGGATTTGAAAGCCCTTCTATCAGAAAAGTCCACTGTAACTCATTACATAGAGTCCAAACCTGTATGTCTTGCATGTGATGCATCTCCCTATGGGGTGGGGGCATTCTTAAGCCACATAGAGAAAAATGGGAAACAGGTTCCTATTGCATTTTACTCTAGGACCTTATCCTCTGCTGAGCGCAACTGTGCACAGATTGATAAAGAAGACTTGGCCATAGTGGCTGGAGTTAAGAAATTTCATGATTATTTATATGGCAGGGATTTCACTGTCTACACTGACCACAAACCTCTGTTGGGATTGTTCACAACAGACAAACAACCCCCCCCCCACATACTATCTCCAAGAATGTTGATGTAATATATGTAAATTTAAACACTATTCAATGTAAGAAACGCAAGTGACAGCTCTTTTGACAGCTGACAGCCGTACACGTGGTTTCCGATGACAGCTCCATACGCGGCTACAAGTGACAGCTGAATCTGACAGCTGCGCAGGTGGTCCACGCAGATTGGAGGAAACCGAAACAGCAGGAAATGTCCGAAGACGGGGATTGGACAGAGACTCGCCGGCGTCTCTATATAAGGGGGGGGGGGTTTTCACACTTGCTTGTTGCTCTGTGAGGCAATAAACAGCTGATTGAGTTGAAGCCTGCTGTTCTCTGTTCTATACCGGGAACCCGCCACGAACACTACAACTGGCGACGAAGGTGGTACTGCTTCACAGAAAATAAGAGCGAAGTCACGAGCTGACTAGTCACTGAGCAAAATCACCAGGGAAAACTAATTCCCGTAATATCCGTGAAGCAGTAATTACCGAGACAGCATGGCAGCGGTTGGACAAATCAAGGAGTTCGACCTCAAATACCCAGAGCGATGGGAGTTGCACCTGGGTCAAGTCGAAGGATACCTCTTGTTCAACAGAATAACTGAAGACCGCATGAAAGCTGTGGCTCTACTTTGCCTCAGTGGCACAGCTGTATACGATGTTGCGGCTGGCCTCTGCAATCCGGACCCAGTTAGTGCCGTTCTTTACGCAGAGCTGACGGAAATGCTAAACAAGCATTTCGTGCCTGCCCGATCGGAGCTCTACTGGCAGCTCCGATTCGCCCAGCGAACCCAGAGGTCTGACGAAGCAGCAACCGACTTCATCACAGCCGTTCAACACACCGCACACTGGTGCCATTTCCCTGACCTAGATGATAGGATCCGGGACCAGATTGTACTCGGGCTCTTAGACAAGTGGCTCCAGAGGAAAATAGTCGCCAAACCGACCTTGAGCCTCACTGAGGTAGTGAGCGAAATCCGGGCTTACGAAGCCACACGCGATGGACAGCAAGACTTCCCCAACAACGGGGCCAACAGGACGGTCCATCAATGCCTTCAAGCCAACAGCAAGGAGGAAATCACAGGGCCCGACAACAAAATCAACGTACCCCTACAGCAATATACAAAGTCTCAGACACAACAAAATGACAGACAAGGCCCTAGCAAACTGCAAACTCCCCGCACAACAAACTCTGGACAAAGATGTGCAAGCTGTGAAGAACCTCACCCTCGGGCATCCTGCAAATTCAGGAACACCAGATGCCATGAATGCGGGAAGACCGGCCACATCCGTACCGTCTGCCTCAGCAAGAACCGCGGAAACATTAATGACCTGGATTCCTCCCTGCCAGGTATGACCAAACCCTTTCCCCCAGACACAGAGCCCCCAAAGCCCTTAGTACAAACTACAAATTGGCTGGGCAAACCTGACAGCCGTTTAAATGTCCACCAACTACTGAGGCCAAAGATTAGAATTAGGGTCCTATTACAAGGAATTCCTTGTGAAATGGAGGTGGAGTCCGGGTCCTCTGTCTCAATAATTTCATTTGATACTTTTAAGAATATTCACGGCCTCAGCAAAAGGAGGATTTCACTTAAACCTACCTCCATGAAACTGGCAGATTTCCAACAAGCCCCAATTAGAATTAAGGGCATTGCCACGCTAGACGTACAATACAAAAAATTCCAGGGACCCCTTGAAGTCCTAGTAGCCCAGGGAAAGGGAGCTAGCCTGATCGGACTTAACTGGTTCCAGGCTCTGGGAATTTGGGTAGGAGGAGTCCACTACACCCAGACCAAAAGCCTTGAAGCCATCTGCAAAAAGTTTGCAGACATATTCGATGGCTCCATGGGGAAATACACAGGGACCCCAATCTCCCTAAAACTCAAACCTGAAGTCCTTCCAGTCAGAATTAAGGCTCAAAGGGTTCCATTCGCCCTCAAGAAAAAAATTGAGGACGAACTGGAACGCCTGATTAAACTAGGGGTGCTGGAACCCATGGAGGGAGGAACCTGGGAGACCCCAATAGTCAGCCCCTAAAACCTAACGGGGAGGTACGTATTTGTGCAGACTATAAAGCCACCCTAAACCGGGCCCTGAACCCCCATGCCTACCCTGTTCCAGCAGTGAAGCATGTCCTCTCTGCTATTTAGTCCAGCACCATCTTCTGTAAACTGGATCTCGCGCATGCTTACTTGCAGCTCCCTGTTACTAGGGAGACCGCAGATGCGCAGACGATAGTGACACACAATATTCCTTCTTCCAATATTGCCCTACTAAAAGTCTTGCTGCCGTAATTAAGTTCAACATCAACTTAATGTCCACAACAGTAGTGTCAGTAATAATACCCAATAAAAACAATTGCGGACAGAACTTTATCCTTTTCTTAAATATCTTCTGCATATTCCACCAGATTTTAATCCAAAATGCTTTAACCTTTTTACAGGTCCACCATATGTGAAAATACGTTGCGTCTTCACCACCACACCTCCAACATTTAGGCTGGTAGTTCGGATACATACTTGCTAGCTTTTTGGGATGTAAATGCCACCTATAAAACATTTTATAAAAATTCTCTCTTAAATTTTGGGCTTGCGTAAATTTTACATTTCTCACCCAGATCCTTTCCCAAGTGTCCATTGTAATAACTTCTTGAATATTCTGAGCCCACTTTATCATGCAATCTTTAACAAGTTCTGTTTCTGAATCAATTTCTATCAATGCAAGATATATCCGTTTAATATGTGCTTGACCCTGATTTCTAATTTGCTTTACCAAATTTTCATCAGTCATTGAAAAACCAGTTTTCTGGTCTTCTTTCCACCTGGCCTGTAATTGCCCATACTGAAACCAAGTTTGAACAATCTTTTCTCCACGCAAAAAGTTATACGGCTTCAAACACCATATATTCCTCTCCAAACTTAAAATTTCCTTATATGTAGTCACATCATGTTTAAACCCAACATTTATATTTTCTATTGCGTGTTTCGGTATTGCCCATAAAGGTATCTTATAATTTAACTTATATCTATACTTTTTCCAAACTCGCAACAAAGCATGTCTTAAAATATGCACCTTAAACACATTATCTACCTTCTTGTCATACAATAAATATGTATGCCAACCAAATAACAAGTCATGACCTTCAAGATTTAATAATCTCCCTTGTGTTAAATTAATCCAATCACTTATCGCTGACAATGCAGCAGCTTCATAGTATAATTTAAGGTTGGGCATTTTAAGACCACCTCTTTCACGCGTATCCTGCATAATCTTAAATTTAACTCGTGGCCTTTTCCCTGCCCAAACAAATTTATTAATACCCTTTTGCCATTCCTCCAAGTTTGAGTCCTTTTTAAGAATAGGTATCATTTGAAATAAAAATAGAAATTTCGGCAAAACATTCATTTTCACTGCTGCAATTCTTCCCAATAAGGACAATTGTAGTTTTTTCCAACTATCCAATTCTTTTTGAACTTTACCCCATAGCTTTTCATAATTATTTTTATATAACTTTGCATTTGAGGGTGATAAATATACCCTCAAATATTTAACCCTTTTAACAATTTCAAATCCAGTTAACCCTTCTAAAACAGCCTTTTGTAATACTGTCATGTTTTTAGACAGCATTTTAGTTTTTTGTATATTAACCTTAAATCCAGAAACTTTCCCATATTGCATTATTATCTCCATCAATTCTACAATGGAATTTTCTGGCTGGGTCACCGTAACAACCAGATCGTCTGCAAACGCCCTCAATCTATAATCCTGATCTCTTATTTGAATTCCCTTAATTTTTTCCGAATTCCGTATTTTAATCAATAATATCTCCAATGTTAAAACAAATAATAAAGGTGATAACGGACACCCCTGCCTTGTGCCCTTTTCAATATTACATACTTCGGTCAGACTATTATTTACTATTATGCGGGCTGTTTGCTTTTGATATAATGCCCTAATTGGTTGTAAAAATTTATCCCCAAAATTCATTTTATCTAATACTTTCATCAAAAATTGCCAATCCAATTGTTCAAAAGCTTTCTCAGTGTCCAAAAAAATCAGCGCTGCAGGGATCTGGTTGTTTCTTTCCAAAAATTCCAACAAATCAACTATATGCCTCACATTATTTTTCATTTGTCTACCACTTATGAACCCAGTTTGGTCACCATGAATTACCTGTTGCAGTACCCTCATTAATCTATTAGCTAAGACCTTAGCAAATATCTTGTAGTCCGTATTCAAAAGTGATATTGGTCTATAGTTTTTTGCTTGAGTAACATCCTGATCTTCCTTCAGAATCAGAGAAATGAAAGCAGTTTTCCAGGACGGAGGCACCCCTCCTCCCCTTTGAATTGTCTGAAACAATTCCCTTAATGGCTTTATCATCTCAGACTGTAAATTTTTATAATACACAGCAGTCAGTCCATCTGTGCCTGGCGCTTTACCCACTTTCAATTGTTTAATTGCTAAAAGAATTTCTTCCTCAGTTATCAATTGATTCATCTCTTCCTTTTGTTCTTGCGTAAGAACCGGAATACTAGCATTTCTCAAATATACCTCAATATCTGCTTCATTAATCTTATCTCTAGCATATAATTTAGAATAAAAATCAACAAAGGTTTCCTTAATAAGATTCTGTTGATATACAACCTTACCCTTATGTTCTATTTTGTCTATATTAGAAGCCCTTTGCTTCTTCCTTAGCATATAAGCTAACCATCTACCTGGTTTATTGGCATTACAAAAAGTATTGTGTCTAGCAAACCGTAAATTAGTTGCCACCTGATCAGCCATCAACTTATCAAATTGTCCCCTTAATAAATTAATAACCTCTTTAATCTTCACATCCGATGGATTCAAAATTAAGGCCTTTTCTTTTTCCTTAATTTCATTCTCTAATTCTTTCCTCCTAAATTCCAAATTACGTCTGTATTTATTATTCAAATATATTAACACACCTCTCATGTAAGCCTTACTAGCATCCCAAACCATTTCCATAGAAGTACCCTTATCTCGTGGTACTGCACCAAGGTCAAGTCACTGTCAATTTTATCCACCACATTCTCAGTCTCTAACATTTTTGCATCTAATTTAACATTGTTTTGGCTGAGATCTTCCACTCTTTCATCCAAACGTTCAATGCATATTGCCATGCCTTGAAATGCAAGCAAGATGTCCGCCCTTATTTCTGTTAACTTCTCATCCAGCTTTTCATCCATAACTTCAGCTAGTTTTTCTGTTAACTTCTCATCCAGCTTTTCATCTATAATCTCTGCTATTTGCTGTGAGTGCTTTTCCAAAGCATCTTGCAAAACTTTAACTGTCAGAGCAGGCGAAGGTGGAGGTGCAGGGGGCAATAAAGCTTGCAACGAAGACTGCTGCACCGGGGAAGCCCCCACACTTCTAATAACTTTGGAAGATTTAGCCGCCATTTCCCCCCACTGTTACTTACTATGCACTTTCACTTTCAAAGTCTGCAAAGTCCGTTGAGCCAAAGATCAAAAGTCCACTTTCACCTTAATCTCCTGTATCGCTCTGCCTGCATCCTCGTTCTCCAAAATCCTTTCCTGCTGGCAGGGATGGTTGCGAACGCCTTGTTCTGCTCCTAAAAGCACGGAGCAGAAACGCTGCGCAGCCCGGAGCAAACCCAGGCTTCGGGGGGGCTCAATCCTTCAGCCGCCAGAACTTTAAGCTCTGGCAGCCCCAGAGAGCTCAACCCCTACCTGGGTACTCACCCCCTCCTCTTCTCCTGAGGAGGGGGCTTCCGAACCACCGAAACAGCTGATCGGTGCTGTTTTCAGCGGTTCTACAAAGCCGCGGAGCGGACAGCCCAAAAATGGCTGTCTTCGGCGGCGCCTTGCCACCCGGAAGTCTTTTTGAGGCTCTTAAACTTCTATCATACATTCCTCCCTCACAAAGCAACTAAGGCAGAGCCCTTACACAGGCTTCTAGATAAAAACACCCCATGGGAATAGACCTCCATCCATGAAGCATGCTTCAAGGAACTGAATGAGTTATTGTCCAATAATTCGACTATAACCCACTATAATGAGCACAAACCCATCTGCATAGCTTGCAATGCCTCTCCATATGGGGTTGGCGCTGTACTTAGCCATTTGGAGGAAGGAGGGGCCCAGAAATCGATAGTGTTCTATTCCAGAACCTTAACAAAAGCTGAGAGAAATTACACCCAGATCGATAAAGAGGCATTGGCCATTGTCGCTGGGGTTAAAAAATGTCACGATTATTTGTACAGTCAGGAATTTACAATCTTCACTGACCACAAACCCTTATTAGGACTCTTTACAGTTAACAAACAAACTCCCCAAATTCTGTCCCCAAGAGTCCTGCGTTGGTCCACATTTCTGTCAGCTTATACCTTTAAATTACTCCACAAACCTGGTAGAGAAATGTGTCACGCCAACGGACTGAGCAGGCTCCCCATTGCAGATTTTGACCCAGACCCTGCCCAGGGGGACAAATCCTGGCCATCAATGAACTTCCCGATTGCCCTCTGCAGGTTAAGGACATAGCCTCAGCTACGGCCTCAGACAAACATCTGAGTAGGGTACTAGCATGGGTAACCTCAGGATGGCAGGACCATTGCCTGGGAGCAGAGTTACAGGCATATTACCATAGAAAAAAATGAATTGTCAACACACAAGGGATGTGTGTTATGGGGGAGCAGGGTGGTAATCCCAAAAAAACACAGGATCAAGACCCTCCGAACACTGCATGAGGGTCATCCTGGCATTGTAAAAATGAAAGCTTTAGCTAGAAGCTATCTCTGGTGGCCAGGCATAGACAAAGACATAGAAAAGCATGTAGCTGGCTGCTACCTATGTCAGCAGTCCAGACCAGGACCCCGTCATGCACCACTACACAAGTGGGAGCCTACGCACAGACCCTGGTCAAGGGTACATATAGATTTTGCCAGACCATTCCAAGGGCAGCTGTTCCTCATTGTAGTGGACAGCTATTCCAGGTGGCTAGAGGTCATCCCAGTTAGAAGTCTGACCACAGCCAGCACTGTACAAGTGCTTAGGGGGCTCTTCACCACACATGGTCTCCCAGATATTATCGTATCTGACAACGGACCGCAATTCACTTCTGCTGATTTCCAGATTTTCATCAAGGCCAACTTAATTAAGCATGTCACCTCGGCTCCCTTCCGGCCATCTACCAATAGCCTGGCAGAAGTTATGGTGAGAGCTACCAAAGACTCTTTGCGCCATATCATCTCTGGCAACTGGCACCAGCGTCTGGCACAGTTCCTGCTAGCACAACACTCAACCCCCTGCACTGCTACTGGCAAAAGTCCTGCGGTATTATGGTGGGGCTGTCGCCTAACCACCAGACTGGACAGACTACACCCGGACAGGGTAACTACTGAGCCCGAAATACCACCCCCACCACGTCAATTTAACTCTGGGGATCTTGTTTGGGCCAGGAATTTCGGACTGGGAGACAAATGGCTGCCTGGGACCATCATTCTACCCCCAGGACCCGTTTCATATCTGGTTGAGGGGGAAGGGGGCCGGCAGATAAGACGCTACCTTGACCAGCTAAGAAAGAGAGAACTGAGCAACCACCCCTCAAGGCCAGAGGCAAACCCAGTTGCAGCAGACCCTGTTCACATTACCACTAATGCAACGGAATTGCCACAACATGAGGGGAACAGGAACTTCCTGGATCCAGAGGAAATTCCCATCACACCGGCAAGCCCCACTACTGCTCCCAGGCATCCAGACAACCCTGAGCCCACAACCACTATTCCCCTTCCCGGAGAAAGGACTACGGACCAACCCCTCCGTCGCTCCAGCAGAGCTAGAAGACCACTGGCTTACCTATGGGACTACATTTGGCTGAAACCCAAGGGTCAGGCCAAATGAACGTCAGAACACAACACCATGTAAATAATTAACTGTTTATTTGTTGGGGGGGAAGGGATATAATATATGTAAGTTTAAACACTGTTCAATGTAAGAAACGCAAGTGACAGCTCTTTCGACAGCTGACAGCCGTACACGCAGTTTCCAATGACAGCTCCACACGCGGCTACAAGTGACAGCTGAATCTGACAGCTGTGCACGCGGTCCACGTGGATTCGAGGAAACTGAAACGGCGGGAAATGTCCGAAGACGGGGATTGGACAGAGACTCGCCGGCGTCTCTATATAAGGGGGGTTCACACTTGCTTGTTGTTCTGTGAGGCAATAAACAGCTGATTGAGTTGAAGCCTGCTGTCCTCTGTTCTATACCGGGAACCCTCCGCGAACACTACAGTTGAGATGGTCTATTTTTTCTCTGCATACAATTTTAAGTTAATTCATAAACCAGGGAAGGAAATGGGCCATGCAGATGGCGTCAGCAGACTACCACTGCCACTAATGGATCCTGATCCAGCTCCTGCTGCTAGAATATTGTCCATACAGGACTTACCTGTAGTAATATCCCCATGCAGGGTATATTGCTGCTGAGACTGCTACAGATAAAATTCTGAGTAGAGTTTTGTTATGGGTATACATGGGCTGGTTGGAAAAAAGTCCAGGCTCTGAATTTCAAACTTATTTTGTCAGGAGACATGAGTTGTCTGTACATAAGGGCTGCATTTTATGGGGGAACAGAGTCATAATTCCCATTTCATTAAGGGACAGAGTCTTACACTCCTTACATGAAGGCCATCCAGGCATTGTCAGAATGAAAGCTTTAGCTAGAAGCTACCTTTGGTGGCCTGGCCTTGATAAGGCTGTAGAGGATCAAGTTCATGGTTGCTATACATGCCAGCAATCTAGGCCTGAAATGGCTGAGGCCCCAGTTCACAGGTGGGAGGAAACGCACACCCCCTGGTCTAGGATTCACATAGACTATGCTGGGCCTTTTCAGGGGCAGCTTTTCCTGATAGTAGTGGATAGCCACTCAAAATGGCTGGAAGTAATTCCAGTTCCTAACATGACTACTCCCCTTCATGGATTACTGCCTTGTCGTGGCGAAGGGGCTTGCGTAATTCAATGAAGCTATGAGCTATGCCGTGCAGGGCCACCCAAGACGGACAGGTCATAGCAGAGAGTTCTGACAAAACGTGATCCACTGGAGAAGGAAATGGCAAACCACTCCAGTATCTTTGCCATGAAAACCCTATAGACAGTACCAAAAGGCAAAACGATATGACGCTGGAAGATGAGCCCCTCAGGTTGGAAGGCGTCCAATATGCTACTGGGGAAGAGCAGAGGGCTAGTACTAGTAGCACCAGAAAGAATGAAGCGACTGGGCCAAAGCCGAAAGGACGCTCAGCTGTGGATGTGTCTGGTGGTGAAAGGAAAGTCCGATGCTGTAAAGATTTTTTCTCCATAGGAACCTGGAATGTAAGATCCATGAATCAAGGAAAGCTGGACGTGGTCAAACAAGAGATGACAAGACTGAACATTGACATCTTAGGTATCAGCGAACTAAAATGGACAGGAATGGGTGAATTTAATTCAGATGACCATCAGGTATACTACTGTGGGCAAGAATCCTTCAGAAGAAATGGAGTAGCCTTCATAGTCAATAAAAGAGTAGGAAAAGCAATACTGGGATACAATCCTCAAAATGACAGAATGATCTCAGTTCGAATCCAAGGCAAACCATTCAATATCACAGTAGTCCAGGTCTATGCCCCAACCACCAGTGCTGAAGAGGATGAAATTGACCAGTTCTATGAAGCACTACAGCACCTTATAGAACTAACACCAAAAAATGATGTTCTTATCATCATGGGGGATTGGAATGCTAAAGTAGGAAGCCAAAAGATAACTGGAATAACAGGCAAGTTTGGCCTTGGAGTGCAAAATGAAGCAGGGCACAGGCTGATAGAATTATGTCAAGAGAATACGATGGTCATAGCAAACACTCTTTTCCAACAACACAAGAGACGGCTCTACACATGGACATCACCAGATGGTCAACACAGAAATCAGATTGACTATATGCTCTGCAGCCAAAGATGGAGAAGCTCTATACAGTCAGTAAAAACAAGACCAGGAGCTGACTGTGGCTCAGACCATGAGCTTCTTGTTGCAAAGTTTAGGCTTAAACTGAAGAAACTAGGGAAAAGCACTAGGGCACTCAGGTATGAATTAAATCATATCCCTGTTGAATATACAGTAGAGGTGACAAATAGATTTAAGGAATTAGATCTGATAGACAGAGTGCCTGAAGAACTATGGACAGAGGTTCACGACATTGTACAACAGGTAGCAACCAAAACCATCCCAAAGAAAAAGAAATGCAAGAAAGCAAAATGGCTGTCTGAGGAAGCTTTGCAAATAGCTGAGGAAAGGAGGGAAGTGAAAGGCAAGGGAGAAAAAGAAAGATAGACCCAATTGAATGCAGAATTCCAGAGAATAGCTAGAAGAGATAAGAATGCCTTCTTAAATGAACAGTGCAAAGAAATAGAAGAAAACAATAGAATAGGGAGGACCAGAGATCTTTTCAAGAAAATTGGAGAAATGAAGGGAACGTTTAATGCAAAAATGGGCATGATAAAGGACCAAAATGGCAGGGACCTAACAGAGGCAGAAGAGATTAAGAAGAGGTGGCAAAATTACACAGAAGAACTATACAAGAATGAGCTTAACGTCCCTGATAATCACAATGAGGTGGTCACTGACCTCGAGCCAGACATCCTAGAATGTGAAGTGAAGTGGGCCTTAGAAAAGCTGAGCAACAACAAAGCTAGTGGAAGTGACAGTATTCCAGCTGAGCTATTCAAAATCTTAAAAGACAATGCAGTAAAAGTGCTACACTCAATTTGCCAGCAAATTTGGAAAACTCAACAGTGGCCTCAGGATTGGAAAAGATCAGTTTACATTCCAATTCCAAAGAAAGGCAGTGCAAAAGAATGTTCAAACTATCGCACCATTGCACTCATTTCTCATGCTAGTAAAGTCATGCTTAAAATCCTACAAGCTAGACTTCAGCAGTATGTGGATCGAGAACTACCAGAAGTACAGGCAGGATTTCGAAGAGGCAGAGGAACTAGAGATCAAATTGCCAACATACGCTGGATCATGGAGAAAGCTAGAGAGTTCCAGAAAAACATCTACTTCTGCTTCATTGACTATGCTAAAGCCTTTGATTGTGTGGATCATAACAAACTGTGGCAAGTTCTTAAAGAGATGGGAGTACCAGACCATCTTATTTGTCTCTTGAGAAACCTATATGCGGGTCAAGAAGCAACAGTGAGAACTGGACACGGAACCACTGATTGGTTCAAAATTGGGAAAGGAGTCTGGCAAGGCTGTATACTGTCGCCCTGCCTATTTAACTTATATGCAGAGCACATCATGAGAAAGGCAGGGCTAGATGAATCAAAAGTTGGAATTAAGATTGCCGGAAGAAATATCAACAACCTAAGATACGCAGATGATACCACTCTAATGGCAGAAAGTGAAGAAGAACTAAAGAGCCTCTTGTTGCAGGTGAAGAAGGAGAGTGCAAAACTTGGGTTGAAACTTAACATTAAGAAAACCAAGATCATGGCATCCGGCCCTCTCAATTCCTGGCAAATAGATGGGGAAGAAATGGAGGTAGTGACAGATTTTATTTTCCTGGGCTCCAAGATCACTGCAGATGGGGACTGTAGCCAAGAAATTAAAAGACGCTTGCTCCTGGGGAGGAAAGCCATGGCAAATCTAGACAGCACACTAAAAAGCAGAGACATCACCCTGTCAACAAAAGTGCGTATAGTCAAGGCTATGGTCTTCCCAGTTGCAATGTATGGCAGTGAAATTTGGACCATAAGAAAGGCTGAGCGCCAAAGAATTGAGGCCTTTGAACTGTGGTGCTGGAGAAGACTCCTGCGAGTCCCTTGGACTGCAAGGCGATCAAACCGGTCAGTCCTAGAGGAGATCAATCCTGACTGCTCTTTAGAAGGCCAGATCCTGAAGCTAAAACTCAAGTACTTTGGCCACCTAATGAGAAGGAAGGACTCACTGGAGAAGAGCCTAATGCTGGGAAAGATCGAGGGCAATAGAAGAAGGGGACGACAGAGAATGAGGTGGCTGGATGGAGTCACTGAAGCAGTAGGCGTGAGCTTAAATGGACTCCAGAAGATGGTAGAGGACAGGAAGGCCTGGAGGAATGTTGTCCATAGGGTCGCGATGGGTCGGACACGACTTCGCAGCTAACAACAACAACAACAAACATGACTACTGCTAGGACCATTCAGGTGCTGAGAAAACTCTGCAACACATGGGTTGCCTGATGTTTTGGTTTCTGATAATGGGGCCCAATTCACTGCTGCTGAGTTTCAGGCTTTTCTTAGAGCTAACCTCATCAGACATGCTACGTCTGCACTGTTTCATCCTTCTTTGAATGGAACAGGTGACTGGCATCATAGATTGTCAGATTTTTTGCTCTGCCAGCATTCTATGCCCTGCACTGCTACAGGTAAAAGTCCTGCTGAGCTACATTGGGGAAGGCATTTAATTACTAAACTGGACAGGTTGCATCCAGACCGAGTGGCATCAGAAGCCTCTCGACCAAAACCCCCGAGGGGGCTGCACATGGGTGATTGGGTTTGTGCCAGAAACTATGGGCCAGGGAATTTATGGGTTCCTGGTCAAGTAACCAAGGCATCTGGACCCCTATCTTATGAAGTGGGGTTGGAGGGAGGACGACCGTTCAGAAGACACATCGACCAACTCAGAAAAAGGTTTCCAGAATGGTCACTAAGTGAGGACTGCAGCATAGGTCCCTCCCAAGGTCCTCAAACTGGTAGCCAAGCCAGCCCACACCGGAACCACCAGGGTTTCCCCTTCTCAGCAGAAGTGGAATCAGAGGAAGAACCAGGAAGCTCAGAAGTGCAACATGGAACCCCTGACCAGGCAAGCCAGCCGAATCTCAGCAACCACTTTGCCTACTCTGCAGAACAGACTGACTCTGGGGTGGGCCAACCTGGTGAGGCCAGCCAGAGCATTTCCATCCCCCTGGACACTAGAGCATAAGGGGACATGAGTCTACCCAGACCACTGAGTAAGCTGGTAGACCACAAAGTGAGGGGAACTCCAAGACGTTCCTCTAGGCCACACAAGCCTTCTGCGTACCTCACAGACTATATTGCAAATAAAGTGATGTGTAGTGTTGTGAAACTTGTACCACTACCAACAGAAACTGGGGCATTTTGAAACTGCCAGTACTGTTTTGTAAGCATGTTCATGAAACATTGTTTAATCTCATTGTAGTCCTTACTGCATTGGTAAGCCATTCAGACATTGTTTAATGTTATTGTAGCCACAACAAATTTATAAGTATTATTAATTATTATTTTTGTTATTATTTCATTATGGTTGTTGGGAGTGATTCATAAGTCTTGACTGTTAAGACTATTTTTTGGGTATCACAGTCTAATCTAAGAAGGGAGGTGTGTTATGTATTGGGCTTGTGGTATTACACCACGTGCATTGCTGGAAGAGCTAACGGCTCTCCAGCAACCCAGACAGGCCATCTCTGGTCCTGCAATTGTTCAGCCCCAGGCGGCAAGCGTGGGTTGAAACCTATTGGCTGTCACCTAGAGGCTAGGCTATATATTGTGACTGGGTACAGCCCAAGCTCCAGTACGGTTCCAGCAAGAATAAAATAATGACTTTCCCTGTACTCAGTCTTGTGTCATCATTCCTGCTCACCAGAGCCCATAACTTAACAAACTCTACTTAGACTATCATGCACAATAAAAAGGGTTTTTCTTCAAGGCTGGCTCATCAACTTGTCACATTTCTGGCAGAGGGGGAAAAACTCTTAATTGAAATATTGCAGTTAAAATTGACCATGTGCAGTTCCAGTTACTGAGCTTCCTTTCAAAAGACTGTGATAATGGAATAATACATTTTCTTTATTATACTGCTATTGTGCCCCCAATGCAGTGCCTCAGCAAACCTTCAAACTTGTTTCAAATACCATTTTTAAATAGAAAAAAATATGTAGGGGTGAAGATTACAATTTCATACATTTATCTTATCATGAGTGCCTTTAGCACAATGGGAACTCCAAATCCCAGAATGAGTCTCTTAGGTATGAAAATAATTATGCAAACTTTCTTATCATACCCTGTAGGTTATTTGCACATTCTATAAAAGCCTTCTTTAAGCACATTTATTTATAAAGTATTAAGACCAGTTTCCATGGAAACGTAAATAATTTTTATTTCCTGACACATTCTTTTTTCACATTTCTGGCATTGGTTTCAAAGTAGGAATCAGTACTATTATGTGGCCCTTTCTTTCCTTAAACAAACTGTGCAAATTAATTGTTGTCCATATACAGGATCCATCCTCCTTAACAGACATCTCATCTGAAGACTCAAATAAGGGTGAACAAAAGCAAACATTTCTTTATCAACCTTAAATATTGGTTTGAAGTGGCTGACTTATTACTTCTTAATTGAATGCCATAGCAGAAGGGAAAAGTAGAGACACTGAGATACATAAAGGATATGAAACTTTCTATTTTTGATTCATGTTAATCCCACCTGTTTTTATCCATAAGTGGGGGTTTCAAACTATGATTGGGAACCCGCACAAGACAGTTGTAAGAAACTTAGAAACTTTTAAAGTCTACCTCAGGTATGGCAGTCAAACCTGGATATTTGATTATAGTATTGATAATTTTAATGAAGGCATTAATTTTGTTCCTGTAGGGTCACACAATAATTTATCACTTTAGAAACTGCAGAATTGTACGGTCTGGAAACCACTGCATTAGCCTATCATGTTTCCATGAAAATAAGAACCGGTCTTTTTTCCCTCCAAAAGAGGCACCAGGTCTTACTTTCAGGGGGTGTCTTTTCCACTCACCTCACGGTGGCGGTACCAACAGCCCCAGTCAGCCAGCCCACTTCTTCTGCAGCCGAAGGAGCAACTTCATTCTGCAACTGAGAATGGAGCTTGGGCCTGCATTTCACAGTCAGAGACCTTTCTGGAAGGCCTCTGCAGCTGAGAACCAAGCTACAAATTGAATCCATAGCTTGGTTCTCAGCTGCAGAGAACTTATGGAAAGGCCTCTGACTGTGAAATGCAGGCCAGGGATGCTGCAGAAGAAGTGGGCCAGCGAGGAGACACAGGTGTTGATTTATGGGAGGTCTGCTAAGTGTGCATGAGATCTGCTAAGCGTGCATGAGGCAGCTCCACTCCCCATCCCTGCCCTAGCTTGATTGCTAGGCATGTACCTTGCCCCAAGACTTGGGCTTATTTTTGGGTAAGGCTTATATTAGGCACCCCCCCCCCCAAACAAGCTAGGGCTTATTTTCATAGTAGGTCTTACTTTCGGGAAAACATGGTGTGTAGTCTTGTTACTGTTGTCATTATATTAGTGAGAAAATATACGTTTTGTTTTATTTTATTTTATTGAAGCTATATCCTGCTGCAATAAAACTCCTAGCTGCCTCTAAGTTGTACAAAATAAGAACCATTAAACCATCCACTGGAAAAAGACCAACATAAAGGGCAAGAAAATGAAAAGTAATAAAAATTATAAATAAATATTATACAACAGAACAAATCAAGAATATGCCCTCCAAAATAATTTAGATTTCAATAACTTTTGAGTACCAGCAGAGAGGGACTAGTGTGATCTCTAAGGCCATGTCATTCCCAGAAAAGCAACAGTGCCTAGCCTGAACTCCCCTCTTTTCCCCAAAATAATGCACTATTAGCAGGTCTTCCTTACCAGATGTAAAATTTCAATTCTGGTTGGAGTAGATACCCAAGTTCCAATCCTTGAAGGCCTTTTACAACACCAGCATTGTACCTAGAAATGTTTCAGTAATCAGTGCAGAGCACATAGAATCAGTGTTATATCCTCCCATCACTCAAAGTATCAAGGATGCAGTTTCTGACAGACTTTAATGACAGCCCAATGAAAAATAGTTTGCAATATTCCAGCTGAATGGTTACTTTTGGAAAACGACTGTGGGTGATTTCTAGTTTACACCCTGTCAATTCCTCTACTGAGATCAGAGCAAGTACACACACAACTTCCACTTGATGTTTACTTATTAAAATCAGCAAATGTTAAAACAGTTAATTAACAATATGGGGTAAAAGGCAGGCAAAAACAGAGAGAGGGGAGAATGTACATTATCTGTATAGCTTTATCAAAAAATTTAGAACATTTCAGAACCACTAAAAACAACTATGTGTGTAATTAATATGAATAGTCCCAAAGGGAGTGATCTTTGGTTGTTACAGCTTTAACTCTTTTATGAAATTAGCAACAGTAGACTAAAGGTGGGAGTTGGCATGAGGTAATTCCTCCTCAATTCTGCACCCTGATGAAATAATTTGGTGGGGAAGTGGTATCCAACAGTAATGAGGGCATAATTGGAGAAGATTGGGGAAGAGAGATCCTGTCTTTGACCCCTGCTTTGTGGGGTGCCTCAGGGATTGGTCCTCTCCCCTATTCGACTGCTGGGTGAGTTCCTCTGCTACCATAGGATAAGGTATCACCAGGATATGGCTGGTGAATTAAGCAAAGTTTTGGAGTATCCTGGTGTCTGTAGATTGTGAAGGTCTAGATGGAGAAGAACAGGCTTCAGCTAAACCCAGCCAAGAATGAGTGGCTTTTGATTTTGAGATCCTCTGGTTCTGGGACTTTACCAACCTTGTTACTAAATTGATTTGCACTGCCCCAAACTGACTATGTACAATGTGGAAGTTTTCTTGGATTTACAAGTTCTGCTCAAAGAGCAGGTAGCAATCATGGCTAAGAGGGCCTTTCTTAATGTGTGCCAGTTGCACCTGTTCCTAGATCACAGGAACCTATTCACAGTCACTCATGCCCTGGTCACTTCCTCACTGAAGTACTGCAACATACTCTACATTGGGCTGCCCTGAAGAGTATTCAGAATTTTCAGCTGATGCAAAATACAGTGGTGCAAGCAATTATGTATGTTTCTGGGAGAAAACACGTTACATCTCTGCTTTGCAAGTGCATTAGATATACAGTATCAACTCTTAATCCTGGTATTGATTTTTAAAAACCATCATGGCAGGAGAACTGCCTCTTCCAAATTTCACTAATCTGTTCTATGAAATCCAGCAGAGAGGGCATGTTCCAGATCCCATTGCCTAGGTGAAACCTAGGTGTGGTCCTTTTTTGCTGTGGTGTCTGCACTGTGGAATCTTCTCTATCCTGCAGTTGAGCTTCCAGAGATCCCTCAAGGTTTGATTATGCCTGCAGATGTGGGGACCCCAAGGACAGGTAAATTGGTGAGATGGCCCACTACTTTTAAGAACCCTTCAACTATTACTCTTTGCTTTAGTTTTTTTAAAAAAAACATTTAATGTATTTATTAACTGTTGAGAACTCTGTTATACACCATCCTGAATTGTTTGTTTGTGAGATGGGCAGCTATATAAATTGTTTTAATAAATAAAAAAATCAATAGTAAATAAATTACTGTATCAGCTTCTCCTACATAGATAGGGTAGATTTAAATTATATACATAAGGTAGCTATCAAACATACAACTAAATTAATGATCTTGAGAAAACACATTGTCAACATTTTTTTCCCAATGAGATTTTTTTATGCTTTTTGGAGTCTTCCAAGTAAAAACTGTGTTGGAACCTTCTGGAAGTAATTACATCAAGGGAGTACTAAGTTTTGGTCTGCATCATAGCACATATTGGAGTTTGCACATTTCCAGCTATTAGCTATCCTTAATATTAGTATGCTGATCTGCTTCCACTAGTATCTCCTGTTATAAGAGGGCACATCTAACCACCTAAATATGCAAGTGTAAAAAGGTTAGAGTATTGATTGATTTCTGTGGAGCTCTTTGTCATGAAGGAGCTCTGAGCAGCATACAACAAACAATAGAAAAGAACTTCCCCATAAAAATAAATAGATAAAGCTACAATAATTTAACTGCTTATAAAATAAAACCATATAACAGTGGGAATAAAGATTCCCTCAGTTCAAGCATAGTTCCTGATCATTGCATCTCCATATCCAGGCCATTTTTTCAGTAACAGTACAGAAGGGGGTTGCTGCTGCCTTCTTTAGGTTAGTGATGGTTAGCAATAGCAATAGCATTAAACTTATAGCACTTAGAGTTATATACTACTTCACAGTGCTTTACAGCCCTTTCTAAAAAGTTTACAGATTTGGCATACTGGTCTCAACAATCTGGGTCCTCATTTTACTGACCTCAGAAGGATGGAAGGCTGAGTCAACCTTGAGCCGGTCAGGATCGAAATGGCTGTGGGCAAAATCAGCCTGCAATACTGCATTCTAACTACTGTGCCATCAAGGATTAGTTGTATTCTCAATCTAATCTGCAGACTGATGAGGCCCCATCCAAGGATAAGAATTAATTATGTGGGACCCTCTTGGCCTTTTTCAACCAAGTCAAGAATAGTGAGATGTTACAATCTGCTATAACAACAATAGGAGTATAACATTTAAAATAGTTCATTTAAAAGGCATTCTAAAAGACAGTCTGGTCTTAAAGGAGTTTTTAATAGGCCTGATTAAATCAATATGTATTCAAATGATATTGAAAATAAGACCTCCTAGTGGTAAATCATAATTCCCCCAGAGCCGTGCTCTATAACTGAGGGGTTAGTATTGAGAAGACCCTACTTCTCACCATCACTCTCTAGACTTTTTTATTGAAAAGTTTTATAAAAGTTACAATATAATCCCCAAACCAACCCACCCTAAACCCCCCTCTCCCTCCCCCACTTCCCAGAGCTGAGTACAGGGTTAAAAATATAATTATCATAATCTAACTAACATTAACCAACTATATAAATAAACAAGTTCATAATGTGTTTTAACTCCCCTTTAACATAGATACAAGCAAAATAAAAGTAAACATAATAATAAAAACATAAACAAATTAATATCCTAGTTATTAAACAATACAATATCCAAGTTATTAAACAATACTAATACTAAGAATAATAATAATACCATATAATTAAAACTAATAAAAATTCCACTATAATAAACTATAACAATCTGAAATTTACTCATAGGCTAAATGGAACTTTTTAGTCCCATATTTATTCTGAATATAATCTATCCATCTTCTCCAGACCGAAATGTATCTTTCTTGTGAATGATCCTTCAAATAAGCAGAAATCTTAGCCATTTCTGCTAAATTTGACACTTTAAGCATCCATTCTTCTATAGTGGGCAAGCAATCCTTCTTCCAATATTGCCCTACCAATAACCTTGCAGCTGTTATCAAGTTCAGCATCAAGTTAGTTTCTTTTTTTTTATTGAAAAGTTTTACAATACATTTTATCTTTAACAATCCCTCCCCCCACCCAACCCTTCCTAACCCTCCCTAACCCTCCCCCCTTCCCCCCTCCCCCCTCCCCAACTTCCCAGAGCTAAATACAAGGTATAAAAGTAGAAACAATCATAAACAACCATATGTTAACAACAATAAACTATTAAATCTATCGCACTCTAGCTCATATGAAATGACTACAAGCAATACTAATATCACATAAAAAAACTTATACTAAATGAAAATTTAGTATAACTTAAACTAAATGAAAATTTTTGGTCCCATATTTGTTCTGGATATAATCAATCCACTTTTTCCACTCCATAGTATAACGTTGTTGCGAATAGTCTTTCAAATAAGCCGAAATCTTTGCCATTTCCGCCAGGTCAGAAACCTTTAGAGTCCATTCTTCTATAGTCGGCAGTTCCTCCTTCTTCCAATATTGACCTACTAAAAGTCTTGCTGCCGTAATTAAGTTCAGCATCAATTTGGTGTCCACAACAGTAGTATCTGTAATTATGCTCAATAAGAACAGTTGCGGACAAAACTTTATCCTTTGCTTAAATATCTTCTGCATATTCCACCAAACTTTAATCCAAAAAGCTTTAACCTTTTTACAGGTCCACCATATATGAAAATACGTTGCGTGTTCGCCACCACATCTCCAACATTTAGGTTGATAATTCGGATACATACTTGCAAGCTTTTTAGGATCTAAATGCCACCTATAAAACATTTTGTAAAAGTTCTCTCTTAAGTTTTGAGCTTGTGTAAATTTTACGTTCCTCACCCAAATCTTTTCCCAAGTGTCCATTGTAATAACTTCTTGAATATTCTGAGCCCACTTTATCATACAATCTTTAACAAGTTCTGTTTCTGAGTCAATTTCTATCAATGCAAGATATATCCGTTTGATATGTGCTGGACCCTGATTTCTAATTTGCTTTACCAAATTTTCATCAATCATTGAGAAACCAATTTTCTGGTCTTCTTTCCACCTGGCCCCTATTTGACCATATTGAAACCAAGTTTGAACAATCTTCTCATCTCGTAAAAAATTATACGGCTTCAAACACCATACATTCCTCTCCAAACTTAAGATCTCCTTGTATGTAGTCACATCATTTTTGAAGCCAACATTTATGTTTTCTATTGCATGTTTCGGAATTGCCCATAAAGGTATCTTGTAGTTTAGCTTATGTCTATACTTTTTCCAAACTCTCAGCAATGCCTGTCTTAAGATATGCACTTTAAACACATTATCTACCTTCTTATCATACAATAAATATGCATGCCAGCCAAATAACAAGTCGTGGCCCTCAAGATTTAATAATCTCCCTTGTGTTAAATTAATCCAATCACTTATCGCTGACAACGCAGCAGCTTCATAATATAATTTAAAGTTGGGCATTTTAAGACCTCCTCTTTCTTTTAACTCATGGCCTTTTCCCTGCCCATACAAATTTATTGATACCCTTTTGCCATTCCTCCAAATTTGAGTCTTTTTTAAGAATAGGTATCATTTGAAATAAAAATAGAAATTTAGGTAAAACATTCATTTTCACTGCTGCAATTCTTCCCAGTAGAGACAACTGCAATTTTTCCCAACTCTCCAATTCCTTTTGAATTTTTCCCCATAACTTTTCATAATTATTTTTATATAACTTTGCATTTGAGGGTGACAAATACACCCCCAAATATTTAACCCTTTTAACAATCTCAAATCCAGTTAACCCTTCTAGAAGGGCTTTTTGCGATACTGTCATATTTTTGGCTAATATTTTAGTTTTTTGTATATTGACCTTAAATCCAGAAACCTTCCCATATTGCATTATTATCTCCATCAGGTCCACAACAGAATTTTTTGGCTGGGTCACCGTAACAACCAGATCGTCTGCAAACGTCCTCAGTCTATAATCCTGATCTCTAATTTGAATTCCCTTAATTTTTTTCGAGTTTCGTATTTTAATCAATAATATCTCCAATGTTAAAATAAATAATAAAGGTGACAACGGACACCCTTGTCTTGTGCCCTTTTCAATATTACATACTTTAGTCAAACTATTATTTACTATTATTGGGGCTGTTTGTTTTTGATATAATGCCCTAATTGGTTGTAAGAATTTATCCCCAAAATTCATTTTATCTAAAACTTTCATCAAAAATTGCCAATCCAATTGATCAAAGGCTTTTTCGGCGTCTAAAAAGATCAGCGCCGCAGGGATCTGGTTGTTCCTTTCCAAAAATTCCAACAAGTCTACTATATGCCTCACATTATTTTTCATTTGTCTACCACTGATAAACCCAGTTTGGTCCCCATGAATTATCTGTTGCAGAACCCTCATCAATCTGTTAGCTAAAACCTTAGCAAATATCTTGTAGTCCGTATTCAAAAGTGATATTGGTCTATAATTTCTTACTTGAGTGACGTCCTGATCTTCCTTCGGAATCAAAGAAATAAAGGCAGTTCTCCAAGACGGAGGCACCCTGCCTCCCCTTTGAATTGTCTGAAACAGTTCCCTTAGTGGCTTTATCATCTCCAATTGTAGGTTTTTGTAGTACACCGCAGTCAGTCCATCCGTGCCTGGCACTTTATCCATCTTCAATTGTTTAATTGCTAAAAGGATTTCTTCTTCTGTTATCAATTGATTAATCTCTTCATTTTGTTCTTGTGTAAGAACCGGGATGTTAGCATTCCTCAAATATACATCAATATCTGCTTCATTAATCTTATCTTTAGCATATAGTTTGGAATAAAAGTCCAAAAAGGCTTCCTTGATAAGATCCTGTTGATACACAACCTTACTCTTATGTTCTATTTTATCTATGTTAGAAGCCCTTTGCTTCTTCCTTAACCTGTAAGCTAACCATCTGCCTGGTTTATTGGCATTGCAAAAAGTATTGTGCCTAGCAAACCGTAAATTAGTTGCCACCTGGTCAGCCATCAACTTATCAAATTGTCCTCTTAACAGATTAATAACCTCTTTGATCTTCACATCAGATGGATTCCGAATTAGGGCCTTTTCTTTTTCTCTAATTTCATTCTCCAATTCCTTCCTCCTAAATTCCAAGTTACGTCTGTATTTGTTATTCATATATATTAACACCCCTCTCATATAAGCTTTACTAGCATCCCAGACCATGTCCATAGAAGTGCCCTTATTCATGTTAGTTTCAAAAAAGTCCTTCATCTGTTTTTTACATTCTTCCACATTTCTCTGATTTCTAAATAAGTTCTCATTTAAGCGCCAAGAGCGCCTATCTCTATTATCCTTGTCAATCTCTAACCAAACTGGACTATGATCAGACATAGTTCTTGGACAAATCTTTATCTTTTTAATCCTTGAAAAAAAATCATTAGTCAATAATATAAAATCAATCCTGGAAAAAGATTGATGTCTATCAGAAAAAAAAGTATAATCCTTTTCTTGCAAATGTATTTCTCTCCAAATGTCTCGCAACTCCAAATCATCCTTCATTTCAAAAAAAGATTTAGGCAATCTAGCGTGGCTCGGAATATGACTAAAAGAGCCACCCTTGTCCAGTTGTACGTCCAAGACTCCATTCCAATCTCCCATAAAAATAAAAGATTTGTAATCCAACTGAGTAATCTTACTGTGTAATAAACTATAAAAGTCAGCTTGTTGTTGATTAGGAGCGTACAGTCCAACCAAAAGCGTTTTTTTGCCTTCTAACAGCAAATCTATTATAACAAATCTTCCTTGTTTATCTGCTTCTATTAGCTCCGCTGTCACAGTATTCTTGACATAGATAACCACTCCATTTTTCTTATTCATTGCTGAAGCACTAAATTGTGTACCCAATCTAGAGTTCAATAGGTACTTTTGGTCCATAACCCTAATATGTGTTTCTTGCAAGCAAATAACATCAGTCTTAAATTGTTTTAAGTATTGAAAAACTTTCTTTCTCTTCTGTGGTGAGTTTAAGCCATTGACATTCCAAGTTAGAAACTTAGTCACCATCCTTAGTGGCCTGAAGCTTCTGGAGCACGTCTGTCAAGATTCCTTTAACTTCCTTAGGCCGCGTCCCTCCCACAGCTTCGCTATAGGTACGCTTTGGCGGTTCCATAACTTTCTGCTGATCTTGCTCTTGCTCTTGTCTCGCTCGTCTCAAGGCAGCACGCATCATCCTCTGCTCTCTGGCATCTTCCGATGAAGCTGTAATTTGATCCCCTCCAGTAACTTTCTCATCTGTCTGTGTTCCTTCAGCATCTTGAGGCTTTCCCTCACCATTTTTCTTTGCAGATTCCAAAGGTGGTAAAGAGATTGCTTTTAAAACATTGCTATAAAAATCACGTGCCTGGATCACTGTGACCAAACGGTGTCTTATGCCTTCATGCATCACCACCATGCCCACTGGTATCTCCCATCTAAACTTGATGTCGCGTTTCTTAAGTTCCTGTGCCAGAAAAGCAAAATCTTTCCTTCTCCTTAAAATTCTTGGAGGAATCTCTTTTAAAACCAAAACTTCTTGCTCAGCAACCACAAGCTTAGTATCATAAGAAACTTGGATAACTTCATTCCTGATTGCTCTCTTTGTGAAATAAACCACCACATCTCTAGGTAGCTTCCTCTGTCTTGCAATCCATGAATTCACATGAAAGATTTTGTCTATATTTCCCTCAATTTCAGCTGCTGGCTGTCCCAGTACCACTTCCAAAGCCTCAGAGACTTTCTGCTTTAAATCTTCTTTAGGATTCTCTTTTAAACCTCTGATTCTGATAGCAAACTCCATCTGGTGGTACTGGACCAGAGTCAAATCACCGTCCATTTTATCCATCACATTTTCATTCTCTAACACTTTTGCTTCTAATCTGGAATTCTTCTGGCTAAGATCTTCCATTTTTTTCATCCAAGCATTGAATACATGAAGCCACACCTTGAAGTGCAGGCAAAATGTCTGCCCACATTGCTGTAAACTTCTCCTCCAGCTTTTCCATCTTTTCATCTATAATATCTGCTATTTGTTGTGAGTGCTTTTCCAAAGCATCCTGTAAATCTTTAACCGTCAGTGCCGGAGCAGGTGCAGGAGGTAATAAGGCTTGCAGCGAGGACTGTTGCACCGGGGAAGCCCCCGCACTCCGGAGAACTTTAGAAGTTTTAGACGCCATCTTCCCCCACTTTCACTTGCTACGCACTTTCACTTTTAAAGTCCATAAAATCCATTGAACTAGAGAACAAAAATCCACTTCACCTTGACCTCCTGTATCGCTCTGCCTGCCTCTTCACACTCCAAAGTCCTTCCTTCTGGCAGGGGTGGTTGCTAACGCTTAGTTCTGCTCCCAAAAGCACGGAGCAGAAACGCTGCGCAGCCCGGAGCAAACCCAGGCTTCGGGGGGGCTCGATCCTTCAGCCGCCCAAACTAAAAGCTCAGGCGGCCCCGGAGAGCTCAACCCCTACCTGGGGCCTCACCCCCTCCTCTTCTCCTGAGGAGGGGGCTTCCGAACCGCTGAAACAGCTGATCGGTGCTGTTTTCAGCACTTCTACGAAGCCGCGGAGCGGACAGCTGTCTTCAGCGTCGCGTCGCCACCGGAAGTCCAAGTTAGTTTCTTTAGTATCACAATCTGTAATAACACCCAATAAAAATAATTGTGGAGTAAACTTTATTTTTCTCTTGAAAATCTTTTGAATGTTCCACCAAATTTTAATCCAAAAAGCTTTCATATTTCTACAAGTACACCAAGTATGAAAAAAGTAGCATCCAAACTGCCACATCTCCAACATTTGGGCTGTAAATTAGGATACATACAAGACAACTTTTTAGGATCCAGATGCCATCTATAAAACATTTTATAAAAATTTTCTCTTAAATTTTGAGCCTGGGTAACTTTTACATTTCTAACCCAAATTACCTCCCATATATCCAATGGGATCGGTTCTTGAATATTTTGGGCCCACTTTACCATGCAATCTTTAACTAATTCCGTGTCCGAATCCAATTCTATTAAAGCATTATAAATTCTCTTTATATGCACTCGATTTTGATCTTTAATCTGTTTTACCAAATTTTCATCCATTAATGTAATACCAACCTTCTGATCTAACTTCCACCTAGCTTGCAAATGAGTATATTGGAACCAAGACTATACAAAATTTTATTGTTTTAACTCAGCTAACGACCTTAATTGCCAATCATTCCCTACCAATCTAAGTAATTCCTTATAAGAAATCATATCCAAATTCACACCCATAGATACACCCTCTATTGCATGTCCAGGAATCCCCCAGATTGGTATTTTATAATTCAACTTATAATAATACTTTTTTCAAACACGCAATAAAGCACTTCTTAAAATATGAGATTTAAAAGCCTTGTCAACTTTTTTATCATAAATTAAATATGCATGCCACCTATATAATAAGTCCCATCCCTCAAGATAAAGTATACTTTTATTTGTTAAATTAAGCCAATCACTAACCAGTGTTAAAACCACCACATCATAGTATAACTTCCAATTAGGTACCTTAAGTCCTCCTCTTTCCCGTGCGTCTTGTAAAATCTTAAGTTTAACTCTTGGTTTTTAACCCGCCCAGATAAATTTATTAATACCCTTCTTCCAATCCTCCAAATTAGCATCTTTTTTTCAAAATAGGTATCATTTGAAACAAAAAGAGAAACTTTGGGAAAACATTCATTTTAACAGCTGCAATTTTCCCCAGCAAAGATAATTGTAATTTTTTTCAATTATTTAAATCCTTTTGTACTTTTAACCATAATGTCTCATAATTGTTCTTATATAATTTCACATTAGAGGCTATAATATATACTCCCAGATATTTAACCTTTTTCACTATTTCATAACCTGTCAATTTAACTAACATTTCCTTTTCCTTCATAGTCATGTTTTTAGATAATATTTTAATCTTATTATTATTTACCTTAAAACCAGAAACTTTCCCATATTGAGTTATAATTTCCATCAAGTCTATAACCGATTGAATCGGTTGAGATAATGTCACAACCAAGTCATCCGCAAAGGCTCTTAACCTACAATCATTCTGTTTTATTTTTATTCCCTTTATTATAGTTGATTCATGAATTTTAATCAGTAAAATCTCCAATGTTAAAACGAACAACAATGGTGATAAGGGACATCCCTATCTTGTGCCTTTTTCAATTTTAAATGTCTCTGTTAATCTCCCATTAATTATAATTTGTGCTGATTGTTGTTGATATATAACCCTAAGAGAATGTAAAAATTTATCCCCAAAATTCATTTTATCAACAACTTTCAGTAAAAACTGCCAATTCAACTGATCAAAAGCTTTTTCAGCATCCAAAAATATCAATGCCGCAGGGACTTGGTTGTTCTTATCCAAATACTCAATTAAATTAACAATTTGTCTTACATTATATTTCATATATCTTCCAGTTATAAATCCAGACTGATCACTATGAATCAATTGCTTCAAAACTTGCATTAATCTATTTGCCAATATTTTTGAGAAAATCTTATAATCTGTATTCAAAAGCGATATAGGTCTATAATTCTTAGGCTGGGTAAGGTCTTGGTCCTCCTTTGGAATCAGCGATATAAAAGCCCTTCTCCAAGATGGAGGCACTTCTCCTCCAATCTGGATATTATTAAAGAGTTCCTTTAATGGTTCTATCATCTCTGCAGATAATATTTTATAATAAATTGTTGATAATCCATCTGTACCAGGAGCCTTACCCACTTTTAACTGCTTAATTGCTAAAATAATTTCCTCAGAAGTAATTAAACAATTCATCTCCTTTCGTTGTTCATTTGAAAGTCTAGGGAAATGTGCTGCCTGTAGGTATTTATCTATATCTAAGGCTTGTATATTTTCACTAGCATATAATTTTGTATAAAAATCTAAAAAACTCTTTTAATCAACTTTTGTTGATATACCACTTTACCTTTATATTCTATTTTCTCTATAATATGTGATTTCTGTTTCTTCCTTAATTGATAAGCCAACCACCTACCAGGCTTATTAGCATTACAAAATGTATTATGTTTCGCATATCGCAAATTAGTTGCAACCTGATCAGCCATTAACATATTAAATTGCTTTTTCAAAAAGTTTATGGAAACCCTTAATCTATTATCTGATGGGTTCAAAATAAAAGCTTTCTCCTTCAATTTAATCTCTTCTTCAATCTCTTTACGTTTTTGCATCTGCTTACACCTATATCCATTATTCATATGAATCAAAACCCCTCTCATGTAAGCTTTACTAGCATCCCAAACCATTGCCATTGATGTACCTTTATGCATATTCAAAGCAAAAAATTCTTTCAAATGTTGTCTACATTTCTGCGAAAGCACCTCATATCTAAATAAGTTTTTGTTCAATCTCCAAGATCTTCTGTTCCCATCTTCAGCAAATAACTCCAACCATACAGGGCTATGATCTGACAATGTTCTAGGAAAGATCTTAACATTCTTGACCCGGGAGAAAAGATCAGTAGTAATTAAAAAAAATCAATTCTGGAAAATGATGGGTGCCTATCCGAAAAAAAAGTAAAGTGTCTATCTTCCACATTCCGTTCCTGCCAAATATCTTTTAATTCCAAATCATCTTTAAAATAAAAAAAAAAAAACTTTAGGCAATTTAGAATGATTAGGAGAATTTTTGAAAGATCCCTTCCTGTCTTTACTTGAGTCCAAAACACCATTCCAGTCACCCATCATAATAACAGATTTATAATCCAATTGAGTTGGTTTGTGATGTAAAAACTTGTAAAACTTTTTTTGCTGTTGATTAGGGGCATATAATCCAATAATAAGAACTTTCTTGCCTTGTAGCACTAATTCAATAATAACATATCTTCCTTGTATATCAGATTCAATTAATCTAGCCGATAAATCTCTTCTTACATAAATAACCACTCCCCCATTTTTATCTGGGGCAGAAGCTATAAAATGTGATCCCAACTGAGAACTAATCAAATACTTTTGATCTTTTGCAGCAATATGAGTCTCCTGTAAGCAAACAATGTCATTTTTATGTTGTTTCAGGTAGTGAAATACTTTCTTTCTTTTCTGTGGTGAATTCAGGCCATTAACATTCCATGTCAGAAACTTTGCCATCCTTTGTGGCCTGGAGCCTCTGGAACACTGCCTGAAGATCAGTCGTTGGTCTCTTCGGTCGTGCCCCTCCCACAGGCTCTGTAGTAATCGGGACTTGTGTTATTGGTCCAGAATTAGCCTTTTGCTTCTGCTCCTTTTCTTTACGTCTATACGCAGTTATCCCCGAGTCATCCTCTGTTCCTTTGGATCATCCTTTAACTCCAAACTCTGTTCAATAGGCTCAGCCTGTGGTAAATCTCCAACAGCCAATGACATTGCACCTTCAACTGGTTGTTTATCTTCCAGCCTTTCTTCTATTCTCTTAAGTCATGGAGATGGTGGTGAACCTGCTTTCAGGACATAAGTATAAAAATCTTTTGCCTTTGAAATTGTATTAAGTCTATATCGTGTCCCTGCATAGTTCACCACTATTCCAATAGGTATCCCCCTTATAAACTGGACCTGTCAATTTTTAAACTCCCCAGATAGAAAGGTGAAATCTTTTCTTTTTCTAAAAATTTTTGGAGGTATTTCTTTTAAGATTATAATGTTTTAATCTGCAATTTGAAATCTCTGTTTGTAAAAAGCCTGAATAATTGCATTTCGAAGTGATACCCTGGAAAAATAAATAACCACATCTCTGGGTAAATTTTTCTGCCTCACAATCCAGGAATTGACCCTGAATATCTTATCCATCTCTCTTGATAATTCCTCAAGTTCACATCCCAGAATAGGAGCTATAGCTTTTGCCACCTCCTCTTTCAGATCTTCTCGTGGATCCTACTTTAATCCTCTTAATCGCAATGCAAATTCCATATCTCTATATTGTGAGATGGTCACTTTGTCCTCTGTTGTCTCAATCTTGTTTTCAACTCTGACAACTCTGCTTTCTAATTTTTCAGTATTTTCCACAACTTCATCCACCCGATCATCCAAGCGTTCAATATGTGTAGCTAACCCTTGAAGTGCAAGCAATATGTCTTCCGTCATCTCTCTATTTTTATTCTCAAGAAGGTCAGCCATCTCCTCCTTCATTTTATTGTCAAGGAGATCAGCCATCTCCTCCTTTATTTCTTGTGTTGCTTGCTTTAAAGCATCTTGAATGTCTTTAAACGTAAATGCAGGTGGTGGGGGAGAAGGTGGAGGGGATTTAGGCTTTGATTGCACTGCAGGCTGTGCTACAGGAGAGGAGATTGTTCTTTTAGGGTTAGGGTTCCCAAATGCTTTGAAGCCATTTTCCTGCTTATAAAAATCCACTTCTTATAAGTTTCACTTTCCCCTTCAACAAAATCAGCAGTTAAAAAAAAGTAAAAAGCAAAATCCCACAAAAAAGAAAAAAAAATATTCTGTAAAAATTCTTTCTTTTAAAAAAAGAAAGAAGCTCTAAATACACAAAGTCTAGTACATTGTTTAAACTTTGTTGCCAAATGTATCTCTTTCTTGACACTGTCCTTTCAAGCAAAAAAACAACATTCCAGTGCCATTTTTCCCCTTTAAGTCAAATTAAAGTATGCAGAAGATTAATTCTCCCCGAGTTAAAGTTTCCAGCACTTGCAATTTTTTCTTCTCCTGGTCAGCTCTCTCTGCTTTTAAATTACTAACAAGTCCCTTTAAATAGCAGATGTGGATGCGGTGTCTTGCTTCACTCCTGAAGCTCGGAGCAAAGGCGTCCTGGAGTGCGAAGAAAGCCTCAGGCTCCCCGGAAGCTCTCACCCTCCAACCCCCAAATAATTAAGGGGGTCAAGGGGAGCTCTACCTCTACCCGAGGAGAACTCTCCTCCCCCTCTTCTCCCAAGGGGAAGGTTTTTAAGCCACAGGACAGCTGATTTTCGCTGTCTCTGCACGCTTTTCACACAATCACAAGGCTGGCGGCCAGAAGAAAGCTGCCATCGGTGTGGCATTGCCACCGGAAATCCCACTCTCTAGACTTATTAACTGGTAAGAAGCAGGGCTTTCCTATTAGTGACATTGGGGAGAGAGTCATAGTGAGAAAAGTAGAACCTTCTAAAATATTTCCCCTTAGAACATATAATAATGTATAAATTAAAATGCATCCTGGAACAGTCTCAGATCACATGGGTTTGCATTAGTCATTACTGAATCATTCTAAAGAAGCTTATTGAGGAGGACATGCTGGAAGAAATGAAGCAGAAATGGACAGTCTTTGTGCACTACTATGAATTTCAATATTGTTCTCCACCGGCATGCATTTTAAACATAACTAGCCTTTTCTCCATCATCAACAGTGCTTAATATTTAATACTACAAAAAAATCAAAAGAGGTCTCTTCTGGAATAACTAATGGTCAGCTTAATAGGAAAAAGAAAAGACTGTTGGGGACACTGCCAGCTCAAGTGTTTATGGAGCCCTTAGACTACATTGACTAATGGCACCATATTTGCATTTTTAGGATTGTTTGGAAGGAAGGGATGGCAGTAGTGTCCCTAAACTTTGTTCAGTGCCTATTCCTCTCTAGCCTAAAGTTGTCCTGGTTTGATGGATGTGGGTGAGAATGAGAAGGAGTAAACGTATCATGTTTCCAACATATGGGCTTTTCAAGTGACTCTGAGGCATTGTTTACCTTAAAATTCCTTTATTAGCCTAATATACTGGAAAATGCTTGCTTGAAGGAAGATAGAATCTGAAATCTCCGCCCCTTGCACAATATATTAAAACACAATTCTCCACCTTTCTAATTTTGTCCTTAATCATATTCTCCAATTAATTTAAAGAATCAGTTTCCCTTCCATTAGAAGAACTGTCAAAGCCTTATCTTTTTTAGAGAGACAAATGGCCTTGAAAGTGCATTCCTACTCTTCCCTCCTCCCAAATTTAAACTAAAGCAATACACAAGTCTTAAAGCAATACACAAGTTTAACATATGAAATAGCTACTTTTTCATCTCTTGTCAAGCAATAACATTTGATGTCAGCAGCGTTGACATCTGGCCACCCTTAGAAAAAGAACAGATCCTGTAATGTAAACAAAACACAAGTTAGGAATTGGCTTTTGGTTTGTTGAGGGAACACCTGCTGCTGGCATCAAGTTCCCTTCGTCCTGTGCGCTCCCACATGGAGGGCCTTGTCAGGGTGCTGCCGGTAAAAGACTGCCGGCGGATAACACCCAGGGGGAGGGTCTTCTCAGTGGCTTCGCCTGCCCTTTGGAACCAGCTGCCCGTGGAGCTTAGGACTGCCCCCGACCTTCGGTCATTCCGCCGGGACTTGAAGACCTGGCTCTTTGAGCTTTCTGACCCAGGCTGAGAATTTTTAATTGGGGTTTTATATTTTTCAGGGATCAAATTTAATTATTTTTAATTGTTTTTAACTTTTTTATTGTATTGACATTTTTAAATACCTGTAAACTGTCCTGAGTCCTACGGGAAAAGGGCGGTATATAAATTCAATAAACAAACTTAAACTTGTTGGGGTGTTTCTCATAAAACCTTTTGATAAGTCTGTCAGCTTTCACATCAGTAGATTTCCCCCAAGTGGCTTCAGACAATGGGTATCCCTTCCACTGTACTAGGTATCGCAATTTTCCATTAAAGATTCTAGAGTCAAGAATATGTTTCACTTCATAATGGGTCTGACCTGCTACCATGAGGGGTTCAGGTTCTTTCTTACGGGGAGGTCTTAAAGTGGAGGTTCGAAAAGGTTTCAGCAAGCTACAATGGAACACCAGGTGAATTTTCCCCAAAGGTCTGGGTAGTTTCAATTTTACTGTGACCGGGTTGATGATTTTCACAATGGGGAAAGGCCCCAAGAATTTTTGTCCCAATTTCTTATTGGGTAGTTTGAGGCATAGATAGTTGGTTGACAAATAGACCTTTTCCCCAACTTGGAATGTTCTTTAGGGAGCTCCCTTTTTGTCAGCTTGCTTTTTGTAGGTCTCAAAAGTCTTTTTTAAGGCCACCTTTGTATTTTTCCAAACTTCTTCCCAACCCCTTACCCAATGATCAAGAGTCTGGGAAGTGGAGGGTAACTGAGGGTATTTCGGTATGGGGTTGAATTCTTTTCCTGTGGCTACATGGAAAGAAGTGTAGCCAGTGCTGCTATGTACTGAATTATTGTAAGCCACTTCTGCAAAAGGGAGGAGGTCGGTCCAGTTTGTTTGTTGGTAAGAGACATAGCATCTAAGGTATTGTTCTACCATTTTGTTGGTGGACTCTGCAGCTCCGTTAGTAGTGGGGTTGTCATGACCTGTCCGCAGAGCAAAGCACACACACACACACACACACACACACACACACACACACAGCCGACAGCAGGAACGGGTGACAACCAAGGATTGATTTATTCAGCTTCTTCCAATACGGATAAAGTCAGCGTTGGCAGCACCATGCTCCCAATGCTCTTTTATGGCCTGCATGCGCAGTACCTCCACCCCCCACATTGCAAACCAACATCCATTCCCGTGCTTATAAATCCCGTGCTCATAACCACCCCTCCCCTTTTGTCCTTTGCACGTTTGCTCCTTTGTCCATCCTCCCTGGCATGCTGCTACTCATATGGTAAGTGCCCCAGGCGGTCCCTACTCCAACCCCTGGAATTCCCCTCTCACACCATATGGTCATGCTGAACAACCCCCATTCCAGAACCACCACCCCTGGTCCAAAAAGCCCCTGCACCTCACCACCGGGTGGGGCCAGCAACGCCAGCAACAGGCCTGTATCGGCCACAGTGACCAAGACCCCATTCCATCAGTCCTTGGCTGCCGTTTCACCGGGGTTTCCTTCACAGGCATTTAGCCCCGACAGGTTCACCCGGGAGGCAGTCTGTCCATTTAGCGGTCCCGGTTGCTCCCCGTTTCTTTCCAGCGAACAGGCATTAGGGCTTGGCCTGCCCAGCTGCATGCTTGCAGGGCCTGCCAGAGGGTCCGACTACGCAGACGCAGCTATCAGCTGGCAGGCGGAGGTGGATAACTGAGTCAGCTGGGCATCAGCAAGGCCCGCCGCAGGGTCCATGTGCGCAGGCCCAACTCCAGATGCCCGGATAGCTGCAGAAGGCACAGGCAAGTCCTCCTGCAGGCAGGAGTCAGTCGGTGGTTCAGCCGGCTGGGCGGTAGGGGACAAGTCTCTATGGATCTGGAGGGCTTGGCAGAGGACTCCTGGGTCTGGCAAGCAGTCTGATCTGCAGACAGGATTTTCCACCCACCCGAGTATTCAATCTCAGCTGGCCTGGCTGCTCCAAGGCTCCTGGAGTCTCTGCTGGGCTTAATCCACTCTCCTGGTTGTTTGGGTCTAACTCCTAGCTGAGAGGATTGGTGAAACTCTTTCCTTGCTGGCTTCTTTGCTGGCCCTTCCCCCACTGGGGTGGCTGCTGGTGCTGGGGAGCTGGCTTCAAACAATTTTACTCCCTCCATTATGGGATCTTCCCTAACTTTTTGCCAGACTGCCTCCGAAGCTTGGAGACAGCAACAGGAGGTCAGGACTCCCTAGTTAGTTTAAAAAGTAATGTGGATTCCAACTTGATGTCAAGTTTCCGACGTATGGGCTTTTCAAGTGACTCTGAGGCATTGTTTACCTTAAAAGTCCTTTATTAGCCTAATACACCGGCAAATGCTTGCTCGAAGGAAGATGGAATCTGAAATCTCCACCCCTTGCACAATATATTAAAACACAATTCCCCACCTTTCTAATTTTGTCATTAATCATATTCTCCAATTAATTTAAAGAATCAGTTTCCCTTCCATTAGAAAAACCGCCAAAGCCTTATCTTCTTTAGAGAGACAAATGGCCTTGAAAGTGCATTCCTACTCTTCCCTCCTCCCAAATTTAAACTAAAGCAATACACAAGTCTTAAAGCAATACACAAGTTTAACATATGAAATAGCTACTTCTTCATCTCTTGTCAAGCAATAACATTCGATGTTAGCAGCATTGACAATTGAGAATTACAATAAAGGACAATATTTTCCATATCAGCTTCTAGAACAGGGGTCTTCAAACCTGACCCTTTTATGAGTTGTGGACTTCAACTCCCAGAATTCCTCAGCCAGGCATGCTGGCTGAGGAATTCTGGGAGTTGAAGTTCACAAGTCATAAAATGGCCAAGTTTGAAGACCCCTGTTATAGAACAATCACTGGCGGGATATCTTTGTGATGAAAGCATCCTGTGCTGGACCAGATTGTAGCCAATTTAGGAGTTAAGAACTGTGTTAGAGTATTTAGCATTTACAGGGTTAATGTTATATCCTTAGCAGAATTGTAAGAACTTTAGCATTTAAAGGCTTAAACACTGTTTCCTTAAGAGATGGCTTCTGGGAAATGTAGTCTAGTTCTTAGTAAATCCTATAGCTTATCTAGACAGTGGGAGGAGTTAAAAGTTTATTGCAGAATATCCTGGTCACACACCAAGGTTGTAAGTCTTTGTTCTAATCAACTATGCATGAACCATGCTTTAACCACAAATAGCTGAGATGGAGAATTACTCCTTTTTACCTACGAAAATGAACAGATATCAACATTAATATGTTGTGATGACCAGATGTCTTTTCTGCAAAATGTAAGTCTTTGCCTAAAGTTCCTGGGCAATAAATATATCTGTTATGCAATTATTTTCATTGAGTAATACTATATGGATTCTGGAATTATGAAGCATTTTAATTCTGGGAGCCACAATACACCCAATAGCTCTGAGATAAGCCAATTGGGTTGTCTCTCCCTCTGTCTCTTGCAGGCAACTGCCAGATGACACGGCCACTCACAGAAGCTCTCTGATTCAGTCTGCCTTGCTGAAAATTGTATCTAGCCTATAGGGATAAACCAGCTTTGGGTCTTGTATTTTGATCCTGGAGATCTGCAAATGATGGGGGTAAAAGGCTTCTGACAAATCATGAGAGCTGGAAACATATTCAGCTGACTACATAGTTGAACATTCAACTCCCCTTCAGTTCTTACTGTCCAGCAAGATTTTCCACATAAATTCTTAGCTTCCAGCCCTTTCAACTGTAGGATGTTATTAAAAGGAAGTAAGATTTAGTTATCCAATTTATTTTATTTTTTGGGAGTTACAAGGGTAGGAAAAGCCATAATTTGGATCATCTAATGGCACCAGAATGTTGGGCAATCTTTTGTTTACTAATAAATTAATGTCTCTTGTAGAATGTGAAAGTACTGATTATTTGTCCATCTTCATGCTATTTATTAATTAAACATATTTCTATGCTGCAGCAATAACAGATTTGGCGGCTCACATATTTTCTATTTTGAATTGCAGCAGTTTTCTGAGTCTGCTAGTTCTTTTTGCATCATCTGTCATAAGTTCCTTCTTTCAAATGGAAATACCAGAAATTAAAACTAAAATATTTGGCATTTACTGTATAGCTAAGATCCAACTTTCTCCACTAACTTCCTTCTCATTATACCTATGCCTTTCCATTTCATTCCATAGTTATGCATTGAATAATATTCCAACCCTAGTTTGGTAAAGTATGTATTAGCCTGCATATTCATTTGGTACAGAAGTGTGCATACTGCAATCATTTAGTAGTTATTGGAACTGATTCTTCTGTTACACTTATTTAAATCTCTTTAATTCATTCCAGCTGAATGTAGTCTTTTGGCCTGCAAAAGCTACCTCCTATTACATAGTTCAGATGTGGATAGTGCTTAACAGTAACACTTCATCTGAATCCAGGATAGAATTATTGCAACACCAGCTATTATGGACTCAATAAATTTCAAATATTCCACTGCTACAGTTTTCTTTCCAGTAACTCATATGCCCTTGGTTAGTACAGTCAAAGGAGGTTTATGGTGCAGCAAATGAAGATTGCAGAAAGCTAGTTCATTGGATATGCTAGGAAGCACCATCAAGAAATTTAGGAGGGGTGGGGGGAGAATAACAAATCCAAAATAGGAGTATTTTCCCCTAAGGTGGATCTGAAGTGTTAATTTTTGTTCTAGCAATATGACCACCTTTTATTTTCCCTGTGCTTCTAAATTAAAATTGAGGTCACATATCAACAACAAAATAATCAGAGCGCATAAAAGCAAGGGTCACTGCCTATTTGGTACATTTATGTGCTGACTTGTTGCCACAATTGCTAAAATGGAAGAAAGCCAATTAGAGAGCAGCAGATCATTCCCAGAAGCAACAGGTAACCTTCTTTGGAGGAAGGTTAAAGTACATCATTAGGAGTGACTGAATATGCCAAATAATAATAATAATAATAATAATAATAATAATAATAATAATAATAATAATAATAATAATAATAATAATAACAATAACAACAAACACAGCTATCTACCAAGGCAAATAGGTGGACGTGGAATGCTGCAAGTACATCAGATGGTTGAAGAAGAAAAAATGGCTTTGGAAGAATATCTGAAGGACAATGGTGAAGATGCATTGAAATTAATATATCAGGAAGGCTTGTCCAGTTTCCTCTTAAAAACTTCCAATGCTGGAACATTCATAACTTCTAGAGGCAGGTTGTTCCACTGATTAATTGTTCTAACTGTCAGGAAATTTCTCCTTAGTTCTAGGTTGCTTTTCTCTTTGATTAGTTTCCATCCATTGCTTCTTGTTCTGCCTTCAGGTACTTTGGAGAATAGTTTGACTCCCTTTTTTTGTGGCAGCCCCTGAGATATTGGAACACTGCTATCTTGTCACCCTGTCAGATCCCCAAAGAAATGTATTTTAACCCTATGCCTGTTTACTATTTCTGTAGCCTTTCTTTGTGACCTGCCATTCTGTTGGGAGGGGGGAGCTTTGGGATTGCTTTGCACTGTCTGCTATGATGCCCTTCTCCCAGGGGATGGAATGTCTCTCCCTTATCTGAGAGGCAGTTTGCGCTTGGAGCCAAAAGAAATCAAAAGTGAGAAAGATCTTAATAAAAGTTCCTTTTGAGACAATGCTACAAGAGTTCTGCTTTCTTGGGTGGACTAGCTGAGATAATTTTTTGCCGATTATGGATATAATAGCTGTTAGTCCAGCATTCTTATAGCATAGATATCTATTGAAGGCTCACAAGCAGCACATGTGTATAAAAGCACTCTTTTGTTCATCTCCCTCAAGAATTGGTATTGTAAGATATACACCCTCAGATGATGAAGATGAAGATGATGAAGTGCCTTCTAATGTCAGTTGCATTTGTGACTATCATTATTTTTTTTTGAGAGAAGTCTACTGTTCAGCTAAATACTTTCATTTATTAACCATTATTTTACCATCATTCAACTCTGTTGGGTCATAAGTGTGAAACTAGAAAGAGATGACTTTTCTTCTTTCTCTACAGCATTCCAAGTTTTATACAACTGTAAGAGAGAAACAGAGACAGAGAATATTTTGCTGTTTGTATTTATTTGTTAGATCTACATCCTGTTTCCTTTGGGAGAAGGTCCATATTTTTGCCATACAGCCCTCTTTGAAAAGCTTGGGCTGACTGATTACAAGTCACCCAATGAGTTTCAAGATTGGAGGTGGAAGAGAATCTGGATTCCCCTAGTCCTAGTCTCAAACCTTTACACTATGTCATAAATTTTTTGCTTTGAAAAATTACATTGAAAATATGGCTTTTTTAGTAAGTGGAAACTTAAACTCATACAATTCCACACATTCCAAAGCACTTCTAAATCATTTTCAAAGCATGTTCATTTTGCTGTTGTCTAGACTTGTGATATCCTTCTTATACCTTGTTAGCTACTTTTCTTTTTTTTTATTGAAAAGTTTTAAAATACATTTTATCTTTAACAATCCCCCCTCCCCCTCCCCTACCTATCCCTCCCTACCCCTCCCCCCCCCGACTTCCCAGAGCTAAGTACAGGGTATAAAAACAAAAAAAAACAATCATAAACATCCATTTGCTACCAATAATAAATTCTTAAATCTATCACTCTCTAGCTCATATAAGATAACTACAAGCAATACTAATATTTCATATAGAAAAAAAAAGAAAATAGAAAGGAAGACTTATTCAAATGCTAAATGAAACTTTTTAGTCCCATATTTGTTCTGGATATATTCAATCCATTTTTTCCACTCCATAATATAACGTTCTTGCGAATGATCTTTCAAATAAGCCGAGATCTTTGCCATTTCTGCCAGGTCAGAAACCTTTAAAGTCCATTCTTCTATAGTCGGCAGTTCCTCCTTCTTCCAATATTGACCTATTAAAAGTCTTGCTGCTGTGATTAAACTCAACATCAACTTAGTGTCCACAACAGTGGCATCTGTAATTATACCCAACAAAAAGAATTGCGGACAAAACTTTATCCTTTGCTTGAAGATCTTCTGCATATTCCACCAAATTTTTATCCAAAAAGCCTTAACCTTTTTACAGGTCCACCATAAGTGAAAATATGTTGCATCTTCGCCACCGCACCTCCAGCATTTTGGCTGATAATTCGGATACATACTTGCAAGCTTTTTAGGATCTAAATGCCATCTATAAAACATTTTATAAAAGTTCTCTCTTAGGTTTTGAGCTTGTGTAAATTTTATGTTCCTCACCCAGATCTTTTCCCAAGTGTCCATTGTAATAACTTCTTGGATGTTCTGGGCCCATTTTATCATACAATCCTTAACAAGTTCTGTTTCTGAGTCAATTTCTATCAATGCAAGATATATCCGTTTGATATGTGCTGGACCCTGATTTCTAATTTGCTTTATCAAATTTTCATCAGTCATTGCAAAACCAATTTTCTGATCTTCTTTCCACCTGGCCCGTAACTGAGTATATTGAAACCAAGTTTGAACAATCTTCTCATCTCGCAAGAGGTTGTATGGCTTCAAACACCAGACATTTCTTTCCAAGCTTAAAATCTCCTTATACGTAGTCACATCATGTTTGAAGCCAACATTTATGTTTTCTATTGCGTGCTTTGGGATTGCCCACAACGGCATCTTGTAATCTAACTTATGTCTATACTTCTTCCAAACTCTCAACAATGCCTGTCTTAAAATATGCACTTTAAACACATTATCTACCTTCTTATCATACAACAAATATGCATGCCAGCCAAATAACAAGTCATGGCCCTCAAGATTTAATAATCTCTCTTGTGTCAAATTAATCCAGTCACTTATTCCTGCTAACGCAGCAGCTTCATAATATAATTTAAGATTGGGCATTTTAAGACCTCCTCTTTCACGAGTATCCTGCATAATCTTAAATTTAACTCGTGGCCTTTTCCCTGCCCAAACAAATTTATTGATACCCCGTTGCCATTCTTCCAAATTAGAATCTTTCTTAAGAACCGGTATCATTTGAAATAAGAATAAAAATTTAGGCAGGACATTCATTTTCACTGCTGCGATTCTTCCCAACAAAGACAATTGCAATTTTTCCCAACTCTCCATTTCTTTTTGAATTTTTCCCCATAATTTTTCATAATTATTTTTATATAACTTAGTATTAGAGGGTGACAAAAACACCCCCAAATATTTGACCCTTTTAGCAATCTCAAATCCAGTTAATCCTTCTAAAAGAGCCTTTTGCGATACTGTCATATTTTTGGCCAGAATTTTAGTTTTTTATGCATTAACTTTAAATCCAGAAACCCTCCCATATTGCATTATTATCTCCATCAGGTCCACAACAGAGTTTTCTGGCTGGGTCACTGTAACAACCAGATCGTCTGCGAACGCCCTCAATCTATAATCCTGATCTCTAATTTGTATACCCTTAATTCTTTCCGAATTCCGTATTTTAACTAGTAATATCTCCAATGTTAACACAAATAATAAAGGCAATAACGGACACCCTTGCCTTGTGCCCTTCTCAATATTACATGCTTCAGTCAAACTATTGTTAACTATTATTCGGGCAGTTTGTTTTTGATATAATGCCCTAATTGGTTGCAAAAATTTATCCCCAAAATTCATTTTATCTAAAACTTTCATCAAAAATTGCCAATTCAACTGATCAAAAGCTTTTTCAGCATCTAAAAAAATTAGCGCCACAGAAATCTGGTTGTTCCTTTCCAAAAACTCTAACACATCAACTATATGCCTCACATTATTTTTCATTTGCCTACCACTAATAAACCCAGTTTGATCCCCATGAATCACCTGTTGCAGAACCCTCATCAATCTGTTAGCCAACACCTTAGCAAATATCTTATAATCTGTATTTAAATGTGATATCGGTCTATAGTTTTTTACTTGAGTAGCATCTTGATCTTCCTTCGGAATCAAAGAGATAGAAGCAGTTCTCCAAGATGGAGGCACCTTTCCCCCTCTCTGAATTGTCTGAAACAGTTCCTTTAACGGCTTTATCAGCTCCATTTGTAAATTTTTGTAGTAAACCGCAGTCAAACCATCCGTACCTGGCGCCTTATCCATCTTCAATTCCTTAATTGCTATAAAAATTTCTTCTTCTGTTATCAATTGATTAATCTCCTCTTTTTGTGCTTGCGTAAGAACCGGGATGCTAGCATTCTCCAAATATACATCAATGTCTTTTTCATTAATCTTCTCCTTAGCATATAATTTAGAATAAAAATCCAGAAAGGCTTCCTTAATAAGATCCTGTTGAAACACAACCTTTCCCTTATGTTCAATTTTATCTATATTAGAAGCCCTTTGCTTTTTCCTTAGTCTGTAAGCTAGCCATCTGCCTGGCTTGTTAGCATTGCAAAAAGTATTATGCCTGGCAAACCGCAAGTTGGTTGCCACTTGATCAGCCATCAATTTATCAAATTGTCCTCTTAATAGCTTAATAACCTCCTTAGTCTTCACATCCAATGGGTTCAAAATTAAGGCCTTTTCTTTTTCCCTAATTTCATTCTCCAATTCTTTCCTTCTGGCTTCCAAAGTACGTCTGTATTTATTATTCATATATATCAACACCCCTCTCATGTAGGCCTTGCTAGCATCCCAAACCATGTCCATAGAGGTACCCTTATTCATATTAATTTCAAAAAAATCCTTCATCCGCTGTTTACATTCTTCCACATTTCTCTGATTTCTAAACAAGTTCTCATTTACGCGCCATGAGTGCCTATCCCTATTGTCCTTATTAATCTCTAACCAAACTGGACTATGGTCCGAAATAGTTCTTGCACAGATCTTTACCTTCTTAATCCTAGAAAAAAAATCATTAGTCAGCAAAATAAAATCAATCCTGGAAAAAGATTGATGTCTGTCAGAAAAAAAAGTATAATCCTTTTCATATAAGTGAGTGTCACACCAGATATCTTGCAGTTCCAGATCATCCTTCATTTCAAAAAAAGATTTAGGCAATCTGGCATGATTCGGAACACGCTTAAAAGAACCAGCCTTATCCATCTGTGCATCCAAAACACCATTCCAGTCCCCCATAAAAATAAACGATTTGTAATCCAATTGAGTAAGCTTTGTATGAAGTGAACTAAAAAAATCAGCTTGTTGTTGATTAGGAGCATACAGTCCAACTAGAAGCGTTTTTTTACCTTCTAACAACAAATCTATCATAACATATCTTCCTTGCTTATCTGCTTCAATTAATTCCACTGTTAGAGTACTTTTAACATAGACAACCACTCCATTTTTCTTATTCATCGCAGAAGCAACAAATTGCGTGCCCAACCTTGAGTTCGATAAATACTTTTGATCCATAACCCTAATATGCGTTTCTTGCAAACATATAACATCAATCTTAAATTGTTTTAAATATTGAAAAACTTTCTTTCTCTTCTGTGGTGAGTTTAACCCATTAACATTCCAAGTTAGAAATTTAGTCACCATGCGTGGCGCCCCGAAGCTTTTGGAGCACGTCTTCAATAGCCCCTATATTTTCTTTGGGCCACGCTCCTCCCACAGCTTCACTATAAGTACGCTTTGAAAGTTCCATAAACTTCTGCTGGTCTTGCTCTTGTACTTGTCTTGCTCGTTTTAAAGAGGCACGCGTCAACCTCTGCTCTCCAGCAGCAGCCGATGAAGCTATAATTTGATCCCCTCCAGCACCATTCTCCTCTGTCTGTCCACCTTCAGCCTCTTGAGGTTTCCCCTCTCCAGATCCCTTTGCAGCTTCCAAGAGTAATAGAGGGGTTGCTTTTAAAACATTGCTGTAGAAGTCACGCGCCTGAGTCACAGTAACCAGACGATATCTTTTACCTTCGTGCATCACCACCAATCCGACTGGAATCTCCCATCTGAACTTAATATCACGTTGCTTAAGTTCCTGTACAAGAAATGCAAAATCTTTCCTTCTCCTTAAAATGTTTGGAGGAATCTCTTTTAGAACCAGAACTTCTTGCTCAGCAACCACAACTTTAGTATCATAAGCAGCTTGAATAACTTCATCTCTAGTTGCTCTCTTTGTAAAATAGACCACCACATCTCTAGGTAGCTTCCTCTGCCTTGAAATCCATGAATTTACACGAAAAACTTTATCCATACATCCCTCTATCTCAGATGCTGGCTGGCCCAATACTGCTTCCAGAGCCTCAGAAATCAGCTGCTTTAAGTCTTCTTTAGGATTCTCTTTTAAGCCCCTGATTCTAATAGCATACTGCATCTGATGGAACTGGACAAGACTCAATTCTCCGTCCATTTTATCCCTTAAATTTTCATTCTCCAGTACCTTTACTTCTAATATAAAGTTCTTTTGAGTAAGATCCTCCACTTTTTCGTCCAAACGTTGCACACATTCAGCCACACTTTCCACTGTAGACAAAATGTCTACCCTCATTGCACTAAACTTCTCTTCCATCCTCTCCTCCAATTTCTCCAATTTCTCCTCCAACTTTGCCATCTTATCACCCAGCATTTCTGACATTACCTGGGATTGCTTTGCAAAGGCATCTTGTAAGTCCTTAAGCGTCAATGCCACAGGAGATGCAGGAGGAAGCAAAGCTTGCAACGATGTCTGTTGCACCGGGGAAATTCCCGCACTCCGAAGAACTTTAGAGGAAGATTTAGCCGCCATCTTTCCTCACTTTCACTTGTTGCGCACTTTCACTTTAAGTTTATAAAGTCCATTGAACTAGGGAGTAAGAATAAAAGTCCTCTTCACCTTAACCTCCTGTACCACTCTGCCTGCTCCTTTTTACTCCAAAGTCTTTCCTTCTGGCAGGGGTGGTCGCAAACTCCTGGCTCTGCTCCAAAAATCCCGGAACAGAGACGCTAAGCAGCTCGGAGCAACCCAGGCTACGGGGGAGCTCAATCCTTCAGCCGCCCAAGCTTTCAGCTCAGGCGGCCCCGGAGAACTCAACCCCTACCTGGGGCCTCACCCCCTCCTCTTCTCCCGAGGAGGGGGCTTCAATTCCACCTAAACAGCTGATCGGCGCTGTTTTAGGTGGAAAAAACTCAGCTGCGAAGCAGACAGCCCGAAACGGCTATCTTCGGCGCTGCGCCACCACCGGAAGTTTCCTTGTTAGCTACTTTTCTGCAGAGATACATCAACTTAACTTTCATCTTTCTTTCCAGATACCTTTCACCTTTCTATTTCAAGTAAGTTGAACAGCATTTCTGTATCTATTCAAAAAAGCATATTGAGCTTGATTAGCCCACATTAGTCAGGATAGACAGACTTTTGACGGCAACGGCTGTTCAACATTGGGACCAAGGGATAACCAAGGGACCATAACCAAGGGAATGTTACCACAAACCCAACTTTAACCAATTCCCTTACAGATAACAGGTTGAATCTTAGTTTAGGTGTATATAACATAGGTAACTGTTCATCAATGCATGGACAATAGGAATTACCTTCACCAGAGGCCTTCATCTTCCAACCGTTTGCCAGTGAAACATGTTGGTTGCTGTTTTTCATATTAACAAACCTCTCTTTCACTTTAGTAATGCATTGTGAAGCCCCACTATCAACAACCCACAGTTCATTATTTCTGGATGTTGATTCACCAGAAACAGCCAAACCAATGCTCTTCTTAGCCTTCCCACTGCTATTCACATTCTGTTTTTTACCCTTTCTACAGAATTTGGCTATATGCCCTTTAGCCCCACAAGAAAAACATTTCTTGACATTGTAAGCAGTGGTGAATTGCTGCTCCTCTTGTGGCTGTGTCTCTCTCAGCTGGTCTCTGTCACGCCTTCTTCTGGACTCTTCCAGCAGTCTCCCAGTAATGTTAGTCAATGTCAGTTCCTCTCTGGTCAGGACTTCCAAAGAAGAAACATACTCATCATAACTCTCATCCAAAGATGACAGAATAATGTAGACCTGATGCAACTCTGAAAAAAATCAGCTCCTTTTCATGAAGCTCTTGAAAAACTGCCTTCATGTAATTTAAATGGGTCAGCATATCTCCATTCTTCTGCAGACGAGCCCTAAACAGCTTACGTGTAAGGTGTATATGTGCACCCACACTGTCACGATTATAAAGCCTTCGCAAAACGCCCCAACACCTAGCAGCAGACTCCTCACCACGAATATGGACAAGCTGCTGGTCATTCAGTGTTAGTCCAATAATGCAAAGAGCTTTCTCGTTGCTTCGTTTAAAGTTGTCTAACTTCTTTGCATCCTCTTCATCATCTGGATCCCAAGCAGTAGTATCTGGTGGGTTATTTACTAAAGTCCATAGTCCTTCCTTGCGCAAAAGCAAGCAGCATTTTGTGGACCAGGAAACATAGTTTGTCCCATCCAACCGGGTTATCCAAGGCTGTTCAACATTGGGACCAAGGGACCAAGGCCAACTGTGGGTCTTATTGCAGTATGTATATGGGAACTGCTGGGATCTTTGGAAATTGTGGGGAATTTAGAAACAGAAGTTTTGTTGTTTAAACATACACACAGTTCTCTTGGTTCTTGCCCCCAAATTTTTTCAACCACATTAATAAAATAGGGTCTGAAGCCTCCAGGCAGCTTTTGAATTGCAGATTGCCCACATAAGTAAATTGAATTAAAATTGAACTACTACTTATAGTATATACACTGTATCTACTAGGCACTTTGCACAGGAAGCACAAGACAGAGCCAATCTGCTTCTCTTGGACATTTTTATCAAGCTACGTGTTTAGATGCTTAACAAGGTCAAAATAAGGAGCTGGATCATTGCTTATGATGAAGCTAGGCAAAATAAACATAGATATGTTTGTTATCAGCAGACAAGTTTCATGGCTAATGAAAGTTTTTTTTGGTCTATGCAAAAAAGTCCTACAGAATAAACTAATAATATATTTATGTTGGATAAGGTAAAGTCAGTTGATTTCTATGCTCAGCAGGTTTAATTTTCTTTGAAGAAAATGAAGTTAAAGTATTGGGGAATTGGGTGAAAAAGTTGGCAAATTGCTGGCATATTGCGTGAAGCAAAAGTGCCAACAGAATATAATTTCTGAAATAGTAATAGAAGATGATAAGATAATTACAATTGGAGGGCAAGACTGATCAACAAGATATTAATAAATACTAAAGACAAATTAATATTCACAAGTTTAATACTGATATTTTAAGAAATGCCTTTGTCACTCCAAGAAATATTAGAATTGATGAAAATTGACAGGCCAGAGGGCTTCCCATCTGAATGATATACATTATATACTATTAAAACTCTCCCCTATAGTTAAAACTGGTTCAACAAAAGATGTTATTTTAAGTTTATCGGACACTGCAAATACTGTATTTGAAAGGATGGATGGCTGATTTATTTCCTGCTACTGTTGTAAAAAAAGTGAAGGGTCATTGACTCATATGATTTGATCCAATTACCAGTGATATTTTTTTGAAATATTAATGTATATAAATGAATTTATGGGAAATGTTTTTAGTGTTAAAGATATTAATGTTATGTTAAATTATGTCCTGATTTTTTGTAATTTGATTACTTTTGAGGAGATATAGTTGGTTCAGCCCTGGGGTGCTACTCAAAATGTTGTTCTGAGAAATTGTAAAAGTAGTAATATTCTGAGATTAAGTATTAGATTCTAGAGATGTGTGACATATCTATTTTTGAAAGGGCTATTTTACAGTATCTACTAAAAATATCCTTGTTTTCTTGTTGGTGTAGATTTTGTGATATTTCATAATGTTATAGAATCACTTATTTATCATTTTATTTTTTTTCCTGATTTAGAAATTTAGATTTAACATTTGATTAATATGTGACAATTGTTTCTTTATTTTCTATTTTGTACTTTTGAAGTATTTTTTGTTTTTCCTACTTTGTATTTTTTTTAATTACTTTTTGTAAAATGTGTTAGGGTAATTTTTTATTTAAAAAAAAATAAGGCTAAAGTTAATGTTTAACTATAAGTGCCTAAAAGTATCCCTTTTTATAGTTTAGGAACTGGAGATTGTCTTCATCTAGTCACTTTGAAGGAGTACCTTGCAACTAAAGTGAACCTTCCTTTTTAAGCTCTACACAGTTATATGAAATCTTTGGATTAAGGAAAGCAAGTCCTAGCAAAGTCTTGGCAAAGGCAGAACAAAATTTAAAGAATTGAATGAGCCAGTAGAAGGAAAATCAATGGTCAAAAATGGAACTTGTCTAGCAGCAATAGTGACAGTTCTCATAAAACTTCAGATACAGAAAGAACTTTAAACCAGTAAAAAAATACATTTTTTCATGATTCCATATTGCAGCCTTCAGCTGCTTTTCTCCCATGTCTATAAAGGCTAGAAAAAAATCCAGTTTAAGAAATTATTTTCCAAATTTCAATCCTCTTTTCTACTTGACCACAGCAATGCTCGAGTTTTTAACTGGACTGAGGATAATACACACATGATTAGTAGACTCATCTGCATCTTTGATATACATGTCAAGAAAACAAACCTCAATTGTTTCTCTCTCTCATTTGTGTGTATCTTGGTGCTCCCACATGCACCTTCAAATTAGTTTTTGACTAGTTCCTGCAGTACTCTTAGCAAGGTTTTTCAGAAATGGTTTGACATTCCCTGCTTCCTGAGGGAGGAAGGGAGGGGGGGGGAGAGAGAGAGGGGGGCAGGGGGAGAGGTTACCCAGCTTGCTTCTTGCCTAAAGTAAGATAGAACTCATGGTCTCTCAATTTCTAGTCAGAAGCCTTGACCAATACAGCAAACTGGCTTACTGTTCTGTGGGTATCTTTAAAAAATTTTTTTTGATGATATTTCTTTGAAGTAGGAAAAATAAAAAAAAATATTATTTCTCATCCTTCATGTTAAAAGAGAAAATTTATAGAATATTTGTCAATCAACCCAGTTTAAAAGAAAAACAAGGGCATTGCCAGCATTTTAACATTTTACTATTGTGCCTGTTAAAGAAAAAAAAATCAACCTTTTGTGGCTGGCAAACAGCCCAGTCCAAAATGGCTATTGAAGGTAGAAAGGGAGGGGAAGGGAAAGATTCATCAGAGCAAACACCAGTCAGTTGGAAGAGAATCATTTTTATAAGAGAGAATGAAACCCAGGCAGCAGATTGGAATGCCCTGTTTGACTCAACAACAGGGAAATTAACTACTTTTGATGCAGAGCATGGGTAGGTACAGGCTGAAGACTACCTGATTCCAAAATTCAAAAAGTCCATATTGAGGCAACTGGGGAGCTACAAATCAGCCCAAAGTCTATGTGAGATATTCAGCTAAGGTTGTAATGCTATTTATATTTAGCTACTAGTAAGCTCTACTGAGAGATCCACTTTGGTCCAATGGTTAAGGCACCAGGCTAGAAATTAGAAGGCCATGGGTTCTAGGCCTGTCTTAGGCATGAAGCCACCTAGATGACCTTTGAGCTCTCTCTCTCTCTCTCTCTCTCTCTCTCTCTCTCTCTCTCTCTCTCTCTCTCTCTCTCTCTCTCTCTCTCTCTCACACACACACACACACACACACACACACACAAACACACAGTCCTGAAAAGGAGGCAATGGCAAAACACTTCTCAAAATCTTGCCAAGAGAACTTCAGGGACTGGTCCAGGTAGTTGCCAGGAGTCCACATTGACTCAAACACACACACATTTACTGAATTTATTGAGAATTACATCAGAGTAAACACCCAGGAACCATTTCAGGAACCCATGAGAACATGCCAAGTACAAACTGTAATAAAACATAAAAGCAGAGAAGCCAGCCACCACTTGCATAATCCTTTTATGACAGCATCCAAGTCTTATCACTAGAATCAATGAAATGGGAAACCTCCCCCATCACTGTTACATGTCAGAAACATCTTCTTTATAAAGTGACTAATCATACACCAAAAGCAGTGACTATGGAGAAAAGGTTCTTTTGCTTATGTAACAATAGTAAGAGCTGTAAAAGAGGTTTATTTGGTCATTTGTGAGGGCAAGAAAAGTACTGAGGCATAGGAGATAACTTTCAATAGTTTTCGCAGTGTAGTGAAATTTTCCATTTCAGAGGCTTGAAATTAAACGTAAGGGCATTATGTTCTGCAAAACTGCTGGTTTAGCTATACCAGAGAGAAGCAGTAGTTTGCAACTACAAATCTTTGTTCACATTTTTTTTTAATTTACTGAAATGGAGTGTTTTGCATGTGTGAAGTATCTTCATCACAGGTGAAACACCAACATTTTATTTAACTACCTCAGTATCATATCACCTCAGAAACAAGTATTTTTTTTAATTGTGGCAGATTTAAACATTTCATTAAATTTTCAGTAATCAGGTAAATCACTTTGCATTGGCAAATAATTAAATGAATAGATTATGAGATGATAATTTTTTTCTAGAAAATATCTCACTATCAGTGTTATTTTATGGTAAAGTATTTTTTATTGCAGGCTATTAATATAGATTTTGATCCAATTTAAATATAGCCAATTAATCAGTATATGATACCCAGTTCTGGACTGTCTCTGTATTTTGGTAAGTAGCAAGCATGGATTGTTAGTTATTATTTAGTATTTTGAAATACTTTTGCATTGTTCTTCATCCAAGATTAGTAGCAATTGCAAAATACAATAATAAAATAATGAAATCCATTCCTATTTAATTTTGGGAGTGATTAAAATGATGAGTTGAATAAGATAGGTTTCACACATCGTACTATGCCTGGATGTGATCTGATTGTTTTTGTTCATCTTCTGCAGTTTATGGTTTGTGTTGAATCAAGCTACTGTTGTGATTCAGGGTCAGCCTGTGGGTTCGGCAGTTGGGTCGGAAGATTCAGAGGAGGAGGAGGGGGGTGTTGGAGAGCTTGCTGAGGATAGTATTGAGGCTCCACACAGCCCTCAGCCAGGCTCCTCCCATCTGGTTACGACGCAGACCCACCTGTGTGAGCCTGACAGCGTGGATGAAGATGACCCACAGCTGGCGCTGTTCAAGGACGCCCAACGCAGGAGGCAGTCAAGCAGGAATAAACAGAGGAAGGCAATGGGGCACCTCGGAAAGAGGCAGAGAGAAGCCACGCCCTGAACTGTTTAAAAGGGGAATGTGTGGGAGGGCTGGTTTGCTGAAGGCAACCGTTTGAATAGCTCCTGTTTCATGGTTCGTGTCTTGTTTTGCTCTGTTTGCTTTTGTGTCCATAAATTTGGCAGGCTTAGTTCCAGCCTCTTGCCTTCTTGTAAAGGGGTTGTCTCTGCCTTATCTGCAGGGCCGGTAGTAGGCTGGTACAGAACAGCTACCATCTTTTTTCCAGCAACCCATGGCTTCATGTGAATTGTAAACATAGCATATAAAATGTTTGTCTTGACACATATAACATAGTACAAATGTTGTGAAGTATATTTCTCATGGGGATATACACAAGAATATACTCCCATCTTGAATATAAAGTACCAGAAGGCAAGACCAGAAACAATGGATGGAAACTAATCAAGGAGAGACACAACTTAGAACTAAGGCGAAATGTCCTAACAGTGAGAATAATTAACCAGTGGAACAGCTTGCCTTCAGAAGTTGTTGGTGCTCCATCACTAGACTTTTAAGAAGAGACTGGACAACCACTTTTCTGGAATGGTATAGGGTCTCTTGCCTGAGCAGGGGATTGGACTAGAAGAGCTCTAAGGTTCCTTCCAACTCTGTTATTCTGTTGTTTTTGTTTCAGATCTAAAACAAACATACTGTGTTCTAAAGTTCTGCTAAAGAATTCCAGGCGGGTTGCAATGCAGCAGAAACAAAACTCCAAATATTTTTGTTTGTTTTTCAGAGTTTTGGCCACAATGAACTCTGCATGTATTCCAGACCAGTTTTATGGGGCACAAAGGACAAGGCTCATGCATCTTCCTATAACAGATACTTCCCTGCTTCTCTAATCTCCTGAGCTGCTATAATGTCCTTGACATTTTCCTACTCATCTCTCTCATTCCCCATCTCTCAATTTTTGCACAGCACATTTACATTTCAGAAACACTCTGGAACAAAAAATGGTTTCTTTCTATATATGGACCAAACATATGTTTCATATAAATGGACATGAATCATCCCAAGAAATCAGTTCCTTGCACAGAATAGTTCATAAATGGGTATGTTCCTTCCTATTTCCTTAGCCTTTCTCATTATTGGACATGCTAGTGTAGAACATGGCTTTTCAACCAGTGGTATGGGTACTACCTGTGGTACATTGGCACTTAGCAGGTGTTACGTGACTATCCTAGAAAAGTGGTAGTGGGGGAGGGGATGAGCTGAACTGGTGGTAGCACTGCACAAACCTGAACAAGAGACCCTTTTAAGTTTCCCCTTTTAAGTTGTATTACTGAAATAAATGAACTTTTGCATGATATTCTAATTTTTCGAGTTTTACCTGTATATCACATGACCAAATCACTTAGCAACGGCAGTTCCAGAGTTCTGGTTGGCATTGTTAAATGTGACCTCAAGAGTCACCATTTCCTGAACTCCTGCATGTCGCGCCCCGCGGGCCCGACATTCAGCGGGGCCCCGACTACCAGAGCCGCATCCCCAAGCCCACGTCTCGACCCGTTCGCCTCCCGCCCCTTGCCCTGATGTTCCTGACCTGCGGCGGGTGGCTCCTGCACCTCGCCTTGCACTGGAACAGCAGCGGCAGCGACGAGGGGATACATGACCAGCTGGGAGCCGCGCGCATGCACTCGAAGGGGCCACTGATGCTGCAGAAACGCGCGCATGCGCACAGCAGCCTGTTCGCCTCCATCTGGTGCCGGCAGGATCCGCGGCTTCGCCAGGACATGGGCCTGAGTCGGCCGTGGGGCTGGCTACCGGGGCGCCGCTGGAGCCAGTGGACAGACTCGGGCCCCGCAGGCCTGCGGGGCATTGCCTTCTGCCTCCTACCCACCTGTGTGCGGGACGGAGAGTTGCGGCCTGTGCCCTGGCTAGCGCAGTAGAGGACCTGACAGCTCTATTTACCTGGGGTCCGTGGCAGGGCGGGGAGGTGTCTGGGGATCAGGGGCAGGGGGCGCCGGCCCAGGAGAGGGGTGCGGGGGCAATATGTGATGGTGGTGGGTTAGGGGTGTGGGAGGAGGCTTACCTGGGTGATGGAGGGTGCCGGGTGCCAGGACGGTAATCGAAAGGAGGTTCCGGGGAGGGACGGTCCTTAAATGTGGGATGGGCGGATATGGGTGCGGCCGGGTGGGGTGTGGGCGTTTACGTTCAACATGTATTTAACAGCAGGTAGCAGCCAACGCTGGCTTTGATTTCCTTGGAGTTGTTTTCCGTCGTCAATAAACCTTTTCCTGAGGACTCGGTGCTCGTTTCAGTTGCTTTGTTCCCTGCTCTCCGAACGAGGGCTGAGACTGCCAACTGCCACATTGACTTTGCTTGAAGGAAGCTGGCAGTGAAGGTCACAGATGAGGATCCTTTGACTGCAAAATGCTGAAACATCGTAATCGCTAGCCTGTCCTTTACTATATGACCATAGTAAGTCAGAACAGTTGCTGAACAAGTGTTAAGCAAAGCCTGCCTGTAGTTACATGTTTATGAGAAATCATAATCAGTACTCAGCAACAGAATTATTCTTAGAGGTTCATACTAACTTTCCTACTCCTGTTGTATTAATGCTTTCCTTTCTATCCCTAATGAAATAACATTGAGTAATTCAGAAACTCCCCTTCATGGATTACTGCCTTGTCGTGGCGAAGGGGCTTGCGTAATTCAATGAAGCTATGAGCTATGCCGTGTAGGGCCACCCAAGACGGAAAGGTCATAGCAGAGAGTTCTGACAAAACGTGATCCACTGGAGAAGGAAATGGCAACCCACTCCAGTATCTTTGCCATGAAAACCCTATGGACAGTACCAAAAGGCAAAACGATATGACGCTGGAAGATGAGCCCCTCAGGTCGGAAGGCGTCCAATATGCTACTGGGGAAGAGCAGAGGGCTAGTAATAGTAGCGCCAGAAAGAATGAAGCGACTGGGCCAAAGCCGAAAGGACGCTCAGCTGTGGATATGTCTGGTGGTGAAAGGAAAGTCTGATGCTGTAAAGATTCTTTCTCCATAGGAACCTGGAATGTAAGATCCATGAATCAAGGAAAGATGGACGTGGTCAAACAAGAGATGACAAGACTAAACATCGATATCTTAGGTATCAGCGAACTAAAATGGACAGGAATGGGTGAATTTAATTCAGATGACCATCAGGTATACTACTGCGGGCAAGAATCCCTCAGAAGAAATGGAGTAGCCTTCATAGTCAATAAAAAAGTAGGAAAAGCAATACTGGGATACAATCCTCAAAATGACAGAATGATCTCAGTTCGAATCCAAGGCAAACCATTCAATATCACAGTAGTCCAAGTCTATGCCCCAACCACCGGTGCTGAAGAGGATGAAATTGACCGGTTCTATGAAGCCCTACAGCACCTTATAGAACTAACACCCAAAAATGATGTCCTTATCATCATGGGAGATTGGAATGCTAAAGTAGGAAGCCAAAAGATAACTGGAATAACAGGCAAGTTTGGCCTTGGAGTACAAAATGAAGCAGGGCACAGGCTGATAGAATTTTGTCAAGAGAATATGATGGTGATAGCAAACACTCTTTTCCAACAACCCAAGAGACGGCTTTACACATGGACATCACCAGACGGTCAACACAGAAATCAGATTGACTATATGCTCTGCAGCCAAAGATGGAGAAGCTCTATACAGTCAGTAAAAACAAGACCAGGAGCTGACTGTGGCTCAGACCATGAGCTTCTTGTTGCAAAGTTTAGGCTTAAATTAAAGAAAGTAGGGAAAAGCGCTAGGCCAGTCAGGTATGAATTAAATCATATCCCTGTTCAATATACAGTAGAGGTGACAAATAGATTTAAGGAATTAGATCTGATAGACAGAGTGCCTGAAGAACTATGGACAGAGGTTCGCAACATTGTACAACAGGTAGCAACCAAAACCATCCCAAAGAAAAAGAAATGCAAGAAAGCAAAATGGCTGTCTGAGGAAGCTTTGCAAATAGCTGAGGAAAGCAGGGAAGCGAAAGGCAAGGGAGAAAAAGAAAGATATGCCCAATTAAATGCAGAATTCCAAAGAATAGCTAGAAGAGATAAGAATGCCTTCTTAAATGAACAATGCAAAGAAATAGAAGAAAACAATAGAATAGGGAGGACCAGAGATCTTTTCAAGAAAATTGGAGAGATGAAGGGAACGTTTCATGCAAAAATGGGCATGATAAAGGACGAAAATGGCAGGGACCTAACAGAGGCAGAAGAGATTAAGAAGAGGTGGCAAAATTACACAGAAGAACTATACAAGAATGAGCTTAATGTCCCTGATAATCACAATGAGTTGGTCACTGACCTCGAGCCAGACATCCTAGAATGTGAAGTGAAGTGGGCCTTAGAAAAGCTGAGCAACAACAAAGCTAGTGGAGGTGACAGTATTCCAGCTGAGCTATTCAAAATCTTAAAAGACGATGCAGTAAAAGTGCTACACTCAATTTGCCAGCAAATTTGGAAAACTCAACAGTGGCCACAGGATTGGAAAAGATCAGTTTACATTCCAATTCCAAAGAAAGGCAGTGCCAAAGAATGTTCAAACTATCGCACCATTGCACTCATTTCTCATGCTAGTAAAGTTATGCTTAAAATTCTACATGCTAGACTCCAGCAGTATGTGGATCGAGAACTACCAGAAGTACAGGCAGGATTTCGAAGAGGCAGAGGAACTAGAGATCAAATTGCTAACATACGCTGGATCATGGAGAAAGCTAGAGAGTTCCAGAAAAACATCTACTTCTGCTTCATTGACTATGCTAAAGTCTTTGATTGTGTGGATCATAACAAACTGTGGCAAGTCCTTAAAGTGATGGGCATACCAGACCATCTTATTTGTCTCTTGAGAAACCTATATGTGGGCCAAGAAGCAACAGTGAGAACTGACACGGAACCACTGATTGGTTCAAAATTGGGAAAGGAGTCCGGCAAGGCTGTATACTGTCGCCTTGCCTATTTAACTTATATGCAGAGCACATCATGAGAAAGGCAGGGCTAGATGAATCAAAAGTTGGAATTAAGATTGCTGGAAGAAACATCAACAACCTAAGATATGCAGATGATACCACTCTAATGGCAGAAAGTGAAGAGGAACTAAAGAGCCTCTTGTTGCGAGTGAAGAAGGAGAGTGCAAAAGTTGGGTTGAAACTAAACATTAAGAAAACCAAGATCATGGCATCCGGCCCTCTCAATTCCTGGCAAATAGATGGGGAAGAAATGGAGGTAGTGACAGATTTTATTTTACTGGGCTCCAAGATCACTGCAGATGGGGACTGTAGCCAAGAAATTAAAAGACGCCTGCTCCTTGGGAGGAAAGCCATGGCAAATCTAGACAGCACACTAAAAAGCAGAGACATCACCCTGTCAACAAAAGTGCGTATAGTCAAGGCTATGGTGTTCCCAGTTGCAATGTATGGCAGTGAAAGCTGGACCATAAGAAAGGCTGAGCGCCAAAGAATTGAAGCCTTTGAACTATGGTGCTGGGGAAGACTCCTGCGAGTCCCTTGGACTGCAAGGCGATCAAACCGGTCAGTCCTAGAGGAGATCAACCCTGACTGCTCTTTAGAAGGCCAGATCCTGAAGCTAAAACTCAAATACTTTGGCCACCTAATGAGAAGGAAGGACTCACTGGAGAAGAGCCTAATGCTGGGAAAGATTGAGGGCAATAGAAGAAGGGGATGACAGAGAATGAGGTGGCTGGATGGAGTCACTGAAGCAGTAGGCGTGAGCTTAAATGGACTCCAGAAGATGGTAGAGGACAGGAAGGCCTGGAGGAACATTGTCCATGGGGTCGCGATGGGTCGGACACGACTTCGCAACTAACAACAACAACAATTCAGAAACTATGGGGAACTGTGTCTTAACTTTTCCTTCTACAAGATATAACACATCTTTTTGGGCAGAATTATTTGCTTGACATGAATAATGCCACTCTCATTGCTATATGGAAGGACGATATCACTGCCAAAGGATTTACTGCTTCTTGAGCTATAGGCAAAGTACATTCTTTTAAGGGCTTAAATACTTTAAGCCATTACAGACCTAATTTCCAAATCATAGTTACTTCATTGAAATACAGGGAGGCACACATGGTTTAAAAACAAGGTTGAACCTGAAAAAATAACTTGCGGCTCTGAAAAATATCCAATTGCAAACATTTTCTTCTCAACAGAGACCCAGATTTTTAGGGTATAATTGTAACAACTGTCATAAGAAAACTGGCTGACAACAGGTGATGTACTGGCTGTGAAGTACAGGCCTCTACTACCACTTTAGCAGAGGACCAAGAAAAAAGAATGGAATTTCACAGCAAAAAAGCATCTAGTGATGCCTGCAGGATCAAAATTTGCAAGATGACAGGTGTGGTGTCAAGTTCCATCCTTTGAGGACATGCATGCAGCACTTGTGAAAAAGGGGTGGCTTTATGACTGCTGTCTATGGAGATTCTCAGTCACCCAGGTCATAGTTATCCCAAAGATGCTTTTCCGTGAGGCAACTGGACTTTTTTGTTTTTCTCTGAAGACTCAGAGCTGAAGAAGATTTTTGGATGAGAAGTGAAATATCTTCAAAGAAAAACAAGTCCAGTTGCCTCACAAAAAAGCATCATTGAGATAACTTTGTGACTACTGTTTTGCAAAGTTTGAAGTCTCCCCTAGATGTTCATGAAGGGTATTTCAACCTTTTGTTTTTAATGGAAAAATTAAAGTGGGGGGAGGAGAAAGAATAGGAAATATTTACTTTTTTTAAAAATGCAGGGCAGTCCTATTTAACAACCCTAACTGGGATCAAAATTTCTATTACTAAGTGAAGCAATCGTTAGATGAAATATCATGTGACCACACAGCTTAGAGATGGTAGTACCAGAAGGCCAGCACTTCACATTTCTCTTGCCCTGCCATGTTTCCTTCTGTTGTGTAGTGGGTTCTGGAGAGCAGGAAGGACGCCAGGTCGATGAGTACAGCATAACAGCTTTTTATTAGGTGGAAGTGACCATACTAGGGAATAGGGGTTACCTGAACTCTATATACCTGGCCAGAAACTGCTTCCCGCAAAAACAGTTACAGTTCAATGCCTCCTGGTGGTGACTCTTATACAATTGCTTTAGGTGTTCCTTTAAGCCTAATACATAACACCTTCCACTTCAACATCCCACATCCATCTATCTCCACCCATCTATGTTCTGTACTCTGCTACTCCTGCTTATTCCTGTTGCCCCTCTACCCCCAGCTAACCTTTGCTGTCTTCTTCCACAGGTGACAAGGGGTGCCCAGCTGAGGACAACTACTGCCCCTTAGCAAGACCCTTGTGAGTCCTCCCTCAATCCCCATGAGACATCTGTGCAGGGTATATATAAGGCTTCATAGATGCCTTGTGAAGTTTTGGGGAAGGCCTAATGAGGCTTTGGGGAAGAGCAGCATCTGCCACAGCTGTGTGTAGCTTAGCAGCAGTAGGAGAAAGAAGACTGTGAAGGTCAGCTAGTAGCAGCAGAGGGTTGCAGCAGTAGCAAGTGGTGGTGGAGTGCAGGGTGTCCATAAAGTAGAGAAGGGGGAAGATAGGTAGATGAGGGGAGTTGAAATATATGCAGCGGTCTTAAATACAGATGATCTGCCAAGTGCTCAATTTTTTATTATGTGACCACAAGAGCACTGCAACAGCTATAACTACAAGGACTGGCTAAAGACTCCATTTATTCAACAGCATCATAAATGTAAATGGTCACTGAATAAATAGTTGTTAACTGTACAGTGTAGTGTATATATACAGATAGGCCTCAACGTATGACCACTCATTCACTGATCATTCAAAATTATGAATAGTACTGACCAAGTGGGATTTAAAATGGTTGTGAAGTTGGAACTGTCATGGTGAGCTGAGGTTACATGATTATCATTTGTGATCTTCCTGGTCACCATCCCACAAAGACAATAGAGAAGCTAGAGAAAGTCACAAGTTACTCCCATAAGTTGTTCCTGCTGCTTTTTTTCCCTAATAACCCAGAATGGAATGATCTTGTACTCATTAGCACCCTCCATCTGCCCAACAGGAAATAAAACTTAGACGAAGCTTCTTTGGGCAAAATATGCTTTCAATTCTCAATTATTTTCTTCTTTTTTGTTTAAAAAATATTTTTTCATCTAAAAATAGTACTTTCTGTATCTAATTGATTCACTTGAGGACAAAATCTAAAATTAATAATATTGATGGTTAATGGTTGCTTCCTTCCTTCCTTCCTTCCTTCCTTCCTTCCTTCTTTCCTTCCTCCCTCTTTCCCTCCCTCCCTCCCTCCCTCTTTCTTTCTTTCTTTCTTTCTTTCTTTCTTTCTTTCTTTCTTTCTTTCTTTCTTTCTTTCTTTCTTTCTTTCTTTCTTTCTTTCTTTCTTTCTGTCTTCATTAGGAATTACCTCATTTAGCAATTGTTTATGATGAGAAATTGTGATGAAAAGTAAGTTTAATGACCTCTGGTGCTGGTCTCCAATGTGGTCCCTAGACAATAGTTACTATATTGCTTCAAAATTTCTCCAGCAATAATAGTGGTATTGGGGTGTATACAAACTATTTTATGATTGCAACTAAATCACCCTCATATCCCTCTTTTATATTCAAAATGTTTTAAGCTTAAAGTTGCTGAGATACTGTGAGCTCAAAATGGGGTGATCAACTTCACCAGAAGAGGTCTGATAACACAATATTAGTATCTTTAGTAGAGATTAAAAAGTAATGGTCAAGAAAGAGCGAAGAGTATGACCATCCTCCCTGGCTGTGGCTAAAAGCTTAAACCAGCAAATAAATCTTGAATTCAGCACTTTTCATTCTGCTAAACCACATTCCTGGAATTCCCTATTGATGGTAGGATACCTCTGCTGCATACTGATTCCTAAAAATAACACTTTGAAATGTTAGTACTGCTTCATTATTTCCTTGATAACAGTATGTTTAGGATTTCAGCCAAAAGCTAGAATTATAAAGAAAATTGTGTTTCCTAGATCTATGCTTATGTGGACTGCATTAAATGTCTACTTATATGCAATATAAATATATGTCGGCTAATTTTATCCTCTGTTGCATGCTTGTTGCTTGCATTGGAGACAATCAGATAGAAGTACAAAAAAGGTTTTGAGGAAAGGGAAAGCAATAAACCTTTATGATAATATTTTGGCTGATGCTGATCTGCTTCCAGAAATTGAAGTTTTTTCTTACAATGCCAGTCTTGACCTCATATTCATAGCAGATATTTGGTCTGCTCATAATGAACTAGCCAGCCTCAAACCCTATTCTTCTATTCTAGAGCCAGCCATTATTCTTCAGAGGACTTTTGTTCTCACATGATCTTCACAGACCCAACTTTCTTATTATTGCTGATCATCTCCACCTCAGACATGGCCTCAATCCTGCTAGAACAGAGGTCCCCAACCTTTTGGGCACCAGGGACTGGTTCCGTGGAAAGAGGTTTTTCTGTGGACCAGAGGGGGTGTGGTTGTGTGTGCTGCCTGCATCCTGCAGATGGGGCTTTGCTTGTTTGTGCGGACCGGTTGCTGGCATGCTGCAGCCCGGTACTGGTCCATGGACTGGGGGTTGGGGACCCTTGTGCTACAAAAGGTAAAATGACTGTTAAAAGTATTTTCTAGCTTGACATATATTAGTAAGAATAAGAAATGCTTTAGTACACAAAAACAAGTGAGCCCTATAGTGTCCATATTTATACACATAAAGTTATTAGTAGGTGACCACTACGGTGGGAAGGTAACAGCATTCTGTGCCCCTTTGGCATCTAGTCATGCTGGCCACATGACCACAGAGACGTCCTCAGACAATCGCTGGCTCTTCAGCTTTGAAATGGAGATGAGCACCAGACCCTAGAGTTGGAAATGACTAGCATGCATGTGTGGGGGAACCTTTACCTTTACCTTTTAGGTGATTAAAGGGGAAGAGATCAACACTATTTAAAGCAAAAAGAAAAAATAGCTTTTTTGCTCTTTGATACTTATGAAGATACTGGGTGGGCCTTGTATCACCCTGAAAGAAGAATTATAAGACCCTAGACATACTGGAGAAGAGCCTAATGCTGGGAAAAATTGAGGGCAATAGAAGAAAGGGACGACAGAGAATGAGGTGGCTGGATGGAGTCACTGAAGCAGTAGGCGTGAGCTTAAATGGACTCCAGAAGATGGTAGAGGACAGGAAGGCCTGGAGGAACATTGTCTATAGGGTTGCAATGGGTCGGACATGACTTCGCAGCTAACAACAACAACAGACATACTACTGGGGAATCTCTTTTTACACTTCAGACAAATTTCAGTGGGTAATCTCCCAGTGTACATTGAAATTTTGCTTGTAACACCATACAGTGTCAAGTGAAAGAATATGGAGACCCACACATATGACATAGTATTAATCTTTCTGCTTCTCTTAATTCAGTCTTTCCCTGAGCATAAAACTCCATTTATACCTTGTCATTATTCAAGTCAGCATAGAACAAATCCACATTAGCACTGTGATGCCCAGTGACTATTCTGACACATAGATTGCTATGATCTATCTATTTCAGCAGTCATTTGCTGGCTATGCCAAGCAAACTATTGTTGTCCATATTGCTCTCCAATTTGGCCAATCACAAAATACCTATGCTGCCATTTTGTGTGGCAATTGAGCATGCAGGGGTCCTGAGTCTGATTTAAAAATAACACCCATTTGGGAAAGATTGGAAGAGTTCTCTGGAATTTTTGAAGTTCTGGGGATGAGTATGTACCATTTTTCCATGAAGTGGTGACCTCCATTACTTGATACTGCTTCTTTCACATAAAGGAGTTGGTACCTTTGAAGTTATTTAAGAAACATAATGGATACATCTTTCCATCATTCAGACATCTGCAGAGAGAGAGAAGACTATTGCAAGCTGATGATCATTGGCAACAAACTGTAGAAGTCTCCAAAAAAACAAGAATACCCACAACAACGAAAAATGTGTTTGTTGTCTTGCTAACAAACACTGAAATCAATGACCCACAGCAATTGTGGAACCAGTTCAAGAATGCAATGTCTAAAGATTTCCTCCAAACTGAGAGAACTATCAGTGATCTAATATCATGATCAATAAGAGCTTATGATGAACAAGCTCTTCTAAATTTTCAAGAAAAACTTCCTGCAAGCCATCTTAGCTGTACCCAAAGGAACTCCAAATGCCCAATTAAGAATTGAGACAGGCATGCCTCAAATTAAGGTAACAGCCTGGAAGATGATGATCATTCATTGGCTTAAAATGCATTTCTTTCCAGGGGGATTGTCCCCACTAGTGTTGATTGACAAATTCCCCTCCCCCTGGAAACAGGGAATAGATTACAAGCTGGGCTCCTATGGGCTCTCATTGGTATTCTTAATGTCCCTAGGCTTTGACCAAGCAAAGCAAGTAGTAAACAATAGAATGAAGGACATGGAGTTCCAAGAAGAACTAAATAGGTTGCCTCTCCACAGTAGGGATAGAATCAAACAGGGTGTGTGAGAATCGGCAAGATATCTAAATGATCTGACCTTCCCAAAACAAAGAATAGCTTTCTTCGGAGCCAGATTTAACATTCTCCCCTCAGCACTCCTGCAGGGCAGGTATAAGAGAACACCAATAGCAGAACAGGTATGTATATGTGGTAAAGGAGAAGTCAAAGATATCTCACATGTTTTATTGTACTGTGAGTTATACCGAGTTTATAGGTCAGCATATATTCTCCCCTTATTAGAGAGATTGCCAGGGAGGGCAAACAATTTTTATGTAGGCTTTCTCCTCCAGGACTCAAACCCTTCTACCATGCATGCAGTGGCAAAATTCTGTGTTGTTGCAATATCCACGAGAAAAAAAAATGGTTATAGAATTATAGTTGTCAACTTGTGCCAATTTTTTGGAGATATCTCTAATAATTTTTGGAACATTATATTTACTCACAAACTTATCGGCTTCCCACTCACATAAACTAGGGAGTGACCCTAACATTTTGAGAACATGTATTTTTTAAAAAAAAGTTTTATTGGTTTTCCTGAACATGTATTTTCTTAACAGGGATATTATTATTTATTATTAATGTCAGTACTATTTTTTTAATATATTGTAAAAAGTGACGTCTATTGCTGGTCTATGACTGTTATATTCTATTCTATTCTAAACTTGAGAAATTCAGAAAAAAAAACACTCTAAGAATATAACTTGCCAAAACCAACAAGTGCAATTAATCAACATGGTAGCAATCAGGAATTATTGCATAAGCAGTAATACAACAGAGACAAACATCAGGAATTTATACTACACAACCAACCTTTACTGAAAAATGAGCAAAGAACATTAAATCACTACTTGTATAAGTGGTTGCAAAGCAATCTTTTTTCAGAAATTTTTAATGATGAACAAGGAAGAATGGGAAAGACATTTGTACCAACTTGATTTTGGCTAAAGTTAAGTGAGGGAGCGGCCAGCTCGATGTTGGTCCTGGGGAGGAATCCCTGTGGTGGCCGGGCAGGGTTGGGGGAGGATGGGGCAATGGGCAGGCGGGCATCTTGCTCAGTTAATGGCTTGAGGGGGAAGGGGGCAGCTACACCCCCTCCCAAACACTGCCGTCTCACGAAAGCAGGGTGAAAACTCCAAAAAGCAACAAGAAAAAAAAGTTAAAACAGAAGAGTGTCTCACAATGGTTTTCTTCCCTGGGTGGGGGTGGGAGGCATGAAGGGAGGCTCCTGAACCCCACAGCTCTTGCAAGGTGGGAAGGAGGAGAGTGGGGAAGGGCTGTGCTGGGATCAGGGCTCCTCGTGCCTTCCGCTGCCTGCCTGCACTCTTCTGCCACATATGCCGTGGCTCCACTTTCCTGGCAGGGCAGGGGTTGCTCGTGCTCAGGGACGCACATGGAGCTGCTGCCTCACTTGCCGTGCTGGGGCTGGGCTGGACTGGGCATGGAGCCTTCTTGCTGCTTCTTCCCCTGCGGACATCAGGAGTGCCCACTCTACCTCCCGCTTGTCCCAGGGCAATTTAAGGAGTGGGATATTTGTGCTTCTTTTCCTAAATATCGGGACAGCTTTTGTTTATGTGTGCTTGGATTTATAGCCTGGTATGGTTTGTGTTTGTGTTTGTGTTTGGTATGGTATGAGTTTGGGTTTGGTGGATTAGATCTGATTGGATTGGATTTACATAGTCCCCCATTTCTCATAAATGACTCTATATGGACAGAGAAATTGCTTTTTATTCATTGTTAGCCATATGGAGTTATGTATTTGAGATCGGTGGCCATATAGATTGAATGAATAAATAAATAATACCATCAACAAACAAGTGATCACAGATGAATAAGAAAAAAGAAGCTGCTTCTGCAAAGTTTTTATAACTAGGGAGAGCACAAGAAAAACTGGAACAGAGAATGAAAAGTGACATAATTAGCAAAGAATGAATATTAAACTTATATCTTCATCACTAGAGTATTTGTTAATAGAGAGAAAATATATATTACATGGTCTCTTTTATTTTCCTTTCCTCCAAAAAAGATGGAAACAGATGTTGGAAGAAAGACAGATTCCCACTCACTCTAGCTTCATCTGTGTTGATTGTCTCAATCCTGCCAAGACTGAGTGGCTGTGCATACTGGCATCTAGGGTTAACCAGGTTGTTCCATCACTAATGATGGGGGGTGAGGTGTTACCCCCCGCCAATAGGGCTCGCAACTTGGGCGTCCTCTTGGATTCATGGCTCAATTTTGAAGACCATATAGGAGCCGTGACCAGGGGGGCTTTTGCCCAAGCGCAAGTTTGACAGTTCCCTTTGACAGCTGACAGCTCCACACGTGGTTACCGCTGACAGCTGAGATTTGACAGCTCCACACGCGGCTACTGTTATGGGTTTAGAACATAAACGGCGGGAGAATCCTCGCCCGGGGATTGGCTGAAGGCTCACCGGCTTTACTATAAAAGGGGGTTTAAAACGCTCTGACTGCATTCCTGTACAGATGAATAAAACCAGCTGAACCAGACCCAGTCTGCTGTCCTTATTGACCAGGAACCCGCCGGTGAAACACTACAGGAAATGTCATATATAATAGCGATTTATATATTATTGCTTAATGTTGTCTTTATCTAATGACAACCATGCTATACACCAGGGCTTTTTAACCAGTGGTACGGGTACCACCTGTGGTACATTGGCACCTGGCAGGTGGTACATGACCATCCTAGAAAAGTGGTAGCAGGGGAGGGGAATGAGCTGAATTGGTGACAGCACCGCACAAGCCTGAGCGAGAGATGGCTGGAGCTGCAGGGCTATCAGGGCTCAGCAGAAGCGCCAGGATCAGTGCCAGGCTACAGCTGGAGCTCGGCACTGATCCTGGTGCTTCTGCTGAGCCTAGAAGAAGCGCCAATCAGCTGGAATGTTGCAGCATCTCCAGGGTCTTTTGATTTACATTCAGATGCTTGGCAACTGATTCATATTTATGATGGTCACAGTTTTCCAGGGTCATGTGAAGTGACCAAAACCTGCTGCAACCACCCAGCAGATGCGGGAAATAAAAACCAAAACACTTCCCCACCCCACCCCCGCTGCCAATCCTCAACAGAAATGCTCACAACAATGAAAACCTCAGAGAGGAGGAAGAGTGCCTCCGGGTAGGCAGGCAGCTGTCTTGCTCGGCTGTGGCTTGTGGGGCACTTTTTTCAGTGCCATTGTAACTTCGAACATTCACTAAGCAAACTGTTGTAAGTTGAGGACTACCTGTACTTCATCACTTTTTGCCTTTTTTTTTGGGTCACCAAGTTTTTGACACCTTGCTAGGCGACTGGTGGTACTCTGATGTTGCCATATCCTAAAAGTGGTACAATGGGTGAAAAGGTTGAAAAGCCCTGGATTAAGAAACCAGAGGGACATGAGATAATATTAATTACAAGTATTCTTCCTGAGGGTTGCTTAAAAATTTATTTAAAATATCTGTGAAGATTTTGAAATTAACTGAAATATCTTCCCATGGTAAAGTGTTGTTGACTAAAAAAATAAATGTGATAAGAAGGATGGACATTAGAGAGAACCAGAAAGATGATAATTAAAGGTGAACCTGTTATGTATTAATACTGATATTATGGTGCTGTGAAACTAGGGTACCTCCAACAGTTTTGGAGGGAAACTTCAAAGGATTCAAGTTTTAGCGGGAGCAAGCTAGCATTGTGATTGGTTGATGCCCTAGAGGTGACACGTATAAATAGCAGGCATGTTGCCAGTGTTTCACAGTTCTGTTCTTGGTTGAATAAAAACCTTTGTATAGTGCCGGTCTGGTCATTGCCTTCAAAACCCACTACACAATAGAACCATTAATATTGCCTTCAGAAATTGTGGGCACTCCATCACTGGAGATTTTTAAGAAGAGACTAGACAGTCACTTGTCTGAAATGGTATAGGTTCTCCTGCTTGAGGAGGAGGCTGGACTAGAAGGCCTCTAAGGTCCCTTCCAGCTCTATTCTATTCTATTCTATTCTATTCTATTCTATTCTATTCTATTCTATTCTATTCTATTCTATTCTATTCTATTCTATTCTATTCTATTCTATTCTATTCTATTCTATTCTATTACAGAACAGAGCAAAAATATCTGACTTTAGGAGAATTCAGGGATATTTGGTATCAATGTACTCAGAAATTAGTCTTAAAATTGTCTGCTGTTATAAAAATGGATTTAAAAGAGGTTAAAGAAGAGAAACATTAGACAAGTTAGACAAAACAGGCTGTTTCAAATGTGGATATGAAACTAGATTGTAAAATGTCAGGCTACAAGAATGATATGGAAACAGATGCTACATTGGATTTACAAATAAAACCAGCTAATGTCTTCATAATTAAAGGAGATATGCAAATAATCAGAAGAGTGACTTGGATAACTTTCTTTTGGATTTACAAAAGAGACTCATTAAACTTATGAAGGACATTCTGAGAAGAGACAAAGAGAAAATGATAAGAAATCAACTTTTGAGACACTAATTAAAGGGAGATCCAGATTCCCAAAAATAATAAAAGATATACAAATTTTATTTATTTAATCAATATATACATAAAGTAGGGTTCCCCAGTCCCTGGGCTGTGGACTGGTACTCGTCTGTGGCTTGTTAGGAACTGGGCCATGGAAGCGAGCAAAGCTTCATCTGTGCATGCACAGGATAGATAGTGCACAAAATCATTCCTCCCCTGTTCTGTGGAGAAAATGTTTTCCACAGAATTAGTTCCTGGTGCCAAAAAGGTTTGGGACTGCTATCTTAAACAACTTTTTTTGTTTTACTAGAATTGAATGATGAGGCTTTAAAGTTTTGACAAGTCAAGACAACACAAAGGAAGGAGGGTTTTTTGGTGTATGGTTACAGAAATTGATAAATTACTACAGTATGTTCAAAGTAAAGAAAAATAATATAAAACTGATATATCTGATTACATTTAACATATATGTTGCTGTTTCTAGTCAGACAATGGATTTTTGCTGATTAGGACTTTATAATTTGATTATAGATGAGATATAGGAAGAAGAGATCTTAAAAAAAGTGATGGTGATAAGTTACTGAAATTGTTTGTATTTATCTTGATAGAGGGGGAACTCATTTTTAATCCCATTTATATCCCGCCCTCCTCTGAAGACTCAGGGCGCCTTACAATTTAAGCACAAACCAATGTGCTTAGCAATAGCCTTTATATATTTATATATGTTTTTCTGTATTATTTTTTCTCTTTTTAATATATATTTTTCTTAGTTTGCATTATTTTTTATCTTTAGAAGTGTAAACATCAATAAAAAATGATTATTAAAACAGAGAATAACGAAAGAAATGGGTTGAAGAAAGAGCTGATAGCTTTCTACATCTTGTTCCTTACTCCTTCTGTTCCCAAGATGTTTTGTACAACTAAATTTGGGTTTTGATCTGAGAAAATTATAATATTTAGGACCAATGCCCAAATCCAGGTACAAGTCAGAGAAATATGTCCTGTGACAGATGGAATGTGATAATTGGTTGTTCTGAAATGACATGAAGACATAAGAAACATATGAATATTCCATGCTCGGCTTTATGTGATAGATTCTGCAGGAAGAGAAAACAATGAACATTATAAAATTGGTCTGATCTGCACCAGATGAAAATCTAAGGGTTTTTTCCCCCTTTGGATTTCTTTCTCCCTCTGCAGAATTTTTTTGGCAGATCTTCGTTTAACATGAAATTTGAAGAATTATTTAACAGGCAGCAGGGAAGGCTTCTGAATTATAGAACAATTTGGCTGATCTACAACTGCAATACTGGCATAAAGGGAACTTTTTTTATATAGAGATATTTTTTCATGTAATCTTCTTAAATAAAAATGATATTGCTTCTGCCTGTGTTAATTTAATGGTTAATTTAATCTTCAATATGCAGAGCATTGCAGTGCTATAGATCAAAAATAAATTCCCAGACTGACTGACTGTTTCTTTTCAAAAATAATACTTTCCTCACATATTTTGAAATTACCAGGATGTTTGCATGCCATATGGTGCTACTTTTTAAAGGTTTTTAAAAGCTTTTATTGTATTGATTCTGAATCCAGAGAACATGTAGAAGGACTTAAGCTAATCGAAACTCCCAAATCAACTTATATGCCATCCAGATCTACAAGTATATATAAATAATGTTTCTGGGATTAATTGAAGAATGTAAAGGGCCAGTTCTAGCAAGGAGAATAAGGTAGATTCTAGAAAGAAGCAGCTTCTCAGAAGTCACCATTGGACTCTCTTTGTGGTTCCCAAGCATTTAAGGACAGAGCTATATTTGCCATCCTGCTTATTTGCAGCCTCTGAATCAGCCTCGAACATGGAAAAAATACATTTCACAAAACAGAGAAGGGAGAGGAAAAGGAAAGGACTTTCCTTCCTTTTATATATATTTTTTTATAAAATTGTATATTCTCACTCCTTTTTCTTCCTTTCCTTGCTGCCATAAATCATGTAACCTTCTTAAAGAGGGCATATAAAATGCTTTATCTCATGAACAGGGTAGCAGTCCTTCAACACCATCTTCTGGAAATTATCCTCCAGAAGGATGGATTTATTCTAAAAACAATATCATAATGGTATTGAATGCCATTGTATACTGAATGTATTGAAAGCAATAGTCTTCCTTATAGTGATGTATGGGTGTGAGAGTTGGAAACTAAGAATGGTTGATTGAAGAAGAATTGATGCCTTTGAACTGTGGTACTGGTGTAAATTACTGTGTATACCATGGACAGGCAGAGTAACTAACAGGGAAGTGTTAAATCATATAAAACCAGATACATTACTAAAAGCTAAAATCATGAGACTATGTCGGATTTACTTTGGCCATCTCATTTATGCAAATTCATTGGAGAAGTGCTAGGAATGGTTAATGTTAGTAAATGGTTAGTAAATATCTGGTGGACAAAATTGCTCAGATTCGGGCTGGCCTGGACTCTGACTGGGCAGTATCTGACGAGAGGAAAACGATGAATTTGGCCGAGAACATTTGGGAAGAGTTCGATCCTGTGACTCCGGATGAAGTGGACAAGATCATGGGGAAACTAAGTGCCGCCACATGTTTGTTGGACCCGTGTCCCTCCTGGCTAGTCTATGCATCTCGGGAGGTTACACGAGGCTGGCTCCTAGCAGTTATCAATGCCTCACTGAGTGAGGGGTACTTCCCTGCCGCCTTGAAAGAGGCGGTGGTAAGGCCCCTCCTCAAGAAACTGGCATTGGATCCAGCTATTTTAAACAACTTCCATCCTGTCTCCAACCTTCGCTTTCTTGCAAAGGTCGTTGAGAGCGTGGTGGCACGACAGCTCCCTTTGAACCTGGAGGAAGCTGAATATCTGGATCCGTACCAATCGGGTTTCAGACCCGGGTATAGCACGGAGACGGCATTGGTCGCACTGGTGAATGATCTCTGGCGGGCCTGAGATAGAGGTTATTCCTCTGTCCTGGTCCTATTAGATCACTCAGCGGCTTTTGATACCATCAACCACGGTATCTTACTGCGTCGTCTTGAGGGGTTGGGAGTGGGAGGCACCGTTCTGCGGTGGTTCTCCTCCTACCTCTCGGACCGTTTGCAGACGGTGTTAGCAGGGGGGCAGAGGTCAAGCCCTAGGCCTCTTAGTTGTGGAGTGTCTCAGGGATCGGTGCTCTCGCCCCTCCTGTTCAACATCTATATGAAGCCGCTGGGAGAGATCATCTGTGGCTTCGGGGTGAAATATCATCAATATGCTGATGATACCCAGCTATTCATCTCCACCCCGAACCAACCCAGTGATGCCCTCGATGTGATGTCCCGTTGCCTGGAAGCGGTAAAGATCTGGATGGGGAAAAACAGGCTTCGACTCAACCCGGCCAAGACTGAGTGGCTCTACATACCGTCATCTCGTTTAGTCCAAGAGGTTCCATCTTTGACTATAGGAGGAGAGATGTTACCTCCCATTGATAGAGCACGCAATCTGGGCGTCCTCCTAGATTCACGACTCAGTTTTGAAGATCATATTGGAGTCGTGGCTAGGGGGGCATTTGCCCAGATTCGCCTAATATACCAATTACGCCCCTTTCTGGACCGAGATGCCCTACGTACAGTCACCCATGCACTCGTTACCTCCCGTATAGACTACTGTAATGCTCTCTACATGGGGCTGCCCTTGAAGACCACCCGGAGGCTTCAGCTGGTGCAGAGTGCAGCTGCACGGGTTGTGATGGGAGCACCCTGATACTCCCATATTACACCCCTCCTGCGTGAGCTGCACTGGCTACCGGTTGCCCTCCGGGTGAGATTTAAGGTGCTGGTACTTACCTTTAAAGCCCTACATGGCTTAGGCCCGGGATACTTGCAGGACCATCTGCTGCCGGGAACAAATTCCCATCGCCCAGTATGCTCACACAGAGAAGGCCTCCTCAGGGTACTGTCAGCTAGGCAATGTCGGCTGGTGACCCCCAGGGGGAGGGCCTTCTCTGTGGGAGCGCCAGCCCTATGGAATCAGCTCCCCCCTGAGCTTCGGATGGCCCAAAATCTCCAATCCTTTCGCCGCGGCCTCAAAACACTCCTTTTCCACCAGGCTGACCTGGACTGACAGGCATTTTAATTAATTATATTTACAATTTTTAATTTATTTTTAGTTTTTAATTTTAATTTATTGCACAGATGATTTTAATTTTATTTTTATCTTAATTTCTGTACTTATTATATGTTTTGTTGTTAGCCGCCCTGAGTCCTTCGGGAGATAGGGCGGGATATAAATCCCATCAATAAATAAATAAATAAATAAATAATGGTCAAGAAGGGGCAAGCACAGAACTCATTGGCTTGATAGCATTAAATCTGATACAAAGTTGAACATCCAACAATTGAAAGAAGCTGTGCTTGACATGGTAGCATGGAGAGCACTTGCCTACAAAGTTATCAAGAGTCAGACATGACTAAATGGTTAAAACAACAACAACTGAATGCCATGCCACTAGAGATAATAAAGACATTATTTCCCAAGTCCAAGTCATAGAAAATATCTACACAGGAAACAAAAGTTGTCCAAATTCCAAATCCTGTCCTAAAGCCCCACTGAAATAAATTTGACTATAAGCAATCTGATTCTTTTTAGATTCTATGGAAGTATGTGCTGATTTCAAGGTGTTTCTGCAAAGATATCAGCAGGCAATATCCTGATCATGATTTCAAATAAAAGGATAGATTCTATGGAAGCATCACATTTGATTTGAAATACAAAAGTGTGACATTTTGCTTGATATTTTGAGAGAAAAAATATCAGAGAGTAATTTATTAAAACAATAATCTCATATTAGAAGAGATTATGTCAGGTACAAAAGGTCCACACGTGAAGGTCCAATTAAACTGATTTACTAATAAATAGCCTATACATGGGAATCTTCTTAACTAATGGTTAGCACCAGCTTGAAATTAGATAAAGGTCCACAAAATTCAAGGAAGGTTGGACTTAGTCTGCTTATGGTTATTTAGAAATTGTAGGCTGGTTCCTATTTTAACTATGCCCTCAGGTTCTGCCACTCCTTCTCCTTCAGATTATTTCAAAATGTGCCAAGGTAAATTAGCCAGAATTCATTGGCCTTACAGTGGCTCCAGACCATCTAAGATACAGAAAGCATCTTTTATGACTACGGTCATAACAAACGCTTCATCCATCCATCCCAGAATGTGTTTACCCTCAATAAAAATAGAATGCCACATATAGCAATTTTTTTTCAACATTCAAAGGCAAGTTGGAAATGTATCTCTCAATTTACAAATTTAAATGACAAGGAAATCAATAAAGACAAAAAAGATTCCAGGCTCAAAGGGGAGGGAGGAGGCTAAAGAATGAAATGAAATAGTCAAAGCAATATGTAAATTACAGCAGGTTTCCCTAACCTGATGATTCTAGAGAAGTAAAATAGCCTCTTTTGTCCAGCCTTCAGGACCATAATTTTGATTGCTAGAGATTCCAGGAGTTGTAACAATGGATGGCACTGGGGAATTGTTGAATAATTTTGCTTTCTTAATTGACAAGAAACATTTGCCATATTGGAACATTTCCATTACAGATCTCAAAAGAGCCATCTTGGAAAAAGAAACAGCCAGATTGATTGAGTAAAAGACTGCTAAACTTACCTACATCAAAACATTTCAGGCTATCTCTGAAGGTTTCAAAAAACCACAACAGATTGCTAATTCATAAAGTATAAATAATATGTCCCACATATACACAATCCCACATATACACAATCACCCTGTCTTCCATCTTGTCTTCCTTCCTCCATCCTAACCTACATCTGTAGGAGATGACCAGGATGAGCCCGATGGAGGGGTCAAGTGCATCAGAAGTCGTGAGTCCCTGTGCGCCCACAAGAGATCTAAGTCCAGCACACTTTAAATGCCTCTCTTATCTCCTGTGCATTTCCCTTGGCTGCTGGTTGGTCAGATTCTTGTAGAGAGCTTAAGCTTGCAATAAATCTTTATACTCATTTGAACTGCCTGAATCTTCTCAGGGGTTGGTCCTCTCGCCTCTCCTGTTCAACATCTATATGAAGCCGCTGGGTGAGATCATTCGTGGTTTTGGAGTTGGGTATCATCAGAATACTGATGATACCCAACAGAATACAGCTTTTTATTTCGACCCCAAACCACCCCAGTGATGCCCTCGACATGATGTCCCATTGCCTGGAGGCGGTTCGGGTCTGGATGGGGAGGAACAGGCTTCGGCTCAACCCTGACAAGACTGAGTGGCTATGCGTACCGGCATCTCGGGAAATTCAGAATATTCCATCTCTTTCTATGGGGGGTGAGTTATTACCCCCCATAGATAGGGCCCACAACTTGGGAGTCCTCCTAGACTCACAGCTTTCTTTTGAAGATCACATAGTGGCTGTGACTAGGGGGGCCTTCGCCCAGGTTCACCTGGTGTGCCAGTTGTGGCCCTATCTAGACCAGGATGCCCTGTGTACGGTCACTCATGCGCTCGTGACCTCTCATTTAGACTACTGCAACGCTCTCTACATGGGGCTGCCCTTGAGGACCACTCGGAGGCTCCAACTGGTGCAGAATGCAGCCACAAGAGTCGTGTTGGGAGTCTCCTGATACTCTTATGTTACACCTTTGCTCCATGAGCTGCATTGGCTTCCAGTTGTCTTCTGGGTGAGATTCAAGGTTTTAATTTTAATTTAATTTATTAATATTTCTATACCGCCCTTCTCCCAAAGGACTCAGGGCGGTGTACAGGGCAAGAATAAAACACAGAGTTACAAAAATTAAAAGGTAATTAAATACATGCCCATAAAAACAGTTGATACATAATAAAACCCCAATAATAATAATAAAATACCCCACCAATCCCCCCTCAGGCCAGGCCGGCTTGTTCGAACAGGTATGTTTTCAGATCGCGGCGAAAGGAGCGAAGATCGGGCGCTGTCCGGAGCTCAACCGGTAATTGGTTCCATAGCTCCGGGGCGCCCACAGAGAAAGATCTCCCCCTGGGGGCCACCAATCGACATTCTCTGACCGGTGGCACCCTGAGGAGGCCCTCTCTGTGGGAACGCACAGGGCGGAGGGAAGTTGATGCCGGCAGCAGGTGTTCCCTAAGGTACTCCGGACCCCTGCCATGTAGGGCTTTAAACACAATTACTAGTACCTTGAATCTCACCCGGAAGACAACTGGTAACCAATGCAGCTCACGGAGCAGAGGTGTAACGTGGGAGTATCGGGAGACTCCCAACACAACTCTCGCGGCTGCATTCTGTACCAGTTGGAGCCTCCGGGTGGTCCTCAAGGGTAGCCCCATGTAGAGAGCGTTGCAGTAGTCCAGACGAGAGGTCACGAGCGCGTGAGTGACCGTGCATAAATCATCCCAGCTTAGATAGGGCCGCAACTGGCACACCAGGCGAACCTGGGCGAAAGCCCCCCTAGTCACAGCTCCTATATGGTCTTCCAAAGTGAGCCGTGAATCTAGGAGGACTCCCAAGTTGCGAGCCCTATCTATGGGGGGTAATAGTTCACCCCCCATAGCAAGAGGTGGAATGTCCGAATAAACCCGGGATGAAGGTATGCAAAGCCACTCAGTCTTGTCGGGGTTGAGTTGAAGTCTGTTCCTCCCCATCCAGACCCGAACCGCCTCCAGGCAACGGGACATCACGTTGAGGGCATCACTGGGGTGGTTTGGGGTCGAAAGGAAAAGCTGGGTATCATCGGCGTACTGATGATACCCAACTCCAAAGGTGCTGGTAATGACCTTTAAAGCCCTACATGGCATGGGTCCGGAGTACCTTAGGGAGCACCTGCGGCCGGCATCAACTTCCCTCCGCCCAGTGCGCTCCCACAGAGAGGGCCTCCTCAGGGTGCCACTGGTCAGAGAATGCCAGTGGGGCAATTAAGCTGACTTTGTAATAATGCCGCTTGGGGTGTGTGTGAAAGCCCTAATAAGCAGGCATATACATAGAATGAAGGCTACTGCTAAGCTTGTAAGCCGCCCTGAGTCTTCGGAGAAGGGCGGGATATAAATGGAATTAAAATAAATAAAATAAATAAATAAATAAATAAATAAATAAATAAATGTGAATTTATTCTTTACCTCAATTTTCCAAATCAACACAAACTGAAAAGTCATCTAAATTGTAACTTGTGATATGTCTGTTATTAGAGCAAGACTAGTGCATGTGTGAACAACCAGGTCCACATGTGAAGGTTTCAATTATACAATGTATTGCTCCAACCTTAAACCTTAAACCTTATTGTTCAAACCTATACACAGGAATCTTTTGAGACTAACTGTCTGCATCTGGGTAGGACTGGATAAGGTTCAATAGCATTCAAGGAGGGTTGGACTTTACACATGTGTCCATGTAGGGATTCCAGACCAATTCCCCACTTGACTCTATCCCCTGATTCTGCCAGTCTCTCTCCAATGCCTGGTTAGTAACTGATTACAGTCCATCACAGTGTTTCTCAACCTTTACAACTTTAAGCTATGTGGACTTCAACTTTCAGAATCCCTCAGCCAGAAATTTCCACCAGAAAACAGTCCATCAATCCACAAGAACACTAAGCTAGACTAGGAAACTGTAAAAAAATATTTTGGGAAAATTAAATGGCAAATCTTTTATCTTTATCTTTATTAGACTTATATACCGCCCTTCTCCCATAGGACTCAGGGTGGTTTACAAGGTTTTTAAAATAACAATACAACAATTACAAAAAATTAAGAACAGTTAAAATAATTACATTTAGGCCTTGAATAAATATAAAACCCCAATTAAAATCCAATTAAAACCCCAATTAATACTCTCAGTCCAGGCCAGAAAGCTCAAAGAGCCAAGTCTTCAGGTCCCGGCGGAATGAGCAAAGGTCAGGGGCAGTCCTGAGCTCTACGGGCAGCTGGTTCCAAAGGGCAGGCGCATCCACAGAGAAGGCCCTCCCCCTGGGTATTATCCGCCGGCAATCTTTCATAGTTTTCTTATGAAAATTCTATGGATTTGTCTGTAAGCTCACAAGCAGTAAAGCTCAATTCAAGGGCGATCCACCCTTAAACAAACAAACAATGGGGGGGATGGTATTTAAGCTTGATCCTACATTTTTCCTAATGTATATATTTGTAATTATTTTTGACAAAATAATTGTACATGGGTGAATCTTCTGGAAAAACGTGCATGTAACAAAATTGCCTTATATGTGTTCTCAAAACAAAAGTATTACACTTAGTTAACTTTTTTGTAACATTTCCAGATTCTTACATTTCCCCATAGTTCAAATGCCCAGAAACATTAAGATATTGCCCATAGGGTAAATATTTTGGCACCTGTCCATAATATAACAGAGTGCACTCAGCATTCTGTAATCATAATGTTTTAATGCACATAATGGCTATGTGCAGATATGCCTCAGAAAAGCTAGCAATCATTATGCACTTAAAAATGTCATCACCATCATAATAAATGACTTGCACACATTGTGAACTTGGAATATCAGACTACAAAAACAAATATTGATCACTGCACTGCCAAGGCCTTTGTTGGGCATTTTCTATAAAGAAAAGAAGCAAGAATGAGCAACCATGCTGGCTTCATTCTTCTCACATCATTTAGTTGCAGTTGAAAGTAAAAGGACTGCCCAGTTTCTCAGTTTAAACTTTGTGAAGAATCTCAACTGATAAGGTAGTCCTCGGCTTACAGCAACAGTTCAGCTCAAACATTTCTGTTGCTAAGTGAGACAGTTAAGTTAGTCTTGCCCTATTCTATAACCTTTCTTGCCACAGTCGTTAAGGGAATTGCTGCAGTTGTTAAATTATCAGAAGTTCGCAAAACGTGATCTCTTAACTCTGTAGCCATTATAAATATGAGTCAGTTGCCAAGAGTCTGAATTTTGATCACATTACTTAGTGAGGATGCTGCAGCAGTCGTAAGTGTGAAAAACAGTCACTTTTTCCAGTGCCTTTTAACTTTGAATGGTCACTAAATGAACTGTTGTGTCGAGGAGTACCTGTACATGAGACTCTGCATTAAAGAAAGTGTCCCGTCAGATGTCAGGATGACAGTAAGAATTGAAAGGCAGATTGAGTGCCCAATCTCATCAGTACACATACTGGTATATGCACAAATACCTGAGAAACCTCAAGTGATCTTTTGCATTGGGAACAGTTCAAAGACTACATTTCTATATCAATTAATCTCTTTAGACAAAGTTCCTCGTTCTTCAGCAAGAGACATGCCGGCCCTCTTGATGGTGGAAAATGTTGTTGATTGTAGAAATGTATTACGATCTAGCTCTGTGTGGGTTTGACAACTTATGCCCCCTCCTCCTCCTCCTCCCAAAACAAACAATGAAAAATTGATAATTCAACAAAGCATATAAATGTCTACCTTGTCTGCCTTCCTTTCTTTTCCACAGCCTACATTTTTGCCATCTTCCATTTGGGAAATTATTATTGCCAGTGAAACACTGAACAGCCAGGATTACAAATTCACTTTCTAAGCAGCATCCAATTACTGTTTGAGACTCTGCAGGCAGAGCTCCTAAATATATCAGAGTGCATTTAATATTTAAAGCCTGCTTAAAAGAAAGACAATTATCTGCAGTGAATGGCCTGCTAAGTGTTTGGTTATTCTCCTGCATGTTAAAACTTCAGAGAAACAAAATTCAGCTTTAGATGAAAAAGTTTATTCTTCCTTTCCTGGAAAAAAAAACACAAACCAAAACAAACAAATCTCCCAGGCTCACCCCTAGCAGATATGTAGGTACCAATCTTTGCTTCAAATTTACAGGTGCAAGGACTGCTCCCTTTGCAAGTAGAATGTGGATTTTTTAAATAAATATTTATATCTGAATGGTACTTATGGAAACCAGGTTGATTAGGAACCAAATATTCTATATAGTATACTATCAAAAGGGCAGGCTAGCAATGAAAGAGCACATAAGGCACCTGTATTTTAACAATTGTACCAATGAAAAAAATGAAGAAATCAGTAGCTGAAATTCCCTCTCTTCCAATGAAAGATACAGACCTCCTTTGTATTTGGTTTCCCTAGATACTGACTCTGGCTTTGATTTGCACACTGAGACTGTTAGAAAGCTATAAAGGAAACCAAGCTGTACAAAGGTTGTGTTTGAATCATAAAGGTATATTGGATTTATACTAGTTTTAATTGCCAGATCTGCCTGCAAAGAATGCAAGGAATTCTAGACCAAGTACAGGGGTAGAGAATTACCATTCAAAAGTCCCTAATTCCCTTCACTCAACTATAGTTGCCAAGGTTCTCTCAAGTGGCTATTAAGCAGTATAAAGAGTGCAGTATGTGTATGCTCATTTAGAATAACAGTCTGAAATTTTAACAAGCTCATCAAACACTTCTGCTCAGTTGGGTACCTGCAGGATCTGCCAGCCGCTGACAGCTACTTTTCTACATTAGCTCATGGCTAATAAAGTAAGGGAGGCTGAAAAATAATTTGCCAGAACTCTCCTAACCATTTCCGCTATACACAGTCTGGGGAAAAAAACACAGCCTTTTCCTTAACTGAAGAATCCATCCTATTCAAAAAGGATTTTACCTGTAATTTTTCAGTCCCCAAAGATGCTGGAGGAGAAATAAGCAAAATCACTGAGCCAAATTGCATGTTCAAGTCATCATGTTTTTCCTTTCTATTGTACTTTCAACTCATCTCATCTACAGCCAAGGAAGCCTTTATAGTAGGGCAGTATAAAGTAGGGTATATAAAACTAGCTTTATGTATACATTACAGCACCAGCAATGAATAAAAGGGGAAAAATAAATATTACTGCCTATCCCTGCTGCACTCACCCCCCAAATTTTAATTCATTCCCTTTGAACTTTGGTAAAAAGTGATTGAGGATGGATGGCTAAACAGTATTCAATCTCTTCGCCAACCTAATGAATTCTTCTTTTGCTATTAGTGCTTATTCAAAGGCAAGTCTACTTGTAAGTGAAGAAAGTGCTCCTCATCTTTATACTGCATTAGCATGTGTACTTTGAAAGGGTGCAGTCTTTCAAATTTCAGCCTCTTGCATCAAGCTGTTCTCTAATTGCTAGAAGCAGTTTGTTTGATGCTTTTATTATGTAAATTCACATTCATCATTACCCTTTGACAATCAGAATCCAATTTTTCCTCCACTGCCATTATCAGCACATCTGTCCTCCAGCTCATGAGATATATATTAAAAAAATACAAATAGGCAATTGTCTCTTGCTTGAACCTATGCCAACAAACAATATGGCTTTTCTATCTGGAAAAGAATCCCTAAATAGAATTTGATGGACAAAATATAGAGAATAATATCTGACATTACAGATGTGCCAACTATCATCTCTATAGATTGGTTACAATTGTTTGATAATCATTGTCAGAGCTGGAAAGGAAACTGAAATGTCAAACTTGAACAATTATTTGTCATCTGCCTATCTCTTCTGTCAAATCTGCTTTGGACACAGGTAAAGCATGTTGAACCTTAAGGATATAGCAGAGACCCTTGCAAAATGAATGTTGAGTCACCATAAGTGACTTAAAAAATACAACACAAAAAATATTTGATCTACAACCTAATCTACACCACAAATAATTGTCCACAACAATTGACAAGATACATGTCACCAGATGGTGAAATAACTTTATTTCCCAGGCTCTATTTGTGCAATATGTTTAGCCAAAAGTATACTTAGCATGCATAGCAGCACCATGTCATTATTTGCTGTAAAATAAGAAGAGTTTGTGGCTCAGTCTGAACAGCAAGCTTCACAATCTAGCTTCATGCCCATTTCAGGGTCAAATAATATGGCATGCATGGGAATGAGGAATAACAAAGCATTTTTCTGTAAAGCATTTTATTTATTTATTTATTTATTTATTTATTTATTTATTTATTTATTTATTTATTTATATTTATATACCGCCCTTTCCCGAAGGACTCAGGGCGGTTTACAGGATATTTAAAAGAAAATCAATACAAAAGTTAAAACAAATTAAAAAAGATTAAATGAAACCCTGAGAAAAAATAAAAACCCCAGTTAAAATTAAAAATTAAAATTAAAAATTCTCAGCCTGGGCCAGAGAGCTCGAAGAGCCAGGTCTTCAGGTCCCGGCGGAATGAACGGAGGTCGGGGGCAGTCCTAAGCTCCGCGGGCAGCTGGTTCCAAAGGGCAGGCGCACCCACTGAGAAGGCCCTACCCCTGGGTGTTACCCGCCGGCAATCTTTAACCGGCGGCACCCTGAGAAGACCCTCCCTGTGGCAGCGCACTGGACGAAGGGAGCTTGATGCTGGCAGCAGGTGTTCCCTCAGATATCCCAGACCCTCACCATTTAGGGCTTTATAGGTCATCACCAGCACCTTGAATCTCACCCGAAGGGCAACTGGAAGCCAATGCAGCTCGCGGAGTAGAGGTGTTACACGGGAGTATCGGGAGACCCCCATCACGACTCGTGCGGCCGCATTCTGCACCAGCTGAAGCATCTGGGTGGTCCTCAAGGGCAGCCCCATGTAGAGAGCGTTGCAGTAGTCTAAATGGGAGGTCACGAGTGCATGAGTGACTGTGCGTAGGGCATCTCGGTCCAGGTAGGGTCGCAACTGGCGCACCAGATGAACCTGGGCAAAAGCCCCCCTGCTCACGGCTCCTATATGATCTTCAAAATTGAGCCATGAATCCAGGAGGACGCCCAAGTTGCGAGCCCTATCAACGGGGGGTAACACCTCACCCCCCATCGTTAGAGATGGAATAGTCTGGTTGACCCGAGATGCCGGTATGCACAGCCACTCAGTCTTGGCAGGATTGAGACGAAGCCTGTTTCTCCCCACCCAGATCCGGACCGCTTCCAGACAACAGGACATCACGGCGAGGGCATCACTGGGTTGGTTCGGGGTGGAGAAAAAAAGTTGGGTATCATCAGCGTACTGATGATACCCCACCCCGAAACCATGAATGATCTCGCCCAGCAGCTTCATATAGATGTTGAACAGGAGGGGCGAGAGAACCGACCCCTGAGGAACTCCACAAATGAGAGGCCTCGGGGCGGACCTCTGCCCTCCCGTCAACACCGACTGCGAGTGGCCCAGGAGATAGGAGAACCACTGCAAAACAGTGCCTCCCACTCCCAACCCCCTGAGACGCCACAGTAGGATACCATGGTCGATGGTATCAAAAGCCGCTGAGAGATCTAATAGGACTAGGACAGAGGAACAACCCCTGTCCCGAGCCTGCCAGAGATCATTCACCAGCGCGACCAATGCCGTCTCCGTGCTGTGCCCGGGCCTGAAACCCAATTGGTATGGGTCCAGATAATCAGTTTCATCCAGGAACAGAGGAAGCTGATGCGCCACCACACTCTCAACAACCTTTGCCAGAAAGCGAAGGTTGGAGACCGGATGATAGTTATTTAAAACAGCCGGGTCCAGGGCAGGCTTCTTGAGGAGGGGTCTCACCACTGCCTCCTTCAGGGAGGCGGTGAAGACACCGTCTGTCAAGGAAGCAGTTATTACTGCCTGGAACCAGCCTCATGTCTCCTCTCGAGCTGCATAAACCAGCCAGGAGGGGCACGGGTCCAATAAACAGGTGGTGGAGCTCAGCCTCCTCCTCATCCTGTCCACATCATCAGGGGAAACAGGATCGAACTCAGTCCAGATAACATGCTCAAGACCGTCCGATTCCTCCACGTCAGACTCCGCCCAGTCAGAGTCCAAACCGCCCCAGATCTGAGCGATTTTGTCCATCAGATGATGACTAAACTCCTCGGCCCGCCCCTGCAAGGGATCCTCCCTCACCTCCTGGTTAAGAAGGGAGCGAGTCACCCTAAACAGGGCGACCGGGCGATTATCTGCGGACGCGATGAGGGCAGCGATGTAATTAGCCTTCGCCGTCTTCATCGCCGCAAGATAAGATCTTATAAAGATTCTTAACTGCAATCGGTCAGATTCGGATCGGGTGGATCTCCAACAGCTCTCTAGACCCTGTCTCCGACGCTTCATCTCCCAGAGCTCCACAGAAAACCATGGAGCCCAACGGGATCTGCGCCGGGTCAGGGGTCACAAGGGCACAACACAGTCGAGTGCCTCAGCGGCCGCCCTATCCCAGGCATCAACCAAGGCATCAACTCGGCTGTGAGTTAGGGTGATGGGTATAGACCCAAGCACCATCTGGAACCGTTCCGGGTCCATGAGGTGCCTGGGGCGGAACCACCTGGTCGGTTCCGCAGCCCAGCAGTGGGGGGTAGCATAACGGAAGACCAGCCACAGGAGATAATGGTCGGACCATGACAGGGGAACAATGACCGGTGAACCCCCTCCCAGATCATCCAACCACTGTCCGGACAGGAACACCAGGTCAAGAGTGTGACCCCCCACATGAGTCGGGCCCTGAATTACTTGGGTCAGGCCCATAGCTGTCATGGAAGCCATGAACTCCCGAGCCAACTCAGACGACCCTCCCAGTGAAGGCAGGTTGAAGTCACCCAGCACCATAAGCCTGGGGAACTCCACTGCCAAATTTTATGTGACAAAAGGCATAGAATTATATTTTATACAGTTACTTTTCCCTGTTTCTCTGTGGATTCTAAACTACGATCAGGTCAGAGGATGATTTTGAAGGAAACCAAATGTCATGGAGTTTTGTCTCATTTCTATTCCTCTAAAAGCTTAAGAATGGCTTCACACAAGAAAAAAAGGAGCTATTCCCTTTAAAAGGAATGCAGCTGTTACAAACACACTGGATTTCAAAATGCCAGAAGAAAGAAAAACAAAAGAGGGAGGGAGGGAGGGAGGGAGGGAGGGAGGGAAGGAAGGAAGGAAGGAAGGAAGGAAGGAAGGAAGGAAGGAAGGAAGGAAGGAAGGAAGGAAGGAAGGAAGGAAGGAAGGAAGGACTGCAGCATATTTGTATCCAGATGTTCATGCTATGTAGAATTATGCTTTGTTGAAGAATTCCATAGAACAGGGATCTCCAACACTTGGGCCACAGACCAGTACTGTTCTGTGGCCTGTTAGAAACCAGGTGTCAGGTGAAGAGGCAGCAGTGCTCAGCAGCTTGACATGGGATTAAAGAAAGGTAAGTGGGAGAGAGAAGCACCAGGTGAAAGAAAAAAAGTTAAGCCAGAGGGGACCAGATGCACCAAATGGCCAAGAGAGTCAAAGCCAGAAGAATCAAGGTCAGAAGCAAGACCCAACACTACAAAATGTGGCAATAGTATGATGTCAATCAATGCCAACAGCAGTTCCAAAAAAAGATTGGAATTGAGCTGAGTTAGCTGACCACAGGGCACAGCAAGAAAAAGACCCAAGGGAGAAGTAGGGGTGGGATGTGAGATTAGTACCAGGATAGGGTTAAGATAAAGCTGAAGGTGGCACAGATAAGAATAGACCTAAGAATAGATGCCAGGTAACGAGGGCTTTGGAACAATAGTGAAATGGAAGTTCGAATAGAGATAAATAAGAAAAATAGGATGAAACTGAAAAGATTAAAACAGCCTTTAGTAATAATAGATGCAGGAGAGAGGCATGGAATGTAAATTAGAAAGTAAAAGATAGCCTTTCTTGTACAATGAAAAATAGCATATTTTTTGTAAAGCAGCATTTTACAAGTGGAATTGATTTGCATGCATCCTGCTTGATCTCAGAACCAGCCTGAACTCATAACAGATCAATATGGAAGAAGACCAGATGACGGGGGTCTGCATGCACACATATGGCCATGAGCACATAATGGCTCCTGCACATTTAACATTGACTTACAATTTTTACAACATTTAGCCCAGATGGTAATATAAGACAATTCTCCCCAATAAAAAGTTAGGCAGAACACACAAACACAAACCCACAAGTCTGTTTTATGGTTAATTTAGGATGTCAATGCCAAACCAATCCAGCATACTTCTTTCTCTCCATCAGTAAATATGAGGGTATTATTGTTGTTGTTGTTGTTGTTGATGATGATGATGATCATCATCGCACAGTCAGCCAGATGTTCAGACTGGATTTGGCATTTTTGTCTACCTATCAAGTCCTTACCAAGGACTTGTGATAGGCAGATGTGGATGTTTGATGTTCAAGCGGTTCTCCAGTTGTTTTGGGATTGCACCCAAGGCACTTATTACTATTGGTACTACCCTTGCTTGTCTTTGCCACAGTTGTTCTATTATTATTATTATTATTATTATTATTATTATTATTATTATTATTATTATTATTATTATTATTATTATTATTATTATTAATAATAATAATAATAATAATAAATTATTATTAATTGTTTATTATTATTATTATTATTATTAATAATAATAATAATAATAATAATAATAAATTATTATTAATTGTTTATTATTATTATTATTATTATTATTATTATTATTATTATTATTATTATTATTATTAACCCATTTAACTGCAAAGCATCTGTATACAAGTATGCATATATTTTAGAGTGTGCATATATATACATATACGCCTGCAGAAGCCACACTGCAGGAAAGAGGAGAACTTTGAGCAAAAAAATAATAAACAGCTATCAAAAATTAGCTGCCTATAGAATGAGATATTCAATTTTAAAAATTAATTGATTTCACATATGCTCATAATTTGTCTCTCATGCCCACACATTTTTTCATAAACATGAAAATATACATATACAGCCCTTTTTCCTTCTAGAAAACCTCAAAACCAGATGGAGATGGAGTAAGGGAAAGGGAAGCTGTACTAGCAGGGAGGGAGGAAGTGAGGAAGGGAGGGAGGGAGGGAGGGAGGAAGGAAGGAAGGAAGGAAGGAAGGAAGGAAGGAAGGAAGGAAGGAAGGAAGGAAGGAAGGAAGGAAGGAAGGAAGGAAGGAAGGGCTTTGTTAGTTGTTACAAAAAGGATTAAGTTTAAACTAAACTGGAATTCACAGACTCCTGGCTACTAACGTGATGCCTTAACCACTACACAAAACTGGGTCTCTTCTCTCAGATGAATATGGTATGAAATAATTAGTCTGATCTTTCTACAATCTTTTTGTTCCTTAGCCCAGTCAGCACAAATTGCAATCCACTATATTGAAGGGAGCTTAACGTCATAGATCTAATAAGACAAGCAGGGACAAAACAAAAGTTTAGGGCTATTTTGGCAAATCATGATAAAAAAATAAAAAGATGTTCAAACACGGACACTTGCAAGCTTTTGCTATCTTTTGCTATCTAGCAGGGAGGGGAAAAAACATATACTTCAGAAATGTTATATTTTTTTCCTTGGCAACACAGAAAGATTCCTGTGAATCATTAATGCTACATCTGTTCATGGAAAGGCTACATTGAAGTAAGAGGACAGATAGACAGATGCACAATTGCACTAGAATCAAAATCATTAAAATTAAGTATTTGCACAATTGCTACAAGCTCAAAAGTGGCTCTGTCCTTCCTGCCTTATACATCATATTATCCATATTAATAGTTGCCAGGCTCCTGAAAGATAAGCATGTTAGAAGCTAGAATAGCTCCTGTGGAGGGTTTGATGGGTTTCAATATTATCTGCCATTTGGAAACAGCTGAAAATGTAGCTTTTCTGGAGGGTGTCTGAGTGTTGATGCCAACAACTGTTTAGGGATTTTTGTATGGAATTATTTTTATTATGTGCATTTTTTTTGGTGAGCTGCTGAGATTCTACTTATGATTGTTGCAGGATAAAATATTGAATGAATGAATGAATGAATGAATGAATGAATGAATGAATGAATGAATGAATGAATGTATTATCTTGATAGCTATTTCAAGGAAATTTGCCTTCGTGAATCAAACCAATTGTCATCCTTATTCTCTCACTTCCACCACCATCAAAGACAATCAATTGAATGCAAACTATGTTCCATCTTGACAATATTATTGACCTTATTAAGACTCACATTATGCCTGAAGGTTTCTTTTCCCAATTCATCTACTGTAGTGAGCAAATGGAGCCATAGGCAACTTTCCTCCACAGTCCAGGATAGTTGTATCTAGCCAGTATTCTCCAGTTACTAGAATCTCCAGTTTATATGACTAATGGGGATTCTAAGAATTATCCCAAAACATTTGGGAGGTTCCCAGTTGCTGAAGTCTGGCCTAATGACTAGATCCATCTCAATGAGGAAGAAAGAAAGATTTATAACAATACTTGGGAAAGCATTTTGCCAGCTTCATAACTCCATAACCCTCAAGCTTCCTGTTTAACCTTTTAAATGTCAAATCAGTTACATGTAGGGTGTTTGAGTGTGAGCTTGTGTGTGTGTGTGTGTGTGTGTGTGTGTGTGTGATTGATTAGATCAGGGCTTTTCAACCGGTGGTAGGTGTTATGTACTGGGCTTTTTGAGGGAATACCTCGTGGGTTGCTGGATCAGCTAACGGCTCTCCAGCAACCCAGACTACAAGTCTCCTGTGCTGCAATTTACTATCTCCAGGCGGTAATGGTTGATTCAAATATATTGGCTGCTGTCTAGGGGCTAGACAATATATTGCGGCTAGTTGCAGCCATTTCCCCAGTACAGTCATTGCACGAAATAAATGATGAGTTACCCTGTACTCCATTCTGCATCTTCATTCCTGCGCCAAAGAACCTGCTATTTAACAGTAGGTATACCACCTGTGGTACATTAGGACGTGGCAGGTGATACATGGCCCTGCCCAGCCAAGTGTAGTGGGGAGGGAACGAGCCAGTGCAGCACAGTCCTCCGGAGCTGCAGTGTGGCTGGGGTGAGGCAAAGGCCCCAGGATCATTTCCGGCTCACCTGGAAGAGAAAGGAGGAGGAGGGGGTGGAGACAGGAGAGGATATAAAAGGAGGCAGTTTGGGTGGGAGAGGGAAAGAGAAAAAAAGAGGCAGCCTTGAGAGGAGGCGGAGTCAGCTCTAGCTACACTGAAGGGAAAGAAGGAGGAGGGTGGGAGGAGAGGAGCGGAGATCAAGCAGGCCAGCTATGAGCTGATCTACAACTTCTGTGGCAGCCACAAACAGGCAAGAAATGCAGTGGGGGAGGGGTCACCCTCCATGAGGAATGAAGAAAGGCAGCATCGGCTGGAGGTGAGGCACGGAGGGAGGGAGATGGAGAGTGGAAGGATTCTTACATGCTTTCGTGACTTGGAAGTTCTGGGATTTGTGCAGTGTGGGCTTTGTGTTCTTAAGGATTGTTTGGCAATTTCTATTTGGCTGATGGCTGATGTCTCATGTTAGCTTCTATTGTTCTCCTATTGTCAACTGTAAGTTTTGCTGCAAGGGATATTGAAATATTTTTCTCCTGAATGGATTTTGCCTGTAGCATTCTTTTACTTATGAATGGAGCCATTTGGGAAGGCTGCCTTAGCCGGCAGCCAGTACTTACTGCATTTTTTTTCTTCTTTAAGCACCAGCTGCCAGCTCCATAACTTTCCTTTCTAGTCAATAGCTAATTCTTAAAAGGGAATGCACCTTTTTAAACTAGTTCACTCAGCAGCTTGTCTTTTCTGTCTCTGGAGGCTTTTCCTTGTTTGATAAATATATGGAAAAGGAAAAATATGGGTTCAGTTTGTTTTTTTCCAAATTCTTCCTTCAGAAGGAGATGGGAATGAGAAAGAGTAAGGCTGGGAAGGAGGGAGGAAGGGAAGGAAATCCTGCCTTAGCACTTGACCACCAGCAGCCCTGCCATTGACTTTGCTTGTCAAAAGGTTGCAAAATGGGATCACATGACCCTGGGACACTGTGAAAAGCATAAATATGAATCAGTTGCCAAGTATCCAAATATAGGTCACATGACCCTGGGGATGCTGCAATGGTCATAAGTGTGAAAATGGTCATAAGACAGGAGGTTTTTTTGGTCAAGTTTTTGACACCTTGCTAGGTGATATTCAAACATTGCCATATCCTAAAAGTGGTACAATTGGTGAAAAGGTTAAAAAGCCCTGGATTAGATAATAGATGATAGAGATAAATGATATATATATAGAGAGAGATGTATGGCATATCTTGCATTCATAACACCCACTGAATAAATGCTTATTACTTGCCCTTGAAGTGATTTTTAAATACCTCAATCAGATTCTTCCTGACCAGTTCCACATTGTTTGCCTGGGGTTCTTCTGCACAAAGAGACAACTTGTTCTTTTGCTTTATGAACTTGAGGTACCCTTGAACCACACGACACGCATTGCACAGAAGATAAGAGTTTTGATGGCAATAGAGCATTTTGGCAGGTTCACTTTTTCATATTCCCTCTGGGGCACATCACTTCTGCTTAGATTTGGAAGCTGACAGAATTCTGCAAGGTTCAAGCACTCTTTTCTCCTTTCCATTTGATCACCCTAATGGATTAATCGACTAAGTGTGCAGGGTGGGAAAGAAGGACAATATGCAGCTGCATATATAGATTTCTTTAAAGGCAAGGCCCCCCTGTGAGATTTCAGTGGAAGAAAAAAAGAGATTTTATGAAAGAAATGTGGATATGGGTGAGACAATATGGGAAAAAGGAATATTAAAAACATTTTAAGAGTAAAGTTGGGTCTCCCAATGGATGTATCTCAAGATCTATGACAAGAAGAGCAAAGAGTCCTGATTGCCTCAGTACAGTGTTTAAAATTAACTGTGCTCACTGAAAAGTGGAAAGAAAACCTATTTCCTCCCATCATCTCATGCATGGAAGAAATATTGTACCTTTGCTGATTTAGCAGAAGCTTAAATGCAAATGCAGAATTATCAAAGACATGCAAATGTATCTAGCAAATGCAAAACCCTTTTTTTTAAAAATGGGAAGTATTAATAAGGATTCTTTCCAAGCTTTGGAGCAGTCTTTTCTTCTGTCCCACTCAAAAAGTACAGTGAGGTTCGCTAAAGAAAAATGTTTGCCATATTTTGTATATAAAGTGTACAACAATGGCAAAACAACGACAACTGTATAATGACCATGTCTGCAGCAACTGTTCAAAGTTACAACTGAATGAATGTTAAGTTAGAGCTGGTCTTTCAAGTTGCAGCTGTTGCAGCATCCTCATGGTCACATGACCAATATTTGGAGGCCACATGAGACTGTGGGAAAGCCTTGTGAGAGGCTAGTAACTGTCTTGGCTGGGATCGCCTCATCAACAGCAAGAGGAAGAAAATGGTGAAGGTCAGTTAGGGGCAGGGGGGAGACAGCAGAGGCAAGTACAGATGTACATGGCTACCAAAAGGGCAGAGATGAGGGGGAAGATAGGTGGGTGGGAACAGTTGATGTGTGCACTGCAATTGCAAATGTACAGATAACAAGGATAACATTGCTATACATCAAAAACATCTCAGAAACCACCAACAGAGAATTACAAGCATACGGTATCACCATAGCATGCAATCCAACTAAAGCCCTTCAAAACATCTTATACAAACCAAAAGACCCAGCAGCCCTAGAAGGAGAAAAGAAGAGTCATGTACAACATACTGTGTAAGAATGGTAACAGCCATTATGCAGAGCAAACAGACAGAAGACTAGCAGAGTGCATCCATCAACACCAACTAACAGACAGAAGACACAGTTAAAACTCCTTAATTTTGCAGCACATGGACAGACTTAACCATAGTTTCAGCTGAGAAACCGTAGACATCCAAGACCAAACTAAATCCAAAAACACTAAGGAATTCCTAGAAATTTGGCATTCAAAGAAATCAGCCATCAACAGGCACATAGAAATAAACCACATTTACACACCATTCAAAAGAGACAATAAAAAAGCTAAGAAGGGATCAAAGAGACCATGATACCTCCTTGCCAGCAATCAAGATAAATAATGGATCAACACCAGGATTAACACTAAATAAACAACAAGTAGTAAACAAGATCGTAATCAGGGAACTATTGTATGTAAATAACCAAGCTCAGAAAGCACCAATGACTTCACAAGAAAACAAATATCAGCCATTTTTAATATACTGTACATCATAGGAACTGAAAATATTAGGCATTAGGGATTATGATAATGAAGCTAATCTAAAAAGTAATTGTGATTTTCAAAATTGGTTAAGCCATTCAAAATAATAATATATAAATGATCTGAAGATATATGGAAAAACACATCTGAGGTAGAATCACTGCTCAACACTGTGAATATGTAGGAAGATGCAGTGGACTAGACTAATGTGCCACCCTCACTATCAACTGGGGGGGGGGAATAGTGAAAAATGAAGAATCAAAATGCATTATGGAAGTAACATTAAGAGTCTTGATGAAGACGATCACTACAAATACATGGGTATCCTTCAAGCTGACAACATCAAGCATACTGAAGTCAAGAAGGTAAGAATTTAATACATCACGAGAGTGAAGAAGATTTTAAAATCCAAGCTCAGTAGAAGAAATAATGTTAAAGCAATTAACACTTGGAGAACTCTAGTCATCAGATGCATAGCTAGACTAGTGGACTGGGCTCAAACAAAATCAAAAGCCCTGGCTAAGAAAACCAGGAAAATAATGACAATGAATCATGCCCTTCAGACTGATTTACTTATCAAGGAGCATGTAATGTTGCAAGTACACTAGGCAGTTTGAGAAGAAAATAGAGCATTGGAAGAATATCTGAAAGATATGCACTGAAGATAGCACATTATGAAGGCTTGCTGAATACTGGAGAGACCAAAGTGACTTACGAGAAAGACCAAATAAAGAACAGAAAGGAGACATAATAAGACAAAGTATTAAAGATCAAGTACAAAAAAGATCTAATGGGCAAAGAAGATAACAAGACCTGGCAACGGCTAAAAGCAGGAAATTTGAAGACAGAGACAAGGGGCTAACTGTAGCTTCACAAGGCTAAGCCTTAAGAACAAATGCATACAAAGCCAGTACTGTGTAGTGGGTCCAACGCAAGGAAGAGACGCCAGCCGGAGTACGTGTTCAGCTCTTTATTGGAAGGGGGGTAGCGTACTGAGGGATGAGGGTTACCTGGCCTCCTTAAGTACCTGGCCAGGTAAGCGGACAGCCAATGGGGTTGGCCCTAGGTTTCCCGCCGAAACTGGGTTTCCCGCCAAAACTGTTCAGGTCAACGCCCCCTGGTGGCTGTTGCTATGCAGGTGCCTGCATACATAACACCCCTCCCCCCTTAGAGAAGAACCACATAACAACGATAACAATTGCAACTAGCTACAACTATGTACACTGTATGTCAACAACAACAAAAAAACGGACTTCCGGTGGCGATGCGATGCTGAAGACAGCCATCTCCGGGATGTCCGCTCCGCAGCTCTGTTGTTTCATCGAAAACAGTGCCGATCAGCTGTTTAGGTGGATCTGAAGCCCCCTCCTCGGGAGAAGAGGAGGGGGTGAGGCCCCAGGTAGGGGTTGAGCTCTCCGGGGCCGCCTGAGCTTAAAGTTTGGGCGGCTGAAGGATTGAGCCCCCCCGAAGCCTGGGTCAGCTCCAGGCTGCGCAGCGTCTCTGCTCCATGATTTTTGGAGCAGAGCCAAGCGTTAGCAACCACCCCTGCCAGAAGAAAAGACTCTTGAGTATTAAGGAGCAGGCAGAGCGGTACAGGAGGTCAAGGTGAAGTGGACTTTTATCTTTACTCTCTAGCTCAATGGATTTTATAGCTTTAAAGTGAAAGTGCGCAACAAGTGAAAGTGGGGGAAGATGGCGGCTAAAACTTCTAAAGCTCTCCAGAGTGCGGGGGCTTCCCCGGTGCAACAGACCTCGTTGCAAGCTTTGCTTCCTCCTGCACCTCCTCCGGCATTGACGCTTAAGGATTTACAAGATGCCTTTGAAAAGCATTCACAATTAATGTCAGATATGATGGATGAAAAGATGGAAAAGCTGGAGGAGAAATTGGAGGAGAAGATGGAAGAGAAGTTTAGAGCAATGAGGGCAGACATTTTGTCTACAATTGAAAGTGTGGCTGAATGTGTGCAGCGTTTGGATGAAAAAGTGGAGGATCTTAGTCAAAAGAACTCTATATTAAAAGTAAAGGTGTTAGAGAATGAAAATATAAGGGACAAAATGGACGGAGAATTGAGCCTTGCCCAGTACCATCAGATGGAGTTTGCTATTAGAATCAGGGGCTTAAAAGAGAATCCTAAAGAAGATTTAAAGCAGCTGGTCTCTGAGGCTTTGGAAGCGGTATTGGGCCAGCCAGCATCTGAAATTGAGGGAAGTATGGATAAAATCTTTCGTGTAAATTCATGGATTGCAAGGCAGAGGAAGTTACCTAGAGATGTTGTGGTCTACTTTACAAAGAGAGCTATTAGGGATGAAGTTATTCAAGCTGCTTACGATACTAAGTTTGTGGTTGCTGAGCAAGAAGTCCTGGTTTTAAAAGAGATTCCTCCAAAGATTTTAAGGAGAAGGAAAGATTTTGCATTCCTTGCACAGGAACTTAAGAAATGTGATATCAAGTTTAGATGGGAGATTCCAGTCGGAATGGTGGTGATGCACGAAGGTAAAAGATATCGTCTGGTTACTGTGACTCAGGCACGTGATTTCTACAGCAATGTGTTAAAAGCAACGCCCCTGTCACTTTTGGAAGCTGTAAAGGGATACGGCGAGGGAAAGCCTCAAGATGCTGAAAGAATACAGACAGAGGAGAATGGTGCTGGAGGGGATCAAATTACAGTTTCATCGGCTGTTGCTGGAGAGCAGAGGATGACGCGTGCCGCCTTAAGACGAGCGAGACAAGAGCAAGAGCAAGACCAACAGAAATTTATGGAACCTCCAAAGCGTACTTACAGTGAAGCTGTGGGAGGGGCGCGGCCTAAGGAAGTTACAGGGGTCCTGGCAGACATGCTCCAGAAGCTTCAGGACGCCAAGAATGGCGACTAAATTTCTAACCTGGAATGTTAATGGATTAAATTCACCACAGAAGAGAAAGAAAGTTTTCCAATACTTAAAACAATTTAAGACTGATGTTATTTGTTTGCAAGAAACGCATATTAGGGTTATGGACCAAAAGTATTTATTGAATTCAAGGCTGGGCACGCAATTTATTGCTTCTGCAATGAATAAGAAAAATGGAGTGGTTGTTTATGTTAAGAATACTCTGACAGCGGAACTAATGGAAGCAGATAAGCAAGGAAGATATGTTATGATAGATTTGCTGCTAGAAGGCAAAAAAACGCTCTTAGTTGGACTGTATGCTCCTAATCAACAACAAGCTGACTTTTTTAACTTACTACATACAAAGGTTACCCAACTGGATTATAAATCTTTTATTTTTATGGGAGATTGGAATGGTGTCCTAGACGTACAGTTGGACAAATCTGGTTTTTTTAAGCGTGCCCCGAGTCATGCCAGACTGCCTAAATCTTTTTTTGAAATGAAGGATGATCTGGAATTGCGAGACATTTGGCGTGATACACATCTACATGAAAAGGATTATACGTTTTTTTCTGATAGACATCAATCTTTTTCTAGGATTGACTTTATATTACTGACTAATGACTTTTTTTCTAGGATCAAGAAGGTAAAGATCTGTGCAAGAACTATCTCTGACCATAGCCCAGTTTGGTTAGAGATCAACAAGGACAATAGAGATAGGCGCTCCTGGCGCGTGAATGAGAATTTGTTTAGAAACCAGAGAAATGTGGAAGAATGTAAAAAGCAGATGAAGGATTTTTTTGAAATTAATATGAATAAGGATACCTCTATGGATATGGTTTGGGATGCTAGCAAAGCCTATATGAGAGGGGTGTTGATATATATGAACAATAAATATAGACATAATTTGGAAGCTAGAAGGAAAGAATTGGAGAATGAAATTAGGGAAAAAGAAAAGGCCCTAATTTTGAACCCATTGGATGTGAAGATTAAGGAGGTTATTAACCTGCTAAGAGGACAATTTGATAAGTTGATGGCTGATCAGGTGGCAACTAATTTACGGCTTGCTAGGCATAATACTTTTTGCAATGCCAATAAACCAGGTAGGTGGCTAGCCTACAGGTTAAGGAAAAAGCAAAGGGCTTCTAATATAGATAAAATTGAATATAAAGGAAAGGTTGTGTTTCAACAGGATCTTATCAAGGAAGCCTTTGTGGATTTTTATTCTAAACTATATGCTAAGGAGAAGATTAATGAAACAGATATTGATCTATATTTGAAGAATGCTAGCATCCCGGTTCTTACGCAAGAACAAAAGGAGGAGATCAATCAATTGATAACAGAAGAAGAAATTCTTATAGCAATTAAAGAACTGAAGATGGATAAAGCGCCAGGCACGGATGGTTTAACTGCGGTCTACTACAAAAAGTTACAATTGGAGCTGATAAAGCCGTTAAGGTAATTGTTTCAGACAATTCAGAGGGGGGGAAGAGTGCCTCCGTCTTGGAGAACTGCTTTTATTTCTTTGATTCTGAAGGAAGATCAAAATGCTACTCAAGTTAAAAATTACAGACCAATATCGCTTTTAAATACAGACTATAAGATATTTGCAAAGGTGCTAGCTAACAGATTGATGAGGGTCTTGCAACAGATGATTCATGGGGATCAAACTGGGTTTATTGGTGGTAGACAAATGAAAAATAATGTGAGGCATATAGTAGATGTGGTGGAGTTCTTGGAAAGGAATAACCAGATCCCTGCAGCGCTAATTTTTTTAGATGCTGAAAAAGCTTTTGATCAACTGAATTGGCAATTTTTGATGAAAGTTTTAGATAAAATGAATTTTGGGGATAAATTTTTGCAACCAATTAGGGCATTATATCAAAAACAAACTGCCCGAATAATAGTTAACAATAGTTTGACTGAAGTATGTAATATTGAAAAGGGCACAAGACAAGGGTGTCCGTTATCACCTTTATTATTTGTTTTAACATTGGAGATATTATTGATAAAAATACGGAATTCGGAAAAAATTAAGGGTATTCAAATTAGAGATCAGGATTATAGACTGAGGGCGTTTGCAGACGATCTGGTTGTTACGGTGACTCAGCCAGAAAACTCTGTTGTGGACCTGATGGAGATAATAATGCAATATGGGAGGGTTTCTGGATTTAAGGTTAATGTACAAAAAAACAAAATTTTGGCCAAAAATATGACAGCATCGCAAAAGGCCCTTTTAGAAGGACTAACTGGATTTGAGATTGTCAAAAGGGTCAAATATTTGGGGGGTGTATTTGTCACCCTCTAATGCAAAGTTATATAAAAATAATTATGAAAAGTTATGGGGAAAAATTCAAAAAGAATTGGAGAGTTGGGAAAAATTGCAATTGTCTTTGCTGGGAAGAATTGCAGCAGTGAAAATGAACGTCCTGCCTAAATTTTTATTTTTATTTCAAATGATACCGGTCCTTAAAAAAGATTCTAAATTGGAAGAATGGCAATGGGGTATCAATAAATTTGTGTGGGCAGGGAAAAGGCCACGAGTTAAACTTAAGATTATGCAGGATACTCATGAAAGAGGTGGTCTTAAAATGCCTAATCTTAAATTATATTATGAAGCTGCTGCGTTATCAGGAATAAGTGATTGGATTAACTTGACACAAGGGAGATTATTAAATCTTGAGGGCCATGACTTGTTATTTGGCTGGCATGCATATTTGTTGTATGATAAGAAGGTAGATAATGTGTTTAAAGTGCATATTTTAAGACAGGCATTGTTGAGAGTTTGGAAGAAGTATAGACATAAGTTAGATTACAAGATGCCATTGTGGGCAATCCCAAAACACGCAATAGAAAACATAAATGTTGGCTTCAAACATGATGTGACTACGTGTAAGGAGATTTTAAGCTTGGAAAGAAATGTCTGGTGTTTGAAGCCGTACAATCTCTTGCGAGATGAGAAGATCGTTCAAACCTGGTTTCAATATACTCAGTTACGGGCCAGGTGGAAAGAAGATCAGAAAATTGGTTTTTCAATGACCGATGGAAATTTGATAAAGCAAATTAGAAACCAGGGTCCAGCACATATCAAACGGATATATCTTGCATTGATAGAAATTGACTCAGAAACAGAACTTGTTAAAGATTGTATGATAAAATGGGCTCAGAATATCCAAGAAGTTATTACAATGGACACGTGGGAAAAGATCTGGGTGAGGAACGTAAAATTTACGCAAGCCCAAAACCTAAGAGAGAACTTTTATAAAATGTTTTATAGATGGCATCTAGACCCTAAAAAGCTTGCAAGTATGTATCCGAATTATCAGCCTAAATGCTGGAGGTGTGGTGGCGAAGATGCAACGTATTTTCATATATGGTGGACCTGCAAAAAGGTTAAGGCTTTTTGGATAAAAATTTGGTGGAATATGCAGAAGATCTTTAAGCAAAGGATAAAGTTTTGTCCGCAATTGTTTTTGTTGGGCATAACTACAGAAGCTACTGTTGTGGACGTTAAGTTGATGCTGAATTTAATTACAGCAGCAAGACTTTTAATAGGTCAATACTGGAAAAAGGAGGAACTGCCGACTATAGAAGAATGGACTCTAAAAGTTTCTGACCTGGCAGAAATGGCAAAGATTTCGGCTTACCTGAAAGATCATTCGCAAGAACGTTATATTATGGAGTGGAAAAAGTGGATTGATTATATCCAGAACAAATATGGGACTAAGAAATTTCATTTAGCATTTGAGTAAGTTTCCTTTTCTGTTCTCTTTTCTTTTTATATGTAATATTAATATTGCTTGTAATCATTTTATATGAGCTAGAGGGTGATAGAATTAATAGTTTATTGTTGTTAGCATATGGATGCTTATGATTGTTCTTTGTTTTTATACCCTGTATTTAGCTCTGGGAAGTCGGGGGGAGGGGGGAATGGGGGGGAGGGATAGGGAGGGTTAGGTAGGGGTGGGGGGATGGGGGGATTGTTAAAGTTAAAATGTACTGTAAAACTTTTCAATAAAAAAAAAACAATGCAACTGTGTGGAGGTCACTTGCACACATAATCCGCCAGGTAGGCAGGTGTCCTGTGGGGCCGGGTGGACCATCTGGGTGTAGCTTGGCCCTGAGCTTGGACAGCTGGTTCTTGAGGCCTCTGTGCAGGGTTGAACAGAGCTGGGTTCAGGAGGCCCTCCTCCTCTGGTTCCTGTTCTGTGTTGTTTCTGGTTGGGCTGACCTCTCCTGGGGTGTGGCTCTCCTATTGGGCATGCGCTCAGGGACCCTTCCTCTGAGCTGGCCGATGTGTCGCCTTATGTATCTGTCCCCCTCCACCCCCACGATGTAAGAGAGGGGTCCAGTTTTCTCAACCACTGTCCCTGGAACCCATGGATGCCCTGCCCTGTAGTTCCTTGCCCAGACCAGGTCCCCCACTTTGAGAACTCTGTGTGCTGGTGATGATGGCGATGAAGATGATGATGATGGTGGTGGTGGTGGTGGTGGTGGTGACCTAACCATCTCAGCTGCTACTCGGTCTGGGTGCAAACGGTCCAGCTTGGTGATGAGACGCCATCCCCATCGAAGTTCTGCTGGGCTCTTCCCGGTAGCAACGCATGGTGTAGTGTGTTGGGCGAGTAGGAATTTCACCAGTCTGTGATGCCAGTCCCCGCTAATGATGTGCCGGAGTGCGTATTTGGTCGTCCTTACCATCCATTCAGCTTGCCCGTTAGTCAATGAATGAAAGGGCGCGGAGGTGGCGTGTCTAATCCAGTTCGCCTTCAAGAACGCCTGGAAATCAGTAGCGGTAAACTGAGGCCCGTTATCAGACACTATTACGTCGGGGAGGCCATGTGTGGCAAAGAGAGCTCTGAGCACCTGGATTGTCCTCCCCGAGGTCATGTTGGGAACAGGGACTACCTCCAACCACTTGGAGTGGCTGTCCACCACTACTAAGAACAGTTGGCCCTGGAATGGCCCTGCATAGTCAATGTGGATGCGGGACCAGGGTGTGTGTGAGGCCTCCCACCGGTGCACGGGTGCGTGTGGCATCTCTGGCCTGGATCTCTGGCACGTGTAACAGGCCTTGACCCATTCCTCAATGTCCTTGTCCAACCCTGGCCACCAGAGGTAGCTTCTGGCCAGAGCCTTCATCCTAACCACCCCCGGGTGTCCCTCATGTAAGGAGTCCAAGACCCTGGCCCTTACTGCGGTGGGAATGATGACCCTGCTTCCCCAGAGGAGGCAACCCCTGTGCGTGGAGATCTCGTTGCGCCTGGTGAAATAGGCCTGGAACTCAGGCCCCAGGGACTTGTCCTGCCACCCCGTGCAAACCCATGAGTGTACCCTGCTCATGATGTTGTTGGTGGCTGTGTTACTGGCAATGTCCTTGGCATGGAGGGGGCATTCTGGTAACTCCTGCAGGACTAGGATCTGTGTTGCTGGTGCTGGGTCCGGTTCAGGGGTATCAATGGGTAACCTACTTAGGCCGTCTGCGTGGCCCATCTCCTTTCCTGGCTTGTGCACCAGCTTGCAATTGTAGGCTGCAAGGAAGATGGACCACCGGAGCATTCTGGGGGACAGGATTTGGGGCGTCTGCCTGTCCGTTGTGAACAGGCCTAGGAGTGGTTTGTGGTCCGTGTAGACAGTGAATTCCCTGCCATACAGATAATCGTGGAATTTTTTGATTCCTGCCACGATTGCCAGGGCTTCTCTGTTGATTTGGGCATAGTTTCTTTCTGCTCCAGACAGCGTCCTAGAATAGTATGCTATGGGAATTTGCGCCCCATTGGGCTCGAGGTGACTGAGTACTGCGCCCACACCATAAGGGGATGCATCGCATGCGATGCATATGGGCTTTGTCTCGATGAAATGGGTTACTGTGGACTTATCTGACAGTAGTGCTTTTAAAGCCCTGAAGCTTTGGTCATGGGCGGGGGTCCAGACCCATGCTGCCTGCTTGTCCAGTAGCCTGTGAAGTGGCTCTGCAATGGCTGCCTTGTGTGGCAGAAATGTGTGGTAGAAGTTTAACAGGCCCAGGAATGCCTGTAGCTCTGCCTTGTTCTTGGGTGTGGGTGCTAGCTTGATTGCTCTCACCTTGGACTCTGTGGGGTGGATGCCCCTGGCATCTACCCTGAACCCCAAGAACTCTGTGGAGGGAACACCTATGCTGCATTTCTCCCTCTTGAGCTTGAGGCCAGCTGCGCGCAGCCTGGACAGTACTTCCCTGAGCCTACCTGCCAGTTCTTCTGCTGATGCTCCTGTAATCAGGATGTCATCAAAATAGGGGCAGACTCCTGGGATGCCCCTGAGTGTCTTTTCCATGACTTCCTGGAAAATGCCAGGAGCAACGCTGACCCCAAACTGCAGCCTGTTCACCCGGAACACTCCCCTGTGTGTAACTATGGATTGAATGTCAGCTGTTGCCCTAATAACCGTGAGTTGCTGGTAGCCTGCGCAAGATCGAGCCTTGCAAAGATGGCGCCGCCTTGGAGGCAAGTGAGAACGTGGCTGACCGTGGGGACCGTGTAAGCATGTGGGTTTAGGGCGCTGTTCACCGAGCATTTGTAGTCGGCGCAGATCCTTATTTCCCCGTTGGATTTAAGGGGGGTGACTATTGGGGTCTCCTACTCCCCCCCATCTACGGGCTCTAAGATTCCCTGGGCCACCAGCTTATCCAGTTCGCACTTGATCTTGTGCTTGAGTGCGATGGGAACTCTCTGCGGCCTGACCCTAACGGGGGGAACGTTCGGGTTTAGTTTGAATGAGATGGGGGGCCCTGTGTACCTGCCCAGCGTCCCATCGAAGACGTCTGCGAACTCTTTGCAGACGGCCTCGATGGATTCTCCCTGGATGCGATGGATCCCAGAGACGGCGATTCCCAGGGCCTCAAACCAGTCTAGGCCGACTAGGCTGGCTCTCCGGCCCTCTACCACTACAACCTCCAGGTGCTCTTCACGACCCTTAAACCCCACCGAGATGGTGGCCTCCCCCTTTACCTTGACCGGCGAATTCTGGAAATCTGTCAGGGTTAAATTTATAGGCCGTAATTTAATCCGCTGCTTGCTCCGGCTATTTATGCAGTTAAGGGTCTTGTCTGAAATAATCGAGACCGCTGATCCAGAGTCAAGCTCCATGCTGCAAGGGACGCCTTGCAAGCAGATTGTTAGTCTAATTTTGGGTTTGAGCAGCCGGCGGCTACCCGTGTGGTTAATGGCCAGCCGGCTCTCAACAAAGCCAATTCGCGTTTTGGTCGGGGCCCCAGTACCTTCGAATGGCAGTTCCTCCGGTTGCAGCTCATGGATCTCCTCTTGGGGGCGGCAGCTACGACAGACCACGGCTATGTGGCCTGTTTTCTTGCAGGCCCGACACGTGGCCAACCAGAACTTACAGAGGCTGCGCACGTGGTTCCCACCACACCCTGCGCACCTCTGAGAGTTGGCGGCATTGCTGGGAGGCCTGGGCTTGTCTGGGCATCTGACTCGCTGGTCGGGGGTAACCTTCCGCTGGAGAAGGTCGATGCTCTGGTCGTCCTCGGCTGTGGAGACCTGCCGGTGGATGCTGGCCGCCTGGCTGCTGGCCCGGGTCTCCTGGACTGCTTGGACGGCCCCGCAGACCGCTTCGTGGGCCAGGATGGTGTCTTTGGCTTCCTGGAGCGAAACCTCCTCTCTCTCGAACAGGCGCTCTTGCAGCCGCCTGTCTCATAGGCTGCAAATCAATGGGTCACATAGCCACTCCTCCAAGTTCAAAAACTTGCAGGCAATGGCAGCTTCCTGTAGGGTGGCGAGGAATTCGGCAACGGACTCATCGGGGCGCTGGTCCCTTTTTTCGAACTGTGACCTCGCGGCCACCTTGGAGTGCCGGGGCCTGAAGTGGGCATTGAGCTTGGCCACGAGGTTCTGGTACGTGATAGTGTTGATGGCCTCTGGGGCGAACAGGTTCGCGGCGATCTCCAGGAGTGCTGGTCCCCTGGTGCAGAGTAGGGCTACCGCCTTTGCGCCGTCCTCCGAGATCTGATTGAACCGCATGTACAGTTCGGCGTGAGCCAGGTAATGGGCCCATGTCTCGGGGTGGCGGGTGTTGAATTCGCGGGGTTGTCCGGCTCTTGCCATCGCAGTGTTGGTTCGGGTCTCGAGTCGTGGATGTGATGACCGGCGTGGTCCAGTCGGCTGGCGGTCGTGGGGGGGGGAAGAAGGAAGGAAAATGCCTTTCCCTTCAGCTCACGGAGCGTTCCCCCAGTGACTTCAGCTCCTTGTCGGCAGCGATCCCACCTTCGTTGCCACTATTGTGTAGTGGGTCCGACGCAAGGAAGAGACACCAGCCGGAGTACATGTTCAGCTCTTTATTGGAAGGGGGGTAGCGTACTGAGGGATGAGGGTTACCTGGCCTCCTTAAGTACCTGGCCAGGTAAGCGGACAGCCAATGGGGTTGGCCCTTGGTTTCTCGCCGAAACTGGGTTTCCCGCCAAAACCGTTCAGGCCAACGCCCCTGGTGGCTGTTGCTATGCAGGTGCCTGCATACATAACAGCCAGAATTGAGAAGACAGCAACAACAGCAAATGCCCTCCCCACCAAGAAGCTGAAGAAACAATGGACCATCAGTTTGCTACTGCAAGATTACTAACAACAGTATGACAAAGTAGCAACAATGATGCATGGGAATATCTTCAAGGAGTACCATTTGCCAGCAAGCATGAAGTGATGGCACCACAAAATAGACAAAGTAACAGAAAATGAAAAAGGTAAAGTGCTCTGAAATTTTAGAATTCAAACATACACGCATTTGCCACTTGACATTCCAGGCTTAATGATTATTGATAAGAAAGAGAAAAAAAGCTGGATAGTCAACGTTGCAGCACCTGGAGATAGCAGAAGAGAAGAGAAAGAAAGACCTGAAGAAAATCTCAAAACACAAAGACCTACAAATAGAATATAACAACTGTGGCAAAATAAAGCCATCTGCCTATCCTAGGTCCTTGGGAAAGATTCAATAGGTGGTTAGCAGTGTCAAATCCAGTATAAATAGCTGGCTGATTGTGCAACTAATCATAATGATATGCATTAATAAGAGGCCCAGGATGGACACGACATAAAAACAATCTTTATACAATTAGCCCCAATAAACACTCATAACTTTGAACTTTTTGGCATCCTGGTCCCTTCACAGATGACTGCAGGGAGCGGGGGGTGTAGCACAAAAAGAGAGCTAAAATAAAATGTAATCTAGAAAATAATGTTAGCCACTACGTATAGTTTAGGGTAAAAAAAATAAATGTAATGTTGATGAGATTATTTGGAGGTGGGTATGAAGGAGGAACAGTAAGAAGTATAGAGATAAGCATTTGAATTTTAGTCAACTCTTCATCTGCCAATATAAATGTTCAGAACATAAAAGAGATGATAAATATACAGCAAGTTTTCAGATCTGATGGCTGCTGTAGTCAAGAATTAATGATTATTATGATTCCTCTTGACCATAACAGCCTATTTTTTTCCTATTTTAAAAGAAAACAAAGTAATATGCATTGATTTTTAACTAAATGCTGTCAGATCTTTTGGATTAATACAATATACTCTGCAGTATATTGCATTTTGGAAAATATTTTTACAATGGTCCATTCCCAGTCTTTCAGATAAAAATCACCTACTTCTCCAGCCTTCCATCTCTGATAGTTTAAAATGACCTAATTTTCTATTTTTAAAAAATATCAACAACTTCTTGCATATATTCTTATCCGTTTAGACTGGCATTCTTCAGTAGATCTATTGTAAAAGTAAGAAATTTAAAGAAATTTAAAAACTTTCCAAGACAAATTACTTATGCACATTTCTACCACTTGCCTGAGTCTGGAATGCCTCACCTAAAATGAACCAGTTTGATTTTCATCAAATGAATCTATTGCAACATCTTGCAATTTTCTGGCTGAGCTTTCAGCCCTTTTCTTCAAAATTTATCAGTAAGCTGCAGCAGCAGAAAGTGCCTTACTGCAGCTTAGAATTGGTTTAACCAGGTTTCACTGATCTGCATGCCAGATTTTTAACTCTGAGTATTGGGATAACCAGACTGACTATAGCTAAAAACTAGTGAATAGTTGATTCAGCACTACAGTATAATGAGAATAACAGCTAAGCAGCATTCTTTAAATGTGTAAATTCTTAGTTTTCTTTGCAAGGAAAAACAATTCTCCTTTAAATCAAGTTCACTTCATGAATATGTGCACCTAATTTTCTCAAGCAAGAACATAATTTACCATGATGCTTTTTGAGAATGTTTTTCCTATTCCCATTTTATCATCCTCCCAATGTTGTAAATAATATTCATTGGGGGCTGTAACCCTGATTAAAAAGAAAAAAACGCATTATTCATTAAAAAATCTTACTTATTAATCCAAAACCTTTAGGAATATTATTATTTTTATTCTCCCATTCAGAAGGACAGGTAATAGTTACAGGTCTTGAAGAAATAGTTCAGCTCAGATAACCAGAACTTAAATGAAAAAACAGAAATTCCAGAAAAAGATTCTGGGTTGATATGTGTTGGTAACGACGTTCCCCCCCTTACAGAAGAAAACAAGAGTTAGTTGTAAACACATCTTTCTGTATGCCTCCTCAGAAGCATGCAATAACAAAATCATAAAAAAGCTGTTCCTCTACATGCTACTTATAAACACAGTAATTCTCATTAGATTCATTGCAGTCTAGAAGAAAAGTACAAAATTATATTCTCTTTCCAATGAATTAAACTATTACCTTACTACATAAATTACACAATAGCAGGTTCTTCCGCCTTTTTTTCTTTCAGGCCAATACAAAACCATCTACAGAAATATATATTTTTCCCCTAAAATGTTCAGATAAATTGTTGTTTGCACAGGGCAGTCTTACATATGCTTATTCAAATGGAAGTTAAATAAAGCTTATTCTCAGGGGAAAAGGTAGTAGGGCTGCAGCCTTGTTAAAACATAATTAAACAATCCAGGATCAGACCGCACTGATTGTCTTTCAGTGGTTTCTGGGAGAAAAAAAAAGAATGAGAATGCTTTCACTTCCATTTCCCCTCCTTTTGACCACTGGTTTGCAATATATAAACAACATATCATTTCTACGACACATAATTGTGTCTCACGTTGCAGGGTAAGAACTTTGCCAGCAATATGCTCACTCACAATCTCTCAGCTCTGTTCCCAATTGCTCAAGTAAATAATAAACCATTGGAGTCCTGGATGCAAAGGGTAGAGCCTTTCCTAAGCTGCAATTGATGGGAGGCAATTGACTAAGGTTAATTTACCATTTTTTACCACTATCAGATCAAATTGCTTCTGCCCTTAATTGGTTGCAGAAGAATCGTGCTTCCAGCAACAGAACAAAAATAAATCTTCCACTGAGAAAACAGGCATCAAATGAGCTGGCTCAGAATTTCATTAGAAGGAGCTAAAAGAAAAAGAAAAAGAAATGGAGTGAGAGAAACAGCATGAGGCTGCTCCTAGTAAGCTTATTGATTTCAGTTGTTTGAACTTGGGAATTTTTCTGAGGCAAGTTTGCACTCTGATCCCAGGAAATTCCTAACATTGAGGAAGTATATATATATAATAGTTGTGTCAGGTTGAATTCTTCAGTTTGACAATTTATCAGATGCTTCTATGACCTCTTTAACTTCCCTTAAATCACCACTTTTGGGAATCTGACCTCATGTCTGACCTTCATGCTGATACTATTCCTTCATTCTTTTTTCTCTGCTTGGGAAATTATACTTTCCTTTATTCCTTTCAGCCTACTTAATAAGCTAGACCACAATTACAAGATGGTTAGAAACAAAAGGAAGAAGTACGAAGTTGGTTAAAGGTTAGAATGTTTCTATAAAATTCTAGCAATCTTCGATGAACTTTTTGCTGACACCGGGACTGACACATTAGTGATGTATGAATTTGCATAGGGATAACAAATGGGTTACAGGAAGAAGAGATACATGTATGTAATATTAAAGTGGGTGAAGAATTACTAAGTTTGTTTTCTTGTGGTGAAGATCGGAAGACTTTTTTTTTCTCTTTTAATTTTCTCCTCTTCTTTTTTCTTTTTTCTTTTGCACTTCCTATTCTTTATTTCCCTCTGAAGTTAGTTTGTGTTAATGTCTTTAAATCATTTTCAATTAATTATTTTTTAAAAAGTGAAAATCTGTGTGATCCCTAAGAGTCGACAACCTGATGGCATTGATTAATATCAATGATATAATTTACATTGGAGATAAACACAGCATTTTAACATGAAAAGGTACTTAGATTCAATATTTCTGCCAACCAACATAGGTTACATTGGACTGAAGAGATGGCATAAATAAGGTCATTAGAAATCAGGTAACTTTCTATATTCTTGTTACATTTATCTTCAGTTTTGTCTTTGAAAGTGACAAAACAGTGAGAACTTGAGGATTTGAGAATTATGAATATCCTAAATTGTTCTACAGAAAATATGGACAACTACTTTATCAACCAGTTTTCAGGTACCTATTATTCATTCTGTCAATAAGTTTTATGGGGGAAGAGATGAATTCTGTTTGATTTTCAGAAGAAGCTACTCCAGAAATGAGGTGAGTAAGTTTTTGCTTACTTTTGCCTCAACACCATTGTTTGCAACATTAGGAACTGGAATGTTGCAGAGACTCAGAACTGGAATAGAGCTGATTCAACCCTAAGTGTTCCATCCAGTTAAAATAAAAATTGGATTATTTTATCCTTCTGCACTTTTTTCATTTCCAACCAAATATTCAGGTAGAAGATAGGCAAAATAAAACATAAGATTGTACCTCAGGCTGCATTTTCCCTTTTCGTGCTTTTATGAAGCTTGAATATAATATCCGTTTATGACTCATCACAGAAATGTTGCTTGCTCACTACACCAATTTATGATTTTCATTAAAGAGAGGGAAGGAAAAAGGAAGGTCAGAATGCAACAGTGCCTCTGATATGAGTGAAAATACAAATGGATACTATATAAAGAGTCAATGAACTTTTGACAGTGAAGAAGTATCCTTCAAAATTAGATCAATGTATCATGTTCCAGTTAGAAATATCATTGCTGCTGTAGCTGAAAGAACTGAAGTGTCACTAACATGCATCAATAATAGACAACACTCCCCTCCCCCAAAAAAGTGTTACCATTTAACATCACAATGCAGGTGTTATATTTGCCTTTCTTCCCCAGTGTACTTTGTCTTGACTTGAGGACAAGTAACCAAATTGGTCCTACTTTTCAAGGAGACCATCATTGCTACTTTAAAAATTTATCAAATAACCAAAAGACACTGTTTATGTATTTTTAAAATTATACAAAGAAACAGAAAGCAGCCAAAAGATAAAATGTTGTCTATAAGTTTTTAGTCTTAAAAGTAAAAAACAAATAATGCAAAACATTAATTAATTCAATAATAATGGGTGATCACTGAGTTATAATACATTTAGAATGGAATTGGGAAGTTGTACTTTCTGCTAGTATACGTTTCAATTTATATGGAAATATAAATGAATTCTGGGCAGAGAACAATTAAAAACATAACAGCAACATACCAACAAATTCATAAATGGCAGCCAAAATAAAAACCACAAATAACCATTGCATACCTGTCTCACAGGTGCTTCCACATGTTCTGTCCTTCATTTTACTTTTCTTTATATAGTTCAAATACTATTCATTCATTCATTCATTCACTTTCCACAGTGCCCATCTCACCTACTGTAAATGATTCTGGGCAGTTTGTTGTTGTTAGCTGCGAAGTCGTGTCCGACCCATCGCGACCCTATGGACAACGTTCCTCCAGGCCTTCCTGTCCTCTACCATCTTCTGGAGTCCATTTAAGCTCACGCCTACTGCTTCAGTGACTCCATCCAGCCACCTCATTCTCTGTCGTCCCCTTCTTCTATTGCCCTCAATCTTTCTCTGGGCGGTTTACAACAGCATAATAAACAATATAAATACATGGCTAAAAGCACAGTTAAAAACAGAATTAAGAACAAGATTATAATTTATAGGTTAAAAGTAAAAATCAAAGTTAAAAAGTTAAGAAGACTAAAAAAGAGTTGACAAAGTGGAGGGAGAGCCCTCAAGCCACCAACCATCTCCAGAGTTCTATCACATTCTTAGATCCCCATGGTAATTGGTAGAGCCAGGTTTCAACAGAAGTCTTTCCTCCTAGATCCACTAGTTGATATTTTTTGGTCAACATCATTCACATAATGGAAATTAATAATTATGCATCTCATTTTCAATGTCCATATTTTATTTTCTGAAGATAGGTTTAAATGTCTGTGGAGATTCTGTTATCCAGGTCATAGTTGTCTCAAAGATGCTTTTTCAAAAGGCAGCTGGACCATTATTTTTTTTTCCTTTTCCCTTTTCCCTTGAGGAAGAAGAAGACATTTTACTTCTCATCCAAGAAGCTTCATCAGTTCTGGCTGGATGGAGGGGGGGGGAATAGAAGGATTAGTTCTGACAGGATGCTGGGGAGGATGGAAGGTTTACTTTTCTTTGCAGTCATCTGGCTGTTAGCACTCTCTCTGAGAGCTGTTAAGGGCACTTGGGGGTTTGAGGGCACAGATAAATGATGACTGCAAAGAAAAATAATCCTTCTACACCTCCCCAACATTCTGTCAGAACTAATCTTTCCATTCCCCCCCCCCACCAGCAGCCAGCCAGAACTGATGAAGCTTTTTGGATGAGAAGTGAAATATCTTCTTCCTCAAGGGGAAAAAAACATAGTGCAGTTGCCTTTAAAAAAAACATATTTGAGACTGAAGATAGGTCATTCTGAACTTTCCCTATGTCAGGGCCCAAGAACCAAGAGAGACATGTGGAGTTATTTTTGAGTAATTTCTTTGCATAACTACTGTATAGATATACTCTGAGAATTGCCAGAATGGAGCCATTGTAAAATCTTCTTCATGCCAACCAAATGTTTGAGGCTCCACAACCTCTTTGCCGTCTGGAATGCAATTACCAAATCTGAATTGACAAAATACTTCTTTTTCTTTCTTTTCATCTGGATCAGAAAGTTTTACATTAGAATTCTATCAATTTTTACAGGTCATTCTCTTCCCACAATTTTGTAGGGTATATGAAAAATTGATCAATGGTTACAGTTACATGGATTTCTTCTTCTATATTAGTCCATCTTTTTTTAATAGAAAGAAATTGAATGGTGGTTAGAAACAGAAAGGTCTGTATGTTGCACAAATAGCATTTACATTACTTCAGTTCTATCAAAAGTTGAGAATATAATTCATTACATTAATTTGTTACAATTCATACAGATTGAGCCTTTTTTCCCCTCTGAAAACCCAAAAAGTTTTTTTTTACTTAGCCAAAAACAACCCATTTCATGATAAGACAAGATTAAGATGTATTTTGATGGTATAAAAAGATATTCTCCAAACTATATACATTTATTAATGTGATCAGGAATTGGAGCTACAAAATATTTGGAAATGATATGAGAATTAGAGACAGAAATATCAAACTATGAATGGAAGCAGAAAATATCAAAAACAACCTGTTCCTAAGCTTCTCCTCAATAGCTTCAGAGAAATCATGGATAAATATTTTACATGGTTGGCATATTACCCTAGTTAAAATTCATAAACAACAATAAAAACTTAAAAGCACCTTTTTCAATATGTGATGGTCATGTCCAAACAGGTAGTAAATTTGGGGATATATAATTTGAGGCAATAGTAACAAAGAATAGAGAAAACAACATATTTAGGGTTTTTGTCATTATTTTCTAATGTGGATATATTTTCTGGTATAGATACAAAGACACACATTTTTATTGCTGAATGCTAGCTTAGTAATAGAAAAACTCTGGAAACACATATGACATATTAGCCTACTTTATCTTAATGGAAATATTAACATATAAATTGAAATCAGTTGAAGAAAATAAGGGGGAAAGGGTACCTCACCTCCAATCTATATTTCATGACAAATCATCCTTTCCTAAGATTCTTCCTTCTTTGAATGCTTTTCTGATTTCATTTTCTATTTCCTTAAACAGTTCAACTCATGTTCCATGTATAAGACTGCTAATGAGATTGACTGTTGTCAGTTCCAGGAATTCTAGAATAAGATTACTTTGACACTTTCTTTCTTCTGTATGTTTTGAGGCATTATTTCAAATCTAGACCTTCCTGTATTTTCTGTAGAATTGGCATCCAAATATGACTGTATTCCACTGAACAGCTAGGCAAGCAGATCTTATTAATATACCTGTGTGGGTTTAATCTGTGCTTCGCTTGATGTGTGAATTCAGTCATTCTGGTGCTATGTGTGAACTAGAAAGAAGAGTTAAAGTTTAATATGATATGCAAATAAAAACATTTTTTCGGTCTTCAGATTTTTGTTGTACCTATTTTGTTCTTCTATACAGTCAAGGATAGCAAATCTCCCATCTTAATCATAGGATTCTAGCATTAACGCAGATCAAGACCTGGTACCCCTTTCCATGTGCCACTGACCTGTGATTTTTTTTTATTCTTCAGTCTTTTTGTCTTCTAATCATACCTAACTGAATACTTTGTCTCACACCCATCCTACTCTGGTTTGAGCAGTCAGAAGCAGTCCCACCTTATTCACAAATAAGACTTTCCAGCTTCTGGTGATTTTTTTTTCATCTCTGACATTTGTATGCAATATCAGAGAAAAAAATATAGAAAAATGAAACACAATTTTCTCTTCAAATATAGTTTTATTGATATGCAAATTTAAGTGGTTGCTCAGTTTAAAAAAGTCATGCAATAATCAACTTTCTTCAGCTGACTGGCAACCTTAATTTTAAGATGTTTTGGAGGAATTGCTTTCTAAGATATTTCAGGTTGCTCCTGAATTTAACTGTTTGTCCTAGAAATCATAGACTGCATTTTTCCCTGCGCCAGCTCTCTGATGCACACCAATACAAATATACACACAACAAAAGCAGATGGCTTTTTATGAAGGCACTGGCATCTGTAAATGTCTTTGTCTTAAATGTCTGCAATGTCCTTCTAGGATAATTTTGTTTGAACTATAGCTTTTTCAGGTGGTAAATTTGCACGATACATGTGAAATAATTTATTTATTTTTTCAGTCCTTCAGAAATGTTGGAGGTGAGCTTCTATTTCCTATGATGTCATCCAAAACTGAAATTAATTTATTCATGTTTGTAAGAGTCTGATACTATTACTTTACAGCTGTGGTCTTTTCTATAAAAGTCTATTTCAATGCAGGCTGCCATAGTGGTAGTTATCTGAGTAACAATTCAGTGTCCTATGCCAATCAAATTTGTAGGTATCTCAGTTATGTTTAAAATCACATGTTCTAACACCCATGGCTTCTGCTATGGAGAATTGCTAATATGCTGTGTCATGTATTTTAATCAGTACACATAGTTCAGTGACACTACAAGTAGTCCTCGAGTTACAGCCAGATACTTAACCACTGGTTTCAATCACAGTGGCCTTGGAATGGGTGCTTTTATAAGTCATAAAACACTTCTGGCCATCATAAAATGTCATGCCATCTCCTGCTCCCAGGTACATGACTACATTTTGGACACTTGGCAACCTGGTCACATTTACCACCCACATGATTACGATCTGCAATTTTCCAATGTTCAATCTTCCAATTTCTTCTAGCATGTTGGAGGAACAGACCTCACATTTGTCAAAAATGCAACAAATGCCGGCATTAGGAGCCCTTCACAATGCTGGCATTTTCCACCATAACCATCCCTCTCTCAGAGGGGAAATTCCTCAGTGCACTGGAGGAATGGACCTCAAATCTGGCGAAAGTGAGAGCAAATGCCAGCAATCTCATAATCGTTCTCCCTCATGGGATAGGAGAGAAATGATGCCCAGGAGGTCCTTTCCCTGGTGATCCACTTAATGGCATGTGTGATCATTTAATGACCACAACTGGAAGAGCCAGGATTGTGATCATTGAGTGAAACATCATGTGACATCTCACTGCCTTGCTCAATGACCAGGATTCCAGGCCCAATTGTGGTCATAAGTGGAGATAAAAGTAAAGATAAAGGAATCCCTGTAGATTTTACTCTTTACTTTCCTCCATATATTTTGTGTCAAATGGAGAAGCAAAAACATTTTTCCCCACATAAGAAACTTGCAAAGGTCTGAATTGGAACACATCAGAATAAAAGTGATAATTGTATTTCTGTTATTTGTTCCCTCTCTACAGAACAACTTTGATAGGAGAAAATAGGAATAGATACACAAAGAGAGAGAGAGAGAGAGAGAGAGAGAGAGAGAGAGAGAGAGAGAGAGAGAGAGAGAGAGAGAGAGAGAGAGAGAGAGAGAGAGAGAGAGAGACTTTTTACAATGTTAGCTTAGTATAGGCACTAACATTGTAGTAGTATTTGTAGTTTGAAATGTAACAATATAACAGATAGGCCTGCTTGTCAGAAGCCCTCTCGAAACCTCTGAAGAGTTTTGTCCCTTTACTAAGGGAATATTTGTTTTTTATGCAAGCAATCCAAATTATTTTTAAGGCCATTTGAGACAAAATTCCTTGTGTTTTGTTTTTCACTCATACCTATTAAGAATTATTCTTTTGCAATTGTCCATAGTACAAATATAACTCCTTCATAATCCTTTTAAAGGACCATCACCCATAACATTCTTGTGTGCAGGTTCAGTGGTCTCCAGTAATATATTTGTCACACCACTTAAACAACTCTGTCTCTCTTTGAATGCACAATTAGACACACTCTGGCAAATACACAATGTTGTTGACAGAGATCCGACACCTTCCAAAGTATCTGAAATAAGTGTAGTTCAGCATCAATTGATTGCCACAAGGAATTATTGGCTACATATGTTCATCAGGGCTATGCAAACTGTTTAGACAAGGGTGTTAAACTCAATTTCATTGAGGGCTGCATCGGCATTATGGCTGTCCTCAAAGGACCAGATGGGTATTGCTGGCTAGGCATGGCTGGGTGGTCACAGCTGGGTCACCGCAATTGGGTGGACATGGCTGGGTGGGCATGGCCAGCTCGATGTGGCTGGCTCATTGCCGCTCACTCAGTGCAGCTGACTAGATATGGCCAGGTGGGCATGGCTGGATAGATAAGGCCAAGTAGATGCAGCCAGCTCAACTCCACTGACTTGGGATGGCTAGGTCAGCACAGAACAAGTCGTACCAGAGAATTCAATGTGGGGACATCTCAGTGCCCCACAAGCTCCTTCCCTCCCCAAATGTCAGCAGCCAAGCATATGTGTATGCTTGCATGCACACACACACACCGCATTCCAAGTTTGGGAATTTTAGAGAAAGGAGAGGTCCTTCACCCCAAGCCCAGGTATGATTGGCAGCTGGCCAGCTAAGAGGTGAATAAAACTCTCCAAGCTTGGAATGGTGCGTGCTTGTGTAGGTGCAGCACAGCAAAGTTCTTGGTTGAATTCAAAGAGACAGAAGGAGGGGTGGCATAGGGGCTGCATGAGGGAAGGATGCCCCAACAAGCCACCATCCTTCTTGAAAGGATTTCCTTTCCAGAAGGGCCAGCCTCCCTTGTGCAGGACTGGGGAGCACTGCTCCCCTGCCTCCTCTTCTTGTTCTTCAGAGCTCTGTCAAGGCAGAAGTTTGACTCCACGCTTCCACAAGCAGCCGTGTCATCTTCCACCTCCTGCTTTGCCGGGAGGGGGCACCAGACAGGGAAATGCCAAAACTCAGATGTCTGGGATTGGGAGAAGAATGTCTCCTTTGGTGTGCTGCACTCATGCATGCATGCACACACCATTCCAAGTTTGGAGACTTTTATCCACTTCTGAGCTGGCAAGCTGCCAATCATGCCTGGGCTTGGGGAGAAGGACCTCTCCTTTCTCTAAAAGTCCCCAAACTTGGAATGCAGAGTGTGTGTGTGCGTGTGTGCACAGGCGCACACATGCACTTGGCTGCTGGCAGTTTGGGGAGGCGAGGAGCTTGTGGGGCAGAGTGCTGTCACATACACTTGAGTTAGGGGTTGAATGTCAGCTTAAGCACCCTGACGGAAAATAGGTAATTACAGTAGGAACAACCAGTGTTAAAAAGGAGACTTCTTGAAGGTCTTCCATGAACCCTACTATCTACCATAAAATACATCTAAATAAAATTCCTGTTCCATATAGCCTGTTTTTCATCCTGTAAACTGTGTAAGGGAATTTTAACAACCATTATTTATAGGAGTCCTGCAATTACTAAAGTTATTTATTTATTTAGTGTATGGAGATGTTGCAATACTAATACAAAGTAGTAATTTGGCTGCCAAAAACTTCTAGCCCTTTCAGTTCACACTTATGCCCTGTCCAAGATGCACCAGAGAGAGTGAGCTAGCTCTGCACCTGAAAGAAAGATGAGCGGAATCCCACAACATCATCCAGGGCCTTCTCCCTCCACCGAAGCCACCTCACAAATGTGCATTGCATCTGGGAAGGTCCACCACCAGCAGGATTTTGACTGTCTGCATGAAGCACTAGCTCATCTTCCCACCAAAGTGGTACCTAATTATCTACTTGCTTATAACATGTTTTCGAATTCCAAGTGGCCTGAAGCCAAATCAAATGATGGAAGCTCATCCCACCATGCAGTGTTAGGATTTGAACCGCCAGAGCAAAGGGCATCTCCAGCATCCTTAAGCCACTGAGCCACCATGCCTCATTACTAAAATTGAAAATTCCTTCATATGATGTATATGTTACAGTTGCCAGTCCATTCTGAACTCTATACAATAACAGCCTATACTTATATAAACATTTCCATGTGAATCACTAAAGCTAAATCCTATCATATACTATATTAGTATTTGAGAAATATACCACATGGTTATATCAAGAAGCTATGAGAAAGAAATGTGTGGAGCAGGAGTGTGCAACCTCTAAGCCAGTGGTGGCGAACCTTTTTGAGACCAAGTGCCCAAACTGCAACCCGAAACCCACTTATGCATCGCCAAGTGCCGGGGGCATGGCCACTGAGTGGGCATGGCCACTGAGTGGGTGTGGCTATGGTAGTCATGGCAGCATGGTTGGGTGTGGCCAGGGTGGGCGTGGCCACCTCGATGTCGCTCCTGGGGTGGGATGCCTGTGGGGGCAGGGCAGGATTGGAGGAGATCCATGGCTTCTCTGGCGAGTGGGGCAGTGGGAGGCTCATCCTGCACAGTGAGTTGAGGCGAGGGAGGGGGCAGGTCAAGGGTCCCATTGCCATGGGGCAAGGCGAGGCGAGGCAGGGGCTGAGGCTGGTTGCAGACAAAGGGTGGCTCCGGTGAGGAGAAGGAAGAGGCTTTAAGCAAGCTTAACAACTGGAGTGGGGATTCCCCCCAAAATCAAACCTGCTTTGTGGGTAACCTCAAAGCAAAACAGAAAGAGACCAAAACCTGCTGCAACCACCCAGCAGATGGGAAGGGAATAAAGACCAAACAGCCCCCCCCCCCAGTCCTCAACAGAAATGCTCACAATGAAAGTCTTGGACAGGGACAGGGAGAAGAGCGTGGGCAGGTAGGCAGGAATGCTTGGCAGGCAACTTCTCCCTGGCTCCTGGACAAGGTAAAAGGGGCCAGATCTCCTGCTCTTGCTGGCTGGCTGGCTGGCTGGCTGGCTGGCTGGCTGGCTGGCTCCTCAGCTCTGCCTTGCTTACCAGAGCCTGCCCGGGCTGCCACCGCCACGCACACAAGGCTTGGCAGGCAACTTCTCCCTGGCCCCTGTGGGAGGTAAAAGGGGCCAGATCCCCTGCTCTCGCTGGCTGCCTGGCTTACCAGATCCTTCCCAGGTGGCCACTGCCTCCGGAGTCGCTGCTGCACACAAGGCTTGGCAGGCAACTTCTCCCTGGCCCCTGCATGAGGTAAAAGGGGCCAGATCCCGATCCCCCACCCAACCCTGCTCTTGCTGACTGGCTGGCTCATGGCCATTCTCCCGAAACCGGCAATTTGCCGTGACGTGCATGGTGGGAAACGGCCAGTTTTAAATGGCTGGAGTCAAAGATCCATGCCACGTGACTCCAGAAACTGGGAGTTTCCTGCCTTGCACGATGTGGAGCTGCTGAAGCGCTGCCCGCCTTGCCTGCTTCAGCCCCTCGGCCCTGGATACAAACTCCAGAGGCTTCAAAAAGGCCTCTGCCAGCTGGATCAGCCATGGGAAGGGAGCAAAATCACTGTGCAGCCCTAGATCCGTGGGGCAGAGGCCTTTTCCAAGCAGTAGCACCGGCAGGGTGATCCATGCGCAGGATGGGGGGTGGGAAACTCCGGCAGTGGTGGCAGGGGGATACGTGTGTGTGGGAAAATTGTAATCCATGCAGTGGCTCCCATTCCCCACCCCGTGCATGGATCACCCTGCCGCTGCCAGCATGGCAGAAGCATTTTTGAAGCCTCTGGAGCTTACATCCATGGCCATTAGGCAATTTTACGATGCTCCAGCAGCCTGATCTGGGTGTTGGAGGCCTGAAAAATGCTTCTGCCACCCAGATCTAGGGCTGCAGAGCAATTTCTCTTCCCCCACCCCCACGGCCGATTTGGAGGGAGGCGAGCAGCCACTACGCACCTGAAACTGGCCCTCTGCCACAACACGCAAGGCAGGCGTTTTCCTCTGGAGAATGGCGAGTGACTGTTATGCGCCCAAAACCGGCCCTCTGCCGCAATGCACGAGGCGGCCTTGCACCTCTGGCCAGAGCCAAACAGCCACACCAGGCCAAACTGGACATTTGCCATGATGCGCAAGGCAGCTGTTTGCCTTCGGTCAGAGGCAAACAGCCACCTCGCAGCAAATGTTTGGTTTTGGCATGGCGTGGATCTTTGCCTCCCGCCAGAGATAAATAACCAGGAAGTGATGTGGATCTTTCCCTCCTCTCGGCCCCAGCCTTGGCAGAACCTCCTTCAGCCCCCATAACCCAGGTGGCCGGCTCGATCTGACCAGGGGGCAGGGTGGTCACAGCTGGCCTTTGACTCCCAGCGGCCCACAGCATGGTGAGTAGCAGCCTGCCATGGTGGGAGGAGGGAATATTGGTGCCCCATCAGTCCCCCGAGCCCTGGCCGAGCCATTGCAAGGTTTGCTGCTGCCGCCATTCCCCCTTGTACAGATTCTCCTGCCACTGCCACAGTTTCCCCCATATGGATTGTCCTGCCACCGCCACCGTTTCCACCCCCCACATGGATCACCCTGCTGCCACTTGGAAAAGGCCTCTGCACCACAGATCTAGGGCTGCACAGCAATTTTGCACCCCCCCGGCCGATCCAGACAGCTGAGGCCTTTTTGAAGCCTCTGGAGCTCGCGTCCATGGCTGTGGGGTGATTTTGTGGTGCCTCAGCAGCCTGGATTGGCAGTGGGGAGGGCGCAAAATCGTTGTGCAACCCTAGATCTGTGGGACAGAGGTCTTTTGCAGGCCTCTGGAGCCCAGATAGGGCCACTGGTGCACCGCACAATTGCTCTCTGGCAATGGATGTGAGGAGGGGTGAAATCACTCTGGAGGCTTATCTGACTCATGCTGTAGCTGCCTCCATCATCCAGCCCAGATCTGCCCAACTTTTGCAGCTGCTTCCTGATTCTCAGTGCAGAGAGAAAGAGAGCAAGATTGCAGGAGCACCTGCAGAGGGGGCGGAGCAGCCTGGCCCCGTCTCCCTCTTGGGTGATGGTGTGCGTGCCAACAGGGACAGCTCTGCATGCCGCCTGTGGCACGCGTGCCATAGGTTCGCAATCCCTGCTCTAAGCTACATGAGGCTCCAAGATATATATGTCTACATATATATGCAATGCATCAAGAGTTACTTTAGTAAATATACAAGGAGAGGGAACAGCAAACACAGAATAGCTGACCTATGGAAATTTAGAAGAGGCTGCTTTTGAATAAATGCACTTTTTTTCTTTTAGGAAAAAAAATCTATATTTTCTTTGTAATGGTAAATTATAACCCTGTGGCTCATATTAACGCAGGAAGAGCCACTTGGCAGAAGTAAAATCTGTTACATTAAATTTTTAGAAAGAATTGTTTTGATCTCTTTTTATTGTTAGGAGAAAATGACAATCAGTATATCAGCTAAGATTATGCTGACAGCCTGCCTTTATTTAAAATGCATTATGAATAAGTCAAGCAGTTGAATATATCCAAAGATTTTAAAAAATCTGTTGAGATGATTCAATCTGAAGATTCACATTTAAAGACTGCATTATTTAACCAATTACTAAAAGACAATCATGTCATTTTGTGAGCACTTCCATCGCTCAGTATGATCAATTTCCTTGTGACTATCTCCCATGTTTTTCTGTAGATCCATGCGTGAAAAAAACAGAAATGAATGTGTTCAACTGCAGGTCTTTTATTCATAATGTTATTATCAGTACGAAAATAAAAGAAGTTACTAATTTTCAATAGTTCGTCATGCTAAGCAGTTCTTCAATAATTCCATTTTTTTTATTTTTTGCTGTAAAGGCCATCAACTCTGAATGCTAATTTAGAAATGTTAATGATACCTTCCATGACATTCATAGTTGTTTTGTACTCAGCAGTAGCATTATTGCTCTTATATATTCTTGTTTTTGTTTCCATAGGGAAAAAATTAATTGGGGCACCATCATATCAGCCACAATAAATGCATTCAGTAAAAAGAATAATTGCTTCTTTCTTATGAGCACTCATTCCCTTCATGCAAAAATCTGTCTATCTGAAATATAGTACAGAAGTTTGCTTTCTACAGAGCAATCCCTTCAAGTTTAACAAACAGTTTAAATATAGATTGTTTTGAGATTGTCTCACCTGTTCAGCTATAAACTGGGAAACTACCTTAGCACTGAACTATATCAAAACCCATATTACATACATTAATAGATTGTAACATAATATGATAAGATAACCTTTATTGTCACACTAGCAAACATTAAAAAAATGAAATTCTGATGCCTGGTATATATGTGCACACATACATACATACACAAGCACACATACATATATATGCATATATATATTAATCACAGTCCATTTTGAATTCATAGCGGGAAAAACAGCCTCGAGATTAGCAAGGTTGATACTATATGGTACAAAGCTATTATGGAATCTAGTTGTTCTGCTTCAGAAGGTAACAAAGAAAGCTGGTCCTGGAGAGGATGTGTAGTGTCACTAACAATACTGTGGACCCTGGTAAAGCAGCGCTTATATGCTACGTCTTGATAGAAGGAGCATATAACATAACATGTTATAGGGTATAACATAGCATAATGGATGGGTTTCATGGTTTCAGTGTAGTTCTTTACGACAACACAAAAGTTCATTAGTGCAAGGTTTATTAATGACTTCAAAAATATCTCCTTTTTGTAAGATATAATGCTAACCTGATTATGTTGTACTTCCTCTCCCTTCTTATATTCCAGTGAATCAGAATAACAGAGTTGGAAGGTATCTTGGAGGTCTTCCAGTCCAACCCCCTGCTCAAGCAGGAGACTCCATACCACTCAGGAATGTGTCTGCCTGAACCATTTCCAAATGTAAACTTGTTGCTCTGAACTAAAAAAATATTTCAGCCCCCTTTGCTCTAGTAACACTTTTTGCATATACCCATTGAGATCATTTTCTTTATTTTCTACAGCACCTGGCTCAAAGAAAGCATCCAATTTAGCAATTACTCTTATTCTATCACAACAATTTTGGTTTTGAAAAGCAAGAAAAACCCATTTGGACATTAATGAACTCATAACTAAAACCAAAATAATAAGGATACAGTGGTATTGTTCACTGTCAAAGTAAAGCCAAAGCAAACAGAGCAATGATCAACCCATGAGGTGTTTTTATTTGTTTGCTTCTCCTGGCTTTCTTTCAATTACTTTAAGCATTTTTAGGCTATAAATGTGCAAATACTGTCATATATCACAACTTCCTTCTAAATAACTGATCTCAGGAATGCTGGGTTATAAAATAAGCTCTATTGTGAATATTGTCCTCAGAAAGAGATGGCATGGTTTTGCCTCTCACAACTCTCATGTAAGAAAGAGGGGAGGTCCTATTGAAAGAATGAATTTATTGATTCAAACTCATGCATAATCAACTGTGCAGGTTTTATGCCTTAACCAATATTTAAATAGAAAATTTACAAATGCTCAGTTCCCAACTGTCAAGACTTGTAGTTGCTTTCCTGTGTCATTTTTTGGCAGAGAAAATTTTAATTTCTTTGTCATGTTTATTAATATATTTTCCTACTGGGAAACAGTCCTAAACTGACTTAGGGTATTGTTGATACCCTTTTACAGCAGTTTTGCAAGATTTCAAATAGGCTTCCCCAATCCTATTTTTACTTTACAAGAACTATTTTACTTTACAAGATACAGGAGGATCTGGACAGACGTGAACACTGGACCCTATCTAACAAAATGAAATTCAATGGTGAAAAAAGTAAGGTTCTACATTTAGGCATGAAATGTACAGGTATAGTATAGGTGGTACCTTGTGCAATAGTAGCAACTGTGAGAGGGATCTTGGAGTCCTAGAGAACAATCACTTAGATATGAGCCAGCAGTGTTCTGCAGCTGCCAAAAAAGCCAACACAGTGCTAAGCTGCATTAACAGAGGGATAGAATCAAGATCACGTGAAGTATTAATACCACTTTACAATGCCTTGGTAAGGCCACACTTGGAATACTGCATCCAGTTTGGGTCACCACAATGTAAAAAAGATGTTGAGATTCTAGAAGTAGTACAGAGAAGAGCAACAAAGATGATTAGAGGACTGGAGGCTAAAACATTTAAGGAACGGTTGCTGGAATTGGGTATGTCTAGTTTAATGAAGAAAAGGACAAGGGGGGACATGATAGCAGTGTTCCAATATCTCAGGGGCTGCCACAAAGATAAGGGAGCCAAGCTATTCTCCAAAGTGCCTGAAGGCAGTACAAGAAGCAACGGATGGAAACTAATCAAGGAAAGAAGCAACCTAGAACTAAGGAGAAACTTCCTGACAGTTAGAACAATTAACCACTGGAAGAACCTGCCTCCAAAAGCGGAAGTTTTTAAGAAGAGACTGGACAGCCATTTGTCTGAAATGGTATAGGGTTTTCTGCCTGAGCAGGGGGGTGGACTAGATGACCTCCAAGGTCGCTTCCAACTTTATTATTATTATTATTATTATTATTATTATTATTATTATTATTATTATTATTATTATTATTATTATTATTATTATTATTATTATTATTATTGAATCAAGGTCCGTAAATGCAAAGTATGTGGACTATCATTCAGTTTTAATCTTTATAGTTTCTGAAGCTAAGTTTGAGGAGATAGCAAAAGAAAGCAAACAAACAGTTAGATTGCAGAATAATTATATTTCACTCATTTGAACCTTACCAGCTGAGTCTAAAGAGCTGTCTAACAATGCTTCCAAAAGTGCATAGAATTAAAATAATGATAGTAGGTAAGGGGAGAGCTACAAAATTTGGCTTACTTGACTGACTTGCTTTCCAAACCAGATGCCCAGAAAGGACCCTTTTTGGTAACAAAAATATTATTTGAAGCAATACCTGTAAAATGCCATTCATGTCATGGCTACTTTGATTACTAAGAGGAAATGGTGAAATTAAAAGAGTAAAGAAAGTTTGCTGATGGTCACCCTAATCCAAACAACTGCAAATACAGCAGAAAACTACCTTTCAATAAATGCATTAATTCAGTATGTTCTAGATATGTATTAGAGGTAAAACAATACACCAATACACCAAAATACTATACCTATCCTCCATCTATCAATCAGCATCAATAGGTCCCATAACACCATCAGTGGTGTCCACTCCTGATGAAAAAATTAACTTTTTATAAATACATAATTCAAGTGCATTATACACACCCATCAGGTGCTGGACATTACTTTGCCCTTACAATAGATTTTTACATTCCATTAAGAAACTTTTTATCCATGTGCATGTAACCCTGGAAACTCTCATATCTTTAAAATGCTGAAACACAGGATAAGGACACACATGCCTGTCATGTATGTGTGTGCATGTGTGGCTCTGAAAGCAAAAATTTCTAGTGCTAGCCATAGAATATACAAAACACTGTCAGCCTCTACATTTTTCTACCAAAATTAAATAAAAGTATAATAATCTTCTGGGCTACATCCAATATTTGTATGACAAATAATGCCCAAAACTACTTCACAGGATTCCCCAACTCACTAAATGGATGGGATGGAGTGGACAGAAGGAATGGGTTATTCTGGTAGCTGCAATTCTCTAAGCAATAAATAAATAAATAAAAGGTTCCCTGTCCAGTCATGTCCGAGTCTAGGGTGCAGTACTCATCTTCGTTTCTTGGCCAAAGGAGCCAGCATTGTCCAAAGACATTTTCCATGGCCATGTGGCCAGCATGGCTATATGTCAAAGGCACAGAGAACACTATTACCTTCCCATCAAACCTATTAATCCACTTTCATGTGCATACTTTCAAACTGCTAGGTGGGCAAGAGCAGAGGCAGAAACAGGAGTTCACCCCGTTGCATGATGCTCAGGTTGTGAACCTGGGCTCTCAGCTTTCCAGATGACAAGTTCAGTGGCTGAGCCATCACACTTCCTATATTCTGTAAGCAGATGGGCACAATTAATGACTCCCCTTACAATTAAAAGGTACTTTTAAAAAGGATGGAATGAAATTATAATTATAAATTAATTAGCATCTCCAGGAAAACTAGAAACACTGCTTCTTTAAAAAAAATAAATTAAAATCCTATTTTATTAAGGTCCCATTACAAGTCCTCTTTAAAGTCCTACTTTAAAAAGTATCACAATCTCATTTCATTCTACATTTTCAGTCTCCTGTGACAAGGAAAACATTATTAATTATGAGAAATGAATTGATTGAATTATACCATTTGTTGTCATAATTCTGTATGTTTTTTTTTCCTTTTAAAATATGTTGGCATGTATGTACATATATCTGGATGTGGATGTGGATTCACAACTTCCAAATAAAAGCAATGCCTTCTTTCATTATAAAAAGGAGAACTGAAGGATTAAGAGGAGGAGGGGAAGAGGTGGGGAAAGTAGCATTCAGACCTCATAGATATATCCAATTGGAACTCAAGGCTCAAGGATGTTTTGAAAGTTGCTGACTGTTAACTCAAAATCAAAACCACAAAAGTGATTTCTACCATCATTTAAGCCACAAAATTAAATGATGGGGAAAATGATAGTACAAAAATACCTTCAATTTAAGGGAACAAAATAGGCATACTCTGTGCCAATTTACCTTACAAAGTGAATAATTTCCTGATCAAATAAAGGAGACTGACCCATCATCATTTATACCTGGCAGCAACTCAGCTTGCTCAAATAAGAGCAGCGAATATGACAAGAAATAGATACCAATATCTACTGCAGAGTCCTTGGTGCTCTCTGAGCTTGGTTGCTTGCTCGCAGATGTTTTATTACCAAAAGCTGAAGGATTTTTTTTCTTTTTCTTTCTGTTACAGCTTCTTTTCCTTTTCTTTCAAAACCATATTTTCAAAACAAACAATACAGATCACAAAAAGATCATTCTACTGCTTTATTAATTTAAGCATTTTTATAGCAAAAGGACCTCTACACTGAAGAATAATTAATTATTATCTTTGTTTTGTTTCCATTTATTTGACATATTCACTTAGAGAACTTGTTTGATAAGCATGCAATCAATTACAATGATATTGTTGATACACTTATACTCTTCTAAGTGTTTGCAATTTGAAACACATACTAAAACATCATGTTTCCAGGGACTGGAAAAAGACTTTTATTCATCTTTCTACTCATTGCAGATGGAGTTTATTGTATTATACATTAATTTAATCAGATTATCTGGAAAAGATGGGGGGTGTCAGCAAGAACACTATGACTTCCCATGGAGGAGACAGAATATTCTAGGGAGGGTCCCTAAGTGAGAGATTGTGCTTTTCTGAACTGAAGGACAGAGGGAAAGAAATTTCTGGATAGCCAAACTCTAAAATCTCCTGGGGTATTAGGTTAGAAAATATATTTTAGTCCAAAGAGATTCTGTCTATTAATTATAAGCAAATAATACACTGAATTGTATTAGCTTCACTGTCTTCAAGCTTAGGTCTAATAATATACCTGCAAATCAGGAGATAACCAGAAAAAAGAGATGGGTAAACAGGTCACTGTTTGTTTCTCTCAGGCTCCATCCATACATGCATCTAAACAAGCAAAAACATCCTCTGGCTATTTCTTTTTTCTGTCACTGTGATGTTTCTTTCATCTTATCCACATCCCAGTGAGACAGCCTTAAGCTGTCCATAGCTGTACTGGTAGTCAAAATAGTATCTTCCCAGTTCTCAGAAACAATAGAAACAGATTGGTGTTGTTTTTTTCTCTTGGCTACCATTATTAGGAAGTAAGAAGTATGTTTATATTTTTATATTTTTCAATTTGGCTTAAATATTAGGAAAGTGTCAATGTTGAATTATTAAGTTCAAAGATCTAAACTTTAGATGAGTTTACATTCAGATGAGAACTAAATGAATTTCTCTCCTGTATCCCAACATGGACTGGTTCCAACTGTCCAAATTAAGGATCACATTTAAGATCAGTTCATGCTTTCACTAGGATGTCTCTCTCAAGAAGCCCATGAGACAGAAAGGAAAGGAGGAAATAGAAAGGAAAGGGCATCAGAAAGAGAATAGCAAGCAAAAATTATTTTTTTGCTCTGCCTACTATTTGCATACAAGCCTCAACAAATCATCTCTAAGAGAAATTGATTATTGAGATAATTCAGAATGTCTCATCTGAGCATACCTATAGAGCCTTACTGTATTTTCTGATTTCACTAGTCAATCCTATTGGGAATGCCTATTGACCCTTCATGTCAATTTCACAGCTTCAGCTTTCAAACCACATGCTGGATGGCAAGGAATCCACTTCCCAATAGAAAAAGAAAGAGGGGGAGACAACCAGCAGCTGGAAATTGCTATGAAAGGCACATACAGTAGAAGTGGAATAATCCTCATAGCGATGTACAATTTGATACAATTTGAAATAACTTCTCTCTGAAAACAACAAAAATTATTTATCAAAATAAAAGCTGGGCTTTTCCCAAGTATTGTATTGTAGAATCATTCTGCCTTAGAAATACTCACAGTATTATCAACTGAGAAACACAAACCAGGATTATAATTAATACAGATTCAGACAAAAAAGTTTGTTAAGAAATTGACATCCCACTGGTTAGCAATTTTCTGAAGGTAGAGAGAGGAGGAGTGATTATACTCCTTTTGCTGAAAAAATGAATTTGTGAGATGTCAGCTTTTTGTTTTTAAGGGGCATGTGCTATTTGACTGGAGAGAGGAACTGCAGTATTGCTATATTCCAAAGATGAATCAGGCAACAGTAAACAAAGAGATATAATATCTTTGTCACATCTCATTAGTTAAAATATGGTAACCAAAATTATGTCAGTATTTACTAAAGTGCTAACCAGATTGCACTAAGAGCAACAAAAATGATTAGGGGACTGGAGGGTAAAACATATGAAGTACAGTATGTCTAGTCTAAGGGACGCGGTGGCTCAGTGGGTTAGGACGCTGAGCTTGTCGATCAGAAGGTCGGCAGTTTGGCGGGTCGAATCCCGAGTGCCGCGTAGCAGAGTGAGCGCCTGTTACTCGTCCCAGCTTCTGCCAACCTAGCAGTTCAAAAGCACGTAAAAATGCAAGTAGAAAAATAGGGACCACTGCGGTGGGAAGGTAACAGCATTCCATGCGCCTTTGGCGTCTAGTCATGCCGGCCACATGACCACGGAGACGTCCTCGGACAAGCGCTGGCTCTTTGGCTTTGAAACGGAGATGAGCACCGGCCCCTAGAGTCGGAAACGACTAGCACACATGTGCGGGGGAACCTTTACCTTTACCTTATGTCTAGTCTAATGAAAAGAAGGAGAAGGGGTGACATGATAGCACTGATCCAATATTTGAGCGGCTGCTACAAAGACAAAGGAGTCAAACTATTTCCCAAAGCACCAAAAAGCAAGACAAGAAACAATGGTTTGAAACTAACCAAGGAAAGAAGCAACCTAGAACTAAGGAGAAATTTCCTAACAGTGAGAGCAATCAACCTATGGAATAGCCTGCCTTCAGAGGTTGTGGGTGCTCCTTCACTAGAGACTTTCTAAAAGAGATTGGACACCCATTTGTCTGAAATGGTATAGGGTTTCCTGCTCAAGCAGGAGGTTGGACTAGAAGAACTTCAGCATTCCTTACAACTCTATTATCCTATATTTGATGATTCATACAATGCCCAGAATAGTTTTTAGTCAAATGGGAGTCATATAAATTAATTAATTAAAGAAATAAACACGCTAAACTATAAACCTTAATTTTTAAACTGCACTGGCTTTACTTGGAGGAACTTACTGTATATCTTGCAATGGTAGCTTTATCATCATCAAACAGCAACATCTGCTTATCCTAGGTCATTGAGAAAGACTTAATAGTTCAATAAAAATGCCATGTCTAGTGTAACTATCTGGTTGATTATGCCATGAACCATCATCATCATAAGGAAACTACTCAAACCACAGAGGAACAAAAGATCAGTTTCTAATTGACAAGATGATATGTTTCCTAATTATCTTCTAATTGACAAGATGTTTTTGAAAACTGCAAGACAATGAAAAAAAACTTGATTGTAGCGTGGATTTATTACAAGAAGATATTTGACTCCCTGCCACATGACTGGATAATCAAGTGTGTTGAAATAATAGGTGTCAGTAAGAACATCAGAAGCTTTTTACAAAGATCAATGGCACAATGGAGAATGCATTTCCTAGTATATGATGATAGACTGAGAAAGGTTAATCTCAAAAGAGGAATCTTGCAAGGAGACTCACTTTCACCACTACTGTTTATCACTGCATTGATTCCTCTATCAACAAAATTAAACAGGTCAGTCCATGGATATCAAACATCAAAAACATCTGCCAATCTATCCCACCTCTTTTTCATGGCTGATCTTGAACTATATAGAAAAACACTATCTAGAATAGAATTGTTACTCAACGCTGTCCTTATGTACAGTTTGGACGGGACAGAAGAGAAGAGAAACAGCAGGGGGGAAAATAGCAAAATATAAAGACCTGCAAAGACAAATAGAATGACTGTGGCAAAACAAAACAAAGATAATAGCAATAGTAATAGGCACCATGGGTACAATTCCAAAACATTTGGAGTATTATTTGAACACAATCGACATTGAAAAAAATGTCAGTGAATTGCAAAAGGCAGCCTTACTTGAAACAGCTTACATCTTGTGACAGTACCTTTATTATTATTAAACAACATCCATCTAACCCATGTCCTTGTGAAGAACTTGACAGGTGGGCAAAACTGGCAAAATCCTGTCTGAAAATATGACTGACTGTAAAACCAACTGTAATAGTAATACTTCTGCTAATAATTGTTATTTTTTTAAAAAAAATAGTTTGAGAGAATTTTTAAGATGGAGTCTAATTTCCCAGTTTTTTCAGCTCCATCATTGGGCCATTATTTAACTTTCTATTTTCAGTGGAGTTTAAATTATTATTTTCAAAAACTATATGGGCATACATGGCTTTGCCTAAAACACAGTTATCTAAAAACAGTTTTGGAAGTTTGGAGAAGGAAGATTAAATTTTGTCAGGGAATTGCACAGCGGGTATCCAGATGAAGTCAGAGACACTGACATGAACTTGTAGTTTCATATAAATAAATATATTTTATTATATATACAGCAAAATAGATAGTCGGGCAAACAGGAGCATCATGAGTCACAGAGCACACAGGGCACACAGAAGAAAAAGGTGTGGAAAAAGGGAAACACTCATAGCAACCAATCATAGCACAGATTGCCTCACACAGGAGCCAGCACTCTGATATAAATGAACTACAACTTGTGTTTTGGCTCATTGCACAACCCCACTACTCCAGCTACTAAATTAAAATATCTTAACAAATTTGATCCCCATTTCAAAGAGAAATGGATACCCATGGATCAAACTAGTTTAAGAATTGCAAGTAACTCCCTTTTTAAATTGACAGGCAAAAGACAGACCCCTTGCACTGCATTTCTAAAAGCTGAAACTTCTCCACCTATGTGATTCAGGACACTTCTTTGTTTGCTGTTACCTTGGAAATTCCAATCATTTAATTTTACCTTTGCTTATGACTTTGGTTTTTAAATAGGTTGCACAGCCTCAAACTACAACTTTGTGCCATGTTGACTATTTTGTAAGGCATCATTAGTGACATTTGTTATCAACAACAGCATAAAGCTTATGTCTCTGGGAAGCTTTTTAATAATGCATTGCCTTCTAATGATTTTAGCCAACAAGAGAGGCATTGATAAATTTCAGTCCAGCTTGCAACAGTATGGTTTACAATGAGATATTGAACACTACACCGTGGATGGTTTTACTCAATAAGATTTCACCCAAAAAGTCTCTTGCTAGGCAAAAAAAAAATGTTATCCATACAACAATTTTTAATGGCAAGCGAGAAATAACAATTTCCCGAAAAAAGGTAAATATATTTGGCATAGTAATTTCCTAGTGATATTGATTCTTTTTAGCAATAGTGATCCAGGAAAGTATCCTTTATTACACTTCTTGTATAGACATTATTTTTAACCATGAATATTAGGCTTCTGGGAAAACATAGATTGCCAGGGCTGTTTGTTACATACAGCTTTCACATCAATAAAAATCAAGTAAATTAAAGTCTCTATTAGCCTTTGGAATATACTAATGTTTGCTTAAAGATTAGGCTACATTTAACAAAAGAAAAGAAAGAACAAAAGCTCACTATATATTAACTATAGTGATCCACCAGGATTAAATCTTTGTTCTGTGTGAATTTGGCACAATTTGGGATAACTCTGAGATATCCTGTTCCTTCTGCTGACCATGATGAATCTTCACTAAACCATTCTACTACCTCACATTTTTTCAGGATCAAAAATTTTGATTCTGGAAAACCATCAAATAGCATCTAAAAGAGCAATGTCCAAAAGAGGTTCAGAATGATCCAGAGTGGAAGAGGGCTTCTAGAGTTGGTATGCCATCAAAGCTGGTAATATTTATTTATTTTTATTTATACCATATTAGTGACATTGATTTTGAATTAGGCACACCTATCCCCTTCAAGTCATTTGGACTCCTATGTCAATAATGATTCTTTCGATTATGACATACCATTGTTTTTCTTAAGGATTGCAACCCCATAAACTAAAGGGAAATGTTCAGGTTCTCAAACTTGAGAGCCAGGCATTCAAGAAATGTCTATATTGTTGAGATTCGTGTCCCTATTTATACATCCGGACAGAAGTTCAGGACTTGAAATTCAGTTATTATGGAGAAGAATTGTGTATAATCTGATGGTTATCCCCAGACATTTCATACAGATGTTAAAGACTAATGAAACAAAATTATACTTACTGGCATCCAAATGCAAAAAAAAATGCCAAAGGACAGAGGAACAAACAAAAAGATACTACTACACATCAGCCTTCAGTTGAAAGAAGTAATTGTTAAATATTGTCAATAAAGGGGCAGGGATATTTCTGCAACTTACATGTCTTGTATAACTTGAGTTTTGAAATTAGAGTAGGGTTTCACAACTACTGTTTCTTGGCAAAATGAATTCTGAGTAGTGCCATATGACAGAGAGAATTTGTACTGAAGTTTCACTAGGCATGTTGTGGGCATTCTGCTCTACTGAACAGTGCCAGTATATGAGGAAGTTCTGCTCTAAGCTAACAGCAAGACAAAGTCTCTGCAAATATTCATTGTCACTGAAGACACTACCTGGAAGTCATTTCACCAATCATTGGACTTCTTCCTTTTACCACAAACTTAGATTTGGTTGCTCTGAATATATTAAATTGGTGGGATACCAAAAGTAATTATATTTGGCTACTTAATAAACCATCATTAGGCACAAATTAAATCAAAGTTTAATCATTAACATTCAACCGCAGTCTCCTCCCTCTCTGGTTTACTACTAAAAATAAAAATCTTGCCACATGCACTGTATCAATTAATATAATCCATATGTATTTTTTTCATTTCTATGTAGCCGGAGGATGGAATTGACTTAAATAGAAACCAAAGTAAATGTGAAATATTATAGTTTTAAAATTCTCCATAATTAAAATTACTGTGCTATTATCTAATTTTACATCTAATGATACCTTTATGGAGTCCTACATGTTAAGGATAAATGATATCACCTAATTATTGATTAGTTATAAATCATTTGTATTTAGGTTTAGTTGTCTGATTAGCATCATCTCTTTATGATTCAAGCAATTAATTACTATTTATTTTGGCGTATCTGGAAAATAAATAGAGTGGAAGCACTCTAGAGGTTATCCCAGGAGGAAATGCAGGAAGACTAGACAACCTGCTTATGCTTTACATTATGAGACATATATTAAATTCACTGTCTGAAATATAACAAGCAGGTGTAAAAGCACATGTAAAAATTCCAGTTAAATTTGATTGATGTCTAACAATAAATACAAATTTTCCCAAGTTGGTTGTTCAGCATTGCACTTATTGATTTGAAACTCTAAGAAAGAGATAAATATTCAGTCTTCTCTTGTGTTTAGATCAAAATTCATTACTGACTGAATTATTATTTCCTAGTAAACTGCAACTGAAAATCAGCTTTTTAAAATTCTCTTCTCCCTCCTCATTTCTTTACCTTTGTCTTGAGAATTTTAAATAAGTGGGAATTATCTATTGACTTTTATGAATTTGACTCAGTTTGGCTTAAAAGGTAGGATAAGAATGCTTTAAATAAACCAATCTTTCCCTATGTTTATCTGTTAATTTCCACTGGACTGATATTATGCTTGTATCCATGAGACAAACATGTAAATGTCAACTGTCACCATATTTTGAATAATCAGTAAAAACCTAAAATGGTAATGTTGCTAAGCCTCATACATAATTACTTACTCAAGAAGCAAAATCCATGGATTTCAAAAGCATTTGTAGGTTTGTTAAAGTTCCAAGCAATTTGAAAATTTTAGTAAGAATAATCCTGCTAAACTTAAGTCCTTTAAGCCTCACATTTCAGGCAGAGAATGTTCCAGAAATTTCATGTTCCTAATATTAATAATTCTAATAATTCTAAAAGGGATATCTATTACTCTCCACAGAATGCAGAGCTGAAAGATTACTTATGACTTTCTAGCAAATTCAGCTTTGCATTCAGGCTGTATAATTACATGTACATCATGAATTTCCTAGCTGAGACATCAAGTTATTTTTTAATATACTGAAATATTTCAGAACAAAAATAGGGAGAATTATGAAAAAAAACTTCAGTGCAAAAAACCCCCGAACATCTTTCTTTTCAAAGAAACTATTTTTTTCCAGTAACATTTAAGTATTGGCACATTTAATAAAACTTCACTTAGAACATAGCAAGAAAATTAGATTTGGATTTTGCAAATTGGTTTATATATGAAAATCTCATCATTTTTAAAAAAAAGCATTTTAGGGAAAAGTTTATAAATATAAATTAGAGACACGTAATTAGATAGTAATTTTGTTTATTTTCCTGTTGAATTCCAAAATTTTATTTATTTATGCTAAAGGTAAAGGTTCCCCCGCACATGCATGCTAGTCGTTTCCAACTCTAGGGGCCGGTGCTCATCTCCGTTTCAAAGCCGAAGAGCCAGCACTTGTCCGAGGACGTCTCCGTGGTCATGTGGCCGGCATGACTAAATGCCAAAGGTGCACGGAACGCTGTTACCTTCCCAACATAGTGTTCCCTATTTTTCTACTTGCATTTTTACGTGCTTTTGAACTGCTAGGTTGGCAGAAGCTGGGATGAGTAACAGGCACTCACTCTGCTACGCGGCACTCGGGATTTGACCCGCCAAACTGCCGACCTTCTGATCGACAAGCTCAGCGTCCTAACCCACTGAGCCACCGCATCCCATTTATTTATTTATTTATTTATTTATTTATTTATTTATTTATTTATTTATTTATTATGCTACAGCAGGACAATTTTTTTCAGGTATATTTCATGCTGCATTTTTTCACTTGCTATACTTTGAAACATATGTATAATGTAATTAAGCTTGTTCATAAATTTTGGACAAGACCAGAGAATCCTTAGTACCTAATTGGATCCCTTATAATATTCTCCTTTGTCACATGTCTTACTGTATGTGCATACCTCAATGGCTATACATAATGTACAATTTCTGAGAGATAAGAACAAAGTCTAAGATGATCATGATTATTCTGCCAAGGCTTGTGTTCACAACAGAATCTCCATTTCAGTGTCGGCCTGCCAGATCAACACTGTATTCAGGAGAGAGAAAAAATAACATAAAAAGTAATGTATATGAGAGACTCTTTCTGTCCAACTTGTATTTAGAAGCAAGAGTTGGTGTAGGGAAAGGTGTAAAACTGGCAGCCCGCAGGCTGAATGTGTCACATGTAGCCACGCCAACCCCGGCTCTGCATGGCCAAAAACAGCACAATACATTGTGATACGTCAAGTGATATGATCAAGTTTGACACCTGTGGTATAAGAGATGATCAAACTGAGCCCGAGAGAGGGCTCAAAGGTGTCATCATTCATGAGTCCCTTCACCCGCACAAGAGATCTAAGTCCAGCCCACCTTGAATTCTTCTACACTTATCTAATTTCTCTTGGCCATTAGTAGTTCAGATTCTTGTAGAGAGCTCAAACTTACAATAAATCTTTATATCCATTTGAACTGTGTGGATCTCCTGATTTTCCTGGTACTTGATAGTTGGGCATGTCAGGTGAAATGTAAAAGATTAACACAGTGGGATTAAGTATGAAGTATGTGGGATTAAATAAGAAGAGAAAAGGTTGAGAAAGAATGGAAGCTAAATGAAATTGGACTGAATACAAAAATGTGTGATCACTATGACAGAAATATGTTGCAGTGGTTTTTGCCATGGATGACAAATTTCAAAGCACATATATGAAGAAATAATATACAGATTGAGTGAGAGAAGAAAAAAGTTATTTGGCTGAATATAATTGATCACTCAAAAGAATTTGGAAAAACATATGGACGTGGTGGAAGGTTGAGACCCTAGAAAGAGTGCAGACAAGAGCAACAAAGATGATTAGGGGACCGGAGGCTAAAACATGCAAAGAATGGTTACTTGCAGGAATGGGTATTTGTTCTTCAATGAAAAGAAGGACTAGTGTCATGATAGCAGTGTTCAAATATTTGAGGGGCTGCCACAAAAGAAGAGGAAGTCAACCTATTGTCAAAGCACCTGAAGAACAAGAAGCAATGGATGGAAACTAATCAAGGAGAAAAGCAACCTAAAATTAAGGATATATTTCCTGACAGTAAGAACAATTAATTAATGGAATGGCTTGCCTCCAGAAGTTGTGGGTGCTTCAAGACTGGAGGCTTTTAAGAAGTGATTGGACAACCATTTTCTGAAATGTTATAGGGTTTCCTGCTTAAGCAGGGTGTTGGAATCCAAGATTCCTTCCAACTCTGTTATTCTCATAATGTCCTGTTTATTTTCTGGTGATGTGTAAACTAATTTTAGTTAATTTTCCTTTTCTTGTCTCATGTTTTTAATTTCTTAAACTTATGATGCTACTTTTTTTCCTGAATTTAACATAATGTGGCCTACCCTGATAGGGAATAGAGGACAGATATGCATTTATGTAGATATATTACATGGTTGCCCAAACAATTAAGGTCAGTACCCAATACCATAAGGGAGGTATTTAATCTGGCAAGTCTTTTTTCTTGTTATATACAGGCTGATTTCTGGTACATCTGCATATTTTTCTGTTGTTTATTGATCAATCTCTTTATCATCTGATTTAGACTGTCTCCAATATTCTGTAGTTCCATTGATTCTCCTTTTTAAAGATAGGACAACTATTTACCTTATCATCTAGTATTTCACTAGTTCTGCATGATTTCTTCAAGATCACAGGAAAATGTTTACCTGGACAATAAAGAAGTTTATTCTTATACTCTAGAATACAATTAATCAGACCTTTATTATTTAAACTTATGTTAAACTAAATTCACTGATTTTGTTTCTGTAAATTTCAATCTTCAATCTTGCCTCTTCTTCCTCCTTTTCACAGCTGTCTGTTACAAAACATCTTATCCTTGGAGATGACTAAACCAAAACATGAACTGAATAGCTCTACCTTTGTTGTTCATTTCAGGCTACTATCATGTAATGTTTCTTTCTGTGTATTCTGCTTCTTACTTCCTTTGTCACTTTTTTTTGGCAGATTGTAATATTTTTATGTAGATACATTGACTTACTTTTTTTTCATCATCAGAAATCTTTATAACTGTATTTCCTTATAAAGGGAATCACATCCACTTTAAGCTATTCCTCCAGCTAGACTCTCCAATTAAGTTTTTTTTTAAATATGATTTCTTGATCTCCAAGATATTATTCAACTATATACACTTCTCCCTTAAATGTGGTCATTTTCCCTTTATGTTCCTGCTACTTACACTAGGCTCCAATATTTCTCCAAAAATATTTCTATTAGACACATAATCAACAAATATAGCAAACATTTTTCTTTCCTGAAATGGTACAATCCAGAAAAGTGGGCTGGGTCTTGATTTTCCAAAAGCTATTAAGTGCATTCCAGGTGATAGGCTATTCAAACTGGGCTTTAATCCTGTATCTCAACAGTACCACTGTAGTACTGATTTGCTAACCACTTTTTTCTTCCAATTCTACACTGAAATCATAAATCATTAAACATTATATGTTTTCCATGCAATTTTCTACCAACTTTTAAATACTCCCTGCAAAAGTAGTCAAAAGTTCACATGTGGTAATTGTCAGCTAGACAGATTGAAACCATTATTCAAACCTCTGAAATGTCTGCTGACATTTTCTGTCTGCTTGCAATCAAGGGAAAATGGTCGGCATTTGCTCATTAAGCTCACTAGAACTCAAGCATACAAATGAAATTCTTTGATCCATTTTATAATAGCATCCTTTTGTTTTTGTTTTTGTTTTAGCACTGACCAGAATATTATTTTAATACAGATGCAGGATCAGCCTTGCCTTGATGCCACCCAATGTCATATGATTGCCAACAGCAGATGTAGTATCTATAATCTCTATTTGTATTTTTTAAAGAATATGAGCAAATAGGCAGACTTTTTATGAAAAAGTCTAAAACTGTCATGGAAGTATAAGAGTGGATGAATGTACATTTTCAGAGTTTGTAATGTTACCATATGTTCTTCCATGGATGATATCTATCCTTTCCCTGTATTATCTTTATTCTACTGTATAAAAAGAAATCTGATTCAAAAGTTGGATTTAGTGTAAATCTGTACGCATATGCTTCTCTCTCAAAATATACAGATTAACTTCCTTTTAAAAGCCTTTAGACAGCTTCAAACTGCAATGCAATATTCAGAGAAATATGTTGGTGAATTGCTCACTCTGCATGTTAGAAGGCCAGAAATCAGCTTAGTGGATATTGGAATGGACAAATCATGAAAGCTGTCTTTCATGATCAGAATATGAATTTGTGGAAAGCAATGGGGCCTCCTTTTACCCCTGCAAGTTCTCTATGCTGATGAGGGAAGAAGATATCACCTCAATCAACTAAATGTGCCTACAATTAGGGACAGGGAAAATTAATAATTTTAGCATGCACTTGAATATAAACATAATTGATTGATCATTTCAAATCAGTGCCTGATTTGCAATGTAAAGTACCGTGTTTTGAATTCACATAATCCATAATTTTCTGAACTTTACAGTGAAAATGTGTATTTTAAGTATATTGTGAAGAATCTAATATTCTGTTACAAAAATGTATAGACTCATGAAAATAATGCACAAAAGTTATTATAGTAGGAAGAGTGTTTTGCAGGATCTTTGAGCATTAGATAATATTGCAACCAAAGTCTGGAGAAATGCACAGCAAAACACCTGCAATTTTAGGGCAATTTTGGAAGGAATTTCTCAGGTTTTACAAACTGAATATATAAATTTATGGGTATGAGTGTGTGTCTGTGTGTGTGCGTGTAAGAGGAAGGAAGGAAGGAAGGAAGGAAGGAAGGAAGGAAGGAAGGAAGGAAGGAAGGAAGGAAGGAAGAAAGAAAGAAAGAAAGAAAGAAAGAAAGAAAGAAAGAAAGAAAGAAAGAAAGAAAGATTATTTGATTGATCAGCAAAAAAGAGAAATGATGAGAAACCAAAAGGAATCTATTCATTCATTCCTAGAATAAACCATCCATAGGACTGTGAATCCAGGGCAACCAAGATTCCCCTCTTGTGAGAAGTCATTATTCTATTATGATGCACCTCCCCATTTCAGATCTTTCTTGAATATAGAGACTTCAGAGGAGAAGGCATTGAGATGGCAGCATGTATGTATATGATCCTCCATATTTTTTTTACAACCCATTGCAGGCTTAAATTTTTATGTGATTAAAAATAATCACGACAAATAAAATAGGAATAAATATTTGGAAAGGAAAAGTATATTTCTGGGCATGTATGTTATATCTGTCAACACTATTTCAAATAAAAAGCCACTTGACCTGGGCTAATCATAGGAGCCCATGGACACAATACAGCTTCTTTAAGGAATTGCTGGAAGGTACAATGCAAATGCCTACACATGTTTTTCTTTTCCTTATTGCAACACTGCTATAAGGATATTCAGCATGGTGACATCAGGGTACAGTATCCATAACACAAGACAAAGCTGAATTATGTTTGAATAAAAAGAAAGATGAACAATGAGTTCAAAGTTAGTCCAAAGAACTTTACTACCCAAAGTTGAATATCCACCCCCACAAAGTAATTCTGGCGTGTGACACAAAATCCTACATTAAGAAATGATTTGCTATTCTTTCATGGAAAACAAAGTTCATATATCTTAGCAGACATAGTTTATTATATAAGATGGCTTATGGATCAAAATGGTTGAATTCACATAGTTGGCTAAGTCAGACTATCAGCACAGTACCTAAACCATGATCAAGAATACATTACTAGAAACAACCATTACCCTCTGTCTAATGAAAGAGACAATCCTAACTTCATTCAATTAAAATAAAAAATCCTGTCGCTGCTAGGATTTATTTTCAAGATTTTGGCATAAGGACATATTTCCTGGAAGAGATTTCAAGCAGCAAAGTTCATTTAGAAGGGAAACGTGAAGGAATGCATAAACATGTACATCTCTTTAAATGAAGTCTCCTTTGAGGTGCCCTTTTCTGTATCAACTAATAATTTATTGGGTTGAGTCTTACATTTAATGAATGAAAAAAACTTGCTAACAATATGATTTCTCTCTGTGTGTGTGTGTGTGTGTGTGTGTTTGTGTGTGTCTGTCTGTCTGTAACAAAAAATAATTAGTGCATACCAGATTCTTATAATACAAAATGATAGATTTTTAAAAAATAGAATGAAAGTAGGAATAGGACTTCTAACCTGACTTACAAATGGTATACCAAGCAGAATTTCCATTTTGATTCAATAATAAGGATTTGAACTAATTAACCTTACACCAATGTGAATTGACCATAGCGAAGTCCAAGCATGCATACACAGAATTCAGCAGCTTCAGAGGTTCTTCTTTATTTACTTTGGCTTTACTCAGAATTGCAAGCTTAACCTTTTCTTGACCCTTACAAAGTAAAATGTAATTGTGGATTCATAACTTATGAATCAAATGGTTTCTACAGTGCAGTTCTATGAACATGCACTTGGAAGTAATTCTTATTGCCTTCACATAAGCACACACAGAATTGTAGCCCTAGAGATGTGTCAGAGGTACCAAGTTTAAAATTTGCTTTAATCATACATTTTAAACCCTCTCAACACCAAACACTGCTTTATTTTTTCTAACATACTTTTGAGTCATAGCAGAACAGTAACAGTTGAGATTCCCATGCAATTAGCTTTAGTTTATTGTTTCCCACTGATTTTCAAATTAATTTGAGCAGCAAAGTATATGCATGAAACACATCAGAAATGCTGCTGCTTGGTTTTGGCTTATTCTAGCTGCAGTTCCTTAATATTTTCTCTCAAAATATCACCACCTCTATCCCTGCCTTCTGATCACATGAAAATGATGGATATATGTTACCCACCCCTTTTTCTGCAAAGCTGATTTAGTTTCTGTATGTAAAACCAGACTCTCATTAGAAACTCAAAGTGTACAGATAATAAAGGCAGTCAACGGATATGCAAGTTCTAAAAAAGGGTAAGCTGTTTGATTCATTGTTCATCCAGTGAAGAATAAGAGGGAAATTGTACAAATGTTTTAAATAGAATTTTAAATCCCAAGACTTAACCTACTAATCAGCCATAGTTAATGACTTGTTTGATGGTTAAATGTCAAGAGAGAGAGGCTAGTATTTTCTTTAATGTGTTAAGCTATATTAGTGATGTTTTTCCTTTTGTGGAAAACTATAATTAACAGTGTGTTAGTAAGTATCAACTTGCTTTACAAAAGAAAGACAACAACAAAGCTGCTATATTTAACCTTAAATATTATCAGACAATGGAGAGAGAATGTCATCTTGGCAATTTTTCTAGCATGCAAAAATATTTTTCTTTCACTCAGCCACATGACTGAGGATTTACAAAGTCTTGAATTCTTCCAAAAGTCCTAGAAGTCATTTTAGAGTACTGGCACCCCAATTTAATACATCACACACACACATGCACTTGGTTTGATCCAACCTGTGAAACTTTGCATGGAAACAAGTTTCCAAGACTGTCAATTGGTTATATTGAGAACCACAATTGGATTTTTATTCCCTACCCTAAGTCCTTGAGAATGAATTCTCTTTAAGAACACAAGGGGGCGCTCTAACATTTAGACCAAGAATGGCTTAGTACAGTAACAAGGTACCAGTCAATATGAAGGAAATCAAATTAAAGAACAAGTGAGTTAAACAACTCCAGTTGTGCCTTGAATATTGGATCTATCTGAGGTGTGATGTGATTCCTTTTGTTGAGGCCCTGAGATGAAGAGGATACATGCAATACCGGAAAGTCTTCTGCTACCAGAGTTCTTATTCCAATATAAGAAACCCAAGGGAAGTCCCCACAGAGGTGAAATCAAATAGCACAGTTGGTTTGGATTACTTTTAGAAGCCTAATTCCAGCCTTCATCAGAGCGTTCCTTTAAAAATTAGGCAAACTTTAATAGAGTGCCTTGAGGTGGGGCTGGGCCTGCTTTTACTGCTATGATTCCTCAAGAGCTTTAGGGGAGGGCCTCTGTGCATAGTAAAATAATCTCTAGCAACATTAAATGTCCATAAAGTAACAATTATGCACACATATTAATAAAGATGATCCACTTGGTTGTACCAAGTGACTATTGCTCACCAGATTTCTTTGTCAACTGTTCTACACATAAGCTGAGTGGAGTGGAGAGTAGAAAATAGAGTAGAAGTTGAAAGGGACTTTGGAAATCTTCTAGTCCAACCCCCTGCTCAAGCAAGACATCCCATAGCATTCCAGACAAGTGGAGCACCCATAACTTCTGGAGGCAGGTTGTTCCAGTGGTTAATTGTTCTAACAGTCAGGAAATTTCTCCTTAGCTCTAGGTTGGTTCTCTCCTTGATTAGTTTCCATCTGTTGCTTCTTGTCCTGCCTTCAGGTGCTTTGGAGAATAGCTTGACTTCCTCTTCTTTGTGGCCACCACTGAGAAATTGGATCACTGCTATCACATCACCATTAGTCTTTTTTTAAAATTAAACTAGCCATACCTAATTCCTGCAATTGTTGTTAATATGTTTTAGCTTCTAGGCCCCTAATCATGTTTGTTCTTCTCCACACTCTTTCTAGAGAGTCTCAACATCTTTTTATATCATGGAGACCAAAACTGGATGCAAGTTTTTCTCTCTCTTAGTTACTTTCTCAAGTATTGGAGATTATTATTCTATACAAGACACCAAATGCTGTAGAAACTTCAAAAATTTCCCTTTTTTGTACACCACAAATTAATTTGGTCCTTACAGTGAGATTTCTCAAGAAGGCAAAGCTAAATCTTTCTTAAACAAGTTTTGGATCTGGAGAGAGGGAGACACAAAAGACTTGCATTTACACATGTTAAGTAATCATTTTATTTAGAGAGGCTAAGAACAGCTTCTGCTACCTGCCATTTCATTAGTTATTTTTAATTCTGATGTTTCCTAATTATCTCGCTGCCCTCATCGCATCCGCAGATAATCGCCCGGCCGCCCTGTTTAGGGTGGCTCGCTCCCTTCTTAACCAGGAGGTGAGGGAGGATCCCTTGCAGGGGCGGGCCGAGGAGTTTAGTCATCATCTGACGGATAAAATCGCTCAGATCCGGGCCGGTTTGGACTCTGACTGGGCAGAGTCTGATGTGGAGGAATCGGACTGTCTTGAGCATGTTATCTGGACTGAGTTCGATCCTGTTTCCCCTGATGATGTGGACAGGATGAGGAGGAGGCTGAGCTCCACCACCTGTTTATTGGACCCGTGCCCCTCCTGGCTGGTTTTTGCGGCCCGGGAGGAGACACAAGGCTGGTTCCAGGCAGTAATAACTGCTTCCTTGAAGGAGGGTGTCTTCCCTGCCGCCTTGAAGGAGGCGGTGGTGAGACCCCTCCTCAAGAAACCTACCCTGGACCCGGCTGTTTTAAACAACTATCGTCCGGTCTCCAACCTTCGCTTTCTGGTGAAGGTTGTTGAGAGTGTGGTGGCGCATCAGCTTCCTCTGTTCCTGGAGGAAACTGATTATCTGGACCCGTACCAATCGGGTTTCAGGCCCGGGCACAGCACGGAGACGGCATTGGTCGCGCTGGTGAATGATCTCTGGCGGGCTCGGGACAGGGGTTGTTCCTCTGTCCTAGTCCTATTAGATCTCTCAGCGGCTTTTGATACCATCGACCATGGTATCCTACTGCGGTGTCACAGGGATTTGGGAGTGGGAGGCACCATTTTACAGTGGTTCTCCTCCTATCTCCTGGGCCGCTCCCAGTCGGTGTTGACAGGAGGGCAGAGATCTGCCCTGAGGCCTCTCGCTTGTGGAGTTCCTCAGGGGTCGGTTCTCTCGCCCCTCCTGTTCAACATCTATATGAAGCCACTGGGCGAGATCATTCGTGGTTTTGGGGTGGGGTATCATCAGTACGCTGATGATACCCAACTTTTTTTCTCCACCCCAAACCAACCCAGTGATGCCCTCACCGTGATGTCCCGTTGCCTGGAGGCGGTCCGGGTTTGGATGAGGAGAAACAAGCTTCGTCTCAATCCTGCCAAGACTGAGTGGCTGTGCATACCGGCATCTCGGGTTGGCCACATTATTCCATCGTTAACAATGGGGGGTGAGGTGTTACCCCCCGTTGATAGGGCTCACAACTTGGGTGTCCTCCTGGATTCACGGCTCAGTTTTGATGATCATATAGGAGCCGTGACCAGGGGGACTTTTGCCCAGGTTCGCCTGGTGCGCCAGTTGCGACCCTATCTGGACCGAGATGCCCTATGCACAGTCACTCATGCGCTCGTGACCTCCCGTTTAGACTACTGCAATGCTCTCTACATGGGGCTGCCCTTGAGGACCACTCGGAGGCTTCAACTGGTACAAAATGCAGCTGCGCGAGTTGTGATGGGAGTTTCCCGTTACTCCCATGTAACACCTCTGCTCCGCGAGCTGCATTGGCTTCCAGTTGCCCTCCAGGTGAGATTCAAGGTGCTGGTGATGACCTATAAAGCCCTATATGGCTTGGGTCCAGGATATTTGAGGGAACACCTGCTGCTGGCATCAAGCTCCCTTCGTCCTGTGCGCTCCCACAGGGAGGGTCTTCTCAGGGTGCCGCCAGTCAAAGAATGCCGGCGGATGACACCCAGGGGGAGGGCCTTCTCTGTGGGGGCGCCTGCCCTCTGGAACCAGCTGCCTGTGGAGCTTAGGACTGCCCCCGACCTTCGATCATTCCGCCAAGACCTGAAGACCTGGCTCTTCGAGCTTTCCGGCTCAGGCTGAGTTTTAATTGGGGTTTTAACTGGGGTTTTACATGTTGCAGGGACTTAGTTTAATCTTTTTTAAATTGGTCTTAATTTTTGTATTAATGTTTTAAAAATTATACCCTGTAAACCACCCTGAGTCCTTCAGGAAAGGGCGGTATATAAATTCAATAAATTCAAAATTCAATTCAATTCCTTGTTATGCAAGTTGGCAGACAGATTTTAAACAGAGCTGGTCACAAACAGCCTTTCAACATTCTCCATCAAATTTTGGGCAGCAAAATGAATGGGTGGTTCACCTGAATTTCCCCAGAAGGAAAAATTCTGTAAACATTTCCAATGGACAATACTCCCACCTAATAGTGATAAAAGCACCACTACTGAAAAAGAGGTTCTTTCCCAAAACCTTTCCTTGGGATTTAACTGAAGCACCAAAAGCCTGAAAGATTGCAGATAATTACAGAGAATATTGCACAATGCCAAATAGGCCAAAGAAATATGAAATGAATGGGGCTTGGACTTTTAAAAGTGGCTGTCAAGGAACTTTTTCTGAAGCAGAGATCAAAGTTCTAGATAAATATAGATCTGCCCTATATTTAGCACAGGCATTATCCTTTCTATTTTTCATTATTACTAGGATTATTTTTATATGAATAAAGCATTGAATTTATTACAGATTCACATTTTAGTGGATCCCTTGCATCACTTCATAGACAAAACAAATTGGAATGAACAATTAAAGAGAGGAAACTTAAAATAACATAGCCACTCAGAACTTTATGACATAAGGATATGATAAAACTGCCCACAATGAAACAATAAGTGTCTTCCAGCTAAATTTCACAGAAATTTTAATAATGTGGAATAAAAAGTATTTGCTCTGAGCATCACCTGCAGTGATCTCATCTAATACTCTAGTTATTTCAGCTCACATTTGCAGTTTCTTTACAAGAAACAAGCAGAAATTATTTTTTTTCATATATATTTAATTCTTTCAGGAAGGTATATGCTAATCATAGTAAGTGAATGTCATGAGTTTTTATTCATATAGCAATCTTTCCTATGCCTTTTGTGACATAAATGCTACTATGTTTAATAGGACCTATTTCCAAGCAAGTGCATAGAGAATTTCAGTTTTTGTCTAGTTAGGAGTCTAGGATCATAATAAAAATGTCACTGTAAAGATTGCATCATTTTATTCAGAATAGTGGTCTTATGGTAAGAATCTATTAAGCCTAACTTAAGATTTGTGCACCTGCTAAAGATTTATGCCCTGCTCATTTGTTTTTCTGTGCAAGTTGTTTCTTTTACAGGGTTTAAATATCAAGGACAAGATAAAGTCAGAAAAACAACACTAGGTTGCATGCAGAATAACATTTGTTATACCCTTGTACTTAATGGTAAGTCTCATTTAGTTCAGCATGACTTACTGCCAGATAAATGTTCGTAGGCTGTTATGAATGTCCTTTCTTGTTTTTCCTTTCATTTAAAATCAAAGCATGATACCATTAACCTAGAGGTATCTCTAAGGCATTATTGATTTTATTGCCACCATCATACCTTTTCCAGATTTTGGAAGGGTTGAAACATATTTTAAGTTTATAACAGACAGGTAATATTTAGTAATAGATCAGACAAACACCTTCTTAATTTTTCTGAACTATAGGCTGGAAGAGAAGGTACAAGAAAATTAGGCTTGCAGGATCTGTTGTTATAGCTAATCTCAGTTAAAGTAGTTTTAGCCTTCCTATGGAGTTAATTTCTTGATCTAGTCTATCTACTGCAGGCATGTCAAACTTGCGACATCATGTGACGTATCAGGACTTTTTCCCCATTGCTGGCAATGGGGTGGGCGTGGTTTCAGCCTGACACATCTGGGCTGTGGGCCAGCAGTTTGACATGCCTGATCTAGTAGATTGACACATAGCTTAACTATATACCATTTGAACTATTATAACATATTCACATGGGATATTATATACTGAAGTATTCTAGAATACTGGAATCAGCTTTTTGACATGGACTTGTTATAAGCACATTAAAGTACATTATTTAATTAGATTTCTGTCCCACCATAATCTCCAACAAATCTTGTTAGTTAAAAGTAATAATCTGTAGTTACATTCAACCTGCAGAAAACTTCGTATGTTTTTTCTTTACAGACCTACCCAAGCTTGAGGAACTTTGAGAGAGAATCTTCTCAAGAACCTACTAACATCGATAAAATGTTACAGAGATGTGAGGTACAGCATTCTTGAAAGTAGCCCCAGGTTTTGAAAGTCCTTACCAAGCAATTACATTAGCTTTCTTTGTCTGAAATCCTTTTAAGTGCCTTCAAAAACAATTTAAATTAAACTTTGGTGGGGGGAAAACAGACTTAGATGACCAAGTTGGCTATTTTTTTAAATTGTATTTTTGATGGTGTTTTGATTAAAAGTTCACTTTTGTTTTTATTGCTAGCCTTTTTAGAAATTTAGGCTCTAAATTCAATAACTAAATCTCATGTGGATGAGCAAATGTAGTTTACGAAGCATTCCAGTGTCAAGTGTCAGGAACCAATGAGAGGGTTCTCCCCTTCCTTTAAGGCTAAGTAAGTGTGTACATCTTTTTGCAGTGGCTGACAATTCCTTTTCTGACCTAATTCAAAGATTTAACATTTTAAGCCCTAATTAGCAAAAGATCTAGCTATCGGTCTCTAGAAATGCCTTTTTGAATATGTTCATATGGGAAACATTTTTCTTTGGTGTCATTCATCCAAGATGTAGTATGTGATTGTCCTACTGTCTTGCATTTTAGAAAAGGGTTATGTTATATCTTTAATCAATTAAGCCTTCTGAAATAATGTTAGCATGTTGTTTTTTTAAAAGACTTTTAGAACTGATTTGCTGTTGGTTTGTGTTTTTATATTACATATTTAATTTTTTGTCTTGTATGTAGTTTTAGTCAATTAGACAAAAAGAAAAGTTATGTAAAAATATTAACAATAAATTATAGGTTTGCTTCATTAATTTTAGTGGGGTCAAAATTCCATAGAGTTAAATTGAATAGAAACCATTATCTGCTCATGATTCATAGACAATCAAATGGTTCATAAATACAAGCTGTCCAATAATGAGATGATTTGGGAAGTAATGGCAAAGGCTACTTACTTAGAATTCTTCAGCAGAGAGAAATGGATACTGGAAACTCTGTAAGTGTTATTTTCCTAAGCATACTGTTATGTACTGGGCTTTTGGGTACCACACCACGTGCGTTGCTGGAGAACTAACGGTTCTCCAGCAACCAGACAGGCCGTCTCCAGGCCTGCAATTGGTCAGCCGTATGGTTGTTACCATAGGGCTTGGCTATATATTGGGGCTTGGAGTGGCCCAAGCCCAAGTACAGTTCCAGCTTGAATAAAAGAATGAGTTTCTCTGTACTCAGCCGTGTGTCTTCATTCCTGCTAACCATAGCCCACGACATAACAGTAGCGACGAAGGTGGGATCCTGCTTCACCGTTTAAAAGGGCTGAAGTTATTGAGGGGTCGGCAATACATGCTGGAGGGAAGAGGCATTTCCCCCCCCCTCTAGGCTGGCTAGTAAAGCTACACTAGCGGCCGTGTGCTCAGTGGACGCATTCCCTGAGCTCAAGAAGCAGGATCCAAGAATGCAGGAATCGAGGAAAGATGCCAAAGGTTGGCAAGCTCAGAGAGTTCGATGTAAAACATCCTGAAGAATGGCCATCTTACCTCTCGCAAGTAGAGAACTATCTACGGGTAAACCAAATTGCAGAGGAAGGCCTAAAAGCTGCCACGTTGCTCTGCGTGTGTGGACCAGCCATTTTTGACCTAGCAGAAAATCTTTTTGCACCGATGCCCATTGAAGCAATATTGTTCGCAGACATTAAGAAGAAGCTGACTGGGCATTTTCAGCCCAAGATGTCAGAGATGGCATGGCATTTTAAGTTCGACCAAAGAGTGCAGCTACCCAGTGGGACAGCTTCAGAGTTTATCGCAGGCCTAAGGCAGGCCGCACGCCTTTGCAAGTTTTCGAACTTAGAGGAACGACTGAGAGACCGACTTGTCTGTGGCCTTTGAGACAGAACCCTTCAGCAGAGACTGTTTGCTAGACCCAATCACATATTCTCCGAGACACAGGATGAGGTCATGGCCGACAAAGCCGCCAGGAGTGCAGTGCAGACAGTGCATCCCACCAAACCTTCAAATATTGAAGATTCCATCCATCTTGAGGTCGCCAAATGTGTTGGAGAATTGTCAGAAGATGAAGAACCCAAAATCAACAAGCTCCAAAGACAACCAAATGTGCAAAACCGCTGCATTCACCAACAAGAAAATGATTACAAGGCAGTTCTCTTACCTAGATGTAAGGGGTGCGGAGGCAACCATCTTTGCACCAATTGCAGATTCTGCTCAGCCACATGTAGAGCTTGCGGAAGGACTGGCCACATCGCGGTGGTTTACAGAGCCCACCAAAGAGACAGGCCACCCAAACACCAGTCGGAGGAACCAATTAGGAGAGGTACTGGGGCCCAGGGTCCAGTTAGTGTGGGGTTCTTCAGAAGCCGGAGGAGCATTTGCCGCACCGGGGCTCATTGTCCCCTCAAGCCTAAACTCAAGCTCTCAATAGAGCTACAAGGAGTTCCATGTAAGATGGAATTGGACTCCGGATCGGCAGTATCTATCATTTCGCAAGACACATTCAACTTTGTGTGTAGGTGCAGTAACCAATGGGCTAAACTAAGGCCTTCAGATATTATTTTAACAGATTTTCAGAACACTCATGTTAAAGTTAAGGGTGAAGCCACCTTATTGGCAAAATTTAAAGGATTTTTGGGGCACCTGGATGTCATAGTAGTAGAGGGCCAAAGAATGAGTTATTGGACTTGATTGGTTTGATGCTTTAGGCATTCAAATTACAGGCATTAATCGTACACAAACAGCAGACCTCATGACTGTTTGCGAGGAATACATGGATGTTTTCGAGTCAACCCTGGGGACGTACACTGACCCGCCAATTTCTTTCAAGTTAGATCCTAACGTTGTGCCAATTAGGGTCCCCATTGCCCTCACAGCGTCCCCATTGCCCTAAAGCACAAAATCGATTCTGAAATCGATAAGTTAGTAGAACAGGGCATTTTACAGCCTGTTGATGGGGGAGAGTGGGAAACTGCTATTGTCACCCCACTGAAGTCCAATGGGGAAGTTCGCATTTGCACAGATTATAAATGAACATTAAATAAGGCCCTTAATCAACATGCTTATCTGGTTCCTGTGGTCAGCCATATTTTAGCCTCTTTGCCAGGGGGAACCATTTTTACTAAACTTGATTTAGTGCAGGCATATCAGCAACTGCTGGTTGATGAGGCCACAGCCGCAGCTCAAACAATAGAAACTCACAGAGGGGCATTCAAAGTCAAACACTTGAGGTTTGGTGTCAGTGTTGCACCAGGTATTTTCCAAGGGATTATGTAATGTACTCTTAAGGGTATTCAAGGTGTCTGCCCCTATTTTGATGATGTTCTCATTGCCGGGGAATCCCCAGAAGTGTTGGCCAATAGGCTCAGGGCTGTTTTGCAGAGGCTCTGTGATGCGGGCCTCAAATTGAAGAAAAACAAATGTAGTATTGGGGTCTCATAAATGGAATTCTTGGGGTTCCGTATCGATGCTAATGGAATTCACCCTGCTGATTCAAAAGTGAAGGCCATCAAAATGGCTCCAAGGCCTAAATCAAAGGGAGAGCTGCAAGCATTTTTGGGCCTCCTAAATTTTTATCACACATTCCTACCTCATAAGGCTGCGATAGCAGAGCCCCTTCACAGGCTGCTTGATTAAAAAAAAGCCCCTTGGAAATGGACTAACTTACACGAAAAAGGTTTCCAGGATCTGAAAGCCCTTCTATCAGAAAAGTCCACTGTAACTCATTACATAGAGTCTAAACCTGTATGTCTTGCACGTGATGCATCTCCCTATGGGGTGGGGACAGTCTTAAGCCACATAGAAAAACATGGGAAACAAGTTCCTATTGTGTTTTATTCTAGGACCTTATCTTCTGCTGAGCGCAATTATGCACAGATTGATAAAGAAGCCTTGGCCATAGTGGCTGGAGTTAAGAAATTACATGATTGTTTATATGGCAGGGATTTCACTGTCTACACTGACCACAAACTTCTTTGGGGGTTGTTCACAACAGATAGACAAACTCCCCACATACTATCTCCAAGAATGCTGAGATGGTCTATATTTTTGTCTGCATACAATTTAAAGTTAATTCATAAACCAGGGAAGGAAATGGGCCATGCAGATGGCCTCAGCAGACTACCACTGCCACTAATGGACCCTGATCCAGCTCCTGCTGCTAAAATATTGTCCACTCAGGACTTACCTGAGTTTCTCCTCCACACAGGGGATATTGCTGCTGAAACTGCCACAGATAAAATTCTGAGCAGAATGTTGTCATGGGTATACATGGGCTGGTTGGAAAAAAGTCCAGGCCCTGAATTTCAAAGTTATTTTGTCAGGAAACATGAGTTGTCTGCACACAAGGACTGAATTTTATGGGGCAACAGAGTCATTATCCCCACTTCATTGAGGGACAGAGTTTTACACTCTTTACATGAAGGCCATCCAGGCATTGTAAGAATGAAAGCCTTAGCTAGAAGCTACCTTTGGTGGCCTGGCCTGGATAAGGCTGTAGAGGATCAAGTTCATGGTTGCTATACTTGCCAGCAACCTAGGCCTGAAATGCCTCAGGCCCCAGTTCACAGGTGGGAAGAAACACATACCCCCTGGTCCAGGGTTCACATAGACTATGCTGGGCCTTTTCAAGGACAGCTTTTCCTGATAGTAGTGGATAGCCACTCAAAATGGCTGGAAGTAGTTCCAGTCCCTAATATGACTACTGCTAGGACCATCTAGGTGCTGAGAAAACTCTTTGCAACACATGGGTTGCCTGACATTTTAGTTTCTGATAATGGGGCTCAATTCACTGCTGCTGAGTTTCAGGCTTTTCTTAGAGCTAACCTCATCAGACATGCTACATCTGCACCGTTTCATCCTTCTTCGAATGGACAAACCGAACACATGGTGAGGACAACAAAGGAGGCACTCAAGCGTATTATCACAGGTGACTGGCATCACAGATTGGCAGATTTTTTTGCTCTGCCAGCATTCTACACCCTGCACTGCTACAGGTAAAAGTCCTGCTGAGCTACGTTGGGGAAGGCATTTAATTACTAAACTGGACAGGTTGCATCCAGATAGAGTGGCATCAGAAGCCTCTAGACCAAAACCCCCAAGGGGGCTACAAATGGGTGATTGGGTTTGGGCCAGAAACTATGGGCCTGGAAATTTATGGGTTCCTGGTCAGGTGACCAAGGCATCTGGACCCCTATCTTATGAAGTGGGGTTGGAGGGAGGGTGACTGGTCAGAAGACACATTGACCAGCTTAGAAAAATGTTTCCAGAATGGTCACTAAGTGAGGACTGTGGCATAAGTCCCTCCCGAGGTCCTCAAACTGGCACCCAAGCCAGCCCACACCAGAACCACCAGGGTTTCCCCTTCTCAGCAGAAGTTGATTCTGAGGAAGAACCAGGAAGCTCAGAAGTGCAACATGGAACCCATGATCAGGTGAGCTAGCAGAATCTCAGCAACCGCTGTGCCTACTCTGCAGAACAGACTGACTCTGGGGTGGGCCAACCTGGTGAGGCCAGCCAGAGTGTTTCAATTCCCCTGGACGATGGAGCACAAAAGGGGACATGGGTCTACCAGCCCACCGGGTAAGCTGGTAGACCACAAAGTGAGTGGAACTCTAAGGCGTTCTTCCAGGCCACACAAACCTCCGGCATATCTTACAGACTATATTGTAAAATAAAGTGATGTATATTGTTTGACAATTGTACCATTACCTACAGAAATTGGGGCAATTTGAAATTCCATGTAAGCATGTTCATTGAGATGTTGTTTAATCTCTTGTGGTACTAACTGCATTAGCTAGCTGCTGTTTAATCTTATTGTAGTCCCTACTGCAATGGCACGTCTGTAAAGGTCACGTAAAGTCATTCTAGCCACCTTGAATTCATAAGCATTATTTTATTATTTGTTATTATGTATTTTGGTTATTGGGAATGATTCATAAGTCTTGGCTGTTGTCAAGTTTATTAAGGGGATTATAGCCTGATCTTAGGAGGGAGGGGTGTTATGTATTGGGCTTTTGGGTACCACACCACGTGCATTTCTGGAGAACTAATGGTTCTCCAGCAACCCAGACAGGCTGTCTCCAGGCCTGCAATTGGTCAGCCTTAAGCGGCAAGCGCAGGTTCAATCTTATTGGTTGTTACCATAGGGCTTGGCTATATATTGGGGCTGGGAGAGGCCCAAGCCCAAGTACAGTTCCAGCTTGAATAAAAGAATGAGTTTCTCTGTACTCAGCCGTGTGTCTTCATTCCTGCTCACCAGAGCCCACGACATAACACATACCATGTCTGGTGGCAAAATTCAGCCAATAAAGCAAAATCCATAAAATCCACAGAAAGCTTTGTTGCCACCAAGTAGTCATTTAGATTTTTGCAGCCTAGATGTCGTATGCCTGTATTTTCCTATAAAGCAATTTTATAGTTATTTGCTTTATCATTTGTCTTGAGTGGAATTGGCATGACTTCGATTTGTAGAGACATGACATTCAAACATCCACTTTATAAATAAATATAAGAAGGCAGTTCTTATGGGAATTGCTAAGCTCTTCTTTACTATTATTCATGGTACTGTGACAGCATATAGTGTTGGTGGAGAAGAGCAGTAATTAGCCCATTTAAGTATGCCATTTCTATTACTATAGCAATTAAACTAATTTAACAACATCACTTTCTAAATTAGGATCGTCCATGCAGCTGCAGAGTCTCTCTGGGGTTTCTCCCACAGGTCAGGCAAAGGAGGAGGAGGGAGAGGCCTCTCTAGAATATTTCTTAAGTCATGGTAGCTCCAAAGAACTTAAGAAAAAAAAGTTCTGGTGGCTTTACATTCTTTTTATATCCTGTTCAGTTAAACCGGGGGTGTCAAATTGCCAGCCATGGGCCAGATGTGTCATGACAAAACCACACCCACCCCATTGCTGGCCATGGGGAAAAAGCTCTGATATGTCACGTGACATCACGTGACGTCACGAGTTTGACATGTTTGACTTAAGCATTCCTTAAGCTGTCATTCTTTCTCCATCAACAGAATTCATTCAACCAATAAACTTTGAAAAAAAATCATCAACTCTTCTAGGTACATACATAGGAACATCTTGGAAACTTATAGAAATGTTACAGAAGCAATTGGAGCTACCTTGCCATTATCATTATGAACTTAGTCATTGCAGGTTAATTGGAGACATTTTTCTGACTCTCTTTCAAAGGCTTTTAATTATATCAGCCAATTAGCTGCAATATCGGCAACAGCCAGATTAGGACTTGTTTGTTTCATGAAATGCATTGGCACAGCATTGACAGCACCATTTCATAAACAATTCAGAATGGTATTCAATATTTTTTGGCAAATATGCTAATAGGTTTTTTAAAAGAAAGAAACTAGAATAAGACTAGGCCAGGGGTGTCAAACTCAATTTCATTGATGGCCATATCAGCATTGTGGTTGCCCTCGAGGGGCCGGATGGGTGTGGCCGGGATGGGTGTGGCCTACTGGGTGGGTGTGGCCTACTGGGTGGGTGTGGCCAGCTTGACATCACTCGCTTCAGGAGTGCCTGGGCAGGACTGGGGCAGATTTGAGGGTTTCCAGAGGAGGATGGGACCGGGGTGAGTGCCGGGACATGGTCCCTCCCACACTCCCTCCCTTTCTTCCTCTGTTCCCTCCTTCCTCCCTCCCACCCTCCATTCCTTCCCTCTGTTCCTTCCATCCTTCTCCCCTTCCTTCCTCTGTTCCTTCCTTCTTCCATCCCACCTTCCATTCCTTCCTCCCTGTTCCTTCTTTCCTCCCTCCCTTTTTCTCTTCCTCCCTCTCACTTTCCCTTCCTCCCTCCCTCCATTCCTTCCCCCCTCTCACCCTTCATTCCTTTTCCTCTGTTGTTTCCTGTCTCCCTCCCTTTTTCCCTCCCTCCTACCTTCCCTTCCTCCCTCTGTTCCTTCCTTCGCCTTCTCATCTCTTTCCTTCCCCTGTGCTCAGGAAGGGGTGATGGGAGGGGGAGAGATTACCAGCACTAACATGCTGCTGCTGGCCATACCTATACCATGTGGGCGGGTGGGGGTAGTCCCATTGAAAGGGATGCGAGGCTGGAGGTGCTGGTGGGGGGTGGGATGGCGCTGGTCTACAACTTGGTTGCATCCATCAAAGCCAGAACATGCTCAGCCTAAGATCCACTGGAACCAGCAAGGAGTTGCCTCACCACCTCTGCCCCACCCCCACGGGTGTGCGCACAGGAGATGGCCAACGCCGGCGTCCTGGGTGAAGTCAGCCTGCAGGACAAGACAGCCAGCAGGACACCAGACTCCACTTGCGCAAGCATCCAAGAGACAGGTTGGGGCTGTCCCATGGATTTAATGCTGAACGCATTCTGGCTTTCATGGACGCAACCAGGTTGTAGATCAGTGCCTGGTCAGCCTGGGCTGGGCCAGGCCAATATGCGGCAGGCTGGTCCTTCGGTCTTTCCAGAGCAGGTCCCCAGGCTGGACGGAACCACATATTGGGCCACATCTGGCCCGTGGGCCTTGTGTTTGACATGTCTGAACTAGGCAGTTGAAAGATATAATTTTGTTTGATGTCATAGCTAGTCTGACTACTGACATGGAATGTTGTCTCTGAAAGTCTCTGTGTATAAGAAAATGTATCCACTCATATGGTGGAACCTTTAAAAAGAAAATAGTTCACTCATTTGGCAACCATCATATGTATTAATTACAACTCCTGTGATTTCCAGTTTAAAGAATTTTAATCCAAGCCAGTTGGGAGTTGGGGGGAAAAACCACAGTAAGGAAAAAAAGGTATTTTTTTCACTGATTAATATATTATTTCTTTTATTTTTGTCTTAGCATGATTGAGATTCCAATCGGAGATACAAACCAGAATCTCTCCCCCCCCCCCGCCCTTACTTTGTTCTTCTCAGTTCAAAGGTTCTTCCCCTGGTCTTTTATGATGGCCTCCAGGCAGGCTGAATAAACAACCTTGCATCTAATGGACAGGGATGGCCAATTAACATCTTCTCTTCTCCTCCTTGGGAATGGCAGAATCCAGTGAGGGGTGAGATTTAGGGGTGCAGAGATAGGGGTTTAGGAATGGAATATAAATGGATTCTGACAGCCAGCCAGTCAACCTAGTCAATTGCACAGCTTATTCCCTAAATCAACCAAACCCTTTTCAGGAAGGAGAAAACAGTGGCTACTAAAGGGAGCATTTCAGTCTTCCTCACTGCTAAAGGATGACTGAATGGTGAAAAACAGATCAGAGGGTAATTCTATGGAGTGCCCACAATTTCTGGAGGCAAGCTGTTCCACTGGTTAATTGTCCTCACTGTCAGGAAGTTTCTTCTTAATTCCAGGTTGCTTCTCTCTTTTATCAGTTTCCAAACATTGTTTCTTGTCCTTCCCTCTGGTGCTTTGGAGAATAACATGACCCCCCCCTGCCTCTTCTTTGTGGCAGCCCCTCAAATACTGGAATACTACTATCAAGTCTCCCCTATTTCTTCTTTTCTTTAGATTAGTCCACTAAGACTCCAAGGTCCCTCTCACAGTTGCTATTTTTGAGCCAGGTCTTGCCCAGTCTGTAGTTGTAGTTGTAGTTGTAGTTGTACCTTTTCTACATTAGGCCTTCCCTCTCTCCATCAAGTTTGTTCTCTCTCTCTCTCTCTCTCTCTCTCTCTCTCTCTCTCTCTCTCTCTCTCTCTCTCTCTCTCTCTCTCTCTCTCTCTCTCTCTCTCTCTCTCTTCCTTCTCCATAAGCATCAACACATTCTACATGGCTCAAATATAGCATCCAAAAGTGGACAGGAATAGAGTACCTATAGCCTCAGCTATAGTAAGTGAATGATAATATACAGCTATTGATATACAGACTTGTTTTGTGAAAGTAATCAAATGAGCAACAAAATGGTGAAGATTTGAGTAATTGTGTATTTAGAGACACCCACCCCCAAGTCTACTGATGTGATCTTTGAATTTTTTGAATGAATTTCTCACTTTGGTTCAGGACAATAACCTAGGCTGTCATTTTCACTCTTCTTTGTTCAGAAAAAAGGGAGGTCTCCTTTATTTCATTTGCCTTATGACTTATGCCAACTGAAAACTACTGCTTTAAGATGCCCTCACCTAAAATTTGAGGGTCACTTATTTTTCCACACTACAAGGTTTTATTCCTTCCAGGCAACATCTTATTTAGATCTTACACAATTTGGGGATTATGGCATTATATTATTCAAAAGGTTCACATCTTGTCTCTTCTCACCTGGAGATCATAATCAGAACAATCATTTTGAAATTCATTGTTATCTCTGCACGTGGTTATCTGTGACAAGATGAAATTGGTTAGACTTGCTTAAATCATAAGAGCATAGTTTTTCATTCTTAATCGGTGAATAGCCTTAATAAAGCTGATCTGGATTGTCTGCTCAGCCTATGGGCATAACTGGGAATATTAACAATGTTCACGATTAAATAACTGTATCCTGAAGGTTGTGTTGAAAGTCAAATAACACAGTGCATTACAATCAGAAGGAGTGGTTGCATTAAAATATTAATAAAAATCTCCTATAAATGCTCTTCATCTAGATCAGACATGTGAAACACAAGGCCCGGGGACCGGATGTGGCCCGCAAAGTGGTTTCATGTGGCCCGCGAAGCCATCCTGGAAACAGTAAGGGAACGGCCCCCACTGTCTTGGCCCCGGCCCAGGCTGGCCGGAAGCCAATGTACAATTTCGTGGTGGTCATCTATGCTGAAATACATTCAGTCTTAGCTCCACAAGGCCATCTGGAAACAGCGAGGGACCGGCCCGTGCCGTGTCGGCACTGCCCCCTTGGCGCATGCTGGGGAGGTATCACCCTTTGTGAGGAATGAAGAAATGCACCATTGCCTGGAAGTGGCCAGCACATGGCCCTGCCTACTTCGGGCAGGCTAGGGGTTGGGCAGCATTGTGCTTCTCTTCAGATTCATGCCACCCGGCTCAGCCTCTTGGCACTGTGAGTAGACAACCCCACTACCTGCCAAAACCGGGCAGGCTAGGGGCTGGGCAGCATTATGCAGGTAACATTGACTCTCACGCTGCTCACGGCATCCCCTCCCATAGAGCCCACCAAGCTGGATATGTGAAGTAGGTGAGGGCCATGTGCTGGCCATTTCCAGGCAAAGGTGCATTTCTTCATTCCTCATGAAGGATAAAACTTCCCCAGCTGTGTTTCTTGCCTGTTTTTCTCCCTCCCTCATCTCAAATATTTTCCCACCACTCTGTTCTTTGGAAGGGAGGAAGGAGAGGGAAGGTCTGAGGGAAGTCCTACCTTAGTCTTGCCCAGCTGCCCTTTCACCATCCCCTTGGCCCCTCCTCCTGGTCTATCCTGGGGGGTATCCCTATTGCTAAGGAAGCTTTGGATACAAAGCCAGGTCTCCTCACATGGAGAGAGAGTGGGCCTCCCTCTAGATCTTGCCCTCGTACCCATCATGAGCAACCTGGCTAAGGAGAGCAAGCACAGCAGTAGCAGCCTTGGGGAGGAGGTAAATGCAGCTGGGCACCCCCTTGGGGAAGTGGGGCTGGGCTTAGTGCCATGGGTGCCTGAGGGCTGGGCTAGGCATTTGACCTCCACACCACCATCCAGCCCCCCCATAGCCTGAGGGGAACAGTGAGGCTCCTCCAGGAGACCATGCCTTGGTACTTCCCTGGTCCCATCTCCTTCTGCCAGAGACTCTCAGATCTGTCCCACTCCTGCCCAGGCCCCCATAGGCACCCTTGACACAAATGATGTAGAGCTGGCCATGCCCACCCAGTAGGCCACACCCACCCTGGCCACACCCAGCTGCCTCCCCGAGGGCAACTGCAATGCTGATGCGGCCCTCAATGAAATTGAGTTGGACACCCTTGATCTAGATTTACTGTATCATATGATCATATGTATCATATCATATCAAATGAGGACCCAGATTGTTGGGGGCAAAAAGCTGACTTTGTAATAATGCCGCTTGGGGGGGGGGCGAAAGCCCTAATAAGCAGGCATATACACAGAATGAAGGCTATTGCTAAGCACATTGGTTTGTGCTTAAATTGTAAGCTGCCCTGAGTCTTCGGAGAAGGGCAGGATATAAATGGAATTAAAAAAAAAAAATAACAATTGCCAGCCTTCCTAAACTAGATATTGTAAAGCAACATTGATAGAATCTTGCAATTCTATCCATGTAGAATTGCATTACCAACCAAGAAATTAGAGAGGGGTCTTTTCTGAGCCTCTTGCCCTGTCCATTATCTAGCTATGGGCTGTGCTGCCTCTTATCTGTTTCCTAGGCAGTGTCTCTTTGCCCAGGCTCCCAAGGTTTTTCCCACCTATCAGTTCTCACTAACAGAATACTAGCTCACTCCAAAAAGCCGGTTTTAAAGAATAAAAAATGGTTTGACAGGGATTGCATGCAACTAAAAAAATATATAACAAGGAGTACAGAAAAAGTAAAAATGCCCCTTCTGAGGATCACACTCACTATTTAAAGCAGTTGAAGGCACAATATAAGATGCTTCTAAAAGAAAAGAAAAGTGTGGCTCTGAAGGAGTCTTGGCATAGACTAATTGCATCAGTCATGACAAAAAATATATCCCTTTTTTGGTACTTCACCAGAGGATTGGGGAAATCCCCCTATCCCCAACTAATCAGGTACCGATACATGCCTGGGAAGAATATTTTAGAGAGATATATGCAGACCCCAATTATGTAACTAAGGAGAGCCAAATTAGTTTGGACCAAACCCCTTACTGGCCCCCTGTTACACCAGACAAGATATCCCGGTTGATTAGAGCCCTCAAGGCTAATAAGCCACCTGGTGCTGACAATGTCCTGCCAGAAATAATAAAAAATAATGCCAGTTGGTGGGCTCCACTTTTAACATCTCTGTTTACATTTATACATAGAACGGACCATATGCCAAAAGTTTGGGGATTAGCTATAATCATACCAATTTATAAAAAAGATAGTAGAAATGACCCAGGCAATTATAGACCCATTAGTCTTCTGAGAGTTATTAGTAAACTGTATGCCAAACACCTATAAACTTCAGGACTGGCTAATTTCGGGGGGGGGGGGATAATCAAAGATGAACAAGCCGGTTTTAGAGAAGGAAGATCTAAGGTGGATCATATTTTGGTTCTTCACCATCTAGTACAAAAATACACATATAAAAAAAATTCTCTCTTTTTGTGGCCTTCTTTGATTTTAAGCAGGCCTTCGATTCAATATCCAGGAACACCCTCTGGGAGAAATTAAAATGCACTACTATTGATAAATGCCTCCTTTTCCTCATACAAAAATTGTATGCCAATTCCACCTTGAAAGTGAGGTGTAATCCTCAAGGGACTTTAACCAGCCCAGTAAGGGTACAAAAAGGGGTATGGCAAGGTTGCATACTGTCCCCCTCCCTTTTTAACTTCTATATCAACCCCCTGATCGATCTCTTACAGAACCCTGATCTTCATCCACCTAACCTAGCACAACGTAAAATCCCAATTCTCCTATATGCCAACGATGCTGCTATTATTTCACAAACTCCTGTAGAACTGAGGAGAGCAATTAGGGCAACACTTGTCTATTGCAGACAGAACAAGTTGGTCCTTAACTTTAATAAATCAAAAATTTTAGTTTTTGCTAAAATACCCAGCCAATACTCCTGGAAAATAGGACATAGTTTAGAACAAGTTAGAACATTTAGATACCTTGGGGTGTTTTTCCACTCGCAAGGGACATGGAAGGCACACCCGGATCATATATTGCAAGCAGCCAATAGGTCCTCAAATGCAATTAAAAATTACTTTTACACAGGCAGAGGTCAATTAGTACCTGCTGCCTTAAAACTTTTTGAGGCCAAAACATTGGCACAAATTCTATATGGGGCACAAACAGGAATCCTTGCAAAGAAAAACTTGTTAGAAACCATACAATCCAAATTCCTGTGAGCCATCTTAGCTGCACCCAAAGGAACTCCAAATGGTCAGTTAAGAATTAAGACAGGCATGCCTCAGATTCAGGTAAGAGCTTGGAAGATGATGATCATTTATTGGCTTAAAATGCATTTCTTTCCAGAGGGACTGTCCCCTCTAGTGTTGATTGACAACTTCCCCTCCCCCTGGAAACAGGAGATAGATCACAAGCTGGGCTCTCATCAGTATTCTTAATGTCCCTAGGCTTTGACCAAGCAAAGCAAGTAGTATTCAATAGAATGAAGGAAATGGAGTTCCAAGAAGAACTAAATACTGTAGGTTGCCTCTCCATAGTAGGGATAGAATCAAAGAGGGTGTGTGGGAATCGGCAAGATATCTAAATGATCTGACCTTCCCAAAACAAAGAATAGCTTTCTTCGGAGCCAGATTTAACATTCTCCCCTCAGCACTCCTGCAGGGTAGGTATAAGAGAACACCAATAGCAGAACGGGTATGTATATGTGGTAAAGGAGAAGTCGAAGATATCTCACATGTTTTATTGTACTGTGAGTTATACTGAGTTTATAGGTCAGCATATATTCTCCCCTTATTAGAGAGATTGCCAGGGAGGGCAGACAATTTTTATGTAGGCTTTCTCCTCCAGGACTCAAACCCTTGCCATACAGTGGCAAAATTCTGTGTTGCTGCAATGTCCACGAGGAAAAAATTGGTTACAGAATTATAGTTGTCAACTTGTGCCAATTTTTTGGAGATATCTCTAACAATTTTTGGAACATTATATTTACTCACATTGTTGTTGTTAGCTGCAAAGTCGTCTCCAACCCATCGCGAACCCATGGACAATGTTCCTCCAGACCTTCCTGTCCTCTACCATCTTCTGGAGTCCATTTAAGCTCACACCTACTGCTTCAGTGACTCCATCCAGCCACCTCATTCTCTGTCGTCCTCTTCTTTTCTTGCCCTCAATCTTTCCCAGCATTAGGCTCTTCTCCAGTGAGTCCTTCCTTCTCATTAGGTGGCCAAAGTATTTGAGTTTCAACTTCATGATCTGGCCTTCTAAAGAGCAGTCAAGATTGAATTTACTCACATACTTATCAGCTTTTCACTCATGTAAACTAGGGAGTGACCCTAACATTTTGAGAACATGTATTTTCTTAACAGGGGTGTTATTATTTACTATAAATGTCAGTACTATTTTTTAATATATTGCAAAAAGTGACGTCTATTGCTGGTCTATGATCGTAATAAATTTATATTCTAATGTTCTATTCTATTCCACCTACCATCAATGAACATTAGCCATTATAGCAAAAGTCAACTATATATGCACCAAGGTTGCTTAAATAGTGCAAGATGCATCTGGGTTGCTTAGATAGTGTCCTGCAAAAACTATGTTTAACAATCTTTTACATCCCTCTAGTAATAAAGGAACCCATATGGAACCATTCAAGCATCATAAACTGCATCTGCCCGTGCCTTTCATTCTGGCTTCCTGATTTCAGGGCACTCTTGACTGGCATCCTCACTGAAAAACTCTGACAGGAAGGTCAGACAATTCAGTCAAGGCTTTAATGGTCTGTAATTAAAAATGTATTTCCGTTGCAGCCTCCACTTTTAGCCTCTTTGCCTCTGACTAATCTAAACCATTTCAAACATGAGCCCGCATTATTTTGGTCTTTGTCTTCTTCTCCATTTACTCTCAAGGCCCTCTCATACTGTCACCATTTTCAATCAGAAAAATTCTCTAAAACATTCTGGAAGCCAGACTTTCACTCATGCCAACCACCAAATTTTGAGAATAGGTAGGAAGTGGTTGATTGATTATATTCCATCAAGTCATTTTCAATGCCTAGCAACCACTTAGGTAGATTTTTCTCTAAGACAGGGAATAATACCATGACTCAATCAGTGCCAGCCAATTGGAGTTTGGAAAGATTGTCAATTGAAGTACCACCTTGAGCTATGGTAGCTCCTGGCTTTAAAAAATGTTATTGTCCTTTTTACATACAATGCAGAGAAAAGATTGCCTTCTTCTGTGATTTCAGTACATTGTATGTGCATTTGTCTGGCTGTTTTAGGGAAAATGAGCTGATGTATGAAGGGAAAGCTGTCCGCTATCAAGATTCATCATCTCTGTATATAAATTCCCACAGAAAGCAACAATGATAATGCAATACCAATTTTGCAGCCAAGCACTTCACCCAGCAACTGCAAACATAGTACAGAATGCAGCAGAGCCTCAAACGTTCAGGTGGAAGGATGATCAAAATAAATGGCTTTCTTGAGCCCAGAAGCTAGAAAAAGGTATGAGTATTTTTTAAAGTTTTTTATTACTTTTTTATTTCATACATTCAGTAATAATTTTTCAACCAATGCACTGCCTGAGTTTACATTGCTAATACATATTTAATTCCTAATCCTTTGTTCTTTCCTCTAGCCATCAATAAAATAAGTCCCAAGTTTGACAATATTCCATTTCTTCTTTTTCTTTCAGTCTCATAGTCAGTCTGTCCATCTCTGCGCATTCTAGTTTTTTTTAATTATTTCTTCATCTGATGGTATTCCTTCATTTTTCCAATATTGTGCAAATATAATTCTTGCTGCTGTTGTGACATGCAAAATAAAATATAAGCTTTATTTGTTAGTCTTTTCTGGCATTATACCTAGTAAAAAAAGTTCAGCTTTAAAATCTACATGTTCTCCCAATGGTACGAGTATAAATTCAATTCACACATCGACCTCAAACTTAAACCAGAGGTCGGTCCCATCCGCATTAAAGCAAGAAGGGTCCCCTTCACACTAAAACAAAAAATCGAAGCCGAATTAGATCGTCTAGTCGCCCTTGGGGTCCTAGAACCAACAGATGGGGGAACCTGGGAAACACCTATTGTAACCCCAGTCAAGCCAAATGGGGACGTGAGGATATGCGCGGATTATAAAGCCACCCTGAACCGTGCATTAAATCCCCACGCATACCCAGTACCCGCAGTTAGAGACGTGCTGTCAGAAATAGGTTCTGGCTCAATATTCGCCAAACTCGACTTGGCGCACGCATTCCTTCAGCTACCTGTCACCCAAGAAACAGCTGATGCCCAAACTATTGTTACACACCGCAGCGCCTTTAAGGTAAACTGCCTACAATTCGGAATCTCAGTGGCTCCTGGTATCTTCCAGGAAGTCATGGAAAAAACCCTAAAGGGGATCCCGGGGGTCTGCCCCTATTTCGATGACGTGCTCATCGCAGGGGAATCCGAAAACAACTTGGCAGCCAGGCTGCAAGAGGTACTGTCAAGATTCCGGAAAGCAGGGTTAAAACTCAAACGGGAAAAATGCTCTATAGGCGTCCCATCCGCAGACTTCTTAGGCTACAAAATTGACTCGCAAGGAATCCACCCCACCAACTCTAAAATCCTTGCTATACAAGCCGCTCCAACGCCTAAAAATAAAACAGAGCTCCAGGCTTTCCTAGGGCTTTTGAATTTTTATCATGCCTTCCTACCAAGGAAGGCAACCATCGCAGAGCCACTCCACAGGTTACTCGATAAAGGGGCAGCCTGGCAGTGGACAACAGCCCATGACGACAGCTTCAAATCACTAAAACAGATGTTGTCCAGCAACTCCACCATTTCCCACTACAAAGAAGACAAACCCCTCTGCATAGCCTGCGACGCATCCCCATACGGGATCGGAGCAGTTTTGAGCCACCTAGACAGCAATGGCACTCAGGCCCCAGTGGCCTATTATTCAAGGACCCTTTCCAAAACGGAAAGGAACTACGCCCAGATCGATAAGGAGGCTCTGGCAATAGTGGCAGGAATAAAATAATTCATGACTACCTTTACGGTCGCCCCTTCGTGATCTACACAGACCACAAGCCCCTGTTAGGATTGTTCACCTGGGATCGCCAAACCCCCCAAATTTTGTCTCCCAGGATGCTGCGCTGGACAACATTCCTCGCAGCATATTCCTATCAGTTAATATACAAACCGGGACACCAAATGTGTCACGCTGACGGCCTCAGCAGGCTACCCTTACCCTACGTAGACCCAGACCCAGCCCCAGCTAGCAACATCTTAGCCATCCAGGAGCTCCTGGAATGCCCACTGACAGCGAACGACATCGCTGCCGCAACATCACGAGACAAAACGCTCAGCAGGGTGTTAGCCTGGGTACACACCGGCTGGCAATCCTCCTGCCCAGGCACAGAATTCCAGCCATACTTTTCCAGACAAAACGAGCTAACCTCACACCTAGGATGCATACTCTGGGGGTGTAGAGTAATCGTGCCACCCGAGCACAGACCCAAGGTCCTGCACACATTACACGAAGGGCACCCCGGTATCGTAAAAACTAAAGCCTTAGCCCGCAGCTATGTATGGTGGCCCGGTATCGACCAAGACATAGAGAGATACATTGCTGGCTGTTATTTATGCCAGCAGTCCCGACCACTCCAACCCAGGGCCCCAATCCACAAATGGGAACTCACAAAAAACCCCTGGTCCCGCATCCACATTGATTTCGCCGGGCCCTTCCAAGGGCAGGTTTTCCTCATAGTCGTGGACAGTTATTCCAAGTGGCTGGAGGTTCTCCCGGTTCACAGCACAACAACTGCCGCAACCATCCAAGCCCTCAGGGGAATTTTCGCAACACACGGTCTTCCCGATGTTATAATTTCAGACAATGGCCCTCAATTTACTTCTCATGAATTTCAGATCTTCACGAGGAGCAATTGTATTAGGCATTCGACGTCGGCTCCCTTCCACCCATCGTCCAATGGCCTTGCGGAGGTTATGGTGAGGGCCACCAAGGACGCCCTCAAAAGAATCATCACGGGAAATTGGCACCGTCGCCTGGCACAATTTCTTTTGGCCCACCATGCTACACCCTGCTCCTCCACCGGAAAAAGCCCTGCTGAACTGCGTTGGGGCCGCCGCCTGGTGACCAGGTTAGACAGGCTCCATCCAGACAGACCAGCAGCCGAGATAACATCCAACGCCCACCCGAAAACATTCTTCCTGGGACAAAATGTCTGGGCCAGGGACTACGGGGGAAGGGACAAATGGGTCCAGGGAGTAATCCGGGATCAAACAGGACCCTTATCATATACAGTGGACACAGGGACGGGAATAGTACAGCGCAGACACGCAGACCAGCTCCGACCCAGGTCACCACCTAACACCCCCCATCTACCAACCCCCGAGGAGCCCGCGCCATTCAGCAGAACCACGCCCGGCAAACCATCACCCCCCCCAGGACTTACAAACCCCAACCGACATCCCCCTGGAAACTACTCCGCCGGCGACACAACAAGAAGGAGACGGTCCCTGCCTCCGCCGCTCCAGCAGAATCAGAAGACCCCCCGCCTACCTCGCGGACTTTGAGTGGACCGGGAACACGCCAACGAACAAACACCCCGTTAATAACGTTTGTTTTAAAAGTTCAAATAGAGTTATAAATAAGATTCCCGTTTCAGGGGGGGGGAAAGGGGTGATACATACTAAAAACCCTGAAGCCTCCAAACATCCGAGGGAAACCCCGACCCGGCAGCCATTGACAGTTGACAGCTGTCAAAAGGCTGCCGGAAGAAACGACGCAGGCGCACAGACCCGCCGGCAGCCATTAAAGATGACAGCTGTCAAAAGGACTGCCGGTAACAAGCGCGCATGCGCCAGATCTGACAGCCGCCGGAACAGCCCGCACGGCAGTCCCCAATCAGGTCCTCCAGCTGAGCGAATGGCTCAGCTGAGGGGAATTCCCTAGCAGCCGCCGAGCTGTCAGACGGCCGCACGATGATTGGCTGCCGCCCTAGCGGCGGGAAAAATACTGTTTGTTGATTGGTTGTAACGTTAACAGTTTCCCTATAAAAGCCGGGTTTGTGTTGACAGTCAGCTGCCCGGAGCTGAACCGAATAAACTTGTGAACCTTGCCTACGGTCTTCCTCTCGTCTTTCGTGAAGACAATTCAGCGATCTAAAGACATTTTTATTCAAACAAGCCGGCTTGGCCTGATGGGGGATTGGTGGGGGTTTTTATTGTTGTTTTAATATTGTATTTATTGTTTTTAGTGGGCATATATTTAATTCTTTTTTAACTTTTGTAACTTTGTATTTTTTATTCTTGCCCTGTTCACCGCCCTGAGTCCTTCGGGAGAAGGGCGGTATATAAATATTATTAAAATAAATAAAAATAAAATAACAACGTGGACCAGATTTTGGCTGAAATATTAACTATCTTTCATTTCTGAACCCTGCTTAAATCTGGACTTGACATTATTTTACTTCTTCCACCCCATTAGTGCTGCTGAACTTTTGAGTGTGAGGCGTACATCCAGAAAGACAAGACATAGTTCATGTAGTGCCTCCATGGGGTACGCCAAGGGCATTCCTGGTTCATATTTCATTTCACTTAAAATATTTAAAGAACTACAGCATTTCTTTTCGTGTGATACAGTCTATAATGCATCTTGAATAAGCCTCTGAACAGTTCTGCAAATCTATCACTGCTGTAAACTGAAAGCGCACTCCTGGGTCCTTCCTGCTGAGTTTGCTCATGCACTCTGCTATCACTCATCAGAGAAAAACTATCTAGTGTTTAGTTTTTAAAAGAATAATAAATGCTTTTGTTTGCTCTGTCCCATGTCACCTGCCCCCCACATTCTTATATATTCTCCCCACTCCCCCCCCCCCATTTTAGAGTTTTTAAATACAAGCCCCTTTTCCCTCTTCCTGCTTCAGGCTATTTATCTTCACAGTCTTCTACAGTGGGTTTGATACTGAAAACCACATGGCTTCACCCTGCCTGCTGTTTCCCAGCCCCTGAAGAATACAGAACACAAAAGCCTGAACAAATTCAAAATGAATGCATCTCCTGCTTGTTTGATAGTCATTCGCATTGGTACCAGGAGGAAGGGTGACCAGGAGGGATAACCAAGTTCAAAGGAAAAAATGCTATTTAAAAAAGTGCCTGACTGCTTTTAGTAAGAGCCTGGCATACAATCATTTGACAGTTGATGCTTTTTTCCAACATTTATTTCCATAGCTGGAAAATGATGCTGTGAATATTTTTAGGTAACAGAAAGAAATGCATTTGCAAAAAAATGATAGAAACTATAAACAGGATTTTTTTTGGAAGGGCATGTGTAGAAAAAAAAACCTCCAGGAATGACAATTGCTGTATTTTTTGCAGAATCATTGTAAAATTTTTTGCCATAGTTTATTTCTGCCAATTGCTTTATTTGATCTGAGGTATTTATGCCTGTTTCCACACTGGTGATTTATAGCATCTTATAGCATTGCTTAACTATTGCAGTGGAAACAGGTTGTCTTTATTTCAGATATATGTTCCACTGGCGGCTGAAGGGCACTAGAAATCATGAGTGTGAAACTACTATTTCTTCTACCTTGTCTAATTGCAATTATTGTCCAATAATTAGAGCTCTGCAAATTCTCTTAATTAGATGCCATTTTTGTTTCAGTTACATGAAAGGGATTCAGATGACATCTGAAAAGAGAAATGCCACCTCGTTGTCTTTCGATATTCCCAGTTCACAATATCCTATTAACAGAGAGAAGGGGAAAGAAAAGATCTGTAGAAAAGACCTTGTTCTTCCATTCTTTTCTTAAAAGAACAACAACAACCCTGTTTTCTCCTTTAGAGTTGCTATGAGTTTGATTGCTAGCAAAATTAATGTGCTTCCGTGTGTGTGTGTGTGTGTGTTAATAAAGATACTTGCCTACCTGAGATCACTTAACGCTATTGCATCTCAATCAAAAGCTCATTTACTACCAATGAAATCTTATGCCTAGCTACATATGTAACCCCAACTCTCCATCCATAACTCATCAGTGTCCCCATGAGGAATTGCAAAAAGGCCTAATTATATTGAAGGAATGCTAAATACATGCCTGTTGCCTCTACCTCATATACATGCAACCTATGGAGCTGTCTAAACATATATACAAATGTGTCTAGAAAAGTGAAAGGGGCCAATACAGGCAAACAGCATAAAAGCCAGAGAGTTTAAATCCCCAAATATTTATATAAACACATATCTGAACAAGGCAACTGTGAGCACGCTGCTCCGTATCATTGGTGGTCAGCTCAGCATGCTTCAAAACAATGCGGAAATCTGTTTAAATAGAAAGGGAACCTGCAAGAGTCACACTAAAACTTGGTTTGCTTTGTTTTGTTTTGCATTATCCAAACCTTGCAACTTCTTACCGAAATCTTGTAAGAATTTGAAAATATTATGCATGGGTTTGTGAGATTTCATCTGTTTTTCAGGTGTGGGCATTGGGCAGCTATTGCAAGGAAATGTATCTTAACAATTGGGGTTTAGGAATAGTTGCTAAGAAATAATAGGAAATGTAATATATGTTAGTTAAAAGCACATTTAACGGTTGCAGTTGGCAAGCGCAAGTTTGACAGTTCCCTTTGACAGCTGACAGCTCCACACGTGGTTACCGCTGACAGCTGAGATTTGACAGCTCCACACGCGGCTACTGTTATGGGTTTAGAACATAAACGGTGGGAGAATCCTCGCCCGGGGATTGGCTGAAGGCTCGCCGGCTTTACTATAAAAGGGGGTTTAAAACGCTCTGACTGCATTCCTGTACAGATGAATAAAACCAGCTGAACCCGACCCAGTCTGCTGTCCTTATTGACCAGGAACCCGCCAGTGAAACACTACAGGAAATGTCATATATAATAGCGATTTATATATTATTGCTTAATGTTGTCTTTATCTAATGTCAACCATGCTATACACCAGGGCTTTTCAACCAGTGGTACGGGTACCACCTGTGGTACATTGGCACCTGGCAGGTGGTACATGACCATCCTAGAAAAGTGGTAGCAGGGGAGGGGAATGAGCTGAATTGGTGACAGCACCGCACAAGCCTGAGCGAGAGATGGCTGGAGCTGCAGGGCTATCAGGGCTCAGCAGAAGCACCAGGATCAGTGCCAGGCTACAGCTGGAGCTCGGCACTGATCCTGGTGCTTCTGCTGAGCCTAAAAGAAGCGCCAATCAGCTGGAATGTTGCAGCATCTCCAGGGTCTTGTGATTTACATTCAGATGCTTGGCAACTGATTCATATTTATGACGGTCACACTGTCCCAGGGTCATGTGAAGTGACCCAAACCTGCTGCAACCACCCAGCAGACAGGGGGAATAAAAACCAAACACCCTCCACCCCACCCCTGCTGCCAATCCTCAACAGAAATGCTCACAACAATGAAAACCTAGGACAGGAGGAAGAGCGCTATCAGGCGGGCAGGCAGGTATCTTGCTTGGCTGTGGCTTGGGGGGCACTTTTTTCAGTGCCATTGTAACTTTGAACAATCACTAAGCGAACTGTTGTAAGTCGAGGACTACCTGTACTTCATCACTTTTTTTCCTTTTTTTTGGTCATCAAGTTTTTGACACCTTGCTAGGCAACTAGTGGTACTTGGATGTTGCCATATCCTAAAAGTGGTACCATGGGTGAAAGGTTTGAAAAGCCCTGCTATACATAATAATCCCTTCTCTACCCAAACAAATTCATGTAGTTGCATCAGGAAAGAGTTTTCCCAAGAAAATGTTTCATACTGAATCAGACTCTGGATCCACCCAACCTAATTTGAGCTACAGGTAGTCCTCAATTTACAACAGTTTGTTTAGTGACCATTTGAAGACACTGAAAAAAGTGACATGACCATTTTTATACTAATGACTGTTGCAGGATCCCTATGGTCACATGATCAAAATTCAAATGCTAGGCAACTGGTTTATATTTATGATGGTTGCAATGTCCTGGTGTCATGTGATCACCTTTGGTGACTTTCTGACAAACAAAGTCAATGGAGAAGCCAGATTCCCTTAACAACTGTATTACTAACTTACCAGCTGCAGTAATTCACTTAACAACCGTGGCAAGAAAGATTGTAAAATAGGATAAAACTCACTTAACAAATGTCTTACTTAGCAAAAGAATTCTTGGGCTCAAATTGTGGTTGTACACCAAGGGCTACTTGTATTTGATTTGGGAGTAGTTCTCAAAAGGACCTGTGTGATACAAGTGGTTAAAAGGCTGGACTAGGAAAAGCCTGTTTCAAGTCTAGTTTGAGCCAGTCATATTCTTTCAGCCCAACTCACCTCACAGAGGGTTGTTCCTATGGGGTAAAAATGAAGGAGAGAATGTTGGATATGTTCCATGCAATAAAGGCAGGACATATACCGTATCTAATAAAATCAAAAATAAAAACTTTTTCCTGTTCTGATATCTGATATTTTAAGTAGAGACACCAAGCGGTGAAGTTGGGAATTTCTGCATGTAAAGTTTATGCTGGGTTGTACTGAAGTGTAACACCTTCTATCTGCTATTCCCTTAGAAATAAGAAAACTTCCTTTCCATCCAGAACAGTTACACATGCCCTTTCTATATAGAGTACTTCTCAGAGTTTGCCTGCTCATCTGCCCCACTTTAATCTCTATTTAGTTTTTACTTTATAAAAGTGAAGTGGCATGCCACCAACATATCAGCCTCAGCTACTGTTTTATTTTTTTACAGTGATTTGAGATATCTATGTATTCCACAAAATTTGTGAATCCTCTGATACTGCATGATGGACCAAAAGAGAAACCAATAACTATGACTTTTAGACCTTTGGGGGGATTAAGAAAAAATTGAACACTTCCTGTCTCTTACACACACACACACACCACCAAAACTGGATGCAGGCCCTGGCTAGGTTTGGAAAGAGACCAAGAGACCTCAATGCATTGTGCAAAGTTTGATGCAGCTCTTCAACTAATGGAGGTTACACACTTCTGCCATCAACACACTTGGAAAATACACATTTGCTGGGCAGTTGCAGTAATGCTTTGTTTGGAAGACAAACATTCAGGGGTGAGAGAAACCTTTTCTGTTTGTCTTCTGATAAATGAGTGCTTTGTGATGGCTCCTATGAACCATGATAGCTAGCTTATGAGAAAATACACAGCTTCACCCAATAGACATTTTTTAAAAAATTGCCTGTGATAGGTTTCCAAAATTTTGAATATGGCCCACAAAGATTGCTGACTCTGAATAAAAGATCCAGCAATTATTCATTAACATTTGTAGAATTGTTTATTTCCTGGCAGAAGAAATTAGCCAAAAGCTATTACATTCAGTCTCTCTTCCTATGTCCAACCATTTTCATGCTTCTGTGCCATTCCAAAACACTGTACTGCCTGAAAAACCCTACCTGGTATTCTTCTTCAGCAGAATCATAATCTTAAAAATATTCAGTTACACAGATACTGAATTAGCATATAGCTAATTACTAAAACAAGTCATTTCATTTCATTGCATCTAGTTTCGTTTCTCCTTCAGCCCAAGAGATATCTGGGCCAGGTTTGCTTAATATCTTTGCCAATGCTATTTGTTTGTTTATATTTATCATACTTATATCCCATGGCAATCATATTTTAGGCTCACAACATAAAAGAAATATAATAGCAATAAAGAAAATGTTACAAATTAAACTAACCATCACACAAAAAGAGACAATTCAAAACTCCAAGTGATGTCTACCTGGAACTCATTCAAGCTCTCATTCAAGAAGCTTCTGGAAGGTGTCCAGAGATTGGACCAAACATCTGAGAACATTCAAGACAGCTGATAATGTCTCTAGGTCTTGCCCATACACCCATGACCTCCCAAAGATGGACAGCATATGAAATTATTATTCTTAATATAGACATCACTATAGATAATAGTAAAATAGAGAACAATGGAATTATTCTAAGTATCTGAATTTCCCTAGGTTTCCTTTAGAATGTTTGACCCTTAACTCTTAATCATATTCTTTTTCTTTTTTAAAAAAAAACAAGCTTTATTAGTTTTCCAATTTAACATCAAAATATATAGAAAGCATCATGGTGACTGGGTAATCAAAGGTTCAATAACAGAGTTTTTAGTATCTATCTCAGGTTACATTATCAGAACATCCTTCTCTATTTCCCTTAAGATTTAATATAAATACTTTCTTTATTTATCCCACACAAAATGCCATTCAGCTCCAGTAACTCTACTTTTTATAATACAGTAATGGAGATGATATTTTCTCTATATTTATTGTTATACAATACATAATAACTTAACATTATTGCTATACTTGCTTTTCCTACTGAATCTGACCATTCACCCCCAACCCCATTACCCACCTGCCAGCCAGTGTTTTTGCTTCTCTTAGCTGGATTGTCTTCCTTCTAGCCTACAGAAACCTACCTACCCTCATCCCTGTTTGTGCATTAACTCTTACTTTTTCAGCTTACCTGCAAAGGTAACCCTATAAAGCACTCACATTCTAACCATCATCACTCCCAGTGACATTGGAGCTACAGTATTGAGTTTCTGCTCATGAAGGTGACAGTTGTTGAAATACCAATATACCTAATCAATTGAGTTATTATTCCTTGAGAAGGCTTTCAATAAAATATTTGGACCAATTTCTTTCATCTGTTTTAAGACAGTGTTCATTAATTTTCAATAACTCATTTTAATTTTCCTGGGATGATGCGGATCTCAGCATACAGGAAATAACCATAGGTAATCTAATAGAAATAAACTGGAATCTCTAGCTTGAGATATATAAAACTAGGGGTGGATATAGAGCTTTTTACATATTGTACCTCTAAGATGGGACCTTCCAAAGGTGAGAAAGCTTAAACATCAATCCTGCTCCCCTCCCCCAAAAACCCTGCAATAGTTGAGATGGGTGAAAGAAAACAAAGTTGAACAGCTGCTTCTATCCTACAGTAACTGTAACCACCCTGAGATCTGCAACTCTAACTCTCATCTGCAACCCTAACTCTCATCTTCTCAGTCCTCCTCCCCCATTTCTAAAAAGTATTTGACTTCTAGTGAAAATATGGCCAACTGACAACATGGCCAGGGAAGGACTCCTGAGGGGTTTTTCCCTGGAATGTAGCTTCTCCAATTATCAACAAAAGGAACAGGCATTCCTTTAGTTTATATGAATCTCCTGGGTTAGGGAAAGTCCTAGAATTACTCCTCAAGATCCTCCAATATAGCAACAGGTCTGTAAGTAGCTTCAGGAGCTGTGCTTTGAAGTAGCTTGTGCTGAAAGCTGGTGGGTGGGGCTGCAATCAGTTCATGGTTGAAGAAGCAGACATTTGGGAATTTATTTTTCAAATGGACAATTTCATTTCTTAATCATTTTTAAGGAATATTAATCTTTATTAAGCTAAAAGAGATTCTCTTTAGCTATAGCCTATTATTCCTTCTTAAAGACCTGCACCATTTGGGGGATTTCTTCTTGTTAAACAACAAGGAAGAAGGCTGCTAAGGCAAGCTAAAATAAGGAAGTGTGGACAAGAAGAAAAAAATATTCTATGAGGGTAACTTGGAGGGAGTGATTTAAATTTAATGAGTTAATTAGTGTTAGTTGGAATTTTATTGGTCTGAAAGTGAACTTTAAAGTATGTGTGCTAAGAGGAAGTTTGAAAAAGATGCATTACAATGGTTTGATTTTACAAATGTTTTTAAAGAAAATCTTAGTGTTTAAAAAATGGATGAAAAAAATGTTTTTCCCTTTACGGTTAAAGAATCTGAAAGAATACAGTGAATTTTGTTAATATAAATTGTAATAGTTTATAAAGATTATTAAGTGCAAATAGAAATACATATTATTTCAACAGCAACGAAGATAAAGCAGTTCTGGATTTTGTGATTGTGATGGAAAAAAATGAAACTTTGACTTTGGTTTTGCTGATCAGATAGATTTGTTGTTATAGAAATGGCTAGTTATATACTAATGTGTACAAGTAAAAAGTTGAGGTTGTAATATACTGTGCTAAAAAGAGTCAGAAGTCAACACTTTTTTCTTTCTTCCCTTGTACCTCATATTTTCTTTTCCCCTTTCTTTTTTCTTCAATTCCTTATTTTTATTTTTATTTTTATTTTGTACATTATAAAACAACTGAGAAATTGCCCTTATATATCTCAAATATAAAATTAATTTTAAAAAAGACAAGTTTCAATAACTTTTGGCTGATTCTGACAGAATCAATTTTTTAAATGAACTTCAGAGTACTTACTAGCAACCAGAAAGTTCTGCTCTAATCCATAACAGTTGTCAGAAATAAGACAGGTTCTGCCAAATTTTATGACACATACAGGATACCCACACAGGGAGAACTTAGATGTTTTCTGCTCATCTGTTTACTCTTTATAACATTCCATGAGATTTTGAAGTCAGCAAGAACAATTTGTTTGCTACGGGTTACTCTAGTAATATACACTTCAGGTATGAGAGCAGATGGGTAACCTTGTTTCTTTAAAGAAATATATTTACTACTCTAAATAGTTTGATCTAGTGATTAAGATGAGACTAGAACTCAAAGTCTCCTGATTTCTAGTCTAGTACCTTATGTATGAAAGCCAGTTGGGTGACTTTGGACCAGTCGCTTTCTCTCAGCCTAACCAGCTCACAGGGTTGTTATTGGGGGTGGGGTGGGGGAATAGGAGGAAGGAATATTAAATGTTATGTTTGAGTTGTTAATGAAAAAATAATAAAGATGGGATATAAATAAAATAATAAGTATAAATACATATAAATACACTTAGAGCAGGGGTGTCAAATTCGCAATATCACGTGACTTGTCGTGACGTATCATGACTTTTTTGCCATTGCTGGCAATGGGGTGGGCATGGTTTTGCTATGATGCATCCGGCCCGTAGGCCAGCAGTTTGACACCCATGCCCTAGAGATTAACAAGTTGTGGTGCTGAAGAACCAGATCTCAGCTTTGAAGGAACATTTTTTAAAAAAGAAATAGAAAAAGAGGAAACATTTTCACAAAGAAAAAGTATGTATCCATTACTGGGTAAAATCTTTATTAGGATCAAATAAACTATTCTCAGCTCTCAAGTGATGAAGTCTTCATTAGTTAAAGTCTGACAAAACTTTAGGTAGGGGGTAGGGAGGCAGTAAGAACCTTGGCTAGGGATGTCTACAACTTGCAATATTGCCCAAAAACTATGCAACACATATGGAAAACACACAGAGCTTCAATTGCACCAACATGAATGCCATCTTGCTATTTTTTTCTTTAACCATACCCTATAGATATATCTTAGCCAGATAGTTCAGCCAGAAGATTTGAAATTCAAAGTTGTTCTCAAGGCAGATGTTCTGGAATGAAAACCTAGTTGTGGACAAGTGCTATTGGTTTCAGGTTAAACATAGTATTGATAAACAAGGGAAGCACTAGGTTTTCCCACACTAAAAACACAAATACTAAACTAAACTCAAAGCAAAACCTTCCTAAAATGTAGACACAGGAGAAGTTATCTTACTTCTCATCTATTTTTAAATATTGATGTACAATGGTTAAAGTATTACGCTAGGAATTCAGCAGTGAAACTCACTAGGTGTCTCAGCCAAACCTAATTCACTGTGTTGTTATAATGACCACTCATATTGGACTTTTAGAGGAAGGTGGAACATATATGTAATAAATAAAATATAAAATTGTAACAAATAAAAATGTAAAATTTAATAAGTGAAAATATAGTGAATTGAGTACGATCCTCAGAATGAGTCTGTAAATACAATAGAAAGTTCAGCTGTGGCCTTGAAATACAAATGTATTGAGAATTTGTTAAGTAATAATGTAGATAATTAACATTGTAGATTAGTTTGTAAGTCTGGTATTGGGCAAAATATGGCCCCAAAGGACAAAACTGACCAAGAAGAACATTTTTCCTAGATCATTTGAACAGATTCCAAAGCCTTAACTTTAGTGGATGACAAAGAAAATTTTACAAGTTCTGCAAAGGGAAAAATCCTTATTTCTGTCCTGAACAGAAGGAAGAGATGGATATGATCAGAGATTTTCCACTGAAAAAAAAAAGACTAAAGCAGCAATCTGTCAGTTCAACAAACTGTCAGAGGTGTTGCTGCCATGGTTCACATTTGAGATATGACAAAAAGGCTCTCAAGACATTGCAAGCGACTATGAAACATTGAGTAAAAGAAGGAAAATCTAATGAAATCAAATTGCATCCACAAATTTGAAGGAACTTGCAGATATTATTCTCAGGGTGATAAATCATTGAAGCAGGCATGTTTTCAAGGAATTAGAGAGCAGAAAATATTGTTCCTTTAAAAAGACACCAAAAAAAAGTTTGATATCATTGCTGATACCTGGAAAAATGTGGAACAGATTATTAAACAATTGGTTTCTGAACTCTTAGGAAAAGAATCCATTGCTTGACAAGAGGCAGCAAGTTTTATCAAGAATTTGTTGTTGTTAGTTGCGAAGTCGTGTCCGACCCATCGCGACCCCATGGACAATGTTCTTCCAGGCCTTCCTGTCCTCTACCATCTTCTGGAGTCCACTTAAGCTCACGCCTACTGCTTCAGTGACTCCATCCAGCCACCTCATTCTCTGTCGTCCCCTTCTTCTATTGCCCTCAATCTTTCCCAGCATTAGGCTCTTCTCCAGTGAGTCCTTCCTTCTCATTAGGTGGCCAAAGTATTTGAGTTTTAGTTTCAGGATCTGGCCTTCTAAAGAGCAGTCAGGATTGATCTCCTCTAGGACTGACCGGTTTGATCGCCTTGCAGTCCAAGGGACTCGCAGGAGTCTTCTCCAGCACCATAGTTCAAAGGCCTCAATTCTTTGGCGCTCAGCCTTTCTTATGGTCCAGCTTTCACTGCCATACATTGCAACTGGGAAGACCATAGCCTTGACTATACGCACTTTTGTTGACAGGGTGATGTCTCTGCTTTTTACTGTGCTGTCTAGATTTGCCATGGCTTTCCTCCCAAGGAGCAAGCGTCTTTTAATTTCTTGGCTACAGTCCCCATCTGCAGTGATCTTGGAGCCCAGGAAAATAAAATCTGTCACTACCTCCATTTCTTCCCCATCTATTTGCCAGGAATTGAGAGGGCCGGATGCCATGATCTTGGTTTTCTTAATGTTTAGTTTCAACCCAAGTTTTGCACTCTCCTTCTTCACTCGCAACAAGAGGCTCTTTAGTTCCTCTTCACTTTCTGCCATTAGAGTGGTATCATCTGCATATCTTTGGTTGTTGATGTTTCTTCCGGCAACCTTAATTCCAACTTTTGATTCATCTAGCCCTGCCTTTCTCATGATGTGCTCTGCATATAAGTTAAATAGGCAAGGCGACAGTATACAGCCTTGCCGGACTCCTTTCCCAATTTTGAACCAATCAGTGGTTCCGTGTCCAGTTCTCACTGTTACTTCTTGGCACGCATATAGGTTTCTCAAGAGACAAATAAGATGGTCTGGTATGCCCATCTCTTTAAGGACTTGCCACAGTTTTTATGATCCACACAATCAAAGGCTTTAGCATAGTCAATGAAGCAGAAGTAGATGTTTTTCTGGAACTCTCTAGCTTTCTCCATGATCCAGCGTATGTTAGCAATTTGATCTCTAGTTCCTCTGCCTCTTCGAAATCCTGCCTGTACTTCTGGTAGTTCTCGATCCACATACTGCTGGAGTCTAGCTTGTAGGATTTTAAGCATAACTTTACTAGCATGAGAAATGAGTGCAATGGTGCGATAGTTTGAACATTCTTTGGCACTGCCATTCTTTGGATTTGGAATGTAAACTGATCTTTTCCAATCCTGTGGCCACTGTTGAGTTTTCCAAATTTGCTGGCAAATTGAGTGTAGCACTTTTACTGCATCGTCTTTTAAGATTTTGAATAGCTCAGCTGGAATACTGTCACCTCCACTAGCTTTGTTGTTGCTCAGCTTTTCTAAGGCCCACTTCACTTCACATTCTAGGATGTCTGGCTCGAGGTCAGTGACCACCTCATTGTGATTATCAGGGACATTAAGCTCATTCTTGTATAGTTCTTCTGTGTAATTTTGCCATCTCTTCTTTATCTCTTCTGCCTCTGTTAGGTCCCTGCCATTTTGGTCCTTTATCATGCCCATTTTTGCATGAAACGTTCCTTTCATCTCTCCAATTTTCTTGAAAAGATCTCTGGTCCTCCCTATTCTATTGTTTTCTTCTATTTCTTTGCATTGTTCATTTAAGAAGGCATTCTTATCTCTTCTAGCTATTCTTTGGAAGTCTGCATTTAATTGGGCATATCTTTCTTTTTCTCCCTTGCCTTTTGCTTCCCTCCTTTCCTCAGCTATTTGTAAAGCTTCCTCAGACAGCCATTTTGCTTTCTTGCATTTCTTGGTTTTGGTTGCTACCTGTTGTACAATGTTGCAAACCTCTGTCCATAGTTCTTCAGGCACTCTGTCAATCACATCTAATTCCTTAAATCTATTTGTCACCTCTACTGTATATTCAACAGGGATATGATTTAATTCATACCTGACTGGCCTAGCGCTTTTCCTTACTTTCTTTAATTTAAGCCTAAACTTTGCAACAAGAAGCTCATGGTCTGATCCACAGTCAGCTCCTGGTCTTGTTTTTACTGACTGTATAGAGCTTCTCCATCTTTGGCTGCAGAGCATATAGTCAATCTGATTTCTGTGTTGACCGTCTGGTGATGTCCATGTGTAAAGCCGTCTCTTGGGTTGTTGGAAAAGAGTGTTTGCTATGACCATCGTATTCTCTTGACAAAATTCTATCAGCCTGTGCCCTGCTTCATTTTGTACTCCAAGGCCAAACTTGCCTGTTATTCCAGTTATCTTTTGGCTTCCTACTTTAGCATTCCAATCCCCCATGATGATAAGGACATCATTTTGGGGTGTTAGTTCTATAAGGTGCTGTAGGGCTTCATAGAACCGGTCAATTTCATCCTCTTCAGCACCGGTGGTTGGGGCATAGACTTGGACTACTGTGATATTGAATGGTTTGCCTTGGATTCGAACTGAGATCATTCTGTCGTTTTGAGGATTGTATCCCAGTATTGCTTTTCCTACTTTTTTATTGACTATGAAGGCTACTCCATTTCTTCTGAGGGATTCTTGCCCGCAGTAGTATACCTGATGGTCATCTGAATTAAATTCACCCATTCCTGTCCATTTTAGTTCGCTGATACCTAAGATGTCGATGTTTAGTCTTTTTCATCTCTTGTTTGACCACGTCCAGCTTTCCTTGATTCATGGATCTTACATTTCAGGTTCCTATGGAGAAAAAATCTTTACAGCATCGGACTTTCCTTTCACCACCAGACATATCCACAGCTGAGTGTCCTTTCGGCTTTGGCCCAGTCGCTTCATTCTTTCTGGTGCTACTAGTACTAGCCCTCTGCTCTTCCCCAGTAGCATATTGGACGCCTTCCGACCTGAGGGGCTCATCTTCCAGCGTCATATCGTTTTGCCTTTTGGTACTGTCCATAAGGTTTTCATGGCAAAGATACTGGAGTGGTTTGCCATTTCCTTCTCCAGTGGATCACATTTTGTCAGAACTCTCTGCTATGACCTTTCCGTCTTGGGTGGCCCTGCACGGCATAGCTCATAGCTTCATTGAATTACGCAAGCCCCTTCACCACGACAAGGCAGTAATCCATGAAGGGGTTTATCAAGAATAAGCAATGCCAAATCAACCCAGTTTCCTTTCTTGATAAATAACCTATTTAGTTGACATGAAATGCCATACGCATCAGATATCCAGAGTTCAGAAAAATATTTGGCAAAGCCTTCCAAAACTCCTAGCAGAGAAAAGAGCAAAATGTGGTCCATTCTGCCATTTGATGGATATAGATCTGGTTATAGAGTCATATCCAGTGAGTGTACACCAAATCTGTAGGAGGATCTGTTACAGGTTTTAAACTGTTCAACGTGTCTGCAACTGGATTTGGGTTAGGAATTACAAAACTCAAACATCAAATTTGTGTATGTCATAAAACTAGGGGAGAGTGAACATCTTAGAAGACTAAGATTCAGAATGAACTTGTCAAACAATGGCAAGAAAGTGAATTTTAATAGGGATAAATGCAAAGTTGTTCATTTAGCCAGGAAAAAAAATTGGAGGCATCAGTATAGTATGGGGACCATACTGAGAAGTAGCATATGCAGAAAGGATCCAATGGTTTTGGTAGATAACAGAATAACAGAATTGGAAGGGACCTTGGAGATCATCTAGTCTAACCCCCTGCACAAACAGGAGACTCTATACCATACTGGACAAATGGCTGTCCAAACTCTTCTAAAAAACCTGATGTGAGCTAACAATGATATAGTTGCCATTCCTCCCAGGGGAAAAAAATAAACTAATACAACCACACATTCAATCACCGTACTGGTTCAAGATTCTCTTTAATCTGCATTGGCAACCAGCACATAAAACATTGTATTCTGCACTGCAACACATTTTAGGGAAGTGACTGACAAACTGGACCATAACCAGAGGAGAATAAGGAAGATGATAAGACAACTGAAAAGGAAATTTATGAGAAGCAATTGGAGAGGCAGGATATGTTTAGCCTGAGGGAAATTGTAGAGAGACATGGTAATTGTTTCCAAGGAGTGAAAGATAGAAGATAGTATAAGATTTGTTCAGTGATGTTCCAGATGATAAAACAAGAAACAATGAATGTAAATTACAAAGGAGTTAACTTTCTCCTGGCCATCAGGAAGAATTTCCTGGTAAGAGATATTTAATCATGGAATAAATTGCAAAAGGAGGTTTGTGAAGTTTCCTTCACAGAACATTATTTAAGCAGAGGCTAGAAGGACATCTGTCTGGACAGCTGCAGCAATTGATTCCTGTACATGGAAAGGGTAGAAATAAAGAATCTCCAAAATCTATTCCAAATCTCATATTCTATTATTTTCCTGTTCATATAAAGATATTCCTATATATCGTATTTTTTTTATTAAAGAGTTTTACAAAAACAAAATTTTACAATATATCCCCAAATCCCTCCCACCCCAAACCCACCCACTTCCCCCCCCCACTTCCCAGAGCTAAATACAGGATTATAGTTACAATAATCATATTCTAAATAAAAATTATGCATAATATACAATTAACCAAATTCATAATGTGCTTTAACTCCCCTTTAACATAACTACAAACAAAGTACCAATAACAATATCCCACTAAAATCTACTCATAAGCTAAATGGAACTTTTTGGTCCCATATTTGTTCTGAATATAATTTATCCATCTCCTCCAAACTGAAATATATCTTTCCTGTGAATGATCTTTCAAATAAGCAGAAATCTTAGACATTTCTGCAAGATTCGAAACTTTAAACACCCATTCTTCTATAGTGGGCAAACTATCCTTCTTCCAATATTGTCCCACCAGTAACCGTGCTGCTGTTATCATGTTCAACATCAAGTTGGTTTCTTTAACATCACAATCTACAACAATACCCAATAAAAATAATTGCGGAGAAAACTTTATCTTTCTCTTAAAAATCTTTTGAATGTTCCACCAAATTTTAATCCAAAAAGCTTTTATATTTCTACAAGTCCACCACATGTGAAAATAGGTAGCTTCTAAACTACCACACCTCCAACATTTAGACTGTAAATTAGGATACATGTTGGACAACTTCTTGGGATCCAGATGCCATCTATAAAACATTTTATAAAAATTTTCTCTTAACATTATTTAAGCAGAGGCTAGAAGGACATCTGTCTGGGCAGCTGCAGCAATTGATTCCTGTACATGGAAAGGGTAGAAATAAAGAATCTCCAAAATCTATTCCAAATCTCATATTCTATTATTTTCCTGTTCATATATATTCCTGTATATCGTATTTTTAAAGAAAACCTCTGTTTCATGTTGATTTAACTACAGTATCATTCCATGTCAAGCAAAGATAATTCTGCAAACTATGCAAACTACTAATATTCAGTACATTTGTATGATTTGGTATGATTTGCCTTTTTTATTTTGCTTCTACAAAAGTGACATATGATTGCCTTAAATAATTCTTACCAGGACTATAATTGTAAATTAACTTTATCTTCATCTCAGAAAGAAAAGCAAGAAGCTCAAATACTATGTAGGATTGAATAAATATTACATCTATGCTTTGTTAGTTTATTTTCCCTCATGTTCATGATAAAGAATAAAAAAGAAAAAATAGCCCAAATTCCTTTGCAAGTCCTAATAATTGGGATTCAATGGAGAAATTAGTCTTATATATATATATATATATATATATATATATATATATATATATAGAGAGAGAGAGAGAGAGAGAGAGAGAGAGAGAGAGAGAGAGAGAGAGAGAGAGAGAGAGAGAGAGAGAGAGAGAGAGAGAGAGAGAGAGAGAGAGAGAGAGAGAGAGAGAGAGAGAGAGATTGTTGACAATTATGTACTTGGTGAATTATATAATGGAATAGAAACAGAAAGGAAAGGAAGATGAGATGAAATTGAATTAGCTTCATGCTTCACCTGAAAAGATTCTTTTTTCTGTTATACAAGATTATGATTTTATTGAGAAATAATGGAATATTATTTTTGGTAAGTCATTTCAGAGAAGGGATCAGAGTGCAAATTACTGTTATTTGGTGTAAATGGATCTCTATTAGAATGCTGTTAATGTGAAACTATGTCAAAATTCATCAAGAAACTTCATAGTTGTGCCAGCTTTAATGATATTAATATAATATATTATCTATAATCACTAACAGATTGTATGTGCTTAACCATCTTCAGACTACTTTCCAGCTGAAGCCTGTATGATTGTTTTGCATTTTTTCTTTGATAAATCACTTAACACATTTCTTAAAGAACAGGAAGAAGGCAAAAAGATATATGGCATACTTATGATAACTAGCCAAGCTGAATTAACGAAGTTAATCAGGTTTTTTTTTTAGGAAAGACAAAGCAGACATTTCTTTGACAGCATAATTATTCAAGTTTGTGTTAGGTCTCTGTTCCAAAATTGTATACAAAAATGCACATGGAAATACTATCATTTACCAAGTAATAACAGTATAGTGACTTACAAAATATATCTATTTTTTAGCTTTTAAGTATATTATCTTTGAAAAGAGTTTCCTCTGAATGGCTTATTATATACTTAATCCACAGTATATGCTATATACTAAAACCATGATATGTAGAGAGAGAGAGAGAGAGAGAGAGAGAGAGAGAGAGAGAGAGAGAGAGAGAGAGAGAGAGAGAGAGAGAGAGAGAGAGAGAGATTACAATTACAAATTACCAATTAAAATTATTAAAATTATTACACATTAATATATTAAAAAGCTGGAAGAATTAGAATGTCTTTAGCACTAGAAATGGAACCATAATAGAGTAGGTGTCAAGAGTGCCATCATTAAGATAAAAGATAAAACTATAAAAATAAAAAAAACACAAAAAACACAGGGAAATTATCCAAGATTGTCTGCAAAAATAAAAGACATGGATAAAAGAGTACATTTTGTTTCAGTGATGATAGTGAAGATATTACATTCTGTCAAGTATGACTCAGACACTGAACAAGTCAAAGATTGTATGATTAAATAGCTGCAGAATTTAAATGCAGTAATAGATATGCAACAATGGGAATTTTAGGGGAAGAAGAATATGAAATTTATACTGAATATTATACTTAGAGAAAATAAAGATGTTTTATTATGAAAATATTAGCCCAGTCATAATTGCTAAAATAAATGGTTTATTCTGAAATTGTTCCTTCATTATAATTGAACATATAGATTTGTACCACACCCAGAGTTTGGATTTCTCTCTGCATAAAGAGATACATTTTTATCTAATAGGACTTTTAGTAGTCTGAAGAGAATTTATAACAGTTTACAATTTCATGTAATGATTTATATTGTGCTGACCATGGTTCATAATATTTACACTTTCCTCAGCATTTAATAGCAACTTTCAAGCTTTTAAAATGACATATTTGGTTATTCATGATCGGTTAATGATGTATGGAAACAATATAGTCCACATGATATTTGTAAATCTCTTGTTTACTCATCTGCATTCTATTTTTTGCTTTCTTTTTTTTTCTTTTTTACCCCCCCCTTTTTTAAATATTAAACAGTGAAAGAAAAAAAAGAAAGATTAAAAAATATATTTTTCCCCCTAAAATAGTTAATAAAATATATTTTAAAATAGAAGATACCAGATACTTCCTAAGGAAGTAGCTCCATTGGAAGGATACTAAAACAGAAAAAAACCTTTAACTTGCACTAAGTCACAGGTCTGCAACCCGCGGCTCCAGAGCCGCATGCGGCTCTTTCAGCCGTTTCCTGCAGCTCCCAGTCCTCTGCCATGTGCAGTCCAAAAAAAAAAGTGGGACTAAAAAAGTTCAACCAATCAATTCAAATATGCAGGGTAGGTGCATATCTTGCCTTGGCTCCACTCTTCAGTCAAACCCTGTTCTGCTCATGCGTGCATGTATGCACATGTGCACACATTTTTTGCGGCTCCCAGTTTTTCCTTTTGTGAGGGAACCGGTTCCAAGTGGCTCTTTCACTGTTTCAGGTTGCTGGCCCCTGCACTAAGTATTCTAAAATATCTTTAAAAAAATAAGTAACAGGAACAGGCTCATGGCAGGAAAGCTATTCCAGCAATGTATTAAGGAAGAGTTATGAACAAGTGATTCTGTATTTTCATGTTTTTTTAACATATAAATATTTATTTGTAGAGTTATATGACATTTCATTAGAACAAATTTAGTATGGACTTTGAGCTCGTTTGGTGGGTCCATCAGAGGGATATAACTAATAAATACCCTTGCCCAAAGAATGAATCAAGTCCTTCTACCTGGAACATTCATCCTTTTCCTCTAAGCATAAAACTTCAGGTTGTAAAAAAAAACAACTAATTTTAATGACAGGAATATTTGCTCTATGAAGTGTAAAGAGATATTAAACAGGAACTAAAAAAAGATTTGAAGTACTTCCTAATGAATCTTTGTCAAAGACATTAAAAAAATATGGCAAGATGGATAACACATGAGAGGATAAGAGGGGGAAAGGGAAAAGGAAAACATAAAGAAGATCAATGAACCTTTTTGTAATGTATTGGGCCTATTTACTTGAACTGTTTCCACATGTCTTTGAATGCTGCTTGAGATTGCTTAATCAGGGAGTCTGTGTAACGGTTGCTGGCTTCCCAGACATGCAGTCTCCAGGATGATCATTGGTTGGCTCTAGGGTGGCAATAGGTTCCTTCAAACGTATTGGTCACCGCCTAGTGGCCAGCCATATAAGTAGCTGTGTAGAAGCCTTGGTTACTAGTTCTGTTCCTGTTATTCAATAAAGCAATGTTCCTGTTTGAAACCACTCGACTCTCCTCCTGCTTGCAAGAAACCCAGTACACAACACTGGCGATGAAGGTGGGATGAAAGCCACAACACTCCTTTGTGTTTGCGGGCCTGAAACCTTTGATACCACAGAGAACCTGGTTGCACCGGTGCAGCTGGAGTCTGTTACTTACGTGGACCTGAAGAAATGGCTCGTCGACCATTTCCAGCCAAAATTATCGGTGATAACTTGGAGGCACACCTTCGAACAAAGAGTTCAACAGCCGGGAAAAATGGCGATGGAATTCATCGTGGCATTGAGACAAGCTTCGTGCCTGTGCCAATTTTCAGACCTAGAAGAAAGGCTTTGAGACCGACTCATCTGTGGACTTTGGAGCAGAGAGCTGCAACAGAAACTCTTTGCAAAAGAGACTCGCTCCAGGAAGCCTTGAAAGAAATCATGGCAAACGAAGCCACCACTGAGGCCATGAAAGCCATGAGGCCCGCCAAAAGCACTCAGCATGAGGAAGCCATCCACCACAAGGATGCCAAACTTCCAGAAGATGTCAACTTTGACCACGAAGTCGACAAGATCCAACGGCACCATGACAAAGAAACAAGGACTCTTTACAAGGCAGTTTCCTTTCCTTGGTGTCTGGGCTGTGGCATCTGCCACCAACGTGCAGACTTCAGGTTCCAGATGGCCACGTGTCAGGCCTGCGAGAAGACTGGCCACATTGCTTCAGTCTGTAGAGGTTGACAGAAGGACCACCAATTGGACATTCCGATCAGGATAAGTACCAGGGCCTCGGGGCAGCTTAGTGTAGGGTTTTCATCCAGCCATTGGAGTGTTTCCCACACAAGAGCTCACCGCCCCCTTAAGTCCAAGCTGCAACTTCAAGTCGAGCTGCAAGACATTCAGCTGTGTCCATCATTTCCCTCAAAACATTCCATTTCGTCTGCAACCGCAAAAAGAGGTGGGCCAAGCTTAGGCAAAACTCTCGAATTGCCGTCAAAGGCAAGGCCACATTAGCCATTAAGTTCAAGGGGTTTTCAGGGCCCCTGGATTTGATTGTGCTGGAGGGCCAGCAAACGAGCTTAATCGGACTTGATTGGTTTGATGCTCTGGGCATCTAAGTCATCAAAATCCATCGTACACAAGCGCCGAACTTGGCGTCAGTATGCGAGGAGTTCACGGACGTTTTTGACACTAGCCTGGGAACGTACAAGGGCCCTCCAATAGCCTTTAAACTTGATCCTGCCATAATGCCCATCAGGATCAAACCCTACAGAGTGCCATGTGCACTTAAACATTAAATTGATGCAGAGCTGGATAAGCTAGTTAACCAGGGAGTACTACGGCCCTTAGATGGGGGTGAATGGGAAACCCCTATTGTCACGTCACTTAAGGCTAACTGGAATGTCAGGATTTACACTAATTACAAGTGCACCATAAATAGGGCACTTAAGCAGCATGTGTACCTGGTGCCAGTCGTTAGCCACATCTTGGCATTGCTGCAAGGGGGTACTGTGTTTGCAAAATTAGAATTTGGCACAGGCTTTTCAGCAGTTACTTGTGGATGAGGCCACAGCAGCTGCACAAACCATTGTAACACACAGGGGGGCTTTTAAAGTCAAACACCTCCAATTCGGGGTTAGCATAGCCCCTGGCATTTTTCAAGGAGTCATGGAGCGTACGCTCAAGGGCATTACTGGGGTTTGCCCCAATTTTGACGATGTGCTCATTGCCAGTGAGTCCACTGAGGTGCTTGCAAGGAGGCTCAAAGCTGTCCTTCAATGGTTCTGCGAAGTTGGCCTTAAACTTAAAAGAAATAAATGTAACATTGGAGTCTCTTCTACTGAGTTCCTGGGTTTCCATATTGATGCTGAAGACATCCATCCTGCCAACTCCAAGGTGAAGGCCATTCAGCTGGCACCTAGCCCCAGGTCAAAAGGAGAGCTTCAGGCATTCCTGGGTCTTCCTTAATTTTTATCATGCATTTCTTCCTAACAAGGCCACAGTGGCAGAGCCGTTACACTGGCTCTTGGATAAAAATGCCCCATGGAAGTGGACCAAGGTTCATGAAAACAGCTTTAAGGCAGTAAAATCACTACTGTCCTCCAATTCAGTGTTCACTCACTTTAAAGAGTCATTGCCTGTATGCCTTGTGTGTGATGCATCCCCTTATTGGGTGGGGGCTGTTTTAAGTCATTTGGAAAGTGATGAGACTCAAGTACCAATTGCCTATTATTCAAGGACATTGTCCTCTGCTGAGCGCAATTATGTGCAAATTGACAAAGAGGCCTTGGCCATTGTGGCTGGGGTGAAAAAATTCCATGCTACTTGTATGGCAGGGAATTCACGGTCTTCACTGACCATAAGCCACTGTTGGGGTTATTTACTACAGATAGGCAGATGTTAAGGATGTTAAGATGGTCCATCTTCATGTCAGCCTACAGCTACAGGCTGGTGCACAAACCTGGCAAAGACATGGGCCATGCAGATGGCCTTAGCAGGTTGTCATTGCCACAGACAGAGCCAGATCCAGCTCCAGCAGCTTGCATTTTGTCAATTCAGGATTTGCCTGAGTTTCCCCTAAATGCTGGGGATGTGGCTGCAGAAACTGCTGCAGACAAGGTTTTAAGTAGAGTATTGTCCTGGATTCACACAGGGTGGTTTGAAAATAGCCTGGACCTGAGTTCCAGAGCTACTTCACATGTAGACATCAGCTTTCAGCTCACAAAGGCTGCATTTTATGGTCATTGTCCCTAGTTCATTAAGGGATCACGTACTTCAATCTCTGCATGAGGGACATCTGGGCATAGTCTGGATGAAGGCATTGGCATGAAGCTACCTATGGTGTCCAGGGTTAGATAAGACTATCAAGGCCCAAGTACATGGGTGTTACACATGTCAACAGTCCAGACCAGAAATGGGAGGAAACTCATACTCCGTGGTCAAGGATTCACATCAACTTCACTGGGCCCTTTCAGGGACAGCAATTTTTGATACATTGGCTCCCTTTCACCCCTCAACTAATGGGCAGGCTGAACATATGGTGCGCACTACAAAGGAGTCACTCAAGTGCATAGTGACTGGAGATTGGCACCATTGGCTGGCTGATTTCTTGCTTTGCCAGAACACTATGCCTTGCACAGCAACAGGCAAGAGCCCAGAGAACTTTGCTGGGGAAGAAGGGTCATCATGAAACTGGACAGATTGCATCCAAACCAGGTGGCAGCAGAAACCTCTCGCCCAAAGCCTCTGAGGGGGTTGCAAGTGGGTGATGGGGTGTGGGCCTGGAACTATGGGCATTGGAACTTGTGGGTGCTGGGTAAAATTGTCAAAGTCTCAGACCTCCTCTCATATGAAGTGGCCCTGGATGGCAGGTGAGTTGTTTGCTGCCATATTGATCAGCTGCGGAAGCGGTTCACAGAACGGTCACAAAGCAAGGACCTTACGAAAGGTCTGCTTCCAGAGCCAGAAACTGGCAGCCAAGCAGGGCAGTTCACATGCTCTGAGGACTCCACCAGTCAGTACAATGGGAAGGTGGTTGTAGATGGGCAAAGCCCGGGAGTGTAACATGGGTCTCCTGACGGGGAAAGTCAACCCAATCAAGACAGCCGCTGTGATAACTCTGTTCTTCATTGGACTTTGATCTGGGCCAACCTGGAATGGCCAGCCAAAGGGACTTGAGTCAATACGACTTTCGTGAACTCATGAGTCCTGGTCTACCCAGCCCGGCGGGCAAGCTGATAAACCGGGAGCTGCCTGGATCCCTCAAGCGATCTGCGAAGTCGTGCAGACCACCAATCTATTTACAAGATTTTGTTCTTAAATAAGTGTAATAATGTTGAATGAATGAACCTTTATTTTTTTTATTTTTTGTAAAATTCCATTTATATCCCGCCCTTCTCCGAAGACTCAGGGCGGCTTACAAGCTTAGCATTAGCCTTCATTCTATGTATATGCCTGCTTATTAGGGCTTTCACACACACCCCAAGTGGCATTATTACAAAGTCAGCTTAATTGCCCCCAACAATCTGGGTCCTCATTTTACCTACCTTGGAAGGATGGAAGGCTGAGTCAACCTTGAGCCTGGTGGGATGTGAACCTGCACTAATTTCAGGCAGCTGGTGTTACTTAAGGAGGCATTAGCCCACTGCTCCACCAATAGGGATGTAAGGATTATTGTTTATTGTCAAAGTACAACCATGTATACATTGAGATTGGCTGAGCCTCCCTTCGTGCCCACCCCAACTCACAGTGACAACAAATCCTCCATCTTATTACACCATGTGAGCTAATTGCACAACACACCGGCCTTGCAAGTCAATCAAACATATAATTTATAAAATTATTTCCTGTTCAAGAGCTTAACAGCCCATGGATAAAAGCTGTTCTTCAGCCTGTTGGTATGGCTGGCTATATTCCTATATCTCCTACCCGATGGTAGGAGAGTAAAGAGTTACCGACCAGGGTGTGAGTCATCCCTAAGAATTTTCCTCACTCTTCCAAGGCAGCGAGCCCTGGCGATGGCATCCAGTGGTGTCAGGGGACAGCCCACAATGTCTTGTGCTGTGCTCACCACCCTCTGTAATACTTTCCTATCCACGGCTGTCAGACCAGCATACCAAATCACAATATGTACGAGAGGACGCTCTCTATAGTATACCAGTTGTACTTTATTCTGAACTATTTTGATAATGTTTGTACATTTTAGAAGGGTGGGGTGTAATGTATTGGGCCTATTTACTTGAACTATTTCCATGTGTCTTTGAATGCTGCTTGAGATTCCTTAATCAGGGAGTCTGTGTAACGGTCGCTGGCATCCCAGACATGCAGTCTCCAGAACAATCATTGGTTGATCTCAAACCTATTGGCCGCCGCCTAGTGGCTAGCCATATAAGTAGCTGTGTAGAAGCCTTGGTTACTAGTTCTGTTCCTGTTATTCAATAAACCCTCTTGACTCGCCTCCTGCTTGCAAGAAACCCAGTACACAACACTTTTATTGCCTGAATTAGAAAAGGAAATGCCCTATGTGCTGTTATCAACCATAGAGAGCAATTTCAGGTGGCTGGAAGATGTTAAGTCCACCTCGGAACTATCTCAGAAAGAGTAATTGAAGTTAGGCAGGAAGAACAACTTAGAAAGATAGAATGTGGGATGTTATATCAGAATCAAAATCTAGTACTCCAATCAACATAAAGTGACTGTTAAAAAACCCATTAAACTTGTGGAGTGATAATGAGGAAGTGCTGAAGCACTGGTAAAAACTCATATCCTATCTACGAACAGTGAACTGACCAAATTGAAACTGATATATTTTTTAAAAAGGAATCTTAATAATGTTTTTTCAAAATTAAGAAATTCTCTTCCTTTGTAATTAGAAAGGGAGATGACCTTGACAGAAACCTGTGAAAACTGTATGCATTCTTATAAGTTTTGGAAAGCAAGATAATATTCAGAAGTAAATTGAGTAGGCTGCTATGAGATTCACTGGACTATAAGAAGAAGGAAAGATAAAGCATAGAAGACTTGCAAGATTCTCTTACTATAGCCAGTCTCAATAAAGTATAATTCTAGTCTTCCTATGGAGTTGATACTCAGGACTTCTTCTTGAAACTCCTCCATGTACACAGTACAAAACAATGGTAGATTCCAAGAACAGCTTTAGAATCAGTGTGAATGAGATGACTAGAGAGACATGTAATGTTATAAAAAAAAGTTATTCAAAATTAACACAAGGATGTTACTCAATTATTCAAGGGGCTGAAAGAGACAACTCTCTTAATCCCCCAAAAGAAAACCATGCTAACTTTCATGATCAGGAAGAAATCATCTTCTTAAATCATTCAACTATTGAAGTCAATCTGGTTAAAAAAAACCCAGGTATTTACTGATATGCTAGTTTTTAGGAACTCTTTTATAAGAACTGAAAAGCCTTGTAATCAAGAGGAAGAACATCCATTTTCTGAAACAGGTGAATAGAGAAATAATAGCTGCTATCAGTCAAAGCAGCAGGAGAACATTGAAAAGTTCCAGCGTTTTATTGGATATGTGGATAAAAGAATAAGAACAGTAATAGGTACAAGCCCAATTTTATAGTTCAATCCACTATTACAACATGATGACCATAATTGTTGAGACACTAGACCTTTTTTTTCTCTGTTCAAAAATTTAAAGGCATCTGGGTGATTAGAGATGAATTATTCAAGAAGTATGGTATATAAAGAAGATTCTGAACTCAATATTACAAAGGTCAAACTGACATCCAAATCTGGAGATAACATTGATAGTTCAATCATATGAACTGATCAAATTTCTGTAGTCAAACCCAAATAGTTATTTGATATCTGAGAAAATATGTTTCTTTATCATATAACTAGCAACAATTCTTTATTATATAATTAGCAATTAGCAATTCTAATTTAGAAATGTCTCAGTTTCCTCATGTTATACCTTCTCAAGTCAGCATGCAAGATCAATTCCATACAAAGAAAACAGGAAGATGGCAGCAAGGAACTCATGAAAGTGACACCAAACCACAAGAACGTGATTACTTCTCTCCTACAGACTGTATTTCATCAGAGGCTGAGTTTCTTACACAATCTCAGAGAGTGAAGAATTAATATGGTGTTTAATTTTTGTATAAATTTAGTAGACTTTTTAGTAATAATTTTTTGTCAGTTTCAGAATTTTTCCTCCCATCTTCAAAGAAAGTATCTGTTCTACTCTGTGCTGATTGTATGATATTTTTTTCTTGAAAACAAGAAGTGGGTTGAAAAGATTGCAAAGAAGGAGGAGGAGAAAGAAGAAAAAGGATACATTCTATTGAGGAATAACTAGAAAATAATTATTCCAAAATGAAAGTTATGATCATTCAGAAACAATCTGAAATGATTAAATACTCTACTGGAGAAGCTACCATAAAACAATGCAAGCAGTTTAAATATCTGTGAATATTATTTAATAAAACACTGTCTTGCAAGGCACACACAGAGTATATTAAAACAGTAATAAGTAATAAGACAATTGGGATAAGACAAAAGAAATCAGATTAATGGCTTCAACATTAAAACTGTCTTGTGGGAAAATTATCTTGCAAATTCTGGTTAAAAATTAGGATTAGAATGCTCTATATGTAAAGTTATTAGAAAATCAGTTTCCTACTTTATACAAGTTAAATTGGGCTTGGCATGAATGTAAACTTCTGTTGATAAGTCCAATCTTAGCTTTTACAAGCATACAGAGCACCCCAGAAGTATTTAAGTTTAAAACTTAAAACTGTTCCATGACTTTGGAGATATCCTATATTTCTCTAAGAGTCCAGTTCTGTGGTTAGACCATGCTTGGATTTGTTAATCAACAAAAGAACTGGAAATCTTCCTTACATATACTGTTGGACAAGTAATCACTTTTACTAACAACCATTCCTTTAAAATCTAAGAACTTATGAGAATTGGTTTATAATTTGGAATATCCAAAGTTAAAATAAACTTATAGTGACAACAAAGTTCTGGCCTTCATGTGGTTTAAACTGGACCATAGAAGATCTAAACATTTAGTTAATATAACCTTTTATAAAGGTCAGGAAGCATTTACAGCTTTAAGAGAGTAACCTACACCTTCAGTAATGATTGAAGCAGATAATTGACAAATTCCAATTTTATAAGATTGTCCTTCTAGTCATTTGCAGATTGAAGTTGTACTGCTTACCTTTCATGGTGCCCATTATATTTATCAGTCCGTGAGAAGTATATAGAAATGAGATGGCTATATCTCAACTCAGTTGACACAAAGAAAAAAATGTTTTCTTTCTTTCACTTGATGTTAATGAGGATATCCCATAGAGCAGGGGTGTCAAACTGCCGGCCCGCAGGCTGGTTTCATCATACCGAAGCCACGCCCACCCCATTGCCGGCAATGCAAAAAGAATCATGATACATCGTGACACATCAGATGACATGGCGAGTTTGACACCTGTGCCATAGAGTGTAATCCTATTTGCATTAGCAGCACAAAAGATTCCTTTAAATTGTGCAGAAATTAAACAGTAGCATATATGAAGCCAATGTGGAATTCAGCCTCCTGTTTTATTTGTAAACACAGGAGATAAGAAGTGATAGGTATTTTAGACATCCAAAAAATCAAGGGCTAGTGGAACCAGAGAGATTCCATATTTGAATGAATGCCCAGCAAATGACCGATTTTAGGGCTTTTGGCAAATGATAAGCTTAATGAATAAGCTTAATAAATAAGATCACTATTCAGTCTAGTGAAGTAGGTACATGGAAGTGTCACAGTATGCTGGGATGAACCAAATCACTTAAAGATGAGCCAGCAGTGTGCTGCAGCTGCCAAAAAAGCAAAACAGTGCTAGGCTGCATTAACATAGGGATAAAATCAAGATCATGTGATGTGTTAATACCACTTTATAATGCCTTGGTAAGGCTACACTTGGAATACTATATCCAGTTTTGGTCACCACAATGTAAAAAAGATGTTGAGACTCTAGAAAGGGCACAGAGCAGAGCAACAAAGATGATTAGGGGACTGGAGGCTAAAACATATAAGGAACAGTTGCTGGAATTGGGTATGTCTAATTTAATGAAAAGAAGGATGCGGGGTGACATGATAGCAGTGTTCCAATATTTATTTATTTATTTATTTTAATTCCATGTCAAGGGTTGCCACAAAGAAGAGGGAGTCAAGCTATTTTCCAAAGCAATTGAAGGCAGGGCAAGAAGCAATGGATGGAAACTAATCAAAGAGAGAAGCAACTTAGAACTAAGAAGAAATGTTCTGACAGTTAGAACAATTAATCAGTGGAACGACTTGCCTCCAGAAGTTTTGAATGCTCCAAAACTGAAAGTTTTTAAGAAGAGACTGGACAGCCATTTGTCTGAAATGGTACAGAGCACAGATGTCAAACTTGTGACATCATGTGACTTGTCATGACATATTGTGACTTTTTTCCCATTGCTGGCAATGCAGTGGATGCAGTTTTGGCGTGGCGCATCCGGCCCACAGGCCGGCAGTTTGACACCCCTGGTATAGTTTCCTGCCTGAGCAGAGGATTGGATTAGATGACCTCCAACTTTATTATTGTTATAATTGATCATCGCACAGTCAGCCAGATGTTCTGACTGGATTTGGCATTTTTGTCTACCTATCGAGTCCTTACCAAGGACCTGGGATAGGCAGATGTGGATGTTTGATAGTATTATAGATATTGTCACAGGATGCAAGCAGTTTCTAGTAAGGCCACCTTTTGCAATTTACTAATGGTGAATTTGTCAATGCCAATGGTGTTCAAGTGGTGCTCCAGTTGTTTTGGCATTACACCCAAGGCGCCTATTACTATTGATACTACCCATCCAGCCCATGGGCCGGCAGGTTAACACCCCTGGTATAGAGTTTCCTGCCTGAGCAGAGGGTTGGACTAGATGATCCCCATCATCATCATCATCATCATCATCATCATCATCATCGTTGTTGTTGTTGTTGTTTTGTTGTTATTTGCCAAAGACCAAGATAAAAATCAAAGAATCGCTGATGGATAAAAAGTAAGAAGACTCAGCACATTAATTTCCATGATTAAAAACTGCCATGAACAGCTAGATCCTTCCCTGGATTGTTTACTATATTATAACAGTATTCTATGGCAACAGTCCAACATTTTAGGTCATAAAATAAGAGATAAAAAGTACTTCATAAGGAAGGTGTGATATATCTAAGGGTATGCATAGGGTGTGTAAGTATTTCTTCTTTTTGCCTGCAACTTTTCTCATTACATTTTTTCACACTGGGAAATTGTTTTTGAAAGAAAGTGTTACAAGGTATCTTCTGATGATATCTGTTAGCTAATTTAGGTAACTTCTGTGCATAGGTCAATTGAGAAAATAATACAGGTTAGCAATCTGCACTTCTAGTTAGCTGTGCTGGAATTGAGAGGTGTATTGAAAAGGCAACTGTTCTAAGCTTTGATTCAATAAATATATACAATTATTCTGTTGTATACTATTGCCTTCTACTATTGCGATTGTGCCCACAGGGACAGAGATTCTGAGAGAGGAGGAATTGTCTATATTTCCCTCTCCCAAAAAAGAGGAAATCTAACTAACTGAAAATAATGATAGTGTCTGGCCCTAAGCAAGATGGAGGAAGCTTGACAAAAAACTGGCAAAGTTTAATTTTTCCATCAAATGCTCCATAAAGCAAATATAAACTCATTAAAGACCCAAACTCCATTTGCATTATAATTCCAAGTAATTATCAGAGGTCCACTCAAGGTCATGAAAGACAATTTTAAAAACAATTGAAACCTTCACATATAAAACTTACAAAAACTATTTTCAAATCACAAACATGAAGTCCAAACTGAATGCTGAACACGTGCATATCTTATAAACAGAGTTAATGGAGTCAAGAAGCAGTAGGACTTCACATTAGAGCCCTCTTGCTGCTTTTCCTCCAGATTTTTTTCATAAATGGAAACCCCAATAAAACCAAAACAGCATGTCCAATAGTCATGGATTATGGATATGTATGGATGGTGTTGATTTTTAAATGAAAGGTCAAAGAAAAGATGCTGGAAGCCAATTAAAGAGTAGCCAAGAGAGCAAAAGGCATAGCCACAGACATTGTTTATAAGCTCAAATTATCTGTCTACAGTAAATACTAAGGCAAAAGTAAGCTAATCAAGAACTTTGCAGGCAACAGTGGATTGCATGCAGAGAATGTTCAGCAATGTTTATTTTATTATTTTGGCACTGTTTGCCGAAAGAGATATTTTGTCCCATTATTTATTGTTTAGGTGCTTCTGAGTCAATGAAATATTGGTTATCCTCAAAGAAAATAGCAAAAATCTTCCTTGCTCTGTTCACATATATTAGCCAATATATTTCTCAGAGGAATTGTCACCTTGCTGACTGTTCACTCTCCCCAAATATAATCTCAGTTTCCTCATATGAAATGAGTTAGGGAAAAATGCCTAATTATTTTGTTATTGTCCAGGATGCCAGAGAATGCTTTCCACATGACTAGTTTGCTTAGGCTCCTTTTTGAATGAACTCTTGAACACAAGACAAATATTAAAGTTTTCTTTTAGAATGACTTCTGGGTGCCCATTGGAAGCCCAGCCAGTTCTATTGATTTCTCGATTATTGTCCCATCAGATACCGGGATGCAAGTATTCACATGTATATCCCCAATATTTTCCTGTGTCAGAACCCACTCCAATCCACATCTTAAGAAAGAAAGACTCTTGGAGACAAGATTATCAAAGCAGGAACTTTTACTAAGTCATAGATGATAGAGGGTATAATAGACAGGATCTGAAGAATCCCCTCACAGATCCCCAAGCAAACTCCACCCCTCAGTTCATTTGGTCAGTTCCGGGTCAGCCAAGTTCCAGGTGTCAAGCCCTTCATAGGAAAAGGACAAACATCAGTCCATTCATAGCAGAATCAATCCCACCCCTTCACGGACTTCCAGGTGGCTCTCCAGCGTCACACATGGTTGGAATCGACTGCCGGCCCTTCGTTTCTGTTTAAACCGTTGAGCAGGCGACAATCAGCTGCTCCATGGTGTGAAAACCCCACTCCTCGGGTGAAGAGGGGAGGGGGAGTTCCCAGGTAGGGGTAGAGCAACCTTAGAGCCCCAGAGCATTTGTTCTGGGGCTTGAAGGGTGAGGGCCCCCCCAAAGCCTGGGAGTTTCCGGAGCGGAGGACTCTTCTGCTGTTAGCAGAACAAGACGCTGAATCCACTCCTGCCAGATTTGATTGACATCTAGAAACATTGTTGCAGCAGAGCGGAGACAGGAGTCATATAAACAGCAAGTACAAGGCTTTAACACTCGAAAAACAATTTTTTTTTCATCCTGCTTACTATTTGGAAAAGAAAGGGAAAATGGTGTCTGAGTGAATAGGAAGGAGAGAGGGGAAGAACTTTTTTTCCTTTTTTTTAAGAGGTGAAGGGGTTTTCCTTTTTTTTCTCCCTCTCTCACTTTTTTTTATAGTGAAAGTGTTTGCTGGGAGATTGAGGAGGAATTGGACTTTAAATTTGCTCTGCCTGAACTTACAAGATGTGGTTTTAGTTCTTAAAGGAGAAGAGAAGTGAAAGTGTGAATGGAGAGTTAAGTGCCTTTAAAATGGCTTCTAAGCCTCCTAGAATCCCTGTTACTAAAAGTGCAGGGACATCGCCTGTTCAGCAATCTGGACTGCAGTCTTTGACATCATCCACTGCAGCTTCTCCACCTGTAACATTAAAGGACCTGCAAGATGCCTTAAAAGTGGCTTTAGCCACTCAGTCTGAAAAAATAACTGAAAAAATAACTGAACAGGTGGCTGAGCTTATTGAGGAGAAGAACAAGGAAATGCGGGAGGACATTCTCTTAGCACTTCAGGGACTGGCAGGATGTATTGAAACTTTGAATGAATGGGTGGAAGAAGTGAAACAAAATAATTTGTTGTTGGAGGCTAAAATGAGTGAAGCTGAATTTAAAATGGATAAAACGGAGGAAAAGGTTCTGTTGATACAGTATAGAGATATGGAGTTTGCCCTAAGGATCAGAGGTTTGAAAGAGAATTCTCAGGAGAACTTGCAAGAGATGCTGGTGGGTGCTTTGGCACCTATTTTGAGGTTTAAACCCAAAGAATTCTTTGGGGAGATAGATAAAGTCTTCAGAGTTAACTCTTGCATTGCCAGGCAGAGGAAATTGCCAAGAGATGTGGTGGTGTATTTTACGAAGAGGAGGATAAGAAATGAGATTATCCAAATTTTTTATAATAAGAGATTTAGAATTTGCTTTTTTGGCAGAAGAATTGAAAAAACAACAGCCTCAGTTCAAATGGGAGATTCCAATGGGGATTGTGGTGAATTTTGCTGGAATAAGACATCGTCTTAATACAGTTTTGAAGGCACGAGATTTTTATACTAATGTATTGAAAGCAGGTTCACTGCCCTCTACAGAAGATAAAGAAGGAAAGGATGAAGGAGTGCAACAGTTACAAGAAAAACAGCAATCTTCAGAAATTGTGCAACCCTTGGCTTTAGCAGAAGAAACTTTGACTCAAAGAATAACATGGGCTGCATCTAGACGTAAGGCACAACAACAACGGCAACAGGATCAATGTTTGATGATTACAACTCAAGAATCAAGTGAAGCAGTGGGAGGAGCGAGGCCGAAGAGGCAGATTTCTGAAGATCTTCAGGCGGTGCTCCAGAAGCTTCCAGTCGCAAAGGATGGCGACAAAATTCCTGACCTGGAATGTTAATGGCTTGAATTCACCACAAAAGAGGAAGAAAATATTTCAGTATTTGAAACATTTTAAAAATGATGTTGCATGTTTGCAAGAGATGCATATTCGCGTATCTGATCAGAAATATTTGATAAATCTGAGATTGGGTACACAATTTATTGCATCCGCTCCAGAGAAGAAAAATGGTGTAGTAATATATGTGAAGAAGGGTTTGATAGCCAAATAAATAGAAGCAGATATACAAGGAAGATATATTATTATTGAACTTTTGATTGAAGGGAAGAAAATACTTTTAATTGGAATATATGCTCCTAATCAACAACAAGAAGAATTTTATAAATTGCTACATAACAAAATAATTCAATGGGACTACAAGTCTTGTATTTTAATGGGAGACTGGAATGGTGTGATGGACACGCAGAAGGATAAGAAAGGTTTTTTCAAAAATACTCCTAATCATGCTAGATTGCCTAGATCTTTTTTTGATTTGAAAGATGATTTGGAATTGAAAGACATTTGGAGAGAAAGAAACGCGGATGAAAAGGATTTTACTTTTTTTTCTGACAGACATCAATCTTTTTCGAGGATTGATTTTATATTGATTACTAATGATTTTTTTTCTACGATTAAGAAGATCAAGATATGTCCAAGAACTTTATCGGACCATAGTCCAGTTTGGATGGAATTGGATAAGGGTAATGGTGATAGAAGATCATGGAGATTAAATGAAAATTTATTTAGATATGTAGAAAATGTGGAACAATGTAAAAAGCAGATGAAAGAATTTTTTATTATGAATATGCACAAAGGAACCTCTATTGAAATGGTATGGGATGCAAGTAAAGCTTACATGAGAGGTGTCTTGATATATCTGAATAATAAATATAGACATAGAATAGAACTTAAGCGTAAAGAAATAGAGGAGGAAATAAAGAGGAAAGAGAAAGCCTTTACTAAAGATCCATCTGATAAGAGGCTAAAAGAATCAATTAATTTGTTAAGAAGTCAGTTTGATATGTTAATGGCGGACCAGGTGGCAACTAATTTAAGATATACTAAACATCATATTTTTAATAATGCAAATAAACCTGGCAGGTGGTTAGCTTATTTATTAAGGAAAAAACAAAGATCCCATCATATAGATAAGATAGAATATAGGGGTAAAGAAGTATTTCAGGAAAATCTTATTAAAAAGGCCTTTGTTGAATTTTATTCAAAGTTGTATGCAAAGGATAAAAGTCAAGGTGTAGATATAGATAGTTATCTGCAAGGAGTGAAGATCCCGGCGCTCACACAAGAGCAACGGGAAGAGATGAATCAATTGATAACCACTGAAGAAATTATTCTAGCAATTAAACAATTAAAAGTAGGAAAGGCACCTGGGACAGATGGATTGACTGCTACTTATTATAAAACTTTACAATTAGAGATGGTGGAACCTTTAAAAGAATTGTTTAGAATGATTCAATCTGGAGGGGAGGTACCTCCATCATGAAAAACAGCATTTATAACGTTGATTCCAAAGGAAGATCAAGATCCTGTACAAACCAAAAATTATAGAACTATATCGTTGTTAAATACTGATTATAAGATATTTGCAAAAATTTTAGCAAATAGATTGATGAAGGTTATGCAACAAATGATTTATACTGATCAAACAGGATTTATAAGTGGTAGGCAAATGAAAAATAGCATGAGACACATTGTAAATGTATTAGAATATTTAAAAAGAAATAACCAAGTCCCTGCAGCGCTGATTTTCTTGGACGCTGAAAAAGCTTTTGATCAATTGAATTGGCAATTTTTATTTAAGGTGTTAGAGAAGATGCAGTTTGGGGATAAGTTTCTACAACCTATTAGGGCTATATATCACAAACAAACAACTCAAATAATAATTAATGGTAGCTTATCAGAAGCTTGTAAAATTGAAAAGGGTACAAGACAGGGATGTCCATTATCACCATTGTTGTTTGTTTTAACATTGGAAATATTATTGATTAAAATACGTGATTCAAATAAAATAAAAAGGTAAAGGTTCCCCCGCACATGCGTGCTAGTCGTTTCCAACTCTAGGGGCCGGTGCTCATCTCCGTTTCATAGCCGAAGAGCCAGCGCTTGTCCGAGGACGTCTCCGTGGTCATGTGGCCGGCATGACTAGACGCCAAAGGCGCACGGAACGCTGTTACCTTCCCACCATAGTGGTCCCTATTTTTCTACTTGCATTTTTACGTGCTTTCGAACTGCTAGGTGGGCAGAAGCTGGGACAGGTAACAGGCGCTCACTCTGTTACGCGGCACTCGGGATTCGACCCGCCAAACTGCCGACCTTCTGATCGACAAGCTCAGCGTCCTAACCCACTGAGCCACCGCGTCCCTTTCAAATAAAATACAGTGAATTAAAATTAAAGATCAAGATTATAGATTGAGGGTGTTTGCAGATGACTTGGTTATTACGTTAAGTCAACCAATTCAATCAATTTTGGATTTAATAGAAATAATTTTACAATATGGACAAGTTTCTGGATTTAAGGTAAATAGACAAAAAACTAAGATATTGTCTAAAAATATGACTATAGAACAAAAGGTAGCTTTAGAAAAATTAACAGGATTTGAAATAGTTAAAAAGGTTAAATATTTGGGGGTATATCTTTCAGCTTCAAATACTAATTTATACAAGAATAATTATGAATTTTTATGGTCAAAAATACAAAAAGAGCTTGATAGTTGGAGAAAATTACAACTGTCTTTATTGGGAAGAATTGCAGCTGTGAAAATGAATGTTTTACCAAAATTTTTATTTTTATTTCAAATGATACCTATACTTAAAAAAGATTCAAATTTAGAGGAATGGCAGAGAGGTATTAATAAATTTATCTAGGCAGGGAAGAGACCGAGAGTTAAATTTAAGATAATGCAAGATGTACGTGAAAGAGGTGGTCTCAAAGTGCCCAATCTTAAATTATATTATGAGGCGGCAGCATTATCGTCAATTAGTGATTGGTTTAATTTAACACAAAGGAGTTTATTGAATATTGAAGGGTGTGATTTGTTATATGGGTGGCATGCTTATTTATTGTATGATAAAAAAGTGGATAAAGTTTTTAAAACACATATATTAAGGTCTGCCTTGTTGAGAGTTTGGAAAAAATATCGATACAAGTTGAATTATAAAATTCCTATTTGGGCAATACCTAAACATGCAATAGAAAATATAAATGTGGGATTTAAACATGATGTGATAACATATGAAGAAATTCTTAGATTGCAAAAGAATGAATGGCAACTGAAGTCTTTTAATATTTTAAAAGAAGGAAAAATAATACAAACTTGGTTTCAGTATGGGCAGTTACAGGCTAGATGGAAAGAAGATCAGAAAATTGGTATTTTAATATCAGATGGGAATTTGGTAAAGCAAATTAGAGATCAAAGTCAAGCACATATAAGAAGGATATATAATGGATTGATAGAAATTGATTCAGAAGCAGAATTGGTTAAGGATTGAATGATAAAATGGGCCCAAGAACCAATAATAATGGATACTTGGGAGAAAATATGGGTTAGGAATGTTAAATTCACACAGGCACAAAATTTAAGGGAGAATTTTTACAAAATGTTTTATAGATGGCATTTAGATCCCAAAAAATTAGCATGTGTGTATCCAAATTGTCAGCCAAAATGTTGGAGATGTGGTTGTGATGATGCAACGTATTATCATGTATGGTGGACTTGTAAAAAAGTTAAAGTTTTTTGGATTAAAATTTGGTGGAATATGCAGAAGATTTTTAAGAAAAAGATAAGATTTTTACCACAATTGTTTTTGTTGGGTATTATCACTGATTGTACTGCTATAGAAACCAAATTGATGCTGAATTTAATAACAGCTGCAAGACTTTTGGTAGCACAATCCTGGAAGAAGGAGGACCTGCCTACTATTGAAGAATGGACTTTGAAAGTTTCGAACTTGGCAGAAATGGCTAAAATCTCGGCATATGTGAAAGATCTCTCGCAACAGAGATATATAGTGGAATGGAAAAGATGGATTGATTTTATTCAGAACAAATATGGGACTACAAAGTATCATTTAGCATTTGAATAGTTATTAGTTATTGTAATTAGAGGTTATATTATTTTTCTTTTCTATTTTTCTTTTCTTTTCTTCTACCCTAAGTGTGATAGGGTTTAAAGAGTAATTATAGTAATTAGAATATTTTAGAGTAAGATTGTATGATGTAATACCCTGTATTCGGCTCTGGGAAGTCGGGGGGGGGGTTGTTGGGAGGGGAGGGATGGAGAGAGGGGTGGGGTAGATGGGGTATATGTTTTAAAAATGTATTTTAAAACTTTTCAATAAAAAAATCCCACCCCTTCACATTCCATCTAGAGAAACAAACCAGAATCCCCCCACCCCCTTTCTTAGTTGCTCGTAAGATGAGAGGGAAAATTCCTCTCGTTGATCTTATTGTGATGGGTAACAGGCAGGCTAGATAAACAAAAAGTTACATCTGAGGAAAGGAAATGGAGGCAATAAACTCTCCTGTTTATTCCCTTTCCTCCTTTGGAATGGCAGAATCCAAGGGGGATGGGGTGAGATTTGGGTTTGCAAAGAAAAGAGAGTTAGAAATTAAATATAAATTGATTCTGACATCCTGCCCCCCCTTTAAAAATAGGAGAGGTCCACCTGTAGAGGAAACAAAAATATAGACGTTAGCCTGGTTTGCTGGATATTCTGTATGAAACTTCTTTAGCAACTTGGGTGCTCTAATGTTTATTGACCCACTCATTTTCTGAGGAGGGGAGGTGTTTCCAAGCTACTAAGTATTGAATTTCTCCGTGGTGTTTCCTAGAATCTAGGATTTCTTTTACCTCAAAGTGTTGTTCTCCTTCAACCATGATAGGAGGTGGTGGGGGTGGCGGTTGTAAGGGTGACTGTTGTTCCCTTTTTAGTAAACTGCAGTGAAAAATTGGGTGTATCTGCCTAAGATTTTTGGGTAGTCCTAATTCAACTGTTACTGGGTTTATGACTCTTTTAATTGGAAAAGGTCCAATATATTTTGATCCGAGTTTTTTACAGCATTGTAGGGATTTAAGGTATTTTGTGAATAAATATACCATCTCTCCCACCCTGAATGGTGTGGGATCGACTCTCTTTTTGTCTGCCTGCACTTTGTATGCTTGTCTAGCTTTGTCTAAAGCTTTCCTAATGATTGGCCAGGTGTTTTGTAATTGAGCAATCCATTCTTTCAGCGATGGGATTTCCGGTTCGTTTGGGATTAGTTCTGGCATAGGGTTGAAACTCTGACTGGTGGCTATTTGAAAAGGAGTGTAGCCTGTGCTGGAGTAGACTGCATTAAAACACATCAAAACACTCCTTTTCCACCAGGCTCACCTGGACTGACAGGGATTTTAATTATGTTTTTAATTTTTAACTTTAATTTTTTACTTATTTTAATTTTAATTTTAATTTATTCTACAGGGCCATTAATTTATTTTTTCTTTTAACTTCTGTATTATTGTATGTTATTGTTGTTAGCCGCCCTGAGTCCTTCGGGAGATATGGCGGCATATAAATCCCAATAATAAATAAATAAATTATTGTAAGCAACTTCTGCTAAAGGGAGTAGGTCCATTTGCTGGAAATTAATAAAGCATCTTAAATATTTCTCAAGTATAGTGTTCCTGTATTCTGTTTGACTGTTCCCTTGAGGATGGTGACTAGATATCAGTCCCTGAGTAGTTCCTAAGAGGGATAAAAATTCCTTCCCAAACTTTGACATACATTGTACTCCCCTGTCAGATACAATGCATTGGGGTGCTCCATGCAGTCTGTAAATGTGCTGCACAAATTGTTTCACTAAGGCTTTTGTGGTGGGAATCTTTTGGCATGGGATGAAGTGCATCTGTTTGGAAAACAAATCTGTGACCACCCAGATGACAGTGTTCCCATTGCGTTCTGGTAATTCTACTATAAAATCCATGGCTATTTCTTTCCAGGGGGATGAGGGGTTCGCCACCGGTTGTAACAGTCTGGGTGACTTTCCTTGCAGCCTCTTAGCCATTCCACAAATTTGGCAGCTGGCCATGTAGCTTTCTATGTCCTTTTTCATGGATGGCCACCAAAATTGCCTTTTAGTTAAGTGTAGGGTTTTTAACTTCTCACTCACTCAGGGTAGTCCATCTTTGATTGTGTACACATGTCTATTTTTCTAGAACCATTCATCATTTCCAAAGACTTTCAGAATTCGATTTCAAAAATTTGGGAAGGGTAGCCAGGGAAGCTTCTGACAGTGGAGTTTTCACAAAGCTTCTTAGGAAACCCAAGTGTCCCCATAATTCATTTGAATACAATTAACTCAGATTAAAATGTTGGGTAGTATATGGAAGGAAGTTTGGCATTTATGCAACTGCAGTCCAGATCAGTTTCCAATCCTCTGCTGGAAGATGAAGTTACTCCAGCCAACAGAAGGCAAAACACTACATGGTTAAACAATAAGAGTAGATCTACATATTCACTTATACCCATTAATCTAATTGGGTTTGAAGCTTTGGCACCCAGCTACTATATTTATCTCTGACATATGCAAGAAGAGACATGAAGGCACCTTAATTTTTCACTTAAATCCATTTTGTCAGTAAGACACGCTACTATTCAGTTCTAACTCTATTGTATCAGAGTCTTAAGCAATTAAGTCTACTAGGATTCATATTAAGGTGCTGCAATACATCAGCAATTTTGTTTTTGTTGGTCTCTGCTCCTCATTAGGCTGTGTTTAATAATGATAATTGCAGCATTCCTCTGTGCAAATTTCTTTCATAATGAGAGACAAACAAATTCATTCCAATTATCTCCATCAGATTAACCACAGGAAGATGCCCTCCAATATAGGTAGCCAGAATAAACTGAGCTGCAAAACAGGGAGAGAAAAGACTTTAATGAGTCCTGGCAACCAAAAGGGTGAATGGCTGGCAGTTCCTAGAGACTAACAGTAGTAGACCATTTCACTGCAATGATAAAAACCTATTTTTTACTCAGGATCTTATAATAAACAACTTGGGACAGTGCAACTAGGGCTAATCCTCAGTGCTAAAATTCTGGATTCTGCAATTAATGAAGCCTGAAAATGACCACTCATGGAGAAATTGCAGGATTGAAGAGCTTCATAGCTGATATTCTTTGTTCTCTAAGTTCAATGCCATCAAATTATCGAGGAGGAGGAGGAGAAGGAGGAGGAGGAGGAGGAAGAAGAAGAAGAAGAAGAAGAAGAAGAAGAAGAAGAAGAAGAAGAAGAAGAAGAAGAAGAAGAAGAAGAAGAAGAAGAAGAAGAAGAAGAAGAAGAAGAAGAAGAAGAAGTCAGAGCAGGAGTTGTTGGCTTCTTCTGCTTCTGGGTCCATTATCACCTCTGGGCAGAGTCTTTTTACTACAGAAGTTAAATAGATTTCTTTAATTATGGTGATATCATATCAGAAAGGAGACACTGAAATGGATTGAAAAGTCTTCCTTCCACCAGCTCTACAATAGGAGGAAAGAATGTTCTCAGGCCAAAGGCTGTCATAGATCTGTAACAAGAATCTCAGGAAGTGTATTGCCCCACCCTCCCCCTTGTCTCCATCATTGAAACCCATTTTGATAAAAGCCAAAAGGCTGCTCAGTTGTCCAGATTTTATTTTCATTCTAAGTATATCTTGCCTTTGTCTTGGTAAGAATGAGAAACTGAGCCTAATGGCAGTAACTTGGGTACGGTAACTTCTGAATTCTAAACCAGCACCCAGGGAACAAACAGAATTCTTACATAATTCTAAGGGAAGGCTGAATGGATGCCCACACTAATGATACAAGCCAGCTTCAGGAAAGGAGAATTTGTAAGTAGTTAAAATCTGACACACATTTTCCCCAACACTCTTGCTTCTACAACAGCTGAAATACTATAAGACAGGTAAGTAATCTGCAGCACAGGTGCAATCCAAGGCTAATTTTGCATTGCTCTGGATCACACTTCAAAACTCTAAAACAAAAGATTGGTTCAGATGTCCAGGAAGATATACTGTAACTTTTTTTCCTGGCAGCCTGCAGTCTCAAGACAGAGAGAAAGGTGTGCTGAAAGAGAAAGGTATGTACATGATGCTTTTCTCAACTTTTTTTGGTTCTATTCTCATCCACCCCAATATATTTCAGCCCCTTCACCCTGTAGCAACCAATACTGCTGAGAGCTGTGTCCACTTGAGAGAAAAATATTTGTCTACCTTTCGGCTATAATATGTCAATTGTTCCCACATGCCTGGTTTCTTTACTTAATCTTGTATTTTAATCCAGCCATTCATATCTTCCTTTTTGCACCTACACAATGCAACATTCTCAGCAGGAAATAAGGGGCATAAACCTGATTCTACTTAGAGTGATACAGCAGCTTTTCCTTTTTCCTATAACACAGAAATCACCACATAAAAAAGAGAATACAGGCATTTCAAGTAAGGCTTCAGTCCAGGTCAATTTGTACTATTCTATAGCACACCCTCTTTCTTTTCTTTCTTTCCCCATTTTTCTGCTCATTTAGTTGAACTAAGATTGAACTGTTCCTTTTGCTTCAGTACCCAGGAGCAAATATTTTTTTGCCTGAAGCATCAAACAGTCTTGGACAATACTATGCAATATTTAGTACAGTGTATTTGTACTTTTCAACACAGCCATGAGAGCACTACTGCTTTTCACATTAAGAAGAGTTTTCAGCAACAGCCATTGGTGAGCAGCTGCTGTAGCGGAAATGCCTAAGATTGACACTGAGTGAAGAAAGCAGGCAACCATAAATATAAGTCAGCAAGAATTCTTGCTATGGCAGTCTTGAGGTTGTCTCTCTCCTGATTGCCTGGCTCATTTCACATGAGCTCAAAATGGCTGAAACAGACAAGAGAAAAAGTATTGAGTGAATGACAGAATAGCCATAAAAGCATGATTCTTGTTAAGATACAGTCTAGAAAGGTTATCAGCTTCATACGAATGGAAACTGGTTTTCATTTAAATGATGGAAATCCCTTATAAGCACGATTATAATGACAATCTGTTGAATCAGAATTCATCATATAGCATTTTGGGGAGCTTTCTGAAGTAAATCAAGTGTACTTTCCATGTAGTTTCTTCAAGGTGATCCAATTTGCAGGCTAAGATAATATTAAGATTTTTTTAAAAAAATCAAATTGTTCTGTAATGCCTTAGACTACCAGCTGACCCATATCAGTTCTGGGTGAGTTAGAAGCCAATGGGCTTATCAGAGCAACTGTATAATACAATACCTTATCTTTTTTCTTTCTCTAACTATTTTTTATAATCCATTTTATTAATAATAATAACAAAGTTGGAAGGGACCTTGGAGGTCATCTAGTCCAACTCCCTGCTCAGGCAGGAAACCCTATACCATTTCAGACAAATGGCTGTCCAGTCTCTTCTTAAAATCTTCCAGTGTTGGAGCATTCACAGCTTCTGGTTCCACTGACTAATTGCTCTAACTGTCAGAAAATTTTTCCTTAGTTCTAGGTTGCTTCTCTCTTTGGCTAGTTTCCATCCTTTGCTTCTTGTCCTACCTTCAGGTGCTTTAGAGAATAGCTTGACTCCCTCTTCTTTGTGGTAGCCCCTGAGATATTGGAACACTGCTATCATGTCCCTTATATGTTTTAGCATCTTTGTTGCTCTTCTCTGTACTCTTAATAGAGTCTCAACATCTTTTTACATTGTGGTGACCAAAACTGAATGCAGCATTCCAAGTGTGGCCTTACCGAGGCATTGTAAAGTGGTCTTGATTCTATCTCTCTGTTAATGCAACCTAGCACTGTATTGGCTATTTTGGCAGCTGCAGCACACTGCTGACTCATGCTTAGTGATTGTCCGCTAGGACTCCGAGATCCCTCTCACAGTTACTACTATTGAGCAAGGTACCACCTATACTATACCTGTACATTTGGTTTTTCTTGCCTAAATGTAGAGCCTTACTTTTTTCACCACTGAATTTCATTTTGTTATATAGTGCCCAGTGTTCAAGTCTGTCCAAATCCTCCTGTATCTTTTTTTATTGAAAAGTTTTACAATACATTTTTAAATACAACCCCCCTCCCATAATCTAAAATATGCTAACAACAATAAGACATTAAATTCTGTCGCACTTTAACTCGCCATCGTCAAAATATTAAGAAAATACCTACTAACTAGTTATACATCATATAGATCCAGTACTTATTCAAATGCTAAATGAAACTTTTTAGTCCCATATTTATTCTGAATATATTCAATCCATCTCCTCCATTCCACAATGTATCTCTGTTGCAATTGGTCTTTCAAATACGCTGAAATCTTTGCCATTTCTGCCAAGTTAGAAACTTTTAAAGTCCACTCTTCTATAGTCGGCAGTTCTTCCTTCTTCCAATATTGCGCTACTAAAAGTCTCGCTGCTGTAATTAAATTCAACATCAACTTAGTATCTATAACAGTAGTATCTGTAATAATACCCAATAAAAACAATTGCGGAGAAAACTTTATCCTTTTCTTAAATATCTTTTGCATATTCCACCAAATTTTAATCCAAAAAGCTTTGACCTTTTTACAAGTCCACCATATATGAAAATACGTTGCATCCTCACAACCACACCTCCAACATTTGGGCTGGCAGTTCGGATACATACTTGCTAATTTTTTAGGATCTAAGTGCCACCTATAAAAAATTTTATAAAAATTCTCTCTTTAATTTTGGGCCTGTGTAAATTTTACATTTCTAAACCCAGATCTTTTCCCAAGTGTCCATTGTTATAACTTCTTGAAAATTCTGAGCCCACTTTATCATACAGTCTTTAACAAGTTCCGTTTCTGAATCAATTTCTATCAATGCATTATATATCCTTTTTATATGTGCTTGACCTTGATCTCTAATTTGTTTTACCAAATTTTCATCAGTCATCAAAAAACCAACTTTCTGGTCCTCTTTCCATCTAGCCTGTAATTGCCCATACTGAAACCAAGTTTGTACAATCTTTTCTTCTTTTAAAATATTATATGGCTTTAATTGCCATACATTCCTCTCTAAACTTAAGATTTCCTTATATGTAGTCTCATCATGTTTAAATCCCACATTAATATTTTCTATGTCTAGGTATTGCCCAAATGGGTATCTTATAATTTAACTTATGTCTATACTTTTTCCAAACTCGCAAGAGAGCATACCTTAAAATATGTACCGTATTTTTCGGACCATAAGATGCACTTTTTTCCCCCAAAAGTGGGGGGGGAAACAAGGGTGCGTCTTATGGTCCGAAGGTGATCCGTATGGCCAGCCGCAACCTCTGCAAGTGGAGCGCGAATTGGCACGTGCTGAGAAACGCCGATCTCACTCTCCTGCAAACTCCCTCGCTCGGTTTCAGCTTCCCTTGCTACAAGAGAAAGCAGGCTGAAACCGAAAGAGGCAGATTGCCAGGAATGCAAATCGGCTGATCTCGCACTGCTGCAATCTGCCTCGTTTCAGCCTGCTTTCTCTTGTAGCAAGGGAAGCTGAAACCGAGTGATGGAGTTTGCAGGAGCGCGAGATCGGCCGATTTGCATTTCTGGCAATCTCCCTCACTCCGTTTCACACACGGACCATTTCCTATTGCACAAAGACCAGCAAGGTGAGTGGCTCAGATTTTCAGTGGGAAAACGAGTGAAAGCAAACAGAGGGCCAGCTGCATTTCTGAGAAGAGATCCCGTTTAACATCTGGTAAACAATCTGGAACTGCAATTCAGAGAGAAGGAAGTCTGCATATCACAAGGAGCCACAAGTTTGTTTTAAGTGACAAGCAAAACAAATGAGCCTCAGTAAGTTGGGCCTGACTGGTAAAAAGTTCCCAAACTGTCCCTAATCTAGTTAGCTAAGTTTCATGTTCTTTTCTCTGCTGGGAAGAGTATGGAAGGAAGCCATCAACCAAGTGAACTTTAAAAAGGGATCCATGGTTTTGTTTTGTTTCTTTAATTCCAGACAAAGTGAAAATTCTCAGGTTACATCTGCAATGGTGACAAACCACAAGCCATGCTTGCTTATAAACATGTTAGCGGCCCAGACATAGTTTTTGTCTCTACAAGACCCCCGCTGCAATCCTCTCTCGTAATTTCTCTGGGATGCAAAATAAAGAGTTGCTGGTACCCCATCTTGCGGGATTAGTGAAGGATAATTCAAACAATAACCCATGTAAAGTATTTCGAGTAACGCTCAGCATTGCCTGAAGTCCAATCCATTTAATGGCGACTGGAAGGAAGGAAGGAAGGGACAATGGGAGAGGGAGGGAGAGAAAGAGAAAGAGAGAGAAAGAGAGGGAGAGAGAGAGAAGGAGAAATAATTTTTTTTCTTGTTTTCCTGCTCTAAAAACTGGGTGCGTCTTATGGTCCGGTGCGTCTTATGGTCCGAAAAATACGGTATCTTAAACACATTATCCACCTTCTTATCATACAATAAATATGCATGCCAACCAAATAACAAATCATGACCTTCAAGATTTAATAATCTCCCTTGTGTTAAATTAAACCAGTCACTTATCGCTGACAAGACAGCAGCCTCATAATATAACTTAAAATTAGGCATTTTAAGACCACCTCTTTCACGCGTATCTTGCATTATCTTAAATTTAACTCGTGGCTTTTTCCCTGCCCAAACAAATTTATTAATTCCTTTTTGCCATTCCTCCAAATTTAAATCCTTTTTAAGTATAGGTATCATTTGAAATAAAAATAAAATTTTTGGCAAAACATTCATTTTCACTGCTGCAGTTCTTCCCAATAAGGATAATTTTATTTTTTTTCCAACTATCTAATTCTTTTTGTATTTTTTCCCATAACATTTCATAATTATTTTTATATAACTTCACATTTGAGGCTGACAGATATATCCCCAGATATTTAATCTTTTTAACTATTTCAAATCCCGTTAGCTCTTCTAAAACAGCCTTTTGTGATACTGTCATATTTTTAGACAATATTTTAGTTTTTTGTATGTTGATCTTAAATCCAGAAACTTTCCCATATAGCATTATTATCTCCATCAATTCTACAACTGAATAATCCGGCTGAGTTACTGTAACAACCAGGTCATCTGCAAACACCCTTAATCTATAATCCTGATCTCTTATTTGAATTCCCCTAATTTTTTCCGAGTCACGTATTTTAATCAATAATATTTCCAATGTTAAAACAAATAATAGAGGTGACAACGGGCACCCCTGCCTTGTACCCTTTTCAATATTACATAGTTCAGTCAAACTGTTATTAACTATTATACGGGCTGTTTGCTTTTGATATATTGCCCTAATTGGTTGTAAAAATTTGTCCCCAAATTCCATTTTCTCCAATACTTTCATCAAAAATTGCCAATCCAATTGATCAAAGGCTTTTTCAGCATCCAAAAAGATCAATGCTGCGGGGATCTGATTGTTTCTTTCCAAAAATTCCAATAAATCTACAATATGTCTCACATTATTCTTCATTTGTCTACCACTTATAAATCCAGTTTGATCACCATGAATCACTTGTTGTATTACCCTCATTAATCTATTAGCTAAGATTTTTGCAAATATCTTATAATCAGTATTCAAAAGCGATATTGGCCTATAATTTTTAGCTTGGGTAACATCCTGATCTTCCTTCGGAATCAAGGAAATAAAAGCAGTCTTCCAGGATGGAGGTACCCCTCCTCCCATTTGAATTGTCTTAAACAATTCCCTTAAAGGTTTCACCATTTCTAACTGTAAGTTTTTATAATACACGGCAGTCAAACCATCAGTACCCGGCGCTTTACCCACTTTTAATTGTTTGATTGCTAAAAGAATTTCTTCATCATTTATCAATTGATTCATCCCTTCCTTTTGTTCTTGCGTAAGAACAGGAATATTAGCTTTTGTCAAATAATCATCTATATCTACATCTCTAATCTTATCTCTAGCATACAACTTAGAATAAAAATCAACAAAAGTCTTTTTAATAAGACTCTGCTGGTACACTACTTTACCCTTATATTCTATTCTATCTATATTAGAAGCCCTTTGCTTCTTCCTTAACAAGTAAGCTAACCATCTACCTGGTTTATTAGCATTACAAAAAGTGTTATGTCTAGCATACCGTAAGTTAGTTGCCACATGATCTGCCATTAACTTATCAAACTGACCCCTTAATAAAGTAATTACCTCTTTGATCATCCCATCAGATGGATTCAGAATTAAAGCCTTTTCTTTTTCCTTAATTTCATCCTCTAATTCTTTCCTCCTAAATTCCAATTTATGTCTATGTTTATTGTTCAAATATATTAATACACCTCTCATATAAGCTTTACTTGCATCCCAAACCATCTCAATAGAAGTACCTTTATGCATATTAATTTTAAAAAATTCCTTCATCTGTTTTTTACACTCTTCCACATTTTCCTGGTATCTAAACAAATTTTCATTTAAACGCCAAGACCGTCTATCCCTATTATCTTTTTCTATCTCTAACCATACTGGACTATGATCAGATATAGTTCTTGGACAAATCTTGATCTTCTTAATCCTAGAAAAAAATCATTAGTAATTAATACAAAATCAATCCTAGAAAAAGATTGATGCCTGTCGGAGAAGAAAGTAAAGTCTTTTTCTTGCAAGTTCCTTTCTCTCCAAACATCTCTCAATTCCAGGTCATCCTTCATCTCAAAAAAAGATTTAGGCAGTTTAGCATGACTTGGGATGCTTTTAAAAAGACCTCCCTTGTCCATTTGTACATTCAAAACACCATTCCAATCTCCCATAAAAATACAAGATTTATAATCCCACTGAATGATCTTGCTGTGTAATAAACTGTAAAAATCTCCTTGATGTTGATTAGGAGCATATAGTCCAACCAAAAGCGTTTTCTTGCCTTCTATTAATAGTTCAATCATAACATATCTTCCTTGTTTATCTGCTTCAATTAAAGTCGCTGTCAAAGTATTCTTAACGTAAATAACCACTCCATTTTTCTTATCAGTCGCAGAAGCAATAAACTGTGTACCCAACCTCAAGTTTACCAAATACTTTTGATCTGTCGCTCTAATATGTGTTTCCTGTAAGCAAATAACATTGTTTTTAAATTGTTTTAGATATTGAAATACTTTCTTTCTCTTATGTGGTGAATTTAAACCATTAACATTCCAGGTTAGAAGCTTTGTCACCATCTTTTGCGACCTGAAGCTTTTGGAGCGCCTCTTCCAAAATCACCTGCACTCTCTTTGGTTGTGCTCCTCCCACTGCTTCACTGTAAGTAAGTTTTTGAGGTGCCGTCATAACTCTGCTGTTCTTGCTCTTGTCTCATTCGTCTAGCAGCAGCACGTGTCATTCTTTGCTCTCTAACCTCCTCTGATGATACTGAAATTTGATCCACTCCTGTAACTTTCTGGAATTCTCCATCTTTCAGCTGCAGAACTCCTTCAGCACCTTGTACGTTCTTACTTTGTGGTTGACGCTCTCCTTCACCATTCTTCTTTTTAGATTCCAAAAGTGGTATAGGGACTGCCTTTAAAATATTGGCATAGAAATCATGTGCCTGTAACACTGTAAGAAGACGATGTCTCATGCCTGCATACATCACCACCATACCCACTGGAATCTCCCATCTGAACTGAATATCCCGTCTTCTTCATTCTTCTGCCAAAAAAGCAAAGTCCTTCCTTCTCCTTAAAATTTTTGGAGGGATCTCTTTTAAAATTAAAACTTCTTGCTATGCAATTGCGAATTTACTATTATAAAAAGCTTGAATAACCTCATTTCTAATTGCTCTCTTTGTAAAATAAACCACCACATCTCTAGGTAATTTCCTTTGTCTTGCATTCCATGAATTAACACGAAATATTTTATCTATATCCACCATAATATCTTCTGCTGGACACCCCAAAATGCCTTCCAGGGCTTCTGAAACTACTTTTTTTTCAAATTTTCCTTAGAATCCTCTTTTAAACCTTTAATTCTCACAGCGAACTCCATCTCGTGGTACTGCACCAAGGTTAAATCATCATCAATCTTATCAATCACAGTTTCAGCATCCGTCATTTTAGCATCTAATATGATGTTATTTTGGCTAAGTTCTTCCACTCTTTCATCCAAACGTTCAATACAAACGGCCATGCCTTGAAATGCAAGTAAGATGTCTGCCCTCATTTCTGTAAGCTTCTCCTCCATAAGTTCAGCTAATTGTTGGGATTGCTTTTTCAAAGCCTCTTGCAAAACATCCTGCAAATCTTTTACTGTCAAAGCTGGTGCAGGTGCAGGTGAACGTGGGGGGGGCATTAAAGCCTGTAACGAAGATTGCTGCACCGGAGAAGCCCCCGCGCTTCTGGGAACTTTAAATGATTTGGCAGCCATTTTCGCCCACTCAATTCTGTTGTGCACTTTCACTTTTAAAAATCTCCACAAAATCCACTGAGTTAAAGATCATATACTTGCTCTGACGTGATTCTCCTGTACAGCTCTGCCTGCATCCAAGTTATCCAAAGTTCACTCTCGCTGGCAGGGATGGTTGCTGCGTCCTGCTCTGCTCCAAAGCCCTGGAGCAGAGGCGTCCCGAGGTCCGGAGCAAACTCAGGCTTCAGGGGGGCTCAATCCTTCAACCACCAGAGTTTCAGCTCTGGCGGTCTGGGAGAGCTCTACCCCTGCCTGGGCGCTCACCCCCTCCTCTTCTCCCGAGGAGCGGGTTTCCGAGCTGCCAAAACAGCTGATCATCGCTGGTTTTGGCGGTTCTATGGAGCGACGGGGCTGACAGCCTAAATGGTTGCCGGCAACGGAGCCTTGCCACCCGGAAGTCAGATCCTCCTGTATCTTAAGCCTGTCTTCTGGAGTGTTGGCTATTCCTGCCAGCTTGGTGTCATCTGCAAATTTAATGAGTTCCCCATCTATCCCCTCATCCAAATCGTTGATGAAGATGTTGAAGAGCACTGGGCCCAGAACAGAGCTCTGGGGCACCCCACTACACACTTCCTTCCATGTAGATGTGATTCCATTGAGGACCACACACTGAGTATGGCCAGTCAGCCAGCTATGAATCCATCTGGTGGTGATGCTATCTAACCCACATTTTTCTATCTTATCAAGTAGTAGGTTGTGATCTACTTTGTCAAATGCCTTACTGATGTCCAAGTAAATTATATCCACAGCATTCCTCTGATCCACTAATTTTGTCACTTGGTCAAAGAATGCAATAAGATTTGTCTGGCATGATCTTTTTTTGACAAACCCATGTTGACTTTTAGTAATGACTTTGTTTGCCTCTAGGTGCTCGCTGATTCGTTGTTTGATTATCTTTTCCAAAATCTTCCCAGGTATTGAAGTCAGGGTGATAGGTCTTGTAATTTCCATTTTTTTTTTCCTTTTTTGAAGATGGGAACTACATCAGCTCTTTTCCAGTCCTCTGGTAGTTCCCCAGTGCTCCAGGATCTTTGAAAAATATAGTTCAATGGTTCTGAGATCACATCTGCCAGTTCCTTGAGAACCTTGGGGTGTAATCCATCTGGTCCTGGTGATTTGAACTCATCTAGGCTGGACAGGTGCTCACTTATCATTTTCTTGCCTATCTTAACCTGTGTTTCTATTCTGTTTTTGACGGTACTATTTTTGATAGGTTGGTCTGGTTTTTTTTACCTTTGTGTAAAGACAGATGCAAAAATGAGTTAAATAGTTCGCTTTCTCCCTGTTGCTTGTCATCTTCTTGCCACTTTCACCCACTAATGGACCAATCATTTCTTAACCTTTTTCTTGTTTTTTACTTGTTGAAAGAAGCTTTTTTTTGTTATTGTTGACTTTGGTCGCAAGCCTTAGTTCATTTTGAGCCTTAGCTTTCCTCACTTCATCTTTGCAGGCTCAGGCTATTTGCTGATATTCTGACTTAGTTATGTGCCCCACTTTCCACTTTCTATACTTGTCCTTTCAATTTGTCAGACAGTTCTTTATGCAGCCATGCTGGTTTCTTTTGAGAGCTGTTATTTTTCCTCTTCAATGGTATTGTGCTAGACTGGGCTTTTATTATCTCACTTTTCAAAATTTCCCAAGCTTCTTGAGTTGTTTCCCCCTTGAAGATTCTCATCCATGGAATCCTTCCCAAGCCCTCTCTAAGTTTATTGAAATTAGCTCTGTTAAAGTCCAAGACTCTAGTTTGACTGTATTCTTTTGCTTGTGCTTCCATAATGTTGAATTCCAATATTGCATGATCACTTCCTCCCAAGGTTCCGGTGGCTTCTAACATTTCATCTCTGTTAGTGAGAATTAGATCAAAATGGCTAATCACTTAGTTCCCTTTCCCTCTCTACTTTTTGGGTGACAAGGTTGTCTGCTAGGTTTGTCAGGAATCTGTTTGATCTTTCACTTGGTGAAGAGTTTGTCTCCCAATTGATGTCAGGGTAGTTAAAGTCCCCCCATTACTATTGTGATGTGCTTCCTACATACAGTACCTTAGTTAGCTGACTAGCAAAAAGTTCATCTATTTCCTCTGTTTGGTTGGGTGGCCTATAGTATACACCTATGGCAATGTCATTTCCCCCCCTTTTATATTGACCCCAATGCATTCAAGTTTACAGTTTTCATCATTGTTGTGCTCTATTTCTGTAGAGTAAGGTTTAGTGCTTCCAAGTTTTCATCCATTGCTTCTTGTCCTGCCTTCAGGTGGTTTGGAGAATAGCTTGACTCCCTCTTCTTTGTGGCAACCCCTGAGATATTGGAACATAACTATCATGTCACCCCTAGTCCTTCTCTTCATTAAACTACACATACCCAATTCCAGCAATTGTTCCTTATATGTTCTAGCCTCCAGTCCCCTAATCATCTTTGTTGCTCTTCTTTGTACTCTTTCTAGAGTCTCAACATCTTTTTTACATTGTGGTGACCAAAACTGGATGCAGTATTCCAAGTGTGGCCTTACCAAGGCATTGTAAAGTGGTATTAGTACTTCACGTGATCTTGATTCTATCCTTCTGTTAATGCAGCCTAGCACTGTGTTGCTTTTTTGGCAGCTGCAGCACACTGCTGGCTTATATTTAACTGATTGTCCACTAGGACTCCGAGATCCCTCTCACAGTTGCTACTATTGCACAAGGTACCACTTATACTATACCTGTGCATTTGGTTTTTCTTGCCTATATATAGAAACTTACTTTTTCACCATTGAATTTCATTTTATTAGATAGCACCCAATGTTCATGTCTGTCAAGATCCTTCTGCTTGGAACATGGCTCAAGATCCCAAAACAAACAAACTTACTGGGAATTCCAGCAACAAAATTTTATTCAAAATAAAGCATTTGCAAAGGCATGGTGGACTGAAACACACACAGGAGTTCAGCTACACCTCAAAGAGCTGTTTGACACATTTTTACATCCTACCCCTGACACAGATTCCCCCTCCCCTATCGCACTCAACACCCCTTCCCTAATTATCCGATAAACTATCTGGACTGCCTAAAACCACTGTCCCTCCCATTTTCCAGGAAGCCCCTTTGTGCAGATCCTATCTATCACCATCTAATTTTCTGTTAACCAAGCTCCACTCTTATAGTTATTTCTATATTTCCTCTGCTTGCGGATTAGGTTAGTTACAACTTCTGCTTTTCTTATTTGTATGAAGTTTACTTGTCAGAATTTATGACTTTCAGGTGCTTTTTCTATCGATCTTTAGACTCATTAGAAATTTCTGAATAATAATAATCTATTCCTTTCAATCCACCTTCTCTTTTCTTTATTCTTTCAGAAATTTATAGACAATTCAAAAATACACTTTGCATATATGGGTTACAGTTTATACTTATATGTTGGTAAGCAAGCCTAAACGATAGTGATCCCAGTTATAAAGGGGTTCACATCCCTTCTGATAGTTCTTGTTTTACCTCTCTGGGATTTTCCAGTATCTCACTTTCTTGTTGTTCTTCCTCCTTGTTGTCCCTCAGACACATCATTTCCTCATTTTTATATGGTGGGGGTTCTCCTAAAGGCATTCTTTTAGTAATGGCAATTTCTATTAATCTCTGTAACAGTCCTCTTATGTTTGATTAGCCTGTATACACCTTAAATCTATCCATTCTACATCCCGTAGAATTTGAATATCACTATCTCCCAATATAACTGAATTTAAGTCAGGTTGTGTTTCTGCTACCTAAATTTCAATTTCTCCTATAATTGGGTATGTGGGCTAAAGAGTCTGTTGATGTCAGACCTTTACATATTTTAACCAATCCTCCACTATTACTATTTCACAAGGTTCTTCTTCACAGGGACAGATTGGTCCACAATCACAACAGTGATAAGAGCAACAACATTCAGTGACACAATTGCAATCACAGAACCAACACACTATGTAGAAGTTTGTAGAATGTGGAGGTCCACAGCTTCTTCTGGAATCCTTGGATGGAATAACATAGGCCACCACTCAGATTGAAAAAGCCAGAAAGCTGCTTGCTACTCCTGCAATGAGAAAAATCACAAACAAACCCAGGCTATTATTTCTTCACCCCACAATGACCACATCAGTTTTTGGTAATTTTTATTCAGAGTGAGTCTTCTCAAGGAATTATTTTCCACTCTTTTGGCTCCACCCTTTCTTTTCTTTTGAACTGCTGTTTCAGTTGTTTAGAAGGACTTGGTAGGGACCATCCCAGGCTAAAGTAAGTTTTTCTTCAAACCAGCTTTCTATCAGGACCCAATCACCAGGCTGAAACATGTGGACAGCAAACTCCAATGGCGGTGTCTGAGCTAGCAATCCTTGGTTGCTGAGAAAAGACAAAGGAGAAAACAGCCCCAGTATCTAATTCTTTATAAACATGTCATTAGTTTCATATTGTGGAATTTCCCACCTGAAGTAATTTAAAATCAACTTGAATGCATTGAAATAGCCTCACCACTGGATGTTATAGAGCATTTTATGTATTTGTTTACATATCATATTTATCATATAACCAACCATATATTAACCATAGAAAAGTATCAACCAGCCCTCACTTCAGTGGCTGCTTCTGTGTCCGAGTTATTGCTTTATTCCCCCAACTACTTTGCTATGAACAAGTGTTTACCCACACTTGATAAGAAATGCTAACCACCAAGACTTCCCCAAATGTTAATTTTAGACAAAAATGCCACTGGCTGCCTCTTTTCCCCCACTTCTGGGTAAACCCCACTCCCCTAGCCATTCCTTTGTCCGAATTTACAAACAAATTGCTTATTAAAGAGCCAACAATGGAGCGGAACACTCACCAAACTCTGCTTGAGTTTGCTTGCCCACAAATCTTTACTCAAAACAACATAGCTCATTTATAATACCAAAAATTTTCTCAACTCCTTCATTTTAAACAAGGGTTGGATTATAATTCTTTCAATTCTCTTAGGTATTATTTTTTATCAGTGTGTCCTGCACACAGATATAAAAACATAAAAAACAAGCAACTCCACAAAAATAAATAAATAAATAAACAAGCTCAGTGCTTTTTTTGTAAAAGAAAAGTAAAAGAAAAAGGTGCCGGAACTCACACATGTCATACAACCCGCCTTGCCTACCCTGCAATGTTCCATCCAAAAAAGGTGCCGGAACTCCGTTCTGAGCGTTCTATGAGAAAAAAAGCCCTGAACATATTCTGATTTACTGAAATAGTTTTGTATCAAACTCTAGTATCAACTCTTTCCTCTTAATATAAATTTAGTTAAATTCCAATTTAATCAGATTCCATTCAGATGGAATTAAGTAGGTTAAAACATTTACAGATCTAAGCAAAACAATTCAGTCATTTGATGGATAGATAGGTGTATTCAAGTTCTTCTCATATTTCATTTATTTAAAAACATAACCTTATTTCTTACTGTAAAAAATGGGTATTAAATTTCACATCCACCCCACCTTCCTCAAACTAGAATTCTAAGCAGAAAAAAAAACAGGTAAAAAGATCAGACACTTTCTCTCTCGCTCTTAAAGCAACACAGTCAAGGGGGGGGGGGGACAGGAAAAGAAGAAGAAATTACACAAAAATCTTACCACTAACAAAATTGTTTTCTCTTCTTCACATGCATTTCCATGAATTCTCTCACACATCCTCCATGGGACTCTTTTCATGCAAACGCCTACTATTGGCTTTCCATTTTACTTTTACAGCAACAACAAAAAATCTGCAGTTTACTGTTTCTTTCACAGTCTGAGGTGGGGAAGAAACTCACACACACACACACATACACAAAGGATCAGCATAGCCATACTTCACTCCCATTTAAACTGCTTGCATAAACAATTTCACATACAGATATTTCATTTCATACTTTCTCCTGACAAACCAATAACTATTATTATAATTTCAAGGAGCTGTTCACAAGCCAATGAGCTCCTTTTTTCAGCAAATCTTTGTTTTTATGTAAGGCCTTATTATTAATTATTATTATTAGACAGAACACAGACAGACACACATACACTACCTCCACACTCCTCTAACAAAAATGGACTATATACTGCCTGGGATCCAACAGGCATATAAAATTCTTTTATTAACCTATGTTTAGTTCTTGACATAGCCAATTTTTAAAACTTCCATATTTTGAGCAAAATGCACTATTGCTTTTAATAGGATATCTTGGCCACTCAAAATAACAATATTGAGTCATACTCCCATGTGTATTTTCCAGATGAATCCATCCCATCCTGCTAGCATTTAAGACAGCAATACTTTATCATAATACTTTTACTTTTACCTCAAGTATATAGTTTATCCTGCCAACCTTGCCCTTAAATGAAATGATTAAAACTACCTGTGGCCACTGAGTTCCGGTGCCTGGTTCTCTTATCATTGTCAACCTTGGGAGACCACCTTATGCTTCACCAAGCTGATTTCTCCTTTTCTGGCCAAAGGAGTCCGCTCTCACTCTGCCTTGTCAGCCTAGCCTCGACCCTTGGGGTGCTTCTTTCACCCTCTCACAAGTCTCAGATTCACACCATCCCTCCCACTCAGCCACCCAGGTAACTGTGAAAATGCCCTGATTTTCTTACCTGGGTCTGTGCACAGAGTTTCCCGGCAGTTGGTACTTGACCCACCTCCTTCACCTTGCCAGTCCTTCAGACCCTAGGGACATTCACACCTTGCTGGGTGTGTATGTCTTGCCAGTCTTCCAGGACCCTCATGGCATCCCCCCTAAAAATTGACCTAACTTATTTTCTTCCTGGAACCCACTATTTAGTATCCAGTTCTTCACAGGTACTGGGGCAGGGGTGGTCACCTTTCAGGAAACCGTCAAAATTGACGTAACGCCTGTCCCCTTTGGGGTGGCCACTCCCGGGGATCCAGGGACCATTTGGATATCCCAGGATGAGCCCCCAAGTTGTTCGGAACTTGGCTCAAGATCCCCAAACAAACAAACTCACTTGAAATTCCAGCAACAAAGTTTTATTCAAAATAAAGCATTTGCAAAGGCTTGGTGGACTGAAACACACACAGGAGTTCAGCCACACCTTAAAGAGCTGTTTGACACATTTTTATATCCTACCCCCGATGCAGATTCCCCCCTCCCCTATTGCACTCAACACCCCTTCCCTAATCATCCGATAAACTATCTGGACCGCCTAAAACCACTGTCCCTCCCATGTTCCAGGAAGCCCCTTTGTGCAGATCCTATCTATCACCATCTAATTTTCTGTTAACTAAGCTCAGCTCTTATAGTTATTTCTATATTTCCTCTGCTTGTAGTTTAGGTTAGCTATAACTTCTGCTTTTTTTATTTGTATGAAATTTACCTGTCAGAGTTTATGATTTTCAGGTGGCTTCTTCCATCGATCTTTAGACTCATTAGAAATTTCTGAATAATAATCTATTCCTTTCACTTCTGTATCTTAAGCCTATTGTCAGGACCTACATCAAGCCCACATTTTAAGAAAGCAGAACTCTTGGAAACAATTTCTTCCAAGCAGGAACTTTTATTAAGAATAGGAGATAGCAGGCATAATAGACAGGATCTGAGATTTCCCACGCAATGCAGCAGATTATAGTGTCCCCAAGCAGGACCCTATCTCATAGATCGAAACCCCCCCATGTGGGATAGCCATTCCCCAAGTGTTAAGTCCGTTGTGGGAACCGAGGAGATAATATCGGCCTGTGTCCAGCTTTTCACACCTTTCTCTGGGAGCGTAGACAAAATCCAGGCACTGAGGTTAGACTCCTATCTCCTCCTTTGCTCTTAATTGACAGTTTAAAAGATAGAGTTCAGAGAGCCAGCTTAGTCCCATCTGAAAATTTGATGAGTTCCCCATCTATCCCCTCATCCAAATGATTGATGAAGATGTTGAAGAGCACTGGGCCCAGAACAGAGCCCTGGGGCATCCCAATTCATTTTGCATTTTTAGTAAAATATGTTATTGATGTAAGAGCAGTCTATAACACCAGTTTAATCATTTTATGGCAATTTACGATTTTGGAATGAATCATGATTTGAAACTTAAGGAGAAGCTTTTCAAGAATTCCCTTACTTTGGAATATAATGATCACAGTTCAAAGTTCAGACAGAACCAATAAATGAGCTGCATATCTTTCCTGCAAATGGAGAAAAATACCTGGATACAGCTGGCATTTTTATTGGAGAAACAACAGAAAGAACAGAGAAGAATTTGACCTTCTCTTTCCCCTGCCTATAATGGGAGTAGGATGATATAAGAAAGTATCTCAGCTTCTGTCACATGCTAAACCGAAGTGCCTCTATTGGATGTGAACGGAGGCAAAGTGGGAAAAATCTTTGTATGTGGACCACTGTATCCCATATTCCAGAAAGATCCTCGGCAAAGTATTTATAAAAAGCACTGAACAAAGTAATGTGCACACAAATGGGAATCAAGTCAATATCAATGTCAGAACTTTTTAGATATTATTTGTTGTCAATTTCTTATGAATTATAATTATGTTGGAAAATTAGTATTTTATAAAATTTCTATAATTGATTGTAATGATATAACTCAATCATGGGTTACTCACTTCAGTTATTTGGGGTATGTTGTAAAATGAAGTAAAAACCAACTAGCCACAGTGGATCATTTCAACATAATTAGTTCAGGGGTGGCTAATTTATAAATAAGCACAGGGTCCAAACATAACCATTATCCAATATATATTTTATATTACATTAAATATTAACATTTAAGTAATGTATAGTTAAATATGAACTTTCTGATAACCATCTACTAATATAAACTGATTTGTACATCAGTTTTGAAATATGTACATTCTCTGTATAAATATTTGAACAAAATAGATGCTATTAATTAATTTACATGCTAGCCAACTTCATTTACCACTGCCTGTCTAAGTAGAATCTTGTTTGTTAGTTTGCTCGTCTGAAAATTACATTTTTTAAAACATCTTTAAATGACCTAATTTGGCTTGCTTAGGCTATTGAGTATCACCTGTATTCAACATATGTAATTTGGGGCGAGGCTGGAGGCAGTGTTTTAGCACATGGCTAGTCTCCCTGGCGAGATATTAGCAGCAAGATTAGGATCCTTCCATAAAGCAGTTCAAAATAACTTGGTCTTTAGGGCTTTAAAAAGTAGACTTGGTCACTATTAGGTGTGTACTGATAGTTATTTGGAATGGTAATTGCTCATTGACTTTTAAATGCTAGTGTTAATCTCTTGTTTTGCTTAAGGCAGACATGTCAAACACAAGGCCCGCGGGCCACAAACGGCCTGCCATATGATTGAATCTGGCCCGCACAACTCTCCTGGAAATTACAAAGGTCCGGCCCCCACCACCTTGGCACCAGCCTGGCTGAACACTTGCTCAGTAGGAGGCAAGTGCACGTGGGCTGGTGGAGCCCAGCAACATTTGTAGCTCATTAGCCCCTCAACAGCTCATTGGCCAGAGCCCAGGCAGCCTCTTCCCAGTTCCAAAAAAAAGTGGGACTAAAAAAATTCAATCAATCAATTCAAACTGCTCACAAAAAAAAAACTCTCAAAGTTTGAATTGATTGAATGAACTTCTTTGGTTTGTGGGACTGCCCACAAACTTCTTTGCTTCTTTGGACTGCACGTGGAGTCAGCGGAGGAAAAAACAGGAGGAGTGGAAAGGTGAGTGGGACTTTTTTCTACTTGCTGCGCAGGTGGGGGCAGACAGTCTCTGGATTCCCCAGGCCTGCCTCTTCCCTGCCCAGCAGGTCTCCCCTTGCCCTGCTCCGCTACCCCTTTTCACTCACCACGGAGCGCTGGGGTTTCCTCAGAGCTGCAGAGCGTCACCTGGCCCAGAAACGCAGGGAAGTTGTGCCCGAGTCCCGCCAGGCCGCCACCATCCGTGGCTCACACCAGACCAACCGGACACGAAGGAGGCAGGAGGGAGTGAGGCAGGATGCTGGGGGGGAGGACGACAGACGCCCAGCCAGTGAGGGGGAGAGGCGCCCAGGCAGAAAGGTGGACTTGAGGTGGCCAGAGAAAGAGCTGCTCCATTTCCTCTGCCGAGCTGCTTTGGCGCACGGGATCCTGTGCCAGGTGCACCCACCCTCCTGCAATCTTGGGCAGTGCCCAGACTGGCTCCATCCCTCTGTTCTGGAGTTGCTTCCCCCCCTCCCACGCATGTTCCCAGCCTAAATCACATGCCACTGGCCTCCTTTTCTGTGGACCATCCCTGCCAGTGCCCCCATGAGCCCCATCCCCTTGCCCCCTGGTCCCCAAACCTCATTATGCTCAGTCTGATTCTTGGTGGAAAATATGTTGAAATCAATGGAGGGGTGCTTTGGGTCTCCCCCAAAGGACAGACTGACAGACCTTGAGAGAACTAACCAGCATTGCTTGCAAAAGCTAAATTTTGGATGGATATTTCAAATGGTTCCGCCATTTCCGCTAAATGGTTCCGCCCCAGGCACTTAATGGACCCTGAACGGTTCCAGATGGCGCTTGGGTCTGTACCTATCGCCCTCACTCACAGCCCAGTTGATGCCTTGGTGGATGCCTGGGAAAAGGCGGCCACTGAGGCACTCGACTGTGTTGTACCCTTGCGACCTCTGACCTGGCGCAGATCCCGTTGGGCTCCATGGTTTTCTGCGGAGCTCCGGGAGATGAAGCGTCGGAGACGGGGTCTAGAGAGCGGTTGGAGGTCCAGCCGTTCCGAATCTGACCGATTGCAGCTAAGAACCTTTATAAGGTCTTATCTTGCTGCGATCAGGATGGCGAGGGCTAATTACTTCGCTGCCCTCATCGCGTCCGCAGATAATCGCCTGGCCGCCCTGTTTAGGGTGACTCGCTCCCTTCTTAATCAGGAGGTGAGGGAGGATCCCTTACAGGGTCGGGCCGAGGAGTTTAGTCATCATCTGACAGACAAAATCGCTCAGATCCGGGCCGGCTTGGACTCTGACTGGGCGGAGTCTGACGTGGTGGAATCGGACGGTCTTGAGCATGTTATCTGGACTGAGTTCGATCCTGTTTCCCCTGATGATGTGGACAGGATCATGGGGAGGCTGAGCTCCACCACCTGTTTGTTGGATCCGTGCCCCTCCTGGCTGGTTTATGCGGCTAGGGAGGGGACACGAGGCTGGTTCCAGGCAGTAATAACTGCTTCTTTGAAGGAGGGTGTCTTCCCCGCCGCCTTGAAGGAGGCGGTGGTGAGACCCCTTCTCAAGAAGCCTGTCCTGGACCCGGCTGTTTTAAATAACTATCGTCCAGTCTCCAACCTTCGCTTTTTGGTGAAGGTTGTTGAGAGTGTGGTGGCGCATCAGCTTCCTCTGTTCCTGGAGGAAACTGATTATCTCGACCCGTACCAATCGGGTTTCAGGCCCGGGTACAGCACGGAGACGGCATTGGTCGCGCTGGTGAATGATCTCTGGCGGGCTCGGGACAGGGGTTGCTCCTCTGTCCTAGTCCTATTAGATCTCTCAGCGGCTTTCGATACCATCGACCATGGTATCCTTCTGCGGCGTCTCAGGGGGTTGGGAGTGGGGGGCATTGTTTTACAGTGGTTCTCCTCCTATCTTCTGGGCCGCTCGCAGTCGGTGTTGACAGGAGGGCAGAGATCCAGCCCGAAGCCTCTCACTTGTGGAGTTCCTCAGGGGTCGGTTCTCTCTCCCCTCCTGTTCAACATGAAGCCGCTGGGTGAGGTCATTCGTGGTTTCGGGGTGGGGTATCATCAGTACGCTGATGATACCCAACTGTTTTTCTCCACCCCGAACCAACCCAGCGATGCCCTCGCCGTGATGTCCCATCTCAATCCCGCCAAGACTGAGTGGCTGTGCGTATCGGCATCTTGGGCTAACCAGATTATTCCACCTTTAACGATGGTGTTACCCCCCGTTGATAGGGCTCACAACTTGGGCATCCTCCTGGATTCACGGCTCAATTTTGAAGATCATATAGGAGCCGTGGCCAGGGGGGCTTTTGCCCAGGTTCACCTGGTGCGCCAGTTGCGACCCTATCTGGACCGAGATGCCCTACACACAGTCACTCATGCGCTCATGACCTCCCGTCTAGACTACTGCAACGCTCTCTACATGGGGCTGCCCTTGAGGACCACTCAGAGGCTTCAGCTGGTGCAGAATGAGGCCGCACGAGTTGTGATGGGGGTTTCCCGATACTCCCGTGTAACACCTCTACTCCGCGAGCTGCATTGGCTTCTGGTTGCCCTCCGGGTGAGATTCAAGGTGCTGGTGATGACCTATAAAGCCCTGAATGGCTTGGGTCCGGGATATCTGAGGGAACACCTGCTGCCGGCATCAAGCTCCCTTCGTCCAGTGCGCTCCCACAGGGAGGGTCTTCTCAGGGTGCCGCCGATAAAAGATTGTCGGCGGATAACACCCAGGGGAAGGGCCTTCTCTGTGGATGCGCCTGCCCTCTGGAACCAGCTGCCCGTGGAGCTTAGGACTGCCCCCGACCTCCGCACATTTCGCCGGGACCTGAAAACCTGGCTCTTTGAGCTCTCCGGCCCAGGCTGAGAATTTTTAACTGGATTTTTTAATTCTAGGGATGATTTAATCTTTTTAAATTTGTTTTTAACTTTTGTATTGGTTGTTTTAAATGCCCTGTAAACTGCCCTGAGTCCTTCGGGAAAGGGCGGTATATAAATTTAATAAAATAAAAAAATAAAATAAATTTTGAACTCTTATTTCTGGGCTTCATGGACATAGGAGAGTTGTTGGGGGAAAATGGAGCAAGTGGTTCCTTGTTTCCTATTTGGGAAAGCTGGATGTGTCTTGATTCCCCCCCCCCCTTGCAATGAGAGACTGGAAGGCAGCCCTGAAAATATCAGAATCTGATCAGAAATGGAGGCTGAGTAGTCCTTGTGGCTGCTAGACCAGCTTCTGAGTGATGGTGGATTGCTGATTTTTTTCCTCCATCCATACAGGATCTCTCTTGCATAAAACATATAGTTTCAATTGTATCAAAGAGGACTGCTTTCTTGCTTTCTCTCCACAGATGCTGTTATGTTGCTAAACCTACTCCAAACATCTGGACTTGCCGCATCCTACTGAGCCAGCAGAGTGGATACCTAGTGTGCTCACAACTGCTTGCCTCACACAGTACCTGAGACTTTGAGCTTTCTGTCCAGTCTCATCCATATATATATCTGCAGGGAAGAAGACCTGTGTGCCGATATTTAAACCCCCCAAAATGGCCAAACGGAAAGTGGACTTTGAAAAAAGATGCTTTCAAAAGAGGTGGGAGCCAAAGTACCTGTTTGTTGACATTGAAGATAAGGCTGTGTGCCTTGTTTGTGGAGCTACTGTGGCTGTATTTAAAGAGTATAACTTGAGACGGCACTATGAGACGAAGCATCAGGACAAGTACAAAAACTTAAACATGGAGCAGAAAGCACAGAAGGTGGAAGAGTTGAAAAAGAGCCTGATGTCACGGCAGCATATGTTCAGAAAAGCAAAATCACAAAGTGAAGCTGCTGTGAAAGCTAGTTTTATAGTGGCAGAAGAGATAGCCAAATCAGCCCGGCCATTTACAGAGGGGAAGTTTTTGAAGCGCTGTATGATTAAAGTATGCGAAGTGATGTGTCCAGACCAAAAGCAAGCTTTTTCGAACATAAGCCTAAGCAGAAATACTGTTGTTGATCGGATATGTAAGCTTGCCACTGATTTGCAAGGACAATTGGTTGAAAAGGGAAAAGAATTTATTGCTTATTCCCTTGCTGTGGATGAGAGCACTGATATCTCTGACACAGCACAGCTGACAATCTTCATCCGTGGAGTGGACTCAGGTTTATGCATTATGGAGGAGCTTCTGGATATAAAATCACTGCATGGCACTACCACGGGGAAGGACATATTTGAAGCAGTATCCAAAAGTATACATGACATGAAAATACCCTGGGACAAACTTATAGGACTCACAACAGATGGACCACCTTCAATGTGCGGGGAAAAGAGTGGACTAGTAGGAAGGATGCGAGACAAAATGAAGAGTGAGAATTGCACAGGTGAGCTGACAGTATATCACTGCATTATACCTCAAGAAACACTATGTGGCAAAGCCCTGAAAATGGGCCATGTAATGCACACTGTAACAAAGACAGTTAACTTTATAAGAGCCAAAGGTTTAAATCACCGTCAATTTAAGACTTTTCTTGAAGAAATAAATTCTGAACTTGGTGATCTCCCTTATCACACAGAGGTGCGATGGCTAAGTCAAGGGAAAGTGCTCAATAGATTTTTTGAATTACACATGGAAATTTGTCAGTTTATTGAAAGCAAAGGAAAAGACTGCACGGAATTGAAGGATGAAAAGTGGCTGTGTGAATTAGCATTTCTATGTGACATTACTAATTATCTCAATGCACTAAGCCTACAGCTTCAGGGACAGGACTGTGTGATCACAGACATGTACGATGCTGTGAAAGCTTTTCAAGTAAAGCTGCGACTGTGGGAGACTCACATGCAGCAAGGAAACTTGAGTCACTTTCCCAGTTGCCAAACAATAAAAAACCAGGTCTCCACCACTGCCTTCTCAAATGCTGAGTTTGCTGATAAACTGAGCACACTTCAAATGGAGTTTACATGTCGCTTTGCTGATTTTGAAAAACAGAAATTCAGTTTTGGACTGCTCAGCAATCCATTTTCAGTCGAAGTGGACAGCGCTCCTGTAAATATCCAGATGGAGCTGATAGAACTCCAATGTAATAGCACACTGAAGGGAAAGTACGATTCTGTAGGACCCGCACAGTTCACCAGGTTCATCCCTGAAACAATGCCCCAACTCCGCCTACAAGCTGCTCGAATGCTCTCCATGTTTGGGAGTACATACCTCTGTGAGCAACTTTTCTCCGTCATGAGGGTGAACAAAAGCGCACACAGAAGTCAGCTCATGGATGCACACCTCCACTCTATCCTGAGAGTATCCACCACTCAAAACCTATCCCCAAACATGGATGAACTTGTAGCCAAGAAAAGATGCCAAACATCCAGTTCGGACAAAATGGCATGAGAACTAAAAAGCTTGTTTTTTTCTTTGTTTTAAATGTGTTTTTGCAGATTTATTTGAAATAAATAATTTATTTGTTCATATTTGAAATTTTACTCCTTTTTGTCCCACTCTTAGACATAATACACTTCTGAACTAATATGATACAATAGTCCTACATGCAACTGGCCCTTTGAAGGCAACCATGATGCTTGATGTGGTGAAAGTTTCCAGAAAACAGTTTCCTCCAACTTCTTCTGCCTTGAAAGATCTCTGGAGAGGAGCAGAAGGTGGCAGGGAAGCTGCATGAGGGAAGGCTGCTCCAACAAGCCAGCATCCTTACCATGCATAATTAGAAATGGGGATTCCCTTTCAAGAAGGGCCAGCCTCCCTCTTGCAGGACTGGGAAGTGCTGCTCCCCTGCCTCCTCTTGCTCTCCAGAGATCTGTCAAGGCAGAAGAAGGAAACTACACACACACACACACACACAAACACACACAGACACACACTTCAAACTTGGAGACTAGGAGGCTATCTACATCTGAGCTAACAAACTACCAGTCATGCTTGGGCTTGGGAAGAAGGCCATTTCCATCCTCTGTGGATAAAAGCCCCTAAACGTGGAATACAGTGCATGTGCATGTGCACATTTTTTATTTTTTTTATTTATTTTAATTCCATTTATATCCCGCCCTTCTCCGAAGACTCAGGGCGGCTTACAAGCTTAGCAGTAGCCTTCATTCTATGTATATGCCTGCTTGTTAGGGCTTTCACACAAACCCCAAGCGGCATTATTACAAAGTCAGCTTATTGCCCCCAACAATCTGGGTCCTCATTTTACCTACCTCGGAAGGATGGAAGGCTGAGTCAACCTTGAGCCTGGTGGGATGCGAACCTGCACTAATTGCAGGCAGCTGGTGTTACTTAAGGAGGCATCAGCCCACTGCTCCACCAAGGCTCTTCAATGCTTGGCTGCAGAAGTTTGGGGAGGTGAAGAGCTTGTGGGGCAATGAGATGTCCCCACATCAAATTAGCCAGTGCAACTTGTTCTCTCCTGACCCAGGTATCTTGAGTCAGCTGCGCTGAGTGAGCAGCATTGAGATGGCCACGCCCACCCGGCCACGCCCACTTGGCCACACCCACCCACCCACCCCCCGAGGGCAACCATAATGCTGATGTGGCCCTCAATGAAATTGAGTTTGACACCCCTGGCTTAAGGTTTTACCTATATCATTGTTTTAATGTTATATTGTTGTCAACTTCCATGAGCTGTGAGAATGGACAATATACAGAAACAAAAGGGGAGAAAAAAGATAACAGAACCAGCCACGTTTCAATTTAGCATATTAAATCTAGACTTCACCTTCTTGATTAATTTATAGGTCAGTGAACCTTGATGGCTAATTTAACCATGGATATTTATATAATACAAACACAATATTTATACAATACAAACACAATATTTATACAATACAAACACAATATTTATACAATATAAACACAATATTTATACAATACAAACACAATTCAAGGGCAGCATGTTAACCCAGCGATTGTGTTTGGAGTAGAGAGCACTGTAGCCTATGTGTGTTTCCCTTGATTATTTTAAAGAGGTAAAGACATTCATTTGAAACTTTCCAAGTCTCTTCCTTTTTAAAAAAAAGAAAAAGACAAAATAGGCACAGAAGTTCATTTCATGTTTTGCCTCAGCCTATGACTGACTTTCCTGAGAATAACTGAGTGTGATTTTTTTACACAGTACATGTAAAGGGGGAGGTCCTTCTCTGTGGGCACCCCGGATTTATGGAATCGGTTGCTGGTCAAGCTCCGGATGGCGCCCGACCTTTGCTCCTTCCGACGCGATCTGAAGACGCACTTATTCGAACAAGCCGGCCTGGCCTGATGGGGGATGGGTTGGGATTTTACTGTTGTTTTTAGTATATGTATTTACTGTTTTAGCTTGGGCATTGTATTTAATTCTTTTTTTTAAACTTTTGTATTTTTGTATTTTTATATGTTTGCCCTGTTCACCGCTCTGAGTCCTTCGGGAGAAGGGCGGTATATAACTAAAATTATTATTATTATTATTATTAAAGAAGAGTTTATAGAAGCTTTGTTGTTTACCTGGATTTTTTCAAGAACTTTCTCCATTTGAGAGGACCTCAATTGCCAGTATTCTCAGCAACAGCAATGCTAGCTGGGGAATTCTGGGTATTGAAGTCCATACATTTTTAAAGTGCCCAGGACAGAGAACACTATCTTTGAGGGTATTTCTGCCCTTTAGTGAGGTGAAAATACTTTGCAGCATAATTATTAGCATCTAGTTCTCAAACCCCTTGATAGGTCAAGGTAGCTAAAGATATTTACTACAAACATATAGGTGCGTACTTAGTCTAACTAGACAGAAAATAGGCAACCTTGGTTCTTTTATGACTCGTGGACTTCAACTCCCAGAATTCTTGACCTTAGCAATTCTGGGAGTTGAAGTCCATGAGTCATAAAAGAGCCAAGGTTGCCTACCCCTGGTCTAGCTGCATGTTGTGGTTTTGTAACTGTGCAGAAGACTTTTGTAAGTGAGCATGTTGTTGGAACAAGGAAAGATAATGTGGTGAAATGGCTGTCAAACAAATTTAATGAATAAAAATTTTAAAAAGAACATGGCATTTAGCTTAAGCTGGGATCAAGAAAGTCTGGAGAAAGGTATGGAAGTAAAAAGTTCATCACTGGGACTCCCATTGGCACTAATTAATTGCACTCCCGTGTATATTATGGGATGTTAACCTAAACTGCCCATGTCTTCAATAAATCAGAAACAATTGATGATGTATTAGGAAATTCTGATGGGGATATGTCATTTTATGATATAAAAATTGCTTGTTGAATATCAGCTGGCACGCTTCATTTACATTTGGGTCCCAAGCTTACTACTCTTTAATCCTGCCCAGAAATAAAGTGTTGAACCCCAGTTTCCTCTCTCAGAGTGATTATTGGCTTAAATTTTGCCAATAAAACAAATCCGGTTGTTGATTCTTCAACAACTGTGCTAAAAAATAGACCTTTGACTTGCAGGAGTCTTCTCCAGCACTATAGTTCAAAGGCCTCAATTCTTTGGCGCTCAGCCTTTCTTATGGTCCAACTTTCACAGCCATAAATTGCAACTGGGAAAAGCATGTCCTTGACTATACGCACTTTTGTTGACAGGGTGAAGTCTCTGCTTTTTAGTATGCTGTCTAGATTTGCCACAGCTTTCCTCCCCAGGAGCAAGTGTCTTTTAATTTCTTGGCTGCAGTCCGCTTCTGCGGTGATCTTGGAGCCCAGGAAAATAAAATCTGTCACTACCTCCATTTCTTCCCCATCTATTTGCCAGGAATTGAGAGAGCCGGATGCTATGATCTTGGTTTTCTTAATGTTGAGTTTCAAGCCAACTCTCCGTCATCCGCATCAAGAGGGTCTTTAGTTCCTCTTCACTTTCTGCCATTAGAGTGATATCATCTGCATATCTTAGGTTGTTGATATTTCTCCTGGCAATCTTAATGCCAACTTTTGTTTCATCTAGCCCTGCTTTTCTCATGATGTGCTCTGGATATAAATTAAACAGGCAGGGTGACAATATACAGCATTGCCAGACTCCTTTCCCAATTTTGAACCAAACAGTGGTTCCATGTCCAGTTCTCACTGTTGCTTCTTGACCAGCATATAGGTTTCTCAAGAGACAAATAAGATGGTCTGGAACGCCCATCTCTTTAAGAACTTGCCACAATTTATTGTAATCCACACAATCAAAGGCTTTAGCATAGTCAATGAAGCAGAAGTAGATGTTTTTCTGGAACTCCCTAGCTTTCTCCATGATCCAGCATATGTTGGCAATTTGATCTCTAGTTCCTCTGTCTTTTTGAAATCCTGCCTGTACTTCTGGTAGTTCTCAATCCACATACTGCTGGAGTTTAGCTTGTAGGATTTTAAGCATAACTTTACTAGCATGAGAAATGAGAGCAATGGTGCGATAGTTTGAACATTCTTTGGCATTGCCTTTCTTTGGAATTGGAATGTAAACTGATCTTTTCCAATCTTGTGGCCACTGTTGAGTTTTCCAAATTTGCTGGCAAATTGAGTGTAGCACTTTTACTGCATTGTCTTTAAAGATTTTGAATAGCTCAGCTGGAATACTGTCACCTCCACTAGCTTTGTTGTTGCTCAGATTTCCTAAGGCCCATTTCATTTCACATTCTAGGATGTCTGGCTCAGGGGTCAGTGACAACCTCATTGTGGTTATTTGGGATGTTAAGCTCATTCTTGTATACTTCTTCTGTGTAGTTTTGCCACCTCTTTTTAGATTGTAGCAAAACAAACGAAATCTGGAACTACTTTGCAGTTCCTCCTCTAAAACTCCCCCAAAACATGTCAAAGGATATCAAATGTTATATTAATATTAAATGTCTAATTTCAGCATCAATTAAATAAGGGAGTGGAGAAAAAGCATACAAAATCCATCAGCATTATTTTAACTACAGTTGCAAATTTAAAATGACCACATTACAGCCACAGAGCAATTAAAAGGGAGCCAAAATAAAATGTACTAACAAGAATAATTTAATGAGGCATTCTTGGACTGTTACAGAAGTCTATAAACCTCATGGGTTATTCATTTTAAAAAAAATCAGCCAATTAAAGGCTACATAAAAGTAAACACATCATAGGTGTTAAAGAAGCATGCATAATGGCAAACATGTAATTATGATAAGTGAATCAAAAACATTTTAAAAATAGTATTTTTTTCCAAAAATGATCTCCTGAAGCTATCTAAATGGATGAGTTCATGGCAAAAGTATGTCTAGAACCAAGTTGCTTAATATTTGGTTAATATGAACCCAATGAATAATTAAATTTAGCGGTAAATTTTAATTCTATCATGTTATATGCATTCTTACACCATCACTGATACATTTTGCATAAGATTAGAATATTATGTTTGATACAGAGTTGTCCTTAAAACCAGCATCATAAAGTTTAACTTGTACAAAATGCCATTGTTTCTTTTAAAGAATCTAGTGGAGAATGATCTTCTGCTATCATTGTCTATTGTTCTTCATTCAGTTTGTTACTTCTTATTTTTAAATAATTGTACAACTATTGAAGATTGGCTTCTTCAATATCTATCATATGCTTCATGAACCATCTGAAATCTTATTGTTATACAGGTTTTAAATGAGTGGGTGTCCACTAATTGCATGAATCATCAATAGGGGGGGGGAACTATAAACTGCCTTACCTGAAAACCCACTTAGCTGAATCATTCTGGTAATAAACTGGAGTTTAGAGTTATTGCATGAATGGTTGGTTACTCTGAAAAAAGAAAACTCTTTGTAATAGGTCTAGATATACTGTACCGCTTTGTATTTGAAAATATGGAGATCAAATGGAGATAAGATACCTTTTAATGAGCATTTTTATGTATAGATTGTAGAAGGAAGATAGGATACAGCCTTAATCCTATATGTTGAAAATGATGCATGAAAAAGAGTCCTTCTACTCAAAGTTCATATGAAATCTATATCTAAAACAAGGGTCAGAAAATGAGATCCAGCTTGTTCTGAATGGGATGGCGTACCATATTTTGCCACTGAGTTGCAAATTAAATTTTAGAAAGAGTGTTCAGTACAGTGATAAAGTTGTTGTCATGTGGAATCTTAAGAATATCTTCCCTGTAATAATGTGAAGGACAAAGAGTTAGAAATAAATGGTTGTTTCCTTAAAATTGTTTGTCACTGAAGTGTGGCTTCCCTGTGTCATTTAATAATGTGAAACCAGGATTATCAAAACAGTCCAATGTGTGACATTTTACTGTAGTATCAACAGGGACATCAATAGTAGCCATATCTCTGCTTTGTCAGTACAGCCGCAGCTAGGAAAGTATTACAGACGGTGGTGAGCACAGCACAAGACATTGTGGGCTGTCCCCTGACACCACTGAATGACATCGCCAGGGCTCGTTGCCTTGGAAGAGTGAGGAAAATTCTCAGGGATGACTCACACCCTGGATGGTATCTCGTTACCCTCCTACCATCGGGTAGGAGATATAGGAGTATAGCCAGCTGTACCAACAGGCTGAAAAACAGCTTTTATCTATGGGCTGTTAGGCTTTTGAATGGGATATAATCTCTGTGAACTTATGCAGAATTGACTTGGGAGGCCGGTGTGTGGTGTAGTTGGTTCACATGGTGTGGTAGGATGGAGGGTTTGTTGTCACTGTGTGTTGAGGGGAGGGAGCACGGGGGAAGGCTCAGCTAATCTCAATGTACACATGTTTTACTTTGACAATAAAGGTTTATTATTATTATTATTATTATTATTATTATTATTATTATTATTATTATTATTATTATTATTATTATTATATTAGAACAACAGACAACTCTTATGATTTTAATTCTTTCAGATTATAATCTCTACAACTTGGACTGTAGCAAAATATTGTCCAGTAGTAATGGAAATGAGGTACCAAACTAGAGCAAGATCTTCCATATTTATTTTATTTACTGGCTTATTTATTAATCAAATTTATTCAAATTTACATGGCTGCCGAAATTTATGTGGCCACAAATGTCACAAACAAGTGATTCTGGATAGCATACAGTAAGACTATCACACAATTGACATATAAAAAACTATTTTTATTAAAAATATTTATAATTCACTTTATTTCCTGGTCACCTTAATGTCATTCAATGTTCATTTGTAAACTATTTTAGTGGTATAGTTTACACGCATATGTGCATTACATATACATTTCACTAAATGCATCACATCATAGTTGTGCATTCTACACCTTTTCCCCATAGCTGCAAGCAAAGTTAGAGATTATAATGAAGAGATTCAATTGGGTGATGAGTGAGTGTCTGGATATCCATGTGATGGTGGGGAAAAAGGCTGGAAGATACAAGTATGATATATGCTGCTTTTTAATTAATCTGTATAGTTTTACAATCCCTGTAAAAATATAATTTGACTTGATCTTGTAACCAAAGAATATTTTTATAGGGATTACAAAACTATGAAATCCAGACCAAGATTAGGTTTGCTATTACATTTCCTGTGGAATCAGTGCAAAATCTCCCAGCACAGGCAATGGGAGGCAAAATGAGGAAAGAGTTGTACTTACAAATGGAAAAACATCACAATCTGCCCCAGCTTCCATGGAGCTCCATTGCTGCAATTTAAGTTGTATCATATCCACAGTGGAAGAAAATTGGTTTGATTGCCTAAACAATGACCAAACAAGTATCAATGGATAGGTTGTCTTAACTAACACTGAGTTGAGCTGCAAAAATATGAATGCCCAGAGGATGGTGACAAAGAGCTATAAAAAGTCTATTCAACTCTTTGCCACCATCTACTAGTCATTTGTATCACTGCAGCCCAGATGTCTAAAAAAAAATTTCAGCTTCATCACTAGCAGGTAGTGTAGTGGTAAATTAGATTTTTAAAAAGTAATGCATGATTCAGCTGAGTATATACAGTATCTCAGTTTCATTTTTAGATATCGCAGTTAATCAATGTATATTGGGAGGAGGAAGTCAATACTTGGGGAACTAATTAAATATGCTTTTCTCTAAATATTTTAACAAATCTGATGTAAGAAGTAAAGCAGAATTCATATTCAAAGACCTGTTTCTGTATTTCAGAATGTATAATATGAACACAGAATGATACGAAAGTTTAAACATTAAATAAGCAATGCAATAGTTTTAATTTTGGTCACTTACTAGCTCTTCATATATTCAGCAATAAAAACATTCCTGAGAAATTATACTAAAATATTTGCACCCTGAAAACTTTATCCAAATTTGATTCTCACAGCAGCTGTTGTTAGAATTAAGCTGTCCTTCCATTGATATTCCTCCCAACTACTAGCAGCAAATTCCCTTCAGGGAGATGCTAGGTTCGTCATCAATATGCATTTAAAGTTTAAATGTTTTATATCTAATTCCTGCACATCACATGAGCCTGCAAATCAAACATTAATTCAGGCATTAGAATTCAAAGAATGGTACAGCTTGCCCACACATTTTACAGAAAGTAAGGCAAATTCTTTTCATTATGAACTTGGGAGAAGACCTTTCCTGAAAACAAGTTTTCTTGAGTTTCACATTCAGTTACAGTCAATCATCTAATGGAGTAGGGCAAAGATCAGGAAGGAGCAACCTGAATCACCTTCGGGAATTCTGAGAGTTATAGTCTCAGTACATGTAAAAGACACTAGGTTCAGAGAAGGGAGTTTTAAAGCAGGAATGGCAAGGTGTAGCTCTCCAGATATTGCCAAGTTTGACCAGCCCAGGCCATAATAGAAAAATATACAGTGTACAAGGACTTGCTGTTCAGTGATACTTGAACTATGAAGCGTGAGATACCAGTCCAGAGTATTTGAGGAACTGCCATTCATTCTAATGGAAAGAGCCTACTTTTGATTCTGTTGACTGAAGAATTTTGGAAGCTGGATTCCAGTACTAAAGAGTTTTTCTGCTAAGCCCCCCACCTTATGCAATATTCTCCCATCAGAGGTGATATCTGCCCACACACTCCTGGCCTTCTGGAAAAGTCTAAAAACTTGGCTTTTCTGCTTGGCCTATGATCCCAATAGGGGCCCTGATATATTGGAGGTGGCTGACAGGGTAGAGATGCTTCTCACCCTCTGGTTGCCCATAATTTTGGTTCTTAAACTTTTGATCATTTTATTCTGATTTTCTTTTTAGCACTTTTTAACTTTTTATTACAGTGCAAACTGCCCAGAGTTGCTGTATTACTGAGATGGGTGACAAAGAAATTTAATAAATATAAATACCTGAAGGGCCAGAGCAATGGCAGAAAGGAAGAGGGGAAAATAGACTTTATCAGAGCATCGTGTGTAAACCCAGCATGGTAAAAGTATACATTGGCAGAATGGATTCAAGGGAGAAAGTATAGTGCTACTTTCATTAAGAAGAAGATCTCTTTGTTTTCCATACTAAACTCTAGATCAGGTCACTAGCAAGAGTCCTGATTTTGCAGCTATGAGCAAAGACCAATCCCCTTCCCCATGGAATTATACATAGGCATATTTCCATAACATCAAAAGATTATAGCAACAATTGCAAAGGTCTGCATGGTTGTTCATCACTGTCAACCCCAGCTTTTAACAATTTGCTCCTCCCTTCCATGCTGGAGGTAGCTTTGATCCTGCTTGTTACTGCATTTTTTAGGTTTGTCAGTAAGCTCCTTGCAGTCTGTTTCTTTGCAAGTTGAATTGTTATCATTGTAACCATGGTGAGTGTCACGTGGTCAGCCATGTATTTTGTTTGGTTTTATATTTATTACTGTGTGTGCATGTCCAAAGAAAAAGTTACTTTCTTTTTCCTATCCTTTGTGTTCTCTGGGGAGATAGACATGCAGGCACGAGTCTTTCTGTGTTTTTACAAGTTTCTTTGTAATTAAAAGGTTAATAGTAGAATATCTGCTTCGGGTTTTCTTTGCTTACCATGCATCAAATGAACCACGATTCATTGCCCTCTGATAGGGTTTATTTACTCTTCTGACATGGTAGCAGAGGATGGTTTGTTTGTTTTTTGATGCATGGTAGCAGTTTAGTTAGTTTAGCGACTGAGGAAAGCTGTGCTCACTTTGAAGATGTCAAAGAAAGAGTCTGATGAAGAACAGACTTTATTTGCTTCTGTCACGTGTCTTGGAGAAGAAGATTTAAGGTCAGTTACACCGTCTTCTGTTTTGACTAGATTTCACACTCACGGAGCTCATGCTGAATATGGGCAGGATGTAATTTATTATTCTCCTTGTACCCCTGAACAAACTCTGCCTGAGAAGGCTGTTAAAAGTTATTTTGAACAAATTGAGGTTTTTGAACAGAGGCTGCAACAGGCAAAGGCATATGCCTCAATGATTAAGCAGCATGAGAGGGACTCTGCTGTTTTTCAAAGCCCAGAGTCGGCCATATTGCTTTTTTCTTCCAAGCCAAAGCCACACCCACCAGTGTGGCTTTGTTAGAGGAAGGGGAACAGAAAGATCAAATGGCATACAAAGCTACAATGATGCCTGAATCTAATGTTATAACACCATCTGCTGATGAATCTGTTTTACAAGATAGAAATGAAGTACTATATGGAATACAGGAGCAAATACAAAGAATTCAATCTGCATTTACACAGATGTATATTCATCAATCATTGCTCCAAGCTGATGGTGCTAGAATTCCTATTAATACTGCTGCTATTCAGGTTCCTGTCCCAGATAGAGCACAGCAACAGTCAGCCCAAGTGCAGTTACCACTGGGTTCTCAAATACAAAGGCCAGCACCGTTTGCAGGTCAACTTAATGTTGCAGCTCAAGCACCAGTGCCTCCTGCTGGCCAGGGTGGAATTGCAGCTCAAATACAGCCACAGCCAGCACCGGTACCAGCGGCAGTCCCAATGCATCTGCCCCAATTTTTGGCACAGGCGCCACCAGTGTCTTCTGCAGGTCAAGTCCGGATGGCACAACCTGCACAGCCAGCACCTCAAGTGCATGTTCCTCAACAGGTATCTTCTATTGTACCAATGGTTGGCGACTTGAAATTGAAGCGGTCAGGACAAAATTACAGGGCATGGGTCAGTGAAGTTGGACTTTTGCTTCGCAGAGAAGGTACTCATTGCATGGTATTTAATCCTTCTAACCAGCCATGGACTCCTGATATATGGGACTTGAATAATAAAGCATGCACAACATTATTGATGTCATTGGACACTGAATTGCAGCTTACGTTTTCACAAGATGTAACTGCTCAACAAATTTGGACTCAATTAGAAGCATGTTATCGGCCTACGTCAATTGAGTCTACATGTTTGCTTTTGTCCAAGTTCCATGGCTCTAAATTAAAACCTGGTGAGCATATCAGAGAACACTTAACTAAAATGAAAGGAATAAGAAAAGAACTGGGTGAAAAAGGCTATCCTATTGATGACTTTCAAATGATCAGCATTATTATTAACTCATTGAACTATGAATGGAAAGATGCTATTACCAAGATTAATCAAGTGCCCATTGCTCAATGCACAGTGGATCATGTATGCAGAATTTTAACTGAAGAAGAGGCACTTATGCAGGCCGCACCACATTTGAGAGGACCACCTGCATCAAGAGCTCCAGTGAGGCGTTCCTTCCATGAAAGAGCCTATGTTCCAAGGATGCGAAGATGTTACATCTGCAATTGTGTGGGACATGCCACCCGGGATTGTCCCCAACGATTTCCAGCGCCCGCCATGTACCAGCCCAGAGGAAGAGACTCCAGAGGAGGCAGAGATAGAGGCAGACAACAAGGTCGTGGTCGTGGTTCCAGGCATGATCCACAATCTTCACTTGCCACATTGGCTTTAACCAACGATCCACAACCTCAAGCAGAGTACAACAGATGACTTCTTTGGACTTTGGACAGTGGAGCAGCATTACGGATTATCTTGACCCGTATCAATCGGGTTTCAGGCCTGGGTACAGCACAGAGACAGCATTGGTCGCACTGGTGAATGATCTCTGGTGGGCTCAGGACAGGAGATGTTCCTCTGTCCTAGTCCTTTTAGATCTCTCAGCGGCTTTCGATACCATCGACCATGGTATCCTACTGCGGCGTCTCAGGGGGTTAGGAGTGGGAGGCACTGTTTTATGGTGGTTCTCCTCCTACCTCCTGGGCCACTCGCAGTCGGTGTTGACAGGAGGGCAGAGGTCCTCCCCAAGGTCTCTCATTTGTGGAGTCCCCCAGGGGTCGGTTCTCTCTCCCCTCCTGTTCAACATCTACATGAAACCGCTGGGCGAGCTCATTTGTGGTTTTGGGGTGGGGTATCATCAGTACGCTGATGATACCCAACTTTTTCTCTCCACCCCGAACCAACCCAGTGATGCACTCGACGTGATGTCCCGTTGCCTGGAAGCGGTCCGGGTTTGGATGGGGAGAAACAGGCTTCGTCTCAATCCTGCCAAGACTGAGTGGCTGTGCATACCGGCATCTCGGATAAACCAGGTTGTTCCACCACTAATGATGGGGGGTGAGGTGTTACCCCTCCCCCGTCGATAGGGCTCACAACTTGGGCATCCTCCTGGATTCACGGCTCAATTTTGAAGATCATATAGGAGCCGTGGCCAGGGGGGCTTTTGCCCAGGTTCGCCTGGTGCGCCAGTTGCGACACTATCTGGACCGAGATGCCCTACGCACAGTCACTCATGCGCTCGTTACCTCCCGGCTAGACTACTGCAACGCTTTCTACATGGGGCTGCCCTTGAGGACCACTCGGAGGCTTCAACTAGTGCAGAATACAGCTGAGCAAGTTGTTATGGGAGTCTCCCGATACTCCCGTGTAACACCTCTTCTCCATGAGCTGCATTGGCTTCCGGTTGCCCTCCGGGTGAGATTCAAGGTGCTGGTAATGACCTATAAAGCTCTAAATGGCTTGGGTCCAGATTATCTAAGGCAGGGGTCAGCAACCTGAAACAGTGAAAGAGCCACTCGGAACTGGTTCCCTCACAAAAGGAAAAACTGGGAGCCCCAAAAACTATGTGCGCATGCGTGTACATGCGTGCATGTGCAGAACAGGGTTTGACTGAAGAGTGGAGCCAAGGCGAGATATGCACCTACCCTGCATATTTGAATTGATTGGTTGAACTTTTTTAGTCCTACCTTTTTTTGTTTGGATTGCACATGGCAGAGGACTGGGAGCTGCAGGGGATGGCTGAAAGAGCCGCATGCGGCTCCGGAGCCGCAGTTTGCAGACCTGTGATCTAAGGGAACACCTGCTGCTGGCATCAACTTCCCATCGTCCTGTGCGCTCCCACAGGGAGAGCCTTCTTAGGGTACCGCCGGTCAAGGAATGCTGGTGGGTTATTCCCAGGGGAAGGGCGTTCTCTGTGGGTGCGCCAGCCCTTTGGAACCAACTTCCCACAGAGCTTAGGACTGCCCCCGACCTTCGCTCATTTCGCAGGGACTTGAAAACTTGGTTTTTTGAGCTGTCTAGCCCAGACTGAGGGGTTTTAATTATTTATTAATGGTGTTTTAGTTTAAATTCAGGGACTTAATTTAATCTTAGTTTTAATCGATTTTAACTTTGTATGTTATGTATTTTTAATTTTTCCCTGTAAACCGCCCTGAGTCCTACGGGAATAGGGCGGTATACAAGTTTAAATAATTAATAAATAAATAAATAAATAAATAAATAAATAAATAAATAAATAAATAAATAAATAAATAAATTACTAACGCTAACCTCAGTCTCCCATACTGGGGTGAGGCTATTAAATATGCTAATCATATCATCAACTGTACTTGGAGTAGTGTAATAAATCAGACCCCTTATTTCATGTTATATGGACACAAGCCTGATCTCTCGCATCTCCATATTTTTGGTTCATACGCTATGGTGAATATTCCTTTAGCTCAAAGAAGGAAAGGGGGTCCTACAGCAAAAAGAATGAGATTTATGGGTATTGATGATAATTCAAAATGGAGCAAATACATCGACACTTCTCATGTAATAGTGATTTCACAATCCGCTACTTTTGAGGAAGATGCTGACTGGTCCAGGATTCATTCTAATGATCCTGGAGTTTATTTTCCTAGAGATGCTACTGCTAATGCCATGCAGCCTGATGATCAAGATTCACAGGCGAATGTTCCTTCCATGAGTTCTTGTCAACCTACTGTTCCATCTTTTCAAGCCATCGATGCTGCCGCTGGCGACGATGATGAAGACGAGGACGAAACAGAAGAAGAATGGACAGTTGTTCTGAGGGCCACAAAGGGGATTCCTCCAAAATGATATTTGTGGCAAGTAACGAAAGCACCTTTACGTTTGATTTGTAATGTTATACTTCCTCCTAAGAAGTTCACACAAATCAAACATCTTCCTGAATCAGAGCCAGATAAATGTTATGAGGCAATGTAGGCTGAAATGGACAGTCTAAATAAACTTCAAGTGTTTACGCCTGCAAGCCCTCCAGCAAACAAGAAAGTTATTGGCACTTGATGGGTCTACAGAATTAAAAAGAAGCCAAATGGTGAGTCGTTGTATAAGGCCAGACTTGTAGCTCAGGGTTTCTCTCAACATTATCCTGAGGACTATACAAATACTTATTCACCCACAGTGCGGACTGAGAGTGTGAAAATCACCTTAGCCACTGCAACTATCCTTGGTTTAGAGGTTTTCCAGTTCGATGTTGAAACAGCTTATCTAAACGCTGATCTAGATGAAGAAATCTATGTGAAAGGTCCTCCAGGTTTCCAACAACAGGAAGGGGATACTTGGTTTCTACACAAAAGTCTTTATGGTCTGAAACAGTCTCGTTTAATGTGTTACTTATGTCTTTCTGACAAACTAAATTCAATGGGCTTTATTAAGTCCGAAACAGATGAATGCGTGTTTACTAAAAGATCTGATAATAGGTATGAGATAGTTTTTGTTTATGTTGATGACATTGTTTATATTGGTCCAAATAAGCAGATGAGTGTGATTTTTCCTAAAGCTTTACAAAAGTTTTTCACATTGAAGTCTTTAGGATATATTAACACTTATTTGGGTGTTCAAGTTGTTAAAACTCAGAAGGGGTTTAGCCTCACACAAGAAGATAAAATTGAACAACTATTGCATCACTGCAACATGAAGGATGCTAAACCAGTGAGTATACCCATGCAAACCGATTTTCACAACTTGGCACATGAACCAAGTCCTGAGTTCGAAGATCAAACACTTTATCGCTCAGTCATTGGGTCGCTGCTGTATATTAGTAGTTGGACTAGACCCGACATTGCACTTAGTGTTAATCTCCTATCACAACACGTAGGCAAGGCAAAACAGTTTCATTGGACATGTGTTAAAAAAATATTGAGATACTTAAAGCACACTAAAACATGAAGTTATTATTAGAACCAACACATACAGACTATGCAGAGTTATGTTGTTATGCAGATTCCGATTGGGTGAGCAATAAGAAATCACGTAAAAGTACTTCAGATTATATGATGTTTTTAAATGGATGTCCTGTTTACTGGCATGTGCGTAAACAGAATTTTGTTTCTTGTTCATCTACTGAAGCTGAATATGCTTGTGTTTCAGATGCATGTAATTCTCTAATGAATCTGTGGTTTATATATCTGAGAATCGATTTACAGGTTTTAGGTCTAGACACATTGACATCCGTTATTAAAATATAAGACAAGTAGTCAAACAAGCTTTTGTTAAATTGCAGTATGTGCCTACACATGATCAGATTGCTGATATGCTGAACAAGCCACTTCCTGCAGCCCAGCATGAGTATCTGTGTAAGAAAATGTGTCTTATCTGAGTTTTGCCTTACTGACAAAAGAAGGGGATGTCACTGCATTTTTTAGGTTTGTCAGTAAGCTCCTTGCAGTCTGTTTGTTTGCAAGTTGAATTGTTATCTTATCATTGTAACCATGGTGAGTGTCACGTGGTCAGCCATGTATTTTGTTTGGTTTTTTATTTATTACTGTGTGCGCATGTCCAAAGAAAAAGTTACTTTCTTTTTCCTTTCCTTTATGTTCTCTGGGGAGATAGACATGGAGGCACGAGTCTTTCTGTGTTTTTACAAGTTTCTTTGTAATTAAAAGGTTAATAGTAGAATATCTGCTTTGGGTTTTCTTTGTTTACCATGCATCAAATGAATCACGATTCATTGCCCTCTGATAGGGTTTATTTACTCTTCTGACACTGCTGAAAGCATGAAGTTCATAGGATGAAACAGACAATTTAAACAGCTGGTACTATGTCTTTGAATAATGCTGCACAAAAATGTCAGTCTTTTATTTTGTCACTTCTTTTCCTCTTAAGGGGGTCCATAGAAGAACAAGGGAGCACATGCTTGGGATGTAAAAGGTCCCAGAATCGATTACTAGCCCAAAAACCTGAAAAGCCTTTACCATATGATAGTTAATACCAGACCAATAATCAAATTAGTGATTATTTCTCTTTCTCTGCTCAGATCTGTCAAAAATAATTGCCCAGTTGTTTTATACAAAAAGGAAATCTGAACATCTGCTATAGGATACCAACATTTTGAGGATCGAATTTTAACAAAGGGGGAAATATGGTCATCAGAAACAAGTTAGTAAGAACTTCTAGAAAAAGTGATGCCATGCTAGTCTATGCCACAAGGAAATTTTTAAATTTTTAAATCCCAGTTATTGTGGCTACCATATTATCTGTGGTAAATAATTTTTTTAAAAAAAAAACTTTTTTGGTTAATTGTAGTTAGTTGGAATTAGACTAATCAAATTGGACATGCTACTCATTGCTTGAATTCTATGATTTCTCATGAAGTGGAAGCTTTATCGAATTCTGTAGTATTTATTATACACTAAACACATATAAAGTTACTGATAAAGCCGTGGCTGATATCTATTTAATTTTTTTAAGAGCTAATCATAGCAGATTTAGGCTAGATCCAATCTTTTTTTAAAATTAAACGATCAAGTTATTTTGTTTAAAATAAAACCAAACTAAGTATGAAACTGAATCACAAGTGCTTATTACATCACAAAGGTTTTAAGAACTTGTCTTTTTCAGTTTTATAATTTTATCATGAGCCTAGGTTAGATATTAAAAATAGAACATTCTTGATAGATTTATATTTTCATTCTCATGTAAAAGAAAAATAATACTAATATTATATTGTTGAATGTTTTAGTCTTGGATTGATCGATGTACAAATACAACAGTGTTGTTTTTTTAAACGTTCTTTTTCATGTTATTATTTCTAAAGATGTTCAGTTGCAGCACTTAAAAAAAAACAAAAAAGAAGAAAACTAAAATGATGGAAAATTGAGAAAAGAGACATGTGCAACACACTATCTCCTTTTTTTGGGGGGGAGGGAGGGAAAGACCAGAATCCAGAATTTAGTAAATACAAAACCCCAAAGTACATTACATATTAACACAATGTATGTGCCAGGGCAGCAGTATTGTCTAAACTATGCACAGTGTGCTTAGTTAGATCTACTCTAAAGTCCTATTGACATCAATTATTTATCTATTTATTTATTAAGAAATTTTAGGTTGAATTTAAATCATGCCTAATTTGTTCAAACCTAAATATAACTATTTGTTTGGGTCCAACTTCTGTGCTGAGCTATATAGCTGGCACCAATCTATGTTCTGTATTTGTTTGTGTATGCCTTTCAGTCAGTTTTGAGTCCTGGAGACTTCCCCACACATGTCCTTGCAGTTTTCTTGGTAAAATTTTGCAAGTGGTTTGCCCTTGCCTGCCTCCTAGGGCTGAGAGAGAATGACTGGGCCAGGTAACTAGTTGCCTTTGTGAGTAAGATGGGGCTAGAACTCACTATCCAGTTTCTTGCCCAGTTGATGCCTTAATGTCCACACCACACTGGTTCTCTGGATAGAAACAGGATAAAAACTTTCTCTCTCTGGACAAAAAACTGCTCAGCTATAAAATACTAAAGTGACCATTTTGAACCAGCTCAATACTGCTTTATACACTTACATGGGTGTCTATATTTTATTTCAAAATGGTTTGTGCTAAGATCAATCATTATGATGTAAATGCATTGGCAGGGTAAGGCACAAAGTTTTTACAGAAATACATCCAAAGGAATTTATATGATGGCAAATAAGTGAGGACAAAAAGGATCGGATTAGCTATTGCAATGAGATTTAAGTACTCGCTTTCCTTGGTAGAACACCACCTAATCAAGGAGCAAAGAAAAGATGTGTATTATTAATTGGAAGAACAGAGAATAATATGCTTTTCTCAGATCATAATTAGACATATTTTGTTTCTTGGCATGTTTTTGCTTTTCTGAATGTCAGGCCCTCTACATGGATTAAAGGATTGTACAGTTGTATGATAAAAAAGAATTGGATAAATTAGAAATGACAAAAGAGCAACAAGTTGTTACTAGATCTAGGTGACTGGTGGTACTCGAATGTTGCCATATTCTAAAAGTGGTACAATCAGTGAAAAGGTTGAAAAGCCCTGATCTAGAGAGTCCTTCACATTTCATTTTCTGAAAGGTTGGTACTTTTGGAAGAAGATAAAAGAGGGAGGGAGGGAGGGAGGGGAAGAGAGAGAGAGAGAGAGAGAATCCTTACAAATCAAGTATGCCTAAAACTCACCTATGGTTTTAATACCTTGCAAGGCACAAAATAAATAACACTGGGGAATCTATTAACTACTTAATACTTAACTATGTAAAAAACAATGGGATTAGATGTAGAATTGTGCAATTGTGCATTTCCTCTTTTTTTTTTCATCGTCCTGAGAAGGTCGTCCTTTCCCAGAAGGACCTTGAGACTTTCACTATAACAAGGAACAAAATAGATGGAAACCACAGGAGAGGTTAATTTTTCTTCTTTGATGTACAAAACACTGGATAGCAACCAATCTAGATAAATTTTATTGTGGTTTAGGTGACAACATGATGCAGAGAAGAAAAAAGGATGGTTTATTCCCATCAGAGACAATAACCTGGGAGCATCATGATAATTGAATGCAGAATTCCAGAGAATAGCTGGAAGAGATAAGAATGCCTTCTTAAATGAACAGTGCAAAGAAATAGAAGAAAACAATAGAATAGGGAGGACCAGAGATCTTTTAAGAAAATTGGAGAGATGAAGGGAACGTTTAATGCAAAAATGGGCATGATAAAGGACCAAAATGGCAGGGACCTAACAGAGGCAGAAGAGATTAAGAAGAGGTGGCAAAATTACACAGAAGAACTATACAAGAATGAGCTTAACGTCCTTGATAATCACAGTGAGGTGGTCACTGACCTTGAGCCAGATATCCTAGAATGTGAAGTGAAGTGGGCCTTAGAAAAGCTGAGCAACAACAAAGCCAGTGGAGGTGACAGTATTCCAGCTGAGCTATTCAAAATCTTAATAGATGATGCAGTAAAGGTGCTACACTCAATTTGCCAGCAAATTTGGAAAACTCAACAATAGCCACAGGATTGGAAAAGATCAGTTTGCATTCCAATTCCAAAGAAAGGCAGCGCCAAAGAATCTTCAAACTATTGCACCATTGCACTCATTTCTCATGCTAGTAAAGTTATGCTTAAAATCCTACAATCTAGACTCCTGCAGTATGTGGATCGAGAACTACCAGAAGTACAGGCAGGATTTCAAAGAGGCAGAGGAACTAGAGATCAAATTGCCCACATATGCTGGATCATGGAGAAAGCTAGAGTTCCAGAAAAACATCTACTTCTGCTTCATTGACTATGCTAAAGCCTTTGATTGTGTGGATCATAACAAACTGTGGCAAGTTCTTAAAGAGATGGGCGTTCCAGACCATCTTATTTGTCTCTTGAGAAACCTATATGTGGGCCAAGAAGCAACAGTGAGAACTGGACACGGAACCACTGATTGGTTCAAAATTGGGAAAGGAGTCCGGCAAGGCTGTATACTGTCGCCCTACCTATTTAACTTATATGCAGAGCACATCATGAGAAAGGCAGGGCTAGATGAATCAAAAGTTGGAATTAAGATTGCGGGAAGAAATATCAACAACCTAAGATATGCAGATGATACCACTCTAATGGCAGAAAGTGAAGAACAACTAAAGAGCCTCTTGTTGTGGGTGAAGAAGGAGAGTGCAAAACTTAACATTAAGAAAACCAAGATCATGGCATCCGGCCTTCTCAATTCCTGGCAAACAGATGGGGAAGAAATGGAGGTAGTGACAGATTTTATTTTCCTGGGCTCCAGGATCACTGCAGATGGGAACTGTAGCCAAGAAATTAAAAGACGCTTGCTACTCGGGAGGAAAGCCATGGCAAATCTAGACAGCACACTAAAAAGCAGAGATATCACCCTGTCAACAAAAGCGCGTATAGTCAAGGCTATGGTCTTCCTAGTTGCAATGTATGGCAGTGAAAATTGGACCACAAAAAAGGCTGAATGCCAAAGAATTGAGGCCTTTGAACTGTGGTGCTGGAGAAGACTCCTGCGAGTCCCTTGGACTGCAAGGCAATCAAATCGGTCAGTCCTAGAGGAGATGAACCCTGACTGCTCTTTAGAAGGCCAGATCCTGAAGCTAAAACTCAAATACTTTGGCCACCTAATGAGAAGGAAGGACTCACTGGAGAAGAGCCTAGTGCTGGGAACGATGGAGGGCAAGAGAAGAAGGGGACGACAGAGAATGAGGTGGCTGGATGGAGTCACTGAAGCAGTAGGCGTGAGCTTAAATGGACTCCAGAAAATGGTAGAGGACAGGAAGGCCTGGAGGAACGTTGTCCATAGGGTCGCGATGGGTCGGTCACGACTTCACAGCTAACAACAACAACAACAACAATCATGATAACATTTTTCTTTCTTAGGCAAAAAGAAACCCCCAAAATTCAAGGGTTACCTTTCTCACCTCTTCTTGTTTCATTTCTATTGCTTGTGATGAACATCTTAAGATAAAATCTGGAATTAGAAAAAATAAAACAAGGTGGAGAAAAAAGAAAAACAAGATCTTCAGAAGAATGTACAAAGAAATTTGCTAGTGTTTTGAACATACAGTTTCAAGCACGATGTTTGGGGAATGAATGACCTTAAAAATCAATTTAACTTAAATAGACTAGCATTAGCTAGGGGCTAATTTTTCAATTCAGTTTAGCATGAAAGCCAACCCAAAGGAAATCCCAGGTGAGATAAGAGAAACTCAAGGATCAGTCTTTATAGGTCAGCTAAAGATAATACTGGAAATCTAACAAACTGCTGTTTACATGAAGACAAGAACAAAGATATCATTATGTCAGAAGTAGCCTCTCAAGATTGTTAATGAATTAACAGATGTTTCCAATGGAAAGTAACATGTACTTGAAGAGATTGGATGCAATATAATACAGATATTCCCTGATTATGCCAAAGGCATGTTTTTCAAGGTTTTGTGGTCTACAGAGTCAAAAGCCTTTATATAATCAATGAAGCCCAACCAGACATATTTTTTGAATTCCCTTGCCTGTTCCATTATTTATTAGATATTTGCAGTTTGATTGTTGATGCTCCCTGCCTATTCTGAATCTAGCTCTTAGATTCAGGCAGTTTTTGCTCCATTCATTGTTTAAACTTAGTTTGTAGAATCCTGCAGTACTGTAATTTTACTTGCATGTAAAACAAATGCAAATGTAATGTAGTTTGAGAACTATTTACAACTTTTATTTTAGTTTTGGAATATAAATTTATATATTCTAGTCTCTTGACTGTTGCTTTGCTTTTCATACCTGTTTTACAACCCATTTCTTCAGCTACAGTTCAAAATTATGATGGCATTGAATGAAGAGTCTTTTGATCCCTGCTCAAAGTTCCAACCACTGTAGAACCCTTATGGTTAAGTAATCAAAGTTTAAGTGCTTGGCAGCACTGCAACTTCCCCACCACACATACACACACACACACACACACACACACACACACACAAACACACACACACACACAGGAAGTCTTGGCTAGTTACATCATTGCTGTGCAGGTCTCTTCCCTGCTCTGCCACTCATGAGAGACCTGGCCTTCCTTTCTACCCTTGGACTGCCAGGCCCATTGGTACATGGGCCTCCTCCCTGCTTTTCCCCTCATGAGAGACTGAGGCCTTCTCCCTGCCCTACATGTCTAGTGTGGGCCTGCTATACTAGTAGTCAGAAACTTGCCACAAGCTAGAATACCACAGCCAACTAGCCAACCTGCATACTAGCCTTCTTCCTATCCCTCCACTCCTGAGAGGCTGGGAACTTCTTCCACTCCCACCACACCTGGAAGACCTTGGCTGGATAGGCCCACTGCATGTAGGCCTTCTCTTTGCTCTACTATGTCTGGGTCCTACCCTTTTCTTTTCCTGTAGCTGCTCCACAAAATGTTGAGCACAGCTAGAAAGCTAGCAAAAGTTTCAAGTTTAGAGGGATCTTTTTAGTCTTGAGGAAGATTGCTGTCACTTGCTTTATAGCTGTGATTTGCATTGGTTGGGTGCACCTGCCAGCAGTTACAGAGAAAGGGAAAGGTAAGTTGACCTGGGTGTGGTGGGCAAGGGAGAAGGCCCAGGCCTCTCAGGTGTGATGGAGCATAGAAAATGTTGACCCACAGTTTTCTACATGCTGGTGAGCATTGGGCCTCCTAAGACTTTCCCCACCCCCTGAGGACCCTTGAAGACCTGTGTGGTTGCTTAACAACCTGTGTGGTTGCTTAATGATTGCAATGGGGTTAGCTGGGATTGCAGTCATTAATCCAAGCTGTCACATAGCTTTCTTAATGATCACAACAATTTATGTCCAAACTTCCAGGCTCAGTGCAGCCATAAGTTGAGAACTACCTGTAACACTTTCTGTATCACTATTTTAAAATTCCATATTTCCAAATTTAAGTCCTTATGGAATTATGGTGAGACTATTAGTCCTTCCTAAAGAGGAAGGTCATACATTATGCATTCACTGACTCCCAAGATGATAATAATCAAAAATATATATATCATGCTAATAGATTAAAATCATTTAGTACTACTGTAATTTACATCTCGTTTACCCACTCATGTAACCGAGAATGGGACAGGGCACAGGAAAGGGTAATACTAAAATCTGCATTGGAATCCCTTGCTGGTTCAAAATTGGTCTTCTATTTGATTTAAAAAGGGAAGAGTATTCTTCTTCATTAAAAGCATGTTTTCATAATGACAGACATAATGACATCAGTTTTCCTATCCATTCAAGTCAGAGCAAGTTCAAATGCATTAGCACTTAACTGCAGAAGTCCCCAGACCACCAGATGTCATTTTTAATTAGGTTTGCAACTATGCCACTTGTCTCTGAAGTTGAAAAGGGAGAAGTTGAAGTCAATTTCGTGTACTTTTATCTGGTTTTATATCTTTGATCCTACAGGTCTTTGGTAGTGCAGATGTCACAAGAACTATATGACCATTTCTTACCATTGCCAGATTCACAGGCAGACATACTGTAGTAAGTCTTGATCATGGGGAAAAAATAGTGGTGGAAATAATTTGTGAATATTTTCTGAGAAAACATCCAGGTTTATGTGAACCTTTTCAAGAGGCAAAATTACTAACAAGGTCAATAAAACCTATGTGCTCAGCCAAGAATTACTTTATAGAAAAGGATTAAACCACATATTCAAATTTTATGAAATAGCATGGTAAAGTTATCATTCAAAATAACAGTCAGGTCAAGCGCTGGGCTTATAAGGGAAAGACTAGGATGCTATATTATATATAATACTTCTCCTAATTTGTTTCTGTAGTTTAGAGAGCATATTTCCAGGCTCCCTTTCCCCTTGCGGAAGTAGTGGCATTGCATCCCTGTTGGGTGGGGTTGGGTTATCTGGTGTGGGGCTGGTCGGTGCTTGGTCTTGGTGTTCAGCCAGTGACGGGGGGTGTTTTCAGGTTTTCGTGTCCTGAGTTGGTCCACGTGCTGTCGTAGATGGCCTTCGGAGCTCGTGTTTACTAGGTATGATAGGGGTCCGGTTTGTTGTAGTATGACCCCTTGAACCCATTTTTGGTTACTGGTGTAACTCCTGGCCCAAACGGCTTGTCCCGGGGTGAAGGTTCGAGGTGGGGGAGGCTGCTCTGGGTCGGCGGCTGCCCTGTCGGGATGCAGTCTGTCTAATCTAGTTATCAGCCTTCTGCCCCACCTGAGTTCTGCGGGTGATTTGCCCGTGGTTGTGCACGGTGTGGTGTGCTGGGCCAGGAGGTATTGGCTGAGGCGCCGGTGCCAATCTCCTTTTATGAACTTTTTTAACGCTTCTTTGGTGGATCTTACCATAATTTCTGCCATTCCATTCATCGACGGGTGGAATGGGGCCGACGTAACAAGTCTAATAGAGTTCCTCATAGCGAACATCTGAAATTCACGAGAAGTGAATTGTGGTCCGTTATCGGAAACTAGGACATCGGGGAGGCCATGTGTTGCAAAAACCCTCCTAAGTGCTTGTATGGTGGAGGTTGTGGTTGTTTTATTGAGAGGGATGACCTCGAGCCACTTTGAATAACTGTCTATGATTATTAAGAAGTTCTGTCCCCGTATTGGTCCTGCAAAATCTAGGTGGATGTGGGACCAAGGGTTTTTTGTGGTCTCCCATTTATGGACCGGGGCGTGGGGAGGGTCTGCTCTAGCTAACTGGCATGGGTAGCACCCTCCTACGTGGTTTTCTATGTTGCTGTCAATGCCTGGCTACCATACATAGTTTCTAGCGAGGGATTTTATTTTTACCACCCCCGGGTGTCCCTCGTGCAGTGTATTGAGCGTCTGCAGTCTGTTTTTCCCTGGTATCACCACCCTGTTTCCCCATAGGAGGCAGCCTAAATGGGATGTTAGTTCTTGCTGTTTGGTGAAAAAGGGGCGGAAGTCCGGTTCGGGGCATTTTGCTGGCCACCCTGAGGTGACCCAGTGCAGGACCCTGCTAAGGATTTTGTCCTTAGCGGTGTTGGCTGCTACGACCTTGGCTGAGAGTGGGCACTCTGGTAGCTCTGAGATGGCTAGTATGTTCCCAGCCGGAGCCGGATCTGGGTCCTCTGTTTGCAGTGGCAGTCTGCTGAGGCCGTCTGCATGTCCTAATTCTTTACCTGGTTTGTGTATCAGCTTGTAAGAGTATGCTGATAAAAAGGTAGACCAGCGCAGGATTCTTGGGGACAAAATTTGGGGGGGTTGTCTTGTCCCAAGTAAATATGCCTAATAGGGGTCTATGGTCAGTAAAGATTGTAAAGGGTCTGCCGTATAGGTAATCATGAAACTTTTTCATGCCGGCGACGATAGCCAGAGCCTCCCTGTCTATTTGTGCATAGTTTCTTTCTGCTTTGGATAGCGTTCGGGAGTAGAAAGCGATTGGTCTTTGTGTTCCATCTTTGTCCAGGTGGCTTAAGACGGCTCCTATCCCGAACGGGGAAGCATCGCAAGCGATGCAGATGGGAACGTCTTCTTTAAATAGGGTGACTGTGGAGCTATTACAAATGATGTTTTTTTAGTGACTGGAAACTGTTCTCGTGTGTCCTTGTCCAGGACCACGGAGTACCCTTATCCAATAACCTATGGACAGGCTCCGCAATTGTAGCCTTGTGGGGCAGGAAAGCGTGGTAAAAGTTTAATAGCCCCAAGAATGCCTGGAGTTCTTGTTTGTTCTTGGGGCTGGGGGCTGTCTTGATGGCTTTGAGTTTTTCGTTAGTGGGGTGGATGCCCTGGGCGTCTATCCTGTACCCCAGGAATTCCATGGAGGGAACTCCGATGGAGCATTTCTCCTTTTTCAACTTTAGACCGGCTGTTCTGAGCCGGTCCAGGACAGCTGACAACCTGTCAGCTAGATTGGCTTCTGTCTCTCCGGCGATGAGCACATCGTCGAAGTAGGGGCAGACCCCGGGAATCCCTTTCAATGTTTTTTCCATTATGCTTTGGAATATTCCCGGGGCTGCCGAAATGCCAAATTGCAACCTTTTTACTTTGAATGCCCCGCGGTGCGTGACGATCGTCTGCGTGTCTGCGGTTTCATTGGTTACAGGCAATTGCAAGTACGCCTGCATGAGATCCAGTTTCGCAAAGATGGCGCCGGAGCGGATAGAAGCGAGGACGTCTCTCACCACCGGGACTGGGTAAGTGTGGGCACTTAGAGCTAGGTTCAGGGTGGCCTTATAGTCAGTGCAGAGCCTAATTTGTCCATTGGGTTTAATAGGAGTCACTATAGGGGTCTCCCAGGTTCCCCCTTCTGTAGGTTCTCCAGCTTAACGAGGCGTTCCAGCTCGTCCTCAATTTTCTTTTTGGGGGCGAATGGAACCCTCCTGGCCCTAATTCTGATGGGTTGTATGGTTGGGTTTAGATTTAGGGAGATGGATGGCCCTGTATACTTTCCCAAGGAGCCGTCGAAGACGTCTGCATATTTGTTGCAGACGGCTTCGAGGCTTGAGGCCTGTACTGCATTGACGCCTGTGATTGCGATGCCCAAGGGGCTAAACCAGTTTAGCCCTATTAAGTTGGTGCGATCCCCTTGCGTTACTAACACCTCTAGGGGGCCATGAAACTTTTTATACTCTACCCATACTTGGGCTTTACCCTTTAGTTGTATAGGGGATTTTTGGTAATCTGCCAATTGTACGTGGGGGGGCTCTAAGGGAATTGTCTTTCTGTTGCGCCGGCAGATTTCCTTGTATGTTTTCAGGGAGATTAGGGATACTGCCGACCCGGAGTCAACCTCCATGTCGCAGGCGACTCCTTGGAGTCTAGTTTTAATTTTTACCTTAGGGCTTAAAAAATGGACCCTGTCTACCGCCTCCACTAAACTTCCCAGGGTCTCTCTCCTATCAGCTCGGGTGGTAATCGTACCTGGGGGGGGGCGGCCTCCACTTCATGTAGGTTGTCACGGGGGCGGCTTCGGCAAACTGGTTTGATGTGCCCGGTCTTCCCGCAATTGTGGCACTTCGTGTTGCGGAAGCGGCAGCTGGCTCGGGCATGGTTGCCTCCGCAGCTGGCACAGTTGGCTCGTAGGTCTCTGTTGTGACTTTGTGGCGGGATGAGGCTCCTAGGTTTTTGTCTGTCATTGGTGTCACTCTGTCGGTTTTGTCGTCTCTCCATCCGGCGTTGGAGGGCATCTATGTCTGTTAGGTCTACGGTTCCGTTGTCGTCGCTGAGGGTTGTCTCGTCCTGATGCACGCTTCCGTGGTTTTCTAGCATAGAATGTCCTGGGAGACCTCGGCTAGGTTCATCTTCAGCTTGGCGATGATCTTATTTTGGAGACGTTCGTCCCTCAGCCCAATGACTATTTGGTCCCGCATCCGGTCTTCCAAGTCCGGGAAGCTGCAGCTTCGTGCGGCGTGCCGGACTCCTGCGATGAAGTCGTTCGCAGCTTCATCCGGCCGCTGTCGTCGCTGGGTGAACTGCACCCGCCAGTATAGTTCTGAGCGGGCCGGCATATAATGCTTGTTGAGTCAGTCGGTGAGCTCGGCATACGGAACCTCTGCGATCGGTGTTGGGCTGAACAGCCCCACGGCGGCATCGTAGACTGGGGGGCCGCTTATGTATAGGAGAGCGGTGGCTTTTGCTCTGTCGTCAGTAATTTTACTGACTAAGAGGAAGCCCTCGACCTGCCCCAGATGCGACTCCCAACGCTCTGGATGGCGGGTGTCAAATTCTCTGACACGTCTGAAATTGGCCATGCTGTCAAGGTCCGGTGATCCGCTTCGCTGTGGAAGTTATAACTTCCAGTGACTTAGCCGTGACTTGCTCAGCTGGCTGGGAACTCTCTTCCCCTGGCCGTGACTTTAGCTCGGCGGAGCGGATCCCACCTTCGTCGCCAGTGAAGTGGCTGACACACCACTCTGAGACAGCTGGCTAACGTTAACAAGTTTATTTAGAATCGGACAACAGGGTATTAGGGGCTTGGGCTTTTATAGCCAAGAGCCGGCCGGCTAGTCCAATCAGCGGCAGGTCTTCTCCCGCCGAGATTCCTGAACCAATCCGCTCTTCGTATTTCTGACATTTCCTTTGCCGCGTGGCTGGGCAGCTCCACGTTGTGTTGACAGCCGAGAGCTGTCAACCGGCTGCGCCTGCGCCTTGCTGGGGAGTTTTGACAGCTGTCAAAACTCCCACGTGTTCGGCTGTCAAAAGAGCTTTACCTCATAACCAACATTGTTTAACTTTATAATAATAACTATTTACATATAATACAGAAATGGCACAGGGGATTTTATTCTGGAAATATGTTATTTATTTTTATTCTGGACAGTTCACAGGGTTAAACTATAATTTGTCAAACTTTGCTCAGTTTGATTTTTTAAAAATATATGAAAATGGACTGTTGCAAAAGACTTCAAATGAGTAGCAAAACCAAAACTATGAGAATGGATGACCTTGAAGGGAAAAGGGGACTGGTAACATAAAGCAGGCTGCTATATTTTCTAGAACTATAATGGTGATCACTGGATAAGTGTAATAAAGAACAAATTTATGTTAGCTAGTCTTGGCATAATAAGGGAAGATGGAAATGCATAAATTTGAAAGTATCAAAATGGCCTCCATTGTAATATGATTCCCGTCACCTTATGTAATGTAGCATTCTTGGTATGAGGGTAGTTTCCATTACTTTTAAAATTTATTATATCTTCTTTAAAGGTATATAATCTGTAACTGTGTAGACTTTGTGGCTTTTCAACAATTCTCTGGCCAGGAGCCCAATAATCACTCTAGGTTTGGGTAGGCCTACTATAAACTATACTTTGCTACAATACCTCCAGATGCTTTGGTTCCTTACTCAGTGAGCATTTTTCCAACAACAATTCCTTATAAAAAATGCAGGCACCAACAATCTTTTGGAACAAATGGCACACGGGAAATTTTGAGAGCAAGTCATGAGAATATACACAAAGCTGTAGCTATAGGAGGCTTGGGCAATCACAAACTCCCCTATACCAGAATCTAATCAAATAATTGAGCTGTAGGGATCTGCCTTTTTAAAAAAAGAATATCTCTGAGACTATGTAGAATATAAATACAGGGACACCATTGTGTGTTAGTGAAATACAAATTATGGAGAGATTGGCACTCTCCTTCACCACATGTCTCCTATTCATGCTTCCTATTCATTTTGTTTTAAATATTGAAAAAAATCATGAAGCAAGATGCTTCATGGTCCCAGTGAAGATGCTAACGGGCATTACTACCACTGTCTATGTGATGAAAATCCAGGCCACAAACAATGGTAAGAGTATTGAGTTTAGTGGTTCACCAGAAAACTGATGGAAACACTAAATGGTTTTCAACTGTCTAATTTAGGTAGATTAAAATTTATTAGAATTTACTGAGAGATATTTCTAGAGAGGATATCAATTATATAGTTTTGTCTCAAGTGCCAAGCTCAGCTTCTAAGATTGAGGGCCTTAATTTATTTTCTCCTTGAATTTCTATAGCTCCTTTCTTTTTGTAGAATCAGATTATAGTAACATAATGCATATCATATACATTCAGAGCACTCTTTACATATACTGAAATATATTAGAGTATGACAACAATAAGAATGAAAACACTGTATACAAACCAGATCCAAAAACTGAAATCCATATACAAGCAATGGTTTTACATCTCATTGCATATTTATATGATAAGATTCACCCACACCATAAAAACTGATTGGCTGCAACTTTAGATAAAATTGCTGTTTATAAGCCTTCCTAAACACAGCGAGATTTGAACTGAGTTTTCTATATTACAGTTCCCAGTGTTTGTTCCCAGCATACTTTGTGATCAAGTTTACAAGAGGTTACTTCAACAAGGCCACCATAAAATACTTAATCAGGTCTCAAAATCAGGCAGTTTGTTAAGAGTTAGAAGAACACCAATTCCTTGCCTATTTTTCCAGCCCTTACTGAGTTTTTATTTATAGTTGAACACTTTGTGTTATACAGGGCTTTTTTTCTAAAAAAAAAAAGGTGCCGGAACTCTCATCTTGTTATTTATTTATATAATTTTATTTATATATTTATTTATATAATTAAACAATTATATATTCAATTCTTAACATACATTTTGTTCCATATATAAATATAAAAGCATGATAGGCTCTGTATTTGTACGATGGCCGATTATCTCAGTGTGCAGAAACGTGGATAACTACAAACAGAAGTTGCAACCCCTCTCCTTTTCACTGCATGGGAGTTCAGACCTGCGATGAACTGGGCTGATAGATCTTGTTGTTGTTCTTAGTTGCGAAGTCGTGTCCGACCCATCGCGACCCTATGGACAACATTCCTCCAGGCTTTCCTGTCCTCTACCATCTTCTGGAGTCCATTTAAGCTCACGCCTACTGCTTCAGTAACTCTATCCAGCCACCTCATTCTCTGTCGTCCCCTTCTTCTCTTGCCCTCAATCTTTCCCAGCATTAGGCTCTTCTCCAGTGAGTCCTTCCTTCTCATTAGGTGGCCAAAGTATTTGAGTTTTAGCTTTAGGATCTGGCCTTCTAAAGAGCAGTCAGGGTTGATCTCCTTTGGCGCTCAGCCTTTTTTATGGTCCAACTTTCACTGCCATACATTGCAACTGGGACGACCATAGCCTTGACTATACGCACTTTTGTTGACAGGGTGATGTCTCTGCTTTTTAGTGTGCTGTCTAGATTTGCCATGGCTTTCCTCCCGAGGAGCAAGCGTCTTTTAATTTCTTGGCTACAGTCCCCATCTGCAGTGATCTTGGAGCCCAGGAAAATAAAATCTGTCACTACTTCCATTTCTTCCCCATCTATTTGTCAGGAATTGAGAAGGCCGGATGCCATGATCTTGGTTTTCTTAATGTTTAGTTTCAACCCAAGTTTTGCACTCTCCTTCTTCACTTGCAACAAGAGGCTCTTCAGTTCCTCTTCACTTTCTGCCATTAGAGTGGTATCATCTGCATAACTTAGGTTGTTGATATTTCTTCCAGCAATCTTAATTCCAACTTTTGATTCATCTAGCCCTGCCTTTCTCATGATGTGCTCTGCATATAAGTTAAATAGGCAAGGCGACAGTATACAGCCTTGCCGGACTCCTTTCCCAATTTTGAACCAATCAGTGGTTCCATGTCCAGTTCTCACTGTTGCTTCTTGGCCCGCATATAGGTTTCTCAAGAGACAAATAAGATGGTCTGGTACACCCATCTCTTTAAGGACTTGCCACAGTTTGTTGTGATCCACACAATCAAAGGCTTTAGCATAGTCAATGAAGCAGAAGTAGATGTTTTTCTGGAACTCTCTAGCTTTCTCCATGATCCAGCGTATGTTGGCAATTTGATCTCTAGTTCCTCTGCCTCTTTGAAATCCTGCCTGTACTTCTGGTAGTTCTCGATCCACATACTGCTGAAGTCTAGCTTGTAGGATTTTAAGCATAACTTTACTAGCATGAGAAATGAGTGCAATGGTGCGATAGTTTGAACATTCTTTGGCACTGCCTTTCTTTGGAATTGGAATGTAAACTGATCTTTTCCAATCCAGTGGCCACTGTTGAGTTTTCCAAATTTGCTGGCAAATTGAGTGTAGCACTTTTACTGCATCGTCTTTTAAGATTTTGAATAGCTCAGCTGGAATACTGTCACCTCCACTAGCTTTGTTGTTGCTCAGCTTTTCTAAGGCCCACTTCACTTCACATTCTAGGATGTCTGGCTTGAGGTCAGTGACCAACTCATTGTGATTATCAGGGACATTAAGCTCATTCTTGTATAGTTCTTCTGTGTAATTTTGCCATCTCTTCTTAATCTCTTCTGCCTCTGTTAGGTCCCTGCCGTTTTGGTACTTTATCATGCCCATTTTTGCATGAAACGTTCCCTTCATCTCTCCAATTTTCTTGAAAAGATCTCTGGTCCTCCCTATTCTATTGTTTTCTTCTATTTCTTTGCACTGTTCATTTAAGAAGGCATTCTTATCTCTTCTAGCTATTCTCTGGAATTCTGCATTCACTTGGGCATATCTTTCTTTTTCTCCCTTGCCTTTCGCTTCCCTCCTTTCCTCAGCTATTTGCAAAGCTTCCTCAGACAGCCATTTTGCTTTCTTGCATTTCTTTTTCTTTGGGATGGTTTTGGTTGCTACCTGTTGTACAATGTTGCGAACCTCTGTCCATAGTTCTTCAGGCACCCTGTCTATCAGATCTAATTCCTTAAATCTATTTGTCACCTCTACTGTATATTCAACAGGGATATGATTTAATTCATACCTGACTGGCCTAGTGCTTTTCCCTACTTTCTTCAGTTTAAGCCTAAACTTTGCAACGAGAAGCTCATGGTCTGAGCCACAGTCAGCTCCTGGTCTTGTTTTTACTGACTGTATAGAGCTTCTCCATCTTTGGCTGCAGAGCACATAGTCAATCTGATTTCTGTGTTGACCGTCTGGTGATGTCCATGTGTAGAGCCGTCTCTTGGGTTGTTGGAAAAGAGTGTTTGCTATGACCATCGTATTCTCTTGACAAAATTCTATCAGCCTGTGCCCTGCTTCATTTTGTACTCCAAGGCCAAACTTGCCTGTTATTCCAGTTATCTTTTGGCTTCCTACTTTAGCATTCCAATCCCCCATGATGATAAGGACATCATTTTTGGTGTTAGTTCTATAAGGTGCTGTAGGGCTTCATAGAACCGGTCAATTTCATCCTCTTCAGCACCGGTGGTTGGGGCATAGACTTGGACTACTGTGATATTGAATGGTTTGCCTTGGATTCGAACTGAGATCATTCTGTCATTTTGAGGATTGTATCCCAGTATTGCTTTTCCTACTCTTTTATTGACTATGAAGGCTACTCCATTTCTTCTGAGGGATTCTTGCCCGCAGTAGTATACCTGATGGTCATCTGAATTAAATTCACCCATTCCTGTCCATTTTAGTTCGCTGATACCTAAGATGTCAATGTTCAGTCTTGTCATCTCTTGTTTGACCACGTCCAGCTTGCCTTGATTCATGGATCTTACATTCCAGGTTCCTATGGAGAAAAAATCTTTACAGCATCGGACTTTCCTTTCACCACCAGACATATCCACAGTTGAGCGTCCTTTCGGCTTTGGCCCAGTCGCTTCATTCTTTCTGGCGCTACTAGTACTAGCCCTCTGCTCTTCCCCAGTAGTATATTGGACGCCTTCCGACCTGAGGGGCTCATCTTCCAGCGTCATATTGTTTTGCCTTTTGGTACTGTCCATAGGGTTTTCATAAGGGACACGGTGGCTCAGTGGGTTAGGACGCTGAGCTTGTCGATCAGAAGGTCGGCAGTTTGGCGGGTCGAATCCCGAGTGCCGCATAACAGAGTGAGCACCTGTTACTCATCCCAGCTTCTGCCAACCTAGCAGTTCGAAAGCACGTAAAAATGCAAGTAGAAAAATAGGGACCACTACGGTGGGAAGGTAACAGCATTCCGTGCGCCTTTGGCGTCTAGTCATGCCGGCCACATGACCACGGAGACGTCCTCGGACAAGCGCTGGCTCTTCGGCTTTGAAACGAAGATGAGCACCAGCCCCTAGAGTTGGAAACGACTAGCACGCATGTGCGGGGGAACCTTTACCTTTACCTTTATAGGGTTTTCATGGCAAAGATACTGGAGTGGTTTGCCATTTCCTTCTCCAGTGGATCACGTTTTGTCAGAACTCTCTGCTATGACCTTTCTGTCTTGGGTGGCCCTGCACGACATAGCTCATAGCTTCATTGAATTACGCAAGCCCCTTCGCCACGACAAGGCAGTAATCCATGAAGGGGCTGATAGATCTAGAATCTCATATAATTATTTAGTGACAGCAGTCTATTTTATAACTCTGTAATAATATCAGACACAGGTATGTGATATGCTGTCCAATTCAAAGATTAGTTGTGGATTCAAAGAAATAAGAAATACTGTCAGACTATCTATATGGATTCTTTACTGACCCAGATCTGTGTATTTGCATAGTGTGTTTTATCAGTAACTCTGATCACAAGGAAGGAGATGCATGATTCTGCCTCCTGGCCAAGGATTTAGTTTATGAAAAATGAGCATCTGTAAACTCTAGTCTGGCTCTTAAGGCTCCACTCCCTGTGGCTTGGATTTCTGTGTTAGATGGCTGCATTTCGGACACCATTCAATAATCTGATTGATACAGGCCATAAAATTAGAAACTGAACACTCCAGAAGGTAGAGGTCAACCAGTAATTTATTGTAATCTAATGTGCTGGGCAGCAGCTCTTTGTGGTCAAGTAACAGGCTGTGTGAGGAAAGGAAGGGTGGGACGATGGAAAGGGATCAACCTGCACTGCTGAGCAAGGCAAGAACTACCCTATTTTTCGGACCATAAGACCATTGTGCCATCGATCTTTGCACAAATTTTCTGATGTTTCTACTGACTCCTGTTATTTCTAATTTTCCCTATTTTTCGGACCATAAGACGCACCTGACCATAAGACACACCCAGTTTTTAGAGCAGGAAAACAAGAAAAAAAATATTCTGAACCAAATAGTACCAGTATACTAAAACAGGGCTTTTCAACCTTTTCATCCATTGCACCACTTTTAGGACAAGGCAATGTCCGAGTACCACCAGTCGCCCAGTGACTGTTCAGTTACGATGGCACTGAAAAAAGTGACTTGGAGAGCTCTGAGTTGTACAGCTGGAGCTGCTCTTGCGCGATCTGCCACCACTGCACGCACAACCAGACATGATGGCGTTCCATGGGCCGCCCGCTTCACCTCCGGCTGGGCTGTCCAGGGCGGCGGTGAGAACGGCCCACCACTCAGCCACTGGCGGGCGCCTCCAGGGTGTAGAAGCCCGCAAACATCTTCCCGGACTACAAATAGCAGCCGGGGCAGAAGAGCCAGGGCAGCCGGGAGCCTGGCGGACACTCCTCCACTTGCCTGCCGGGGCCGTCGACGCCTCCCGGATGGAAGCCCGCCTGCACCGGCTAGGCCAACACACTCCACGATACCGCCGGCCGAGCGGGGCTGGCCCTGGGCAGTGGCTGCATGATGGGGGCTGCGGCGGTGCCCTGCAGCAGCCTGGTCTACAGCAAGCCAAGCCCCCTGCCTTCCCCACCATGCCAAGGAAGCTGGACACCCGCTGGGGGACTTCCTGGACATTGTGGCTATTTATGGGCTGCAGGACTGCGAGGTGTCTGACACAGACACCCCGGGCTGCCTCCCTGAGCTCCCTCCCCAGCCCATGGGGTTCAGCTGCGCTGCCCATTTGGTCCCCCTCTAGCACCAATGCCAGCTTCAGCTCCGTGTCTGGGTTTCATCACACAAGGAAGGAAGGCACAGCCGGGAAAGACCAACGTGGGTATGGTTCGGAGACACACGCTAACTACCCCCCAGGTCCAGCACCGGGTAGGCCACCAGTTGGCTGACAGGTGAGCATAAGGAAGAAGTGCACATGCACTCTGCAAAACCCACCTCCCACTCCTTGCCCTTTCTTATTTACCCAGTTGAGATGGTGCAAAGTTCCTGACAACTAGCCTTCGCTGCAGACAACTTCTTTGTGCAAAGTTTGCTGGCCGGGTTTTTTGGCGGGCTCAGCAGCAATTGGCTTTCAAAATCCAATAGAGCTCCCTCTATTGGATTTTGAAAGCCAATAGGAATTGCTACACAGCTTGTTGAAAAGTTTTTTTTTTCCCAAAAAAAATGGTGCCGGAACGCCGTTCTGAGCGTTTTATGAGAAAAAAAGCCCTGGTGTTATAACATAAATAAGCCAATCACAGATACTTTGGAGCATCATGATTAATACACACCATTTAAATGGATTGTAGAAAGGAAAATGGTAGTTTTCTTTGCCTCCAAATGAATAAATAATAGAATATTATTTATTTGAATGATTTATAGAAGCTATTAACCCTCCTGAGCTGGAAGAACCCTTGAAATCACCAATGTAATCAAACAATAGATGAATAGGAAGAATGCAACAGTTAAAATCAAATAGCCTTGTTATTTAGCTATCAAATTGACTAGATGACCTTGGGCTAGTCACTATATATTTCAAGATTGTGGCATGGATAAAATGATTGAGGTTTTCCAGAATCACATATTTTGCCTTGAGATCCTTGAAGGAAAATCAGGGCATAAATGTGTCTACAGAACCATGTTCATTATTATTACCCCTTTGAGAAACAATCTAGTAAGTTTTACAGCCAAGTGAAGCTTTCAGCTGGAGTGATCCCACGTCCAACATTATAAATACTAAACCAATTTTCCTTTACATTTATTTCCACTGTGAGCTTTCAACGTCCATTTTCATGCAGACATTTCTGAGGAGAAAGAAGGTAAGGCCTTCCCATGTTCAACTACCCACATCCACATTCATTAATTCTAAATTAATTCTGTCATTATCAAGCACTTGATTTTTTTTTTCATTTTTCTCTGCATTTTCCCAATCCTTCAATTTGATAGAAAGAAACTTTTCCTCCTTTTTCTTCCATTAAAAAAATCCAAATGAATAGGATGCAATATTCTAATAGTAACCTAAATCATGAGGCATGTATGAGAATCCAATATTTTCTTCCATAAACATGGTTTCTTGAAATCCTAAGGGAAGATGTCATGAGACACAATGAGCCAGTTTGGTCTAGTGCAGGGGTGTAAAACTGCCGGCCCTCAGGCCAGATGCGTCACCAGGAAACCATGCCCACCCCATTGCCAGCAATGGGAAAAAAGCTCTGATATGTCACACAACATCATGTGACGTCACAGGTTTGACATGTCTGGTCTAGTAGTTAAGGCAGCAGGCTAGAAAGCCAGAGACGGTGAGTTCAAGTCCTATCTTAGCCATTGAAGCAGGCTGGATGACCCTGATCCAGTTATTCTCTCTCAATTCACTTCACAGGAATGTTATTGTAATGAAAGTAGGAGGAGAAAGATGTGTTGGATATGTTCATCACCTAGAGTTACTTGTAAAAATAATAAAGGCAGAATACAAATTAAAATATAAATTAAATTCTTCTCTTGAGTCTTTCTGTTTTCACAAGAAGAAGCATGGACATCCAAACTTTATAGAATGATGGAGAGAAATGTAACACATAACAGAATTACTACTATAATATAGGCTCACAATTGCAAATATTTATGGAGATTCTCAGTCATCCAGGTATGGTGTCCCAGAGGTACTTTTTTCAGGAGGCAACTGGATTACTACTTGATAAGAAAAATGTGGGTTAGACAGCATCACCACCAGATGGATTTGTAGCTCAATGACCAGGCATACTCAGCATGTGGTCCTCAATGGAATTGCATCTACATGGAGGGAATGTGTAGTGGGATGCCCCAGGGTTCTGTTCTAGGCCCAGTGCTCTTCAACAACTTCATCAATGATTTGGATGAAGGGATAGATGGGGAACTCATCAAATTTGCAGATAATACAAAGCTGGCAGGAATAGTCAACACTCCAGAAGATAGGCTTAAGATACAGAAGGATCTTGACAGACTTGAACATTGGGCACTATTTAACATAATGAAATTCAATGGTGAAAAAAGAAAGTTCTACATTTAGGCAAGAAAAACCAAATGCATAGGTATAGTATAGGTGGTACTTTGTGTGATAGTAGTAACTGTGAGAGGGATCTTGGAGTCCTAATGGACAATCACTTAAATATGAGCCAGCAGTGGGCTGCAGCTGCCAAAAAAGGAACACAGTGCTAGGCTGCATTAACAGAGGGATAGAATCAAGATCACATGAGGTGTTAATACCACTTTACAATGTCTGGGTAAGGCCACACTTGGAATACTTCATCCAGTTTTGGTCACCACGATGTAAAAAAGATGTTGAGACTCTAGAAAGAGTACAGAGAAGAGCAACAAAGATGATTAGGGGACTGGAGGCTAAAACATATAAGGAATGGTTGCTGGAATTGGGTATGTCTAGTTTAATGAAGAGAAGGACTAGGGGTGACATGATAGTTGTGTTCCAATATCTCAGGGGTTGCCACAAAGAAGAGGGAGTCAATCTATTCTCCAAAGCACCTGAAGGCAAGGCAAGAAACAATAGATGGAAACTAATCAAAAAGAGAAGCAACCTAGAACTAAGGAAAAATTTCCTAACAGTTAAAACAATTAATCAGTGGACCAACCTGGCTCCAGAAGTTGTGAATGCTCTAACACTGGAAGCATTTAAGAAGAGACTGGACAGCCATTTGTCTGAAATGGTATAGGGTTTTCTGCCTGAGCAGGGGGTTAGACTAGAAGACCTCCAATGTCCTTTCTAACATTATTATTATTATTGATCATAGCACAGTCAGCCAGATGTTCAGACTGGATTTGGCATTTTTGTCTACCTATCAAGTCCTTACCAAGGACCTGGGATAGGCAGATGTGGATGTTTGATGGTATTACAGATATTGTCGCAGGATGGAAGCAGTTCCTAGTAAGGATGCCTTTTGCAATTGACTAATGGTGAATGTGTCAATGCCAATGGTGTTCAAGTGGTGCTCCAGTTGTTTTGGGATTGCACCCAAGGCGTCTATTACTATTGGTACTACCCTTGCTTGCCTTTGCCACAGTCTTTCTATTTCTATTTTTAGGTCTTTGTATTTTGTTATCTTCTCCAGTTCTTTCTCGTCTATTCTTCTGTCTCCAGGCACCGCCACCTCCACTATCCAGACTTTTTTGTCTTTCTTATCGACAATTGTTAAGTCCGGGGTGTTATGTTGCAGATGCTTGTCTGTTTGAATTCTGAAGTCCCAGAGCAGTTTAACTTTATCATTTTCTATGACTTTCTCTATTTTGTGATCCCACCAGTTCTTTCTTACAGGCAAATGATATTTTTTGCAGATCTTCCAATGCACCACTGTTGCTACTTTGTCATGCCGCTGCTTGTAGCCAGTCTGTGCGATCTTCTTGCAGCAGCTTACCAGGTGGTCCACTGTTTATTCAGCTTCTTTGCATAGGCAGCACTTACTGTCTGTTGTTGTCTTCTCAATTTTGACTTTGTATGCATTTGTCCTTCTGCAGCCAGAATTAGTCCCTCAGTCTCTTTCTTCAACTTTCCTGCTCTTAGCCATTGCCAGGTCTTTTTATTATCTTCTTTCCCAGCTACTTTTTTAATGTACTGGCCATGTAGTGCTTCATCTTCCCATGCCTCTATTCTGTTCTTCATTTGGTCTTTCTTGTATGCCAGTTTGGTCTCTCCAGTAGTCAGTAAGCCTTCCCGATACACTAATTTCAGTGCATCTTCATCATTGTCCTTCACATATTCTTCCAAAGCCATTTTTTCTTCTTCAACAATATGATGTACTTGCAGCATTCCATGTCCACCTATTTGCCTTGGAAGATAGAGTCTGTCAATGTCACTGCATGGATGAAGGGCATGACTCATTGTCATTATTTTTCTGGTCTTCCTATCAATTGCTTTTAGTTCTGTTTGAGTCCAGTCCACTATTCCAGCTGTGTATCTAATGACTGGAATTGCCCAGGTGTTGATTGCCTTCATGGTATTTCCTCCATTGAGTTTAGACTTTAAGATCTTCTTCACTCTCTTGATGTACTCACCTCTAATCTTTTTCTTGACTTCAGTGTGCTTGATATTGTTAGCTTGAAGGATACCCAAGTATTTGTAGTAATCTTCCTCCTCCAGACTCTTAATGTTATTTTCATGGGGCATCTTGATTCCTTCAGTTTTCACTATTTTTCCTTGTTTAAGATTAAGTGTGGCACATTTGTCCAAGTCAAACTCCATTGCAATATCTTGGCTATATATACAGACAGTGTTCAGCAGCTATTTTATTTCAGATGATGTTTTTTTTTTCCATATAGCCTCAGATCATCCATGTAAAGAAGGTGGGATAGTCTGGCAGATGTTTTTGATGTTTGATAGCCATGTCCTGAGTTATTCAGTATTGTTGACAGAGGAAACAGTGTAATAACAAATAGTAGTGGTGATAATGAATCTCCTTGAAATATTCCTCTCTTGATATTAACCTCTCCCAGTATTTCACCATTGACCTGCAACTGTATCTTCCATTGTGCCATCGATCTTTGCACAAATTTTCTGATGTTTCTACTGACTCCTGTTATTTCTAGGCACTTGATTATCCAGTGATGTGGCAGAGAGTCAAATGCCTTTTTGTAGTCAATCCATGCCACATTCAGGTTGGTCTTCCTTTTCTTGCAGTTTTCCAAGATTATTTTGTCTATTAGGAGTTGATCTTTTGTTCCTCTGGTATTGGGGCAGATTCCCTTCTGCTCAGGTAGAAAGAGATTGTTTTCAACTAGATGCTGTTGTACTGCATCAGCTACCACACCAGTTAGCAATTTGAAAGTTGTTGGTAAGCAGGTAATTGCCCTGTAGTTGCCTGGTGTTGCCCCTTTTTCTGGATTTTTCATTATTAGGTTGGTTTTTCCAGTTGTTACCCACTTTTCAATTTCTCCTCCTTGTAGTTTATTGTTGAACTGCTTGGCAATGAGTGGGTATATAACAGTTAGATGTTTCAACCAAAACCCATGCAGTTCATCTTCACCTGGTGCTGACCAATTTTTGATCTTCCTTGCTCTTTTTTCTACCATTTTTGTTGTTATTACTAGTTCTTTCATTTCAACTTCTCTTTTATTTGCATCCACTTCTTTTAACCAAGACGCTTCCTAGTTGTGTTTCTTTTGGTTATCTCATATCTGCTTCCAGAATTGCACTGTTTCTTCCTTGTCAGATGCTGACTGATTCATTGAATTTTCTCCATTGATGGATTGGTAGAAATGTTTCTGATTGGATTGAAATTGGAGGTTCTGCCTATAATTTGCAATTTGAGATTCGTATCTACTGATTTTCCTGGCTATAGCTGTTATTTGCTGCTTTATTATTTCCAGTGCTTCCTTGAACTTCTTTGTTTCTAAGTGGTATTTCTTGATTAGGTATTCTTTGGTCTTCTTGTTCTTCAGCTTCTTTTCTTTCATCTGTTCTAGCTTGCTTGCATGTGATCTTAATTTGCTGATCTTATTTTCTAGTCTAGAACTGTATGTCACAACGTTTAGCATTTAAAGGGTCGAAGTGCTGCCCCCTTAAGGGTAACCTTCTGGGAGATGTAGTTTAGTTGTTACATGGCTACATCTGTATTCTAATTAGTCACTGGGAGAGACTTGTGTCCTTTATTGCTGGACATCCTGTTACATGCCAGGTTTTTTTATCTCTCTGCATGAGTCCTAGCCATGAGACTAGGCTAGTAGCTCCGTAGCAGCATGTAACATTTACACACATGGGGAAATCCATTATTCTTTTACCTATGTGATGGGTCCAGATTACAACCTGCATTCCAGAAGGAACCTCTGCTGTAACTGTGAGTTATTGACTTGAGGATGCCTGTGAATAAAAGTAATTTTGCATGATCCATCCATTGAGTTTATTCTGCCTGTTTCACGTGGAATTATTATTGTTGTTGTTGTTGTTGTTTTCTTTTTTTTTTCTTCGAAGACTTTTCACTTCTCATCCAAGAAGCTTCTTTTTTTATTAAAAAGTTTTACAATACATTTTTTCTTTAACCAACCAAAAAAAGAAGAAAAAAAACCCTCCCAACCCCCTCCCCCCCACCCTCTTCCCCCTCCCCAACCCTCCCCAACCCCTCCCTCCCTTTCCCCTCCCCCCCTCCCCGCTTCCCAGAGCAAAATACAGGGTATAAAAATACAAACAATCATAATCTAACTTACGCAAACAATCCTAAACTATTTAAACTACCGAACTTTAACTCATAAAAGAAAACTCCAAACATATATATATATATCATATCAATAATTATACAAATACAAAATAATACTTTCTAATCTAATACCAAAACACAGGGTATAAAAATACAAACAATCATGATCTAACTTACGCAAACAATCCTAAACTATTCAAACTATCAAACTTTAACTCATATAGGTAAATTCCAAACATACATATATATATCATATCAATGATTATTCAAATACAAAATAATACCTTCCAATCTGATATCCAATAAAAACAATCTAAAATAAACCAATTTATATCAATTGTCTAAAACTATTCCTCATTCCAACTAAGCTTTAAATTCACATTATCCTAATATGTTATACAACTTAAAATACCATAGATTACTTTCCAAACTTAAGAAATTTTTATATAATCACATCATTCTTATATTCTTATATTCTATTACCTATTCCAATATTACCGATAAAAATATTACAAATTAACTTCAATCACAAAAACCAATTTATATCAATTTTATAAAACTATTCTATCCAACTAAAAGCTTAAAATTTTTCATCCAAATAACAAATCATAACCTACAGAATATCAATAAACACTACTACAAATCTTCCCAATTAACTTTCCATAATCATCTTAGAACTAAAGCAACATGAAATATTACATAATTATTTTATAAGGGTAAAAAATATATCCCCAAATATTTAGTCCTTCTAGCAATTCCAATTCCCATAATCCTTATTACATTATTGTCTCTTACAGTTATGTGACTAAATCTTCAGGCTTGATTCATTCGTCCAGAGGTAACACGCCTCTTCCAATTTCTGGCCTTCTCCAGTGATAATGAAATTTGACCCACTCCTGTATCTTTCACATCTGCCTGCGTTAACCCTTCAGCAACATGCAGGTTCTCTCTGGAACGTTGAGACTCTCTCTCACCTTTTTTCTTTGTAGATTCCAAAGATGGTATGGGGACTGCTTTTAAAACATTACTGTAGAAATCACGTGCCTGAATCTCCGTGGTAAAACAGTACCTCGTACCTTCATAGGTCACCACCATCCCCACTGGTATTTGCCATCTAAACTTAATATCACGTCGTCTCAATTCTTGTGTCAAAAAAGCAAATTCCTTCCTTTTCCTTAAAATCTTTGCAGGGATCTCTTTTAAAATCAGAACTTTTTGCTCAGCAATTACAAAATCAATGTTGTAGGAGGCCTGGATAACTTCATTTCTAATCATTCTCTTTGTAAAATAAACCACCACATCTCTAGGTAATTTCCTTTGTCTTGCGATCCACGAATTAACACGGAAGATTTTATCTATGTCTTGCATTATTTCATCTGCTGGTCGCTTCAACACCCCTTCCAAAGCCTCAGAAACCATTTTCTCCAAATTTTCCTTAGGATTTTCTATTAGGCCTCTGATTCTTAAAGCAAACTCCATCTGAGAATATTGTGTCGAAATCAAATCATAATTCATTTTCTCTATTACATTTTCAGTTTCTGTCATTTTGGCTTCCAATCTAATATCATTTTGAGCAAGATCTTCCACTCTTTCATCCAAAATCTCAATGCCTTTAGCCATGCTTAACATTGCAGATGTGATGTCTGCTCTCATTTCTGTTAATTTCTCTGTAAACTTCTCCTCCAATTTTTTCTCCATTATCTCAACAAATTGCTGCATTTGCTTTTCCATAGTCTCTTGCAACAGATTCTGCAAATCTTTTGCTGTAAAAGCTGATACAGATTCAGATGCAGAGGACAATGAAGTTTTCACCAAAGACTGCTGCCTCAGGGCAGGAACTTTAGAAGATATAGCCGCCATTTTCACCCTCTATTGTTAACTACGCACTTTCACATGCAGATTCAGCAAAGTCCATTGAGTTAAAGATCAAAGCATCATCTTCACCAAAATCTCCTGCTTCGCTCTGCCTGCGTCCTCGTTCTCAAAAGCTCTTTCTTGCTAGCAGGGATGGTTGCGAACACCCTGTTCTGCTCCAAAAAACCCGGAGCAGAGATGCCTTGCAGTCCGGAGCATGCCCAGGCTTCAGGGGGGGCTCAATCCTCAATCCAAGATGCTGCCTACATCTTGCGGATGGGACTTTGCTTGTTTGTGCAGACTGGTTGCTGGCATGCCAAGGCCCAGTACTGGTTGACGGACTGGGGGTTGGGGACCCCTGCTCTAAAATAATACAAATGACCAGTTGTCTGCAAGCAATATAAATCTTTTCACTCCCAACCATCTAGTCAGAGCTGAGGAAGCTTCTTGGATGAGAAGTGAAAAGTCTTCAAAGAAAAAACAAGAAAGTCCAGTTGACTCCTGAAAAAGCACCTTTGGGACTCAAAATTGCAACTGAAATAAATTTGGAAGTGATTCTAAAGTACTCTAGGAATGTGATGGAAAAACAGATGCTTATTTAGTGCACAAAGGGAAACCGAACAACTTTTGGGGAAGTGGATTACAACTCATTTCTAACTGCATGGCCAAAACACTAATCAAGACCTGCCATGATTTTAAGTGAGTGATAGAAAAAAAAGACTCATTTGACTGTACCTATACTAGTGCCTTGCCAAACAAACAAACTGAGTGTCAGAATCCATTTATATTTCATTTCTAACTATCTCTTATGTGCAAAACCCAAATCTCACCCTTCCCTGGATTCTGCCATTCCCAAGGAGGAGAGAGAATAAGCAGGGGGTACCTTTTGTTTATTCCACCTGCCTGCTATCCATCACAATATAATCAATTACTCTCTCACTAGACATTCCCTCTTATCTTGCAGGCAGCTAGGAAAGCAGGTGGAAAGGGAGGAATGAAAGCCTCCAGAATCTGGTTTGTTTCTCTGGATGGAATGTGAGGGGGTGGAAATGATCCTGCTACGAATGGACTTTGTCTCTCATTTCCCACGATGGGCTTACCACCTGGACCTTGGCTGATCTGGAACTGACCGAATGAACTGTGGGGTGAGGTTTGCTTGGGGACACTTTAAAATTATCGATCTGTGAGGGGATTCCTCAGATCATGTCTATTATGCCTGCTATCTCCAATTTCTTAGTAAAAGTTCCTACTTGGAAAACCTTGTCTCCAAAAATCCTTCTTTCTTAAGATGTGGGCTGAAGTGGGTTCTGACACTGAGATTGTTTCTTAAGATTTCTGAATGGTGGAAAAGGTATCTTTTCTACATGACAGAAGGCTCCAAATAACTACTTTGCTATCTGTTCTCACCCTATGCTCCATTTCATCTACTGGTTAAAGAAAAGACAAATATTTGTGCAAAAATAAGGTATATCAAAAGAGTGTATGGATTTCTCAAGCTACTTTCTTTTTACATAGCAATTCATCCATAGTTTTATCTGATTCCTCCACTTTGTTATCTGCCACATGCTGTAGTAATTTAATCCTCTTCAGGCCACATTAGTTTTAAAAACATTGGCATACTGCCAGGATGATGCTTAATAGTCTGACAGCTGTAGAGAATCCCAATATTTCTAATCTTGGATAGCTGGATTATTTATCTTCTCCTATTCCTATGTGTTCTTTTTGTTCCTCTCATTCTGGTGAAAGTGAGTTTCCATAATAATGATGTTCACCTCCTGTTTCTACAAGTTAACAGCTGCCTACTTCCATACACACACACACACACACACACACACACACAGAGAGAGAGAGAGAGAGAGAGAGAGAGAGAGAGAGAGAGAGAGAGAGAGAGAGAGAGAGAGAGAGAGAGAGAGAGAGAGAGAGAGAATTCAATGTTCCAATCATTTTTTTTCATTATGCATATTATATATGGATTTCCCTCAAACATCTGGCCAAGGGCTATTTAATGTTAAGCTATAGTGACTCCCAAATTGACTCCACAATAATAGGAACATTACAAATTGTAAAAGTATATTAAATGATTGAATGCAAATGTTATTTTATTTGAAATGTTTTCTCCCATCCAGAGCCGCTACAATAAAATTTATCAAGAATATATTAAATTCTTCTCTATATTTTAAATGTAAACTGTTTTTTAAAACATAACAATTATCCCACTGTCATTGCAAGGTTAAAATTCTGTTTTTAAAACAATAAAGTCCCATTCCACCTTTTAATGTATAAAATGTATTAGATAAATTATTTTAATCTGGTTAATTAGTTTTCCACTTCCTCAAGCAACACATATGCATATACAGACATAAACATCTGGAACAAATTGGCTCCCCCTAAATTTGGCGCCCTCCAGATGCATTATTAGTATAAACTCTCAACTAAAATAACCGTATTAGCTGAAAATTCTGGAATTTCTACCTGTAGGGAAGAACTGAGAAAAAGAGCTCCAGGAGAAGAGAGGATAAATTCCAAACTTCTGACACCATCCAGATCAAGGAAATGATTGACAGGACCACCAAGGCATGAGCCCCCTGGCCTTACCCAATCCTAGGAAATCCATGTATCCAGGATCTCTTGCACAAAATTATTGTGTACTAGCTTACACCACTGAAATGACTGCTTTAATTTTATTGAACCGAAGAGAAGTGATATAGGGGTCTTTTCATCCATTCTCATTTTCATTTCCTAACATTCTTTGAATACTTCTATGGTTTTTAAGTAACTGAAGTCTAGACTGAAAAGGAACTCCCATATTCTCAATTTTTTTTGTAACTTTAAATCAATCTTGCCTGACCTGTTACATATTTCATTTATCAGAATTCCCAGCAGCTTGGCAGAAGACTGAGATTTTATGACCTGTAGGACTGAAATTGAAAACATCTGGCAGGGTTGGGAAGGCTGATCTAAAATCCTGCAATGGTTCACTATGCAAAATGTCTCTTGAATGTAATATAATTTATTGTTAAATAGAAACAGAAAGAGTTGCACTGTCTGACCTTAGGAAACAGAAATCATGCTTATTAATGTTTAATTGTAACATGCTTAGCATCTTATATCCAACTATTTGCATTCCCCTAGGCAAAAAATGCAATGCCACTATGTTATATGAGTAATGCTTAAAAGATGGAGATACTTTTAGCAAAATTATCCTTACTTGATCCCCTAATGTAGGTGTACAATAAGTATGTACAAAAAGTGTGTACTTTTAGCCACAAGTGCTGGCCATTTTATGTGTGATTACAAAACTAGATTATGAAACCCATGTAATTTTTCAATGCCTTTAACAAAGATCTGAAGATGGCTTGGTTTGTAAATGAATTGTCAATTTACATGTTTGCTATCTGAAATCAGTTAGAGATGCCAGATATTTTCAAGGTGCTTTTCCCTGTGTCTCATTCACAAGAACACCATGAGAAATTGCAGTTTTAAAACTAAGTGTTATTTTATTGTTCTCTTTATTGTCCTCTTGTATATTGCATTGCCAATTCCAGCTGGCAATGGAATATATAACTTGATATACAACAAAGGCATTTGGAATGAGAGAGAAAAAATAAATTCCTCCCAGTATCTTGAAAAGCAAATCAATATATTTGTTTCTGTCTCAAATTTCAAATTTTCTGATGTAAATTAGAGAGTGTGTGAGTGTGCAGGATATCAACAGGAGCAAATCTAATAAAAGAAAAAAGAAGAGTTTCCAAGCTGAATTAAGTAGAGACATATCACACTGTAATTGCCTTTTCCATGTGATGGTTGATCATGAGGAAGCTTATAAAATAGTAATTGCACATCCATACACTTTCTTCCTTTGGATCTTCTTATGAATATTGGCATAGTGAACCTTTCATAAGGCTACAGCTTTATCAAATACATTCCAAATCCTCTTAACATAAATATTTATCAAGCATTAGTTTGTTTATATGGACATTCTACATTCCAATAAACAAAACATGAACATGAAAACTAGTGGCTGAAAAAAACTGAACATCATGCAAGAATACGGGTCAGCAATGAGCTGGCAGTAGATTCTGGTAGAGGTCAATTCGGAACTGCAGCCTAAGCTGCTTGTCTCCCATGTTATCAGAAATCAAAAGGGTGTCCCCTACACAATGTTACGGTTGAATGAAGCATGAACTTCTAAGGTTGAGGATACTTCATTGGCTTAATGGACCATTGATGAATAAACTGAAATGTTTATTATTGCTGTTAGTTTAATGGCAACTAGCAGAGAACATAACAGTCTGGCAGCCAAGTTGAAATAGCTGCCCAGGGCAGAAATCAGCTGGTGAAAGGAAGGGGCCATGCCCTGCAGCTAATCAGAGCTGGGTCTGCTGCTAGATTTGAACAAAGAATTGAAGACCATCTGTTCTAAAGGGCTTAAGCCAGTTCAGATTGGAAAATAGCATTTCAGAAATGGTTTGCTGAAGCTAGCATTTCTCCCTCCCTCCCTCCCTCCCTCTCTCTCTCTCTGTATGTTTAACTTCTCAATCAAATATATAGTTTTGAAATTTCCTACTAGTTTCTCATCCAAACACTAATCATGTCTGATTCTGTCTATCTTCTGAGAACAGTCAAAGTTGCCCTATGCTTTCACTAGACAGAAACTTCTTTTCTGTTCAGTCATTAATACTACTGAGTGTGTTCCAAGTGCAACCCTATTCTATAGCTTTGCTAATAGAAAGACTATTAGCAGAGGTGTCCACTGGGGTTGGTGAGGGGTGTGTTATGTATGGGGTAGGAGCAGCAGCTCTGCAAGAACCACCGGGTGGCGCTGTGCTGTGGCTGGATTGGCTGAAGGGTTTTCGGCGGGAGATTTGGATGGATGGATTGGCCAGAGTGATACCTGACTAGGTATATAAGGGGTCCAGGTAACCCCCTTTGTTCAGTACTGTTAGGCATATGGTGTTAGCCTACAATGTTGGGTTGAAAATATATTAACCATGATGTTATTATGTCTTTAAGATGTTAATTGGCCAATGGGTGTGTAAGTGTTCTCATGGCCATAAGAGGGAGCTAGTAACGTAGCTTCTCTCTCTCTCTCTGAATTCACTGCTCTCTACTATTACTGTTTTTGCTCTGTTACCTGAACTGTGTATTGACCTCTGGACCGGTAAGAAGACTTTGTATTTTGGATTGCTACTTGGACTGTTTGTTTTTGACTGTGCATTTTTGTTCCTACACCACCTCAAAGTAAAATACTTTTTGCTTTTACAACTCGGTGTACTCCTGTGTGTGACTCTTACTGCTCTCAGTACCCTTCCTTATCTGTGCAACTCTTTGGTAGCACAAGGAGACCTCTGCACAACAACTTCCTTAACAAGTACTCGCCTACCACTAATAAAGAGCTGTCATGCGGTACTCATCCATCTCTTCCTTGCCATGCAGTCCAGAACTCACTACACAATAGTGGCGACGAGGGTGGGATGCTGTTTCGCTCAGAGCTGAAGTCACTAGCTAAAGTCACTGGGTCGGAGGAAAGAGTTCTTTCCCGAACCCTTGCCGGAGCAGCATCTTAGACCAGTCAGACCATGGCAAAAATCACTCAGATTCATGAGTTCGACATTCACCGGCCCGAGCAATGGGAATCGCACCTGGGCCAGGTTGAAGGGTACCTGCTCGTCAACAAAATTACTGAGGATCGCATGAAAGCAGCGGCGCTACTGTATATCAGTGGGTCTGACGTCTACGATGTGGCCGTTGGGTTGTTCGCCCTGATGCCCATCACATCCGTTCCCTACCACAACCTCATAAACAAGCTGAATGGGCATTTTATGCCTAAGAGGTCTGAGATGTCCTGGAGGTTCCAGTTTGTCCAGCGGATCCAGAAGCCAAGTGAGTCAACAACTGACTTCATTGCAGATGTGCGACAAGCCACTCGTCTTTGCAAGTTTCCTGACTTAGAAGACCACCTGCGAGATCGTATCACCTTCAGGCTGAATGACATGCGGCTGCAGCAGAAGCTGCTCGCGAAGCCAAAGATGAGACTGCAAGAGGTCTTGGACGAGGTCCAGGCACATGAAGTGGCCAGCGGCGATGGCCAAACAACCCACTGACCCAGCAGCAGCTCTGGGGGATAAGTGCACCAGGAGAGCGCTGCGTACAGTGGAATGGACGAAGACGAGGCAGCAGAGATCAACACGGTAGACCGGAGACTGGCACAACAACAAATAACATGACTGCAGGTAGACCAGGGGGCTCAGCGGAGACCAATGGCATTGCAGAGAGCTGCCAGTGGGGCTAGTGCTGATGCTATTTTGGGAGCCGGAGTGACCAGCCTTAAGTGTGCCAGCTGCGGGGGAAGCCATGCAAGAGTGACCTGCAGATTTCACTCAGCTAAGTGCCGAATCTGCAGGAAGACCGGCCACATCGCTACAGTCTGCCGGAGCTGTCAGAGGAATGAGGACGCATCGCCAAAAGGTACTGGGACACCCCAAAATGTGACCTCCAATGCTGTAGTGAATATTAAGGCTGTTTCCCACTTGGGAGTCCATCGGCTACTCACCCCCAAAATTATGCTGGAGGTCCACTTGCAGGGCATACCCTGTAAGATGGAGCTAGACTCCAGAGCCGCTGTCTCAATAATCTCTGAAGAGACCTTTAAACAAGTGTGTGGCCGGAGCAACTGATGGGCTACCTTAAGACCAACTAACCTAAAACTAACAGACTTCCAGCATGCTCCAGTGAAAATTAAGGGGGAGGCCACACTGTCGGTGAGGTTCAGGGGGTTCTGTGGGGACTTGGATGTTTTGGTAGTTGATGGCAGAAGGACTAGTCTAGTGGGGCCGGACTGTTTCAGCCCTCTGGGCATAGGAATCTCAGGGATCCATAGGGTCCAGACCACGAGCCTCGAATCCATCTGCAAAACATTTGCAGACGTATTCGAGGACAAGCTAGGCACATACATGGGGCTACCCATCAAGTTTAAGCTAAATCCCAACGTTATGCCCATTAGAATCAAACCCCAGAGGGTTCCCTTTGCCCTTAAAGGTAAAATAGAGAGGGAGTTGGACCAGGGGGCGTTAGAGCCCGTGGAAGGGGGTGAATGGGAGACCCCTATAGTTACCCTGCTAAAAGCTAATGGGGAGGTGAGGATCTGCGCTGACTACAAATGCACTGTGAACCGGGCCCTCAATTCGCATGCTTACCCGGTTCCAATGGTCAGCCACATCCTCGCCTCTCTTCAGGGTGGCACCATTTTTGCAAAGCTAGACTTGGTGAAAGCGTATCAGCAGCTCCTGGTTTCCCCAGAGACTGCTGATGCACAAACCATAGTAATGCACAGAGGAGCTTTCAGAGTTAACCGTTTACAGTTCAGCATCTCTGTAGCTCCAGGGATCTTTCAAGAAGTGATGGAGAAAACTCTGAAGGGCATTCCAGGAGTATGCCCTTACTTTGATGATGTCCTCATCGCTGGAAGCTCTGAGGAAGTAAAGGCTGAAAGACTGCAGGCTGTTTTTAACAGATTTCGCTCTGCAGGGCTCAAACTTAAAAAAGACAAGTGCAGCATAGGGGTGACATCTGCTGAGTTCCTGGGGTTCAGAATAGATGCCAAGGGGGTTCATCCTGCTGAATCCAAGGTGAGGGCAACAAAAATGGCCCCCACTGCAAAAAAACAAGGGGGAATTGCAAGCTTTCCTGGGGCTCCTAAATTTTTATCATTCATTTCTTCCACACAAAGCTGCCATTGCTGAGCCTCTGCACAGGCTCCTAGACAAGCAAGCTGCTTGGAAGTGGACAAAGAGTCATGAAAAAAGTTTCAGGGAACTGAAAGAGCTACTGTCCAGTAACTCCACTGTCACCCACTTCATAGAGTCAAAACCTATATGCATCACATGTGATGCATCCCCATACGGAGTGGGTGCTGGACTGAGCCACCTTGAAGACAATGGGGACCAAGTGCCCATTGCCTACTACTCACGCACATTGTCTAGGGCAGAAAGGAACTATGCTCAAATTGACAAGGAGGCCCTTGACCCCCTGGCTGGGGTCAAGAAATTCCATGATTACCTCTATGGCAGAGAATTCACCATATTCATAGATCATAAGCCTCTGTTGGGTTTGTTCACAACAGAAAAACAGACACCTCAAATATTATCACCCAAGATGCTTAGGTGGTCCATATTCCTATCTGCATACTCTTGCAAGTTAGTTCACAAACCTGGGAAAGAGATGGGCCATGCACACGGATTAAGCAGGTTGCCTTTAGACAAGGCTGAACCTGATCCAGCACTGGCAGCCCAGATACTGTCCATTCAGGATCTACCAGAGTGCCCCCTGCAGGCAAAAGACATAGCTGCTGAAACAGCAGCAGACAGAGTCCTAAGCAGAGTGCAGTCTTGGGTAGCCATGGGGTGGCAAGACAAGTCTCCAGGACCTGAATTCCAGGCTTACTTCAATAGGAGGCACGGGTTTTTGGCACACAAGGGCTGCCTGTTATGGGGAAGTAGGGTCATTATTCCCGAAACACTGAGAAACACGGTCATTAAGTCATTACACAAAGGACATCCAGAGATAGTCAGAATGAAAGTGTTAGCAAGAAGTTATCTGTGGTGGCCTGGTCTTGATCAGGCTGTTGAGGAACAGGTTAACAGTTGTTATGACTGCCAAAGGTCCAGACCTGAGATGCCCCATGCACCAGTATTCAAATGGGAAGAGAGACACACTCCATGGTCCAGAGTACACATTGATTACGCAGGCCCCTTCCAGGGACAGTTGTTCTTGGTGGTGGTAGACAGCCACTCTAAGTGGCTAGAAGTGATACCAGTCACTAGCATGACCTCAGCCAAAACCATCCAAGTGCTCAGGGGGCTCTTTGCCACACACGGCCTGCCAGATGTATTAGTCTCAGATAATGGGCCTCAATTCACCTCTGCTAAATTCCAGGCATTCACCAGGGCCAACTTGATTAGGCATGTTACAACGGCACCCTTCTACCCATCGTCTAATGGATTAGCAGAATGCATGGTAAGAACAACCAAGGATGCATTGCGGCGCATCATCAATGGCGACTGGCATCAACGGTTGGCACAGTTCCTGTTAGTGCAACACACTACACCCTGCAGTGCCACAGGCAAGAGTCCAGTGGAACTTTGGTGGGGCCGGAGGCTCATCACCAAATTGGACAGACTGCACCCTGACAGAGTGGCTGCTGAGACTGAGCATCCCAGAGTCTCTAGAGAATTTCTCAATAACGACTTGGTTTGGGCAAGGAACTATGGGCCAGGTCATTTTTGGATTCAGGGGGTGGTGGTTGACCGAACTGGGCCATTGTCCTACATTATTGGGGTGGAGGGGAATCATCAGATCAGGCATCATGTAGATCAAATCAGGAAGCGGGTTCCTGAAGGGTCTCAGGGTGACCAATCACAACAAAGAACAATTGAACAAAATGTGGAAGCCCAGGGACTGGGTCAAGCAGAATATTGGGATCAGGGCTCAACCATGACCGATGATGATTTGTAAGACCAGCAAGGACTGAGATGGTCTATCAGAACCCACAGACCACCGACATATATTGCAGATTATGTGCAATCTTGAACAGGCCCAGAGCCATTCACTGTATATGATTAATTTGTGTTGTGATGTACTATACAAGCCAATTGTATTCTATATGTTTTTTTTTTCCTTTTAAGGGGGAAGGGGTGTTATGTATGGGGTAGGAGCAGCAGCTCTGCAACAACCACCGGGTGGCACTGTGCTGTGGCTGGATTGGCTGAAGGGTTTTCGGCGGGAGATTCAGATGGATGGATTGGCCGGAGTGATACCTGGCTAGGTATATAAGGGGTCCAGGTAACCCCCTTTGTTCAGTATGCGCCTACCACTAATAAAGAGCTGTCATGCAGTACTCATCCATCTCTTCCTTGCCATGCGGTCCAGAACCCACTACACAATAGGGTGGGTGGGTGGAGCAGACAAGGAAGTCAAATAATGAAAGCAGTGTCATTTCACTTTGATGCAGGGCCCAGCTTTCTATTGCTATTGCACACATGTTTGTGTGAAAGGAGTGAGGCTTGCACTGAAGTGTTGGGTCCTATGTATGCCTTTGACTGTTAAGATCCCCCACCCCCCGTTTTCTATTAAATCAGGAGAGAGCTGCACTACTGTAGTAGTAAGAAACAGACTGAAGACTTTTGGCTTTTATGTCCTCAAGGCTGAGGAAGTTACCCTTTGCTTTATTCCTAAACCTTCTATAAAATCTGTTTATCAACACATGGATGGAACATCTGGCCTAATTTGTTTTGCTTCTTTGCCATCTCCTGTTTTTTTTATTGAAAAGTTTTTCAATACATTTTATCTTTAACAAAACAACCCCTCCCCACCCCCACCCCCCCTTCCCAACCCAACCCAGCCCTGCCACCCTCCCCTTCCCGCCTCCCCGACTTCCCAGAGCTGAATACAAGGTATAAAAGTAAAAAACAATCATAAGCTACCATATGCTAACAACAATAAACTATTAGGTCTATCGCACTTTATCTCTTATAAAATGACTACAAGCAATATAAATGTCACATTGATACTTATTTAAATGCTAAATGAAACTTTTTAGTCCCATATTTATTCTGAATGTAATCAATCCATTTTTTCCACTCCAGGATATATCGTTGTTGCGAATGGTCTTTCAAATACGCCGAGATCTTTGCCATTTCTGCCAGGTTAGAAACTTTTAAAGTCTATTCCTCTATAGTCGGCAGTTCTTCCTTCTTCCAATATTGCCCTACTAAAAGTCTTGCTGCCGTAATTAAGTTCAACATCAACTTAGTGTCCACAACAGTAGTATCAGTAATAATACCCAGTAAAAACAATTGCGGACAAAACTTTATCCTTTTCTTAAATATCTTCTGCATATTCCACCAGATTTTAATCCAAAAAGCTTTGACCTTTTTACAAGTCCAAGTCTCCTGTTTTATCTAAATCAGGCCTGTTGAAGAATTGTAGAGAACTCAAGATACCACATACTCTTTCATGTCATTATATTTAATCCTCCCAAATCCGACTATGGGTTTTGGATTTTATTTTCTGATTCATGAGACACCTGTTCCTAATGTGGAAAGCATGAAAGCAAGAACTCAATGAAACTGGGACTAATTATCAACTGCAGATGGAATCAGAATGAAACAATTGTCTCCAAAACTGTTACAGGAGCAAAGAAAGTTGTCATAGTTCTGAAGAATGAAATCCTAATGGACAGGCAGCCAGGCTGCCAGCCAATCATCTCAGCACTTTATGAGATAAACAAACTCTGCTTTAAAAAAACAAAATCTGCAACAGGCATTCATGTTGTTTTCATACTTGCCAATCTCTGTGCAAATTGTCAACTGTTTGCCTGTCAATACACACACACACACACACACACACACACACACACACACACACACACACACACTCTCTCCTTCCCCCCCCCCCTCTCTCTCTCTCAAAAGGTGCCGGAACTCTCATCTTGCCGGGCGCAGGAGGTGGGGGGCGAGCGGTGCTACTGCGGTCATGGGTGCGAGGGATGTTGGTGCCGGGCTGCACCCTGGGGCCAGAGCCGGTGCAGCTTGTGCTGTGGGAGCAGCGGGGCCCGCTCTACATGGCGGGGGTGGGCGGGGTGGGCGGCGGAGGCAGTGCAGGTCAGGCGATGCAGGGCGGCCACTTAGGCATGCAGGGCAAGGTGACGGTGGCACAGGTCCAGCACCAGGTAGGCCACCAGCCTGGCTGACACGGGTGAGCACAAGGAAGGAGTGCACATGGACTCTGCAGAACCCACCTCCCACTCCTTGTCCTCTCTTACTTACCTAGTTGAGATGGTGTAGTTAGGCAGCAGGGAGGGATGCAAAGTTTCCCAGCCAGATCTTTTGGCATGCTCAGCAGCGATTCCTATTGCCTTTCGAAAGCCAATAGTCTTTTGAAAGCCAATAGAGGCAGTAGCATAGCTTGTGCAAAAGCTTTTTGTGTGTGTGCAAAAAAGGGTGCCGGAATGCCATTCTGAGTGTTCTATGAGAAAAAAAGCCCTGCTTTTACGTTTTAATCTTATGATTTTAAAAATATTGTAAGTTGCTCCAAACCTCACCATGTGGATTGCATGCAAATATTATATAATTGGTAAATAAAGGTAGAACATATGTTAAATATACATCAAATGATAATATGCTTCCCTACAAAGTCAATTCTTGCTCAATGACAGACCAATGAGTTAACTCGGAAAGGCAAGAGGAAAATCTAGAAGAGGTCTGTGCAACTTGTAGAAGGGAAAGGCCCACACTGATAAATTAAAAATTTTTGTGGTCTACAAAGGAATGCTGGTGAGCTAATCAATGATTTGGTGACTAGAGGAGCATCTACAGTGTTGGAGTTCGTGGTCATAGTAAGCCATGGAGGCAGTAGGCAACATGACTTTCAGGGCAGTGGTGGTGATTTTATTACTTTTTTAAAAAAGAAAAAGTCTGTGCTCTGTCCAAGGGTGCTTGGTAGGCTGCATGTACAGGCCTGGTCTAGAATTTATTTTGGAGCATTCAACTATCTAGAGCAGGCATGTCAAACCCATTTTGTTTGAGGCAACTTCTTATAAAAGAATTGCCATTAATTTGTTTTAATAAAATAATTTAAATCAATTTTTCACTTGATTTCAAATTAAATGAATTATATTGGTTGACAATGAGATTTTTTTAGTACAATTGCCAAATGCAATAAACTGGTTTTAGGTATATGTGTGCACTAATTATTTCAACACCAATACATTTTAACAACATATTCTATTTGTAAATGAATGCAAATGCAAATTATACATTTTTTGTGCAAAAATAAAACAAAATAACAAATTTAAGAACTGTTATCATTAGTTATCCATAGATAAAAAATAATTCCATCATCCAAAACTTTGTTATACTGCATTTAACGAACAGATGCTTTGGGATTAAAAAAAAAAAAGACTGACCACATTTGATTGTGTATCACCATGGCATTAAAACAAAATTCGAACAGTGTATGAAAAATAAAGGTTCCCTAAACATCTGCTGGCTATATATATACATTTTCCTTGATAGCACTCTATTGCCTTCTTTTTAGCCTTTTTTTCAACTTCTCAGCTTAAAAAAGGCAAGGCACCGGGAGCTGAAAGTTACAGAGACTGTTTAAGCAGGTTGCTAAGCAACCTGTTCACACTTGGCCCTTCTTACCCTCCCACTTTTAAATTAGCCTGTACGGATTGCATTTCCTTCGATTTGAGCCATCTGAAGGCCTGTCGCTGCGATGCATTCTGCTGCTCTGCAACCTGGCTGCCTGAGGAGAATTTGGCTCTCCAGAACACTTTTCTTCAGCTTTGTGTGTGTGTGTGTGTGTGTGTGTGTGTGCAAAAAATGGTGCCGGAACGCCTTTCTGAGCATTCTATGGGGAAAAAAGCCCTGGATATATCATATATAATTGAAGATTGTAATTAGTTGCATTCATGCTGGCATTTCTAGGCCTCTTTCCAACCACACATTGGAATTCTTAAGGCCATGTTTGGTATTTCCCAGCAATCTGTTACTGGAAGGAAAAAGCAATCCCTGCTGCATTACTGATCCCAGAGAAGCATTTGCATGTATGCAGGTATCCTTAGGGTGCTATAGTTATGGATGAGAAATATTGGTTGCAAAGTTGGCATTTCTGGATGTAATACATATATTTTGGACTTATTTTTGTTTCTTTGCATGTTTGATATTTTTAAAAAGGCATATGCTACTGACTACACTTATGCACATATGTAACATCTTTTGCTAGGATACATGATCACTGCTTGTCCAGAATGTGAAAAGTGAAAGATTGTGACTAAACAAAATTTTAATGTACAGATAATACCACCAGAAATTATTTTAGCCTTTTTAATAAATGTTATTGATGTTAAACTCACCATGGAAAACATCATATACTGTTATGTATAAAGGTAAAGGTAAAGGTTCCCCCGCACATGCGTGCTAGTCGTTTCCGACTCTAGGGGCCGGTGCTCATCTCCGTTTCAAAGCCGAAGAGCCAGCGCTTGTCCGAGGACGTCTCCGTGGTCATGTGGCCGGCATGACTAGACGCCAAAGGCGCACGGAACGCTGTTACCTTCCCACCGGAGTGGTCCCTATTTTTCTACTTGCATTTTTTACATGCTTTCGAACTGCTAGGTTGGCAGAAGCTGGGACGAGTAACAGGCGCTCACTCTGTTACGCGGCACTCGGGATTCGACCCGCCAAACTGCCGACCTTCTGATCGACAAGCTCAGCGTCCTAACCCACTGAGCCACCGCGTCCCTACTGTTATGTATATACTAGGTTAATTATTTAAAGACTGAAGTGCAACATAACTAGATTCTAAATAACCTATTTTTTTAAAACACACAACAGTCCAAACAGTAAAAGTAAAGTCCAAATTAAGAATATTTCATTCTTAAGAATTGTTTAATTTAAAGTGGTTTAGTTGTAATAGATGGTTAGATTCAAAATAGTTATCGAGAGTATGTACAAAAGATACTATTTTTTTCTAGCATCAGGTAGATTAGACATATTACATTGAGAAAAATGTTTCTCATTTCTTTCCTTTACCTTTATTGATTTCATTGCAGAGATGTTAACATAGGAAATAGATTATTTTGTTATCTAATTTTACCTTCCAAAAGAGAGAAGTAGATGAAAAATGTGAGGTTCTTTCCTGTTGGCTTTTTAATTAGCTGTTTTAGATTCTAAAAGTTTAGTTCCTAAAGAAGTAACCCTGTAAATAATTTTAATGTCCTCCTCTAGTGCAGGCTCTTTTATGACTCAAGGACTTCAACTCCTATAATTCATGAGCCAGCATGGCTCAGCTTGGAAACCTCTCCCTTTCCCCTCAGCATGGCTGGCTCAGGATTTCTGGGAGTTGAAGTCCATAAGTCATAAAAAAGGGCCAAGATTGCCTAGCCCTGCAATAGGCTTTCAGCGGGAGCTTTTTTTTTTTTTTTTTTTTTGCAAAAAAGGTGCCAGAACGCCATTCTGAGCATATGAGAAAAATGTCCTGATTGTCAAAAACAGTTGCTGGCCAGAAAAAGAAGATATAAGGTAGGTACAAGGAACTGGTATGAGGGGGTCCAAATAACATGGAAAATGAGAGAAATCCAACCCAACTTGTTTATTATGCAGCAATAAAAGAGGATGTATCCAAGTGTTTTTACACAGGGACTGTGCCCATTCCATGGCACATTAGTCTTTTCATACAAATTGTCACATTCTTTGCAAGCAATTATTTAAAGCAATAGAGAAGGAAGGTGCATTTGCACAACACATCAAACCACAAGCAAGCCAAGCAGATTTTAGTTCAGTGAGATGTACCAAATTAGCCTATGTGGTAAGTGTACCACTTAGTGTGTTGAGCCAATCTGGAAAACATTTCAGTGAATCATGATAAGCGTGAACCCAGCTAATTTGGAGCCCATTCGTTTAAGGTACATGGATATTCAAAAGTATCCAGGAGGCTGTAGCAGTTCACTGAATCAGCTGACAGAATCCCACTACCATCAGCTTAGTCATTTACTTGCTGACTTATGTCAATGGAGAAGAAGTGAGGTAAGTTACTCAGATGGTTGTAAACTTCATAAGCATCTATTCAAAATTCTCTGGATGATTGAAGTAGCAACTACAATCACAAGGTGATAGTCACTGGTGGGCTCACTTGTGTTTTACATTTAGCCTAAAACAAACAAACAAAAATGCCATCACTATCACACTAACACTGACTTGTGATAGGAAGCTCTATAAATATAGCTACGCCTTGTCCAAAATCTCTCATATTGGCAGACTTAAAGTAAGGAATTCTATCTTAATTGTTTCCCCTCCCCCCAGGTAAAAAAGAGGGAGGAAAAAATGGTCACCTTTCAGTTCAGCTTTGTGGCGTGGAAAATTTTAAATATAATTTCTGAGCATACCAAGCTATAGCAGAATCACTTAAGCAAGCAAGTAGCCATGTAGCAGAGTTTCAGTTCTGTATAAGGTTTCAAAAGGAAGTTGGCCAGACAGAACTAGCAGAAAGTTGTGGTTTTCCATTTCACAAGTGTAGCATATTTTTGAGTTTGGACTTCTCTGTACCCAATCATATCTTTAACTCATCTGTAGTTCCCCCTTGCTTGAAAATAAATAAGCCATTTCCTCTGTTTCAGGGCCAGGCCCTTGCAATGTTTCTGAACATGTCCTGTGGGCATGATCAAGTTTTACAAACCTTTTTTTATATAAAGTTGAGAGATCAAAGAAAATCTCTTGATACTGAGCAGAGAGAAAAGAAATCTCATTACATTTCATGTAACTGGGAAAGGGGAAACAGGTGTAATATTTCTTATGCATTTTATTATTTTATTTTTATTTATTTATTGGTACCCCACCTTTATTATTTTTACAAATAAGCCCAAGGCACCAAACAAATCCAACACACCTTCATCCTCCTATTTTTCCCATAACAACAACACGGTGAGGTGAGTTGGGCTGAGAGAGAGTGACTGGCCCAAAGTCGGGCCACCCGGCTTTCATAGCTAAGACATGACTAGAACTCCCGGTCTCCCACTTTCTACTCTGGTGCCTTAACCATTAGACCACACTGGCTCTCATTTCTCTCCCTCAGTGGAAGACAGCCAGGTGAAAGATGGTCCAAGCCTAGATGGAACTTATTTTCATGGCAAAATTTATACTTTCCAAAGGAATTTTTGATTCTCACCCCAGTGACAGAACTTGACATGGAAATATCTGTGGCAGCTGACTCTGTGCAAAGGTTGGAAATGGGTTGATATTGTTGGGGAGGGGGCAGAATTCTGCCTAGGCAGCTCAAAGTGAGTGCTCTTAAGGTGGCTGAACAGTGCTTATGTCAGTGGTAATATGACAATTGATCATTTTAAAGTTGCCTGAAAAGAGTGTCATCTCAGAGGACACTCTCCCGGAGACTGACATAATATGACAGTACAAGGAACCTTTGTCCTTTCAGCGGATTCCTTAGCCACGTTTCCATTCAAAACGAGTTTGAAAAAGCTGTTGCCCATTTCTCAAGGTCAGAGATTAGAGCCAGTTGCAAATAGGTTCACCAGCCTTTCCTTGCCTCCCAAACACAAGGCATGTAGATTTACTGAATAAACTAAACCCTAAACACAATCAGTTAAAAAAAGGAAAAACCAGATTTGGATCTCTTGCTGTAACCTAGTGCAGACATTTTAAGCAAACTCATAGAAACCTTCAGAAATGACTTTGCTTGTAAATTAGCAATAGCAACTGCACTTAGACTTATATACTGCTTCACAGTGCTTTACATCCCTCTCTAACCAGCTTACAGAGTCTGCATATTGCCCCCAACAATCTGGGTCCACATTTTACTAACCTCGGAAGGATGGAAGACTGAGTCAACCTTGAGCAGGTGAGAATCGAACTCTTGCAGTCAGCAGAATTAGCCTGCAATACTGCATTCTAACCACTGCACCAGCACAGCTCTTCAAAATAGTGAATTTGTCTAATTGTTTATTTTGTTTTGCATCCATAATCTATGTTCAGAGAAAACCAAAATCTAACTTGTTTGCTTTACTAGAATACTCTTACATCAGTGTTAGGGATTATAAGGAAATATACTAGAAATATTGCTGGGGCAAATTCTCATGTTTCACTGCTAGTAGATTTACAGTAGCATGAATGCCAGACAGAATGAAGCCTGCCATCATTTGTCATTCCTTAAAATTTAAGGATGTAGCCAATAAGATTGTACCCATAATTGGCAATTTATAAAGCATGCAAACTATAAAGGATAGAGGAACTATAAGGATAGAGGAACCACTTATCTGCACTTGCTTTAGATAAGGAAGTGGTTAAAGAATATTGAGAAATAATTATTGTTTATATAATCATTTTTCTAATAGTCTGCAGCCTTTCAATGAAATTCCCAGGAAAATATCAGGAGGCACATCTTTTTGTTTTCTTTTTAGTTTTAAAAGTACAAACTACCAGTAAGGCTACACAGTGATGGATATGTGGGCAGGAGGAAAACAATGGCAGCAATATCTAGAGCTTCGCCAACAGAGTTCAAGTCAAGTTCAACTTTGTAGAAGTTGTCTATATAGATTGTTTGGAAACACAACGAAGATGACTTTTTTCCAAGATGTTTTCTTGATGCTCTCTCAGCCAAACCTTGCTTATCTTACTAGATTGGCTAGGGATTGCCACCTAATTGGATGAATTCTCTGCAATATACCTGCAGGATACAGGAAGGAAGGAAGGAAGGAAGGAAGGAAGGAAGGAAGGAAGGAAGGAAGGAAGGAAGGAAGGAAGGAAGGAAGGAAGGAAGGAGCAATCATATTCACACATATCTGATTATCAATCATATGGAGCCCAAATAAAGCATAATAGATGATCATGCAAACAGTGGAGACCCATGATTAAAGCAATTGAGAAATATCAAGTTATGGGACTTTATATCAATTTTCTGGCTTAGTGCTCTCGCTCTCTCCCTCCCTCCCTCCCTCCCTCCCTCCCTCCCCCCCTCTCTCTCTTTCAATACAGCGAACAACATAATAATTTTAGAATTGCTCATACAATTACATTACACTCATAGAATCAGAGAGCTGGAACAGAAATTGGAAGCCATTTAATTCCACTCTGCTTAGTACAGGTTCTGCTGCTACATTTCAGATAGATAACTATCCAGCTTCTGTTTGAAAAGCTCCAGTGAAATAAAACTTTTATTGATAGACATATATGCCCATCATGTTCTTTCCTTTCAGTTAAAAAAATGTGGTATGATATATGTGGCATAGAATGGGGTAGTATAGAAAATGTGGTATAAATGTGGTAAAAAAGGAACAAGGGATAATGTGTTCATTGTATTGAAACAATCAATCTCTTTTTCTAATGCATGAGTATGATTTTGTTTCTTTTTTTTTTTTTTTTTTTATTGAAAAGTTTTAAAATACAATTTTCCTTTGAAAAACCCCCCTTCCCCCTCCCTCCTCCCCTCCCTACCTCCCCCCTATCTCCCCCCCTCCCCCTCTCCCTCCTCCCTCCCCTGCCTCCCACCCCTCTACTTCCCCTCCTCCCCCCCTCCCCCCCCCCCGACTTCCCAGAGCAAAATACAAGGTATATATCTAAAAAGCAATCATAAACAATCATATACTAACAATTATAAACTCTAAAATCCATCACTCTCTAGCTTATATAGAGTAAACCAATCCTTAACAATACTAAATATGTATAAAGAACTAAAATAAAAGAAAACTAGCATCATTCCCATCTATGTTCTTCCACAATTCACTATTACCTAGACATATTCTCACTTACACATCACAAGCACCTATCCCTATTAACCTCTCTAGCCAAAATAGGCTATAATAGATGGTTCTTACACAAATTAACCCGCATTAACCCACAAAATTTTCTTCCTCTTCCTCTGTAGTAAATTGTCCATTAATTCCAAATTGAACATTCTGTTACCATAGATATCATCCCAAAACTCTTAAAAACACAGCTACCACTTGACTATAAGTATATTGTGGAAGTTCCATAGATTTCTACTGGTCTTATTTTTTAATCTTTTTTGAGCGTTTTAAGGCAGCACGCGTCACCCTCTGTTCTCTAGGATCATCCAAAAGAGTTGCAGCTTGATCTCCTCCTGTATGATTTTGTTTCTTATGTTTGTAAAGAGAGGTCAGAGGTTGACTCTGAGGCCTTAACTTGAGAAAAGAATGTTAACAGGTATATCACAGTGATGTATCTATATGGAAGATAGGATAGGTAGATAATGATCAAAAAGCATTCCTTTCTGAATATTTCTTCCATAAAGCTAAGGAGTGAGTGCAAGCTGCAGGTGTGTTGAGTGACACTGAAACAGCATACAAGGGTATGAATTTAGACTGTGTAACTGTCACATTTGCTGATGGACTCCCTAGAGATCTGATATGGGACCAATAGATTTGGCTGAGTATAGGGACCTTCACGTTTGCTCTGCCTAACTTGTAGATGTGTATGTACATATACATGGCAAAGTGCTAATTAAATTTGACTAATATTCTTGAACCAAATCTGAGCAAATACAAATCTCTGGAACTTCTCATGTTGTAAGACAAAAGAGCAAATACATCAATGCACTGTATCTAGTAGAAATAGGAAGCTTAGACAGGGGAAAAAATATCTGCTTCCATTATTGCATTTTTAGTGATTCCAAAACCTTCCAATTGTAAATGTCCCCCATTACAGAGGCAAATATTATTATTTTCATGTAAATAATTGCTCTAAAGCAGCCTTTATGAAATACTAAATGTCCAAAGGGAAAATGCCTCCATAAACTATCTTTGATAAACACAGGCCATATTGTTTAACAATTTGATTTCATAATGGTTGAAGCTACCAGAAGAGCAAGAACCAGATCTTTGCATCTTTCTCTACTGCTTTACCTGAAGCAGTAAAAGAGGAGAGAATGAGAGAGAGAGAGAGAGAGATCAACTACATGTCAAAGCATCAAGAGTTAAAGTAAACATCAGTCAGAAACAACAACTGTTAATTGCTACTCAAAACTACAGTTTTGATCAATATTAAGGCAATAGTTTTGCTAAGTCAAATCAAGATCAGTAAATAACAAGGAAGCTTTAGAATCTTTATACTAAAATATTATAGGAAAAACCAACAGGGATTAACTTTCTGCTTGCTATTCTGCCTGATGGAGATAAATTGAAAGTATGCAATAGTTTATGACCTTGAGATGGCCTAATAAAAGTTCTGTCTTAATATGGATTATGCATCTTTCTTCTTAAAAAAGGAAATACAAACTTTATCAACTTGGTCTAATTCTTGTTGTGCCATAATCTGTTGCCTTCTTTTAACACCCTCAAATATGATAATAGTCCTCAGATAAAGTGTATCCACTTTCAAAACATGTTTTGCAAATATTAAGAATTCTTGGCTGCCAAAAGTCACCATTCCTGGCACTCCAGATGGCTCATGTGTATCTTTATGTATGCATGGGCGTCTGTAGATTTGTTTTTAAAACACAGCAAAAAGATGCATGGAATGTAGAAACATATCAAAATTTGCCCTGCCAGAGTGGATTATCTGGAAACTTGTATATAAAAGCTCACTTTCATCACAGTTGTCATGTATTCAATTGCAATCCCACTTTTTTCAGTATATTTTGGCAATATGGTTTTATCAGATGTGGGTCTGGTAAGAAACAGATCAACCCAGGTGGGTGGGAAATCTCAGATTAAGTTTGCCTTTTTGCTTTGTGTACATTTCTTGTCTTTCCAGGTCATTTGACAGACTCTGGCCCACCCACTTCTTCTGACCTTAATGTGCAGGCAAGTTTGTTATGCCTCCCAGTTCAATGTATCAGACAGTGAGACTTCACTGTTATTCTTTCACCACAGGCACACTTACCAGCAGAGAGGAGATCCATGGGAACAGACTTCATTTCTTCTGCAACTAGCCAAAAAAGAGAGCACATTGGCAATGTTGGAAAGGAACATTACTTGGAGACAAATATAGTATGTCCAACTGATAATTTATCTGAGTGTGGAGTCTGCTCAGGGCTTAAGTCCCTATTTGAGCAAGGACTTTAATCTTCAAAATTCTGCCATCTTAATATCTTCTCCTGTCAAGGAGTCCCAGACCTCATGCCACCATCACTCTTTTTTCAGCAATATACTATGAGAAGGAATATGATATGTATTCATCTGTTAATTGTATTATCTGTTCACATGTTATTGACATTATTGTTAGTTAAGTTTGAAATGGTTTTAGAACGCTTCGTGAGGTAAATCTCCATTGACAGTTCAGCACACGGCAATTTGACAGCTGTCAAATTGCCGGCAGCTAATACGCAGGCGCAACGTTGACAGCTCCACACGCGGACCCGAGCTGTCAGAAACCAACGCAGACGATTGGCCCTTCCGACGAGCGGGAAAGCAGCGGGTCCAGGGATTGGCGGAACCAACGATCAGCGGACTATATAAGGGAGCTGTAACCCCACTACCTTGCCTTGGTGTACCTCAATAAATCTAAGAAGCTGAACCTGCTGTCTCTGCGTAATCCTTGCCCCACGTACATACTACTGGCGACGAGGGTGGGATCCGGCTTGCTGAGCTGAAGTCACTGAGCTTAGGAAGGTTTCCTTCTGGAGGCTCCGAGCTAGTCACGGGAAGTTGTAACTTCCACCTCAAGCAAGCCGAAGGAGAACCGAGACAGCATGGCAGCTTTCGGCCAGATACGTGAGTTTGACACTCGATTTCCCGAGCGTTGGGAATCACACCTCGGCCAAGTTAAAGGCTACCTGCTGGTCAGCAAGATAACCGACGACCGCGCTAAGGCAGCAGCACTTTTATACCTCAGCGGAACCGCGGTATACGACGTGGCCGTCGGTCTATGCAGCCCAGAGCCGGTCGCGCAGGTGACCTACGCTGAGCTAACAGAAAAGCTCAGCAAGCACTACATGCCAACCCATTCCGAAATCTACTGGAGGGTCCAGTTCGCGAGGCGTCGCCAAAGACCCGGGGAAACGGCAGCAGACTTCGTAGCAGGAGTTAGACAGGCCACCAGATGGTGTCACTTCCCGGACCTGGAGGACCGGATAAGGGACCAACTGGTCATCGGCCTCCGAGACAAGCACCTCCAGAGAAAAATAATGGCGAAACCGTCCCTGAATCTAGCTGAAGTCACTAGGGAGATTCAGGCGTACGAAAACACCCACTCCGAAGACTTTGCCAAGGCCGAAAATAGCCAAACCGGGGCCGTGAACCAAGGGGAAACAGTCCCCAGAGACCAAGGGGAAATAGAAGATCTCACCGACGTGGACGCCATCCACCGTCGATTCGAAAAGCTCCAAACCCGAAAAGCCGACAACAAGGAAGGGCCGAGACCCAAGAACAACAACCGAGAGCCCTGAGTCGCTTGTGCCAGCTGTGGAGGGAACCACATCAGATCCTCCTGCAGATTTAGAAACGCCCGGTGCCACAACTATGGAAAATCGGGGCACATCAAAACAGCATGCAGAAGCCGCAACCGTGGGGAGCTACACGAAGTTGAAGCAACGTCCCCAGGTATGACACCCCGGAGCAGGCAAAAAAGCAGGCCCCCCAGCCACCTAGTACAGGCTATTAACAAAACGGCAGGAGGGGGGGCAGCCACAAGTTAACCCCTAAAGTAAAAATTAAAGCCAAACTACAAGGGGTACCATGTGAACTAGAGGTAGACTCCAGCTCAGCAGTCACCCTCATTTCAGGGCAAACCTTCAAGGAAATTTGTCGCAAAAACAGGAGACAAATTATTTTAAAACCTCCCCAGGTGACCCTAGCGGACTACCAGAAGTCCCCAATACCCCTGAAGGGTCAAGCAAAAATTCTTGTGGAATTAAAAAAATTCCGGGGACCCCTCAACGTCCTAGTGACCCAAGAGAAAAGATCTAACCTAATCAGCCTAGACTGGTTCAGGGCACTAGGCATAGAACTAACAGGCATCAACAGGGTACAGGCCGCAAGCCTCGAAGACGTCTGCAAACAATTTGCAGACGTCTTTGACGGTTCCCTAGGAACTTACACAGGGCCCCCCATCACCCTTAATCTAAGACCAGAGGTACCTCCCATAAGAATCCGAGCCCGAAGGGTCCCGTTCGCCCTCAAACAAAAAAATTGAGGACGAGCTGGACCGCCTTGTAAAAATAGGAGTCCTAGAACCCACCGACGGTGGGACCTGGGAAACCCCTATAGTAACACCTATAAAACGTAACGGCCAAATTAGATTATGTGCCGATTATAAAGCTACTCTAAACCGGGCACTAAACGCACATGCTTACCCGGTCCCCGCGGTGAAAGACGTCCTCTCTTCTATCAGGTCCGGCGCCATCTTTGCCAAACTTGATTTGGCGCAAGCGTATTTGCAGCTTCCAGTAACTCCTGAAACCGCAGATGCGCAAACGATTGTAACTCACCGCGGGGCTTTTAAAGTCAAACGCTTACAATTTGGCATTTCAGCAGCCCCAGGAATCTTCCAAGAAGTAATGGAAAAAACTTTAAAAGGGATTCCTGGGGTATGCCCCTATTTTGACGATGTCCTTATCGCCGGCGAAAATAAAGAAAATTTAGCGGAGCGCCTGTCAGCTGTTCTGACAAGATTCAGAACAGCAGGTCTTAAACTTCACAAGCAGAAATGTCAAATAGGGGTTCCCTCAACAGAATTTTTAGGCTACAAAATAGATGCCCACGGGATCCACCCCACTGACGCCAAAATCAAAGCTATCAAAGCTGCCCCAACACCTAAAAATAAGCAAGAGTTACAAGCGTTCTTAGGACTCTTGAACTTTTATCATGCATTCTTACCACATAAGGCTACTCTAGCCGAACCATTGCACCGCCTCTTAGATAAGGGACGCCCCTGGCTCTGGACATCGGAACACGATGCCAGTTTTAACAAACTCAAAAACGCCCTGTGCCACAGTTCTACAGTTACATTATTCAGGGAAGACCTTCCCCTCTGCATCGCCTGCGATGCATCTCCATACGGTATCGGGGCGGTATTAAGTCATCTCTTAGCCTCAGGGAACAAAAACCTATAGCATTCTATTCTAGGACCCTGACAAAGGCAGAAAGAAATTACGCCCAAATTGACAGGGAGGTGCTAGCCATCGTTGCGGGGGTCAAGAAGTTCCACGACTACCTATACGGTAGAACGTTTACCATATACACCGACCACAAGCCCCTTCTGGGCATTTTCACGTGGAACAAACTAACCCCGCAAATACTTTCACCTAGAATACTACGTTGGTCAACCTTCTTGTCAGCTTATTCATTCCAATTAATCCATAAACCAGGAAAAGAATTAGGACACGCTGACGGGCTCAGCAGACTTCCCCTGCCGGAATTAGACCCAGACCCAGCTCCAGCTGGGCGTATTCTGGCAATCACAGAACTTCCAGATACCCCCCTGACAGCTAAGGACATTTCCTCGGCTACAGCCACTGACAGAATATGCAGCCGAATATATCAATGGGTCTCCACAGGATGGCCAGCCTCGTGCCCGGGGGAGGAATTTAAACCATATTATGCTAGACGACACGAGCTTTCAGCACACCTAGGGTGCCTTCTATGGGGAAACAGGGTGGTAGTTCCCCAAAAGCACAGAGAAAAGACCTTAATAACACTTCATGAGGGCCACCCCGGGATCGTAAAAATGAAAGCCCTAGCAAGAAGCTATGTATGGTGGCCGGACATAGATAGCAACATTGAAAATTATGTCGCGGGCTGTTACCCATGCCAATTGACAAGATCAGCCCCACCTCAAAACACTCCACACAGATGGGAGGCAACAAAGAACCCATGGTCCAGGGTCCATCTGGACTTCGCCGGACCATTCCAGGGGCAAATATTCCTAATAGCAGTAGATAGTTTTTCTAAATGGCTTGAAATTGCCCCAGTCCACAGCACCACCACTACCAACACAATCCAGGCTTTACGGGGGTTTTTTGCTACACACGGCCTCCCTGACACCCTTGTTACTGACAACGGACCCCAATTTACATCTCGCGAATTTCAGATATTCACGAGGGGCAACTCTATTAAACACGTTACATCAGCTCCTTTCCACCCCTCCTCCAATGGGATGGCTGAAGTCATGGTGAGGACCACCAAAGACGCCCTCAGAAAAATTGTACAAGGCAACTGGCATCGCAGACTCTCCCAATACCTTCTCTCCCAGCACACCACACCATGCACCACCACTGGAAAATCACCGGCGGAACTACGATGGGGACGAAGACTAATCACCCGATTGGATAGAATGCACCCAGACAGAGGCAACAGTGAAAGCGAACAACCCCTCCCATCGAGAACTTTTTCCATTGGCCAAACCGTATGGGCCCGTAACTATGCATCAGGACCTAAATGGCTGCAAGGCACCATAATCGACCAAACAGGGCCACTCTCATACATTATACAGACTCAATCCAATGAACACATCCGCAGACACATAGATCAGTTACGGAACCGACAACCCCAAAACATTCAGCCACCAACCCCGCCCCGCACATCACCCCCACAAATAGCAACCGGAACCCGTCAAATCCCCACATTCCACCAACCAGCACCGGGGGAAGGGGAACAAGAAAACGACGGAACTCCAAGACGCTCCAGCCGAAGAAGACGACCACCAACATATTTGCGGGACTATGAATGGCGGGGCAACACACATCAACAGAGGGAGAGGAATTGCACCAGTTCGGGGGAGGGGTAAGGGGTGATATGTATTCATCTGTTAATTGTATTATCTGTTCACATGTTATTGACATTATTGTTAGTTAAGTTTGAAATGGTTTTAGAACGCTTCGTGAGGTAAATCTCCATTGACAGTTCAGCACGCGGCAATTTGACAGCTGTCAAATTGCCGGCAGCTAATACGCAGGCGCAACGTTGACAGCTCCACACGCGGACCCGAGCTGTCAGAAACGAACGCAGATGATTGGCCCATCCGACGAGCGGGAAAGCAGCGGGTCCAGGGATTGGCGGAACCAACGATCAGCGGACTATATAAGGGAGCTGTAACCCCACTACCTTGCCTTGGTGTACCTCAATAAATCTAAGAAGCTGAACCTGCTGTCTCCGCGTAATCCTTGCCCCACGTACATACTAGAATATGTCTCCATCTTACAGGGTTTCCATCCTATTTATCAATAGCTGTTCCATCTAACATATATTGTGTTTTCCGTGACAAGTGTCTGCAATCTGTAGACTTCTAAAGAGAGGCATGGGATATGTGAAAGCAAATGTAACAAGAGTCCTTGTGGAGGATCAGAATAAAGCTTCATACAGTTCATCTTCTTTAGCAACATGTCTCAGTAACATTTCTCCATACGGGTAGATGCCACAGCTTTTCCCCATTATTTGCATCCTAGCACCTGATAAACAGAGGAATGTTGCCTATAACATTTTGTAACCTATATCTGTATTTAGACATCAGTTATACAGCAACATTTTCTTCTGTTTTTCCCCCCAACTTGTCACATCAAATTTGATAAGAAAGAAATATAGAAAAACTATTATCCTTTCACAAGCTATTGATGATCTGGCTGTTTACACAAGCCTTTAGGTCAGGTGAAGAGATGAGCTCTGTTGTTACTGATGGGCTTTTTCTGTGAGTGGGGTTATTATTTATTCTTGGGCACCCAGAGTTCTGTCATGGGTTTTTCAGTTATATGTGTGAGATGAATGGCTATGTCAACTAAATAAGAGCAATACATTTTAGGCTTATATACTACTTCGTAGCACTTTAAAGCACACTGTGGGTGGTTTACAATGTAAGCTTATTTGCATATTATTTCCAACAATCTGGGTTCCCATTTTACCCACCTCGGAAAGATCAAAGGCTGAGTCAATCTTGAGCTGGTCAGGATCGAACTCCAGGCTGTGGGTAAATTTTGCCTGCAATACTACACTTAACCACTGATCTACCAGGCAACTAAAAAAATAATAAATAAAATATATGTTGAGTGCCTGGCATATGGGTTTCTTGCAATTACCTTGGTTATGGGATGGCTAAGAATTGTCTTAAAGTAGCCTATATTCACTATAGGTCATCTTCCCCTATAGGAAAGTACAGCATGTGGCAATGACTTCCTTGTGGTTACTGCTGTTGTTCTGAAAAATAAGAATCAGAAATAACTATGGTGGCTATAGAGTAATGGAGATCAGTATCAAACTTTCTACCACTTCATAACTTTAAAAATACACAACCAAGCAAAATTCTAAAGCACTCTGAAATTGTGATGGAAAAGAAGAAGGCTTTTTTGTTTGGGGGGGGGGATCTTTCCAGAAATTCCAGAGAGATCCAAGCAAGAAGCAGGCATCTCTCCTAACTGGTAAAAAGATACAGATTTCCTCTAGTTGAACTTAACTCCCAGTGACAACTTGGATATGGCAATGCATTTTTTTTAACAATACAGAAGTGGTTTATTATTACCTTCTTCTGGGAGTTTATTTTTTGTTACTATTCAACTCCTAAAGTAGACTAATCCAACAAAAACTTTGAAATTCTATGTCTCACTCCACAAGAATAGCTTTTGCCAGATAGAGAAAGAACTCAATCTGTCCATCTTGGTGGTTATATCTAAATGGCCAAACTATCTTTTTTTTCTGCAACAAAAGTTTTCCATACTGTATAGTTTCACAATCAGTAGCCAAAAGGAGCCACTAGTGCTCATTTATGAAGCAGCCAAAAAGAGCCATTAATGCTCATGGAGGCAGCTAGTTACTTGATAGGATCTAAACCAGGGGTGTCAAACTGCTGGCCCACGGGCCAGATGCATCACACCAAAACCATGCCCACCCAATTGCCGTCAATGGAAAAAAAGTCACAATATGTTGCGACACATCACATGACATCGCAAATTTGACACCCGTGATCTAAACAACAAGTGACAAAAGGATAGAATCCAATACTAAGATGCTCATGGTAGCTGTCAGGACCCACCCCAATCCACATCTTAGGAAAGAAGAACTCTTGAAGACGAGATTGTCCAACAGGAACTTTTACTAAAACATGGTTGACAGTGGATAATGTAGACAGGATCTGGAAACTTGTCTTGCAGGTTGATACTTTTAAAGTGTTCCCGAGTAATAACCCCTCCCCTCAGTCCATTTGTTCAGTACCGGAACAGTCAAGTTTCAGGTGTCAAACTCCTCATGAAAAAGGAGACCCCCAGTACATTTGCAACATTATTACTTCCTCCCCTTCATATTACAGTCAGAGATACAAACCAGAGTTCCCACCTCTCCCTCTTTCTTTGTTCTTAGTTCAAAGGGTTTGTTCCCTGGTCTTTTGTAATGGCCTCTAGGCAGGCTGAATACACAAACATTGCATCTAAGAGATAGAGATGGCTCTTAAAACCCAGCCTTCTCTTCTCCTCCTTGGAAAATGGCAGAATCCAGTAAGGGGTGAGATTTAAATTTGCACAGTTAGAAATGAAATATAAATGGATTTTGACATTCTGCCCTCCCTCTTTTTTATTCAAAAAAAGGCAGGTCCACCTGTGGAAGAAACAAAATATGTTAGCCCGGTTTGTTAGGATATTCTGTATGAAACTTCTTAAGCAACTTGGGTGCTCTAATGTGATGTTTATTGACCCACTCATTTTCCTAGGAGGGGAGGTGTTTCCAAGCTACTAAGTATTGAATTGCTCCATGGTGTTTCCTAGAATCCAGGATTTCTTTTAATTCAAAGTGTTGTTCTCCTTCCACCATGATAGGAGGTGGGGGGGGGTTGTTCATAGGGGTGACTGTTGTTCTCTTTTTAGTAAACTGCAGTGAAAAATTGGGTGTATCTGCCTAAGATTTTTGGGTAATTCTAATTCTACTGTTATGATTCTTTTAATTCAGACATGTCAAACACAAGGCCCGGGGGCCGGATCCGGCCCACGAAGTGGTTTCATGTGGCCCACGAAGCCATCCTGGAAAAAGTGAGGGAATGGCCGCCACTGCCTTGGCCCTGCCCCAGACACCTTCCTTCTGCCAGAGACCCTCAGATCAGTTCCACTCCTGCCCAGGCCCCCAAAGGCACCCTTGATGCAAATGATGTAGAGCTAGCCATGCCCACCTAGTAGGCCATACGCACTCTAGCCATGCCCACCCAGTAGGCCACGCCCAACCTGGCCATACCCACCCAGCCCCCTGAGGGCAACCACAATGCTGATGCGGCCCTCAATGAAATTGAGTTTGATACCTGTTTTAATTGGAAAAGGTCCAATATATTTTGGTCTGAGTTTTTTACAGGGTTGTAACCCACTGAGCGGTGGCTCAGTGGGTTAGGACGCTGAGCTTGTCGATCAGAAGGTCGGCAGTTTGGCGAGTCGAATCCCGAGTGCCGCGTAACAGAGTGAGCGCCTGTTACTCATCCCAGCTTCTGCCAACCTAGCAGTTTGAAAGCACATAAAAATGCAAGTAGAAAAATAGGGACCACTCCGGTGGGAAGGTAACAGCGTTCCGTGCGCCTTTGGCGTCTAGTCATGCCGGCCACATGACCACGGGAGACGTCCTCGGACAAGCGCTGGCTCTTCGGCTTTGAAACGAAGATGAGCACCGGCCCCTAGAGTCGGAAACGACTAGCACGCATGTGCGGGGGAACCTTTACCTTTACCTTTAGGGATTTAAGGTATTTTGTGGATAAATGTACTATCTCTCCCACTCTGAATGGTTTGGGATCGACTTTCTTTTTGTCTGCTTGCACTTTGTATGCTTGTCTAGCTTCGTCTAAAGCTTTCCTAATGATTGGCCAGATGTTTTGTAATTGTGCAATCCATTCCTTCAGTGATGGAATTACCAGTTCGTTTGGGGTTAGTTCTGGCATGGGGTTGAAACTTTGACTGGTAGCTACTTGAAAAGGAGTGTAACCTGTGCTGGAGTGGACTGCATTATTATATGCCACTTCTGCAAAAGGCAGTCCTGATGATTTCCCTTGCAGCCTCTTAGCTGTTGCGCAAATTTGGCAGCTGCCCACATAGCTTTCTATGTCCTTTTTCATAGATGGCCACCAAAATTGCCTTTTAGTTAAGTGTAAGGTTTTTACAAACCCGAAATGTCCTGCTGATTTTGTATCATGGCACAACTGCATGAAATTGATCCTCTGGGTGGCAGGTATGTATAACTTCTCACCAACCCAGGGTAGTCCATCTTTGATTGTGCACACATGTCTATTTTTCTGGAACCATTCATCAGTTTCCAAAGACTTTCAGAATTCTATCCAGGTTTGGCTATCAACCCATGGCTTCATTTTAGCTTGGGTCCTGGTGGTGGCTGGTGCTGCCAGTTGTTGTTCAGGCAAAAGTGGTTTAGAGTCAGTGACCCATGTGCTGTTATATTGGGGCATGCAAGATAATGCATCCGCCAAGAAAATCTTTTTTCCCCCCCCAGTAAGTGTTTGAGAGTGAAACAGAATCAGTGAAAATGTTGGGACCAGTGGGCTTGCTTAGGAGTGAATTTCCTGGGTGTTTTTAGTGCTTCCAAATTTTTGTGGTCTGTCCAGACCTGGAATGGGATTCGCCATGTAAGTAATGACCACCTCACAGCATACGCCTCCTTTTCCACATGGCCCAACATTGTTCTGTGTCCGTGAGTTTCCTGGATATATATGCACATGGTTGCAAAGCCCCCTCATCATTTTCCTGTAATAATACAGCTCCCACCACCACATCGCTCCCTGTCTCACCCTTTTGATTCTCTCCCAGGCCTTACGATCAGCCAAAGGGTCCTCAAACCGCCTCCTCAAGGATGACATGAATCGGTTGAAATCATTGAGTTCTGGGGCATTGGAGTCATGCAGGTTCACCACCCAGTCTGCAGCCAGTCCGTCCAGGGCAGATTGCATGATGTGGATCCAGGCTTTGTCACTGGGGATGTCCCGTCCATATTCTTCCATATGGCTGAGGACTTGGGTTAGGAAAAACCCCAAGCATTGTGGCTCTCCCCTGAATTTCATTTCTAGGGGCAGTAGTCTTTGAATGGATTGGTGTCTGCACAGCGGATGGTATTTCCCCTCATCCTGATCCCCATCTGTGGTTCTGGGGGGGTATTTCTGAGGCAGCAACTCTTTTTCCAGCGGACGGCCCTGGTGTTGCAGGTACCAGAACCCCCCCCCTGTTTCTCCAGTTGCGGTCCCAGGTGCTGCTGCGGCTGCGGTACTCAGGTGTCTCCTCTCTTAGTGAGCTAAGGGTTTTCTTCATCAGGTCAATAGCTTTCTCTAGGATCCCCTCCTCTTCACTGATGCACAGGGAGTTCTCCATCTCTTGCCTCCATTCAGGCTGGTGGCCGCCCTGCCTCAGGGTCACTTTCTTAGATGCCTTTTGCCACTCGCTTTTCCTTTCAATGCCCATTGACCACCCCGCTTTGTGGTCGTGCGTCTCCATCACCTCTTCCCTGGAGGAATATGACGCTTCAGCTTCCGATCGTTGGTGGGGTTTCGTTCAGGGGGAAAACTCCCTTTACATGGGACTTTCCTCTTCCCTTGCCTCATCATTAGACATTGTATTTTTTGCAAAGTCCCCCAGTAAGGTTTTTTCTTCCAGGTTGATTCTTAATGCAGATCCTGTCTAATGTCAGGACCCACCCCAATCCACATCTTAGGAAAGAAGAACTCTTGGAGATGAAATTGTCCAACAGGAACTTTTACTAAAACACGGTTGACAGTGGATAATCTAGACAGGATCTGGAAACTGTCTTGCAGGTCGATACTTTTAAAGTGTCCCCGAGTAAAACCCTCCACGCAGTCCATTTCGTCAATACTGGATCAGTCAAGTTTCAGGTGTCAAATTCCTCATGGGAAAGGAGAGCCCCAGTACATTTGCAATATTATTACTTCCTCCCCTTCACATTCCAGTCAGAGATACAAACCAGAGTTCCCCCCTCTCACTCTCTCTTTGTTCTTCTTAGTTCAAAGGGTTTCTTCCCTGGTCTTTTGTAATGGTCTCCAGGCAGGCTGAATACACAAACCTTGCATCTAAGGGATAGAGATGGCTCTTAACAACCCTGCCTTCTCTTCTCCTCCTTGGAAAATGGCAGAATCTAGTAAGGGGGTGAGATTTAGATTTGCACAGTTAGAAATGAAATATAAATGGATTCTGACGAGTAGCATCTTTTTAAGGAAAGCAGAAGTTCTGTCTTTAAAGAAAAGTAAGTATAGCTATTTTATGCCCAAAGTCTGCTGAGATATGAGATATCAGAAACTGTATGTTCCAATCACAAGTATTAAGGCCAAATATTTTAATTGTTATTGATTTTGTGAAAAAAAATGAAGAGTTATGTTCCTTCTCTTGACAATTCTGAAAACACAGACACATATATAATCTTTCTCTCTCTCTCTCTCTCTCTCTCTCTCACACACACACACACACACACACACACACTTTATTAGCTTTTCAGTTCTCAGAATGGAAATATTTGGAAAGTCTCCTTCTGTCTCACTTGTTTGCATATCCTAAGTCCTTTGAAGATTGGACCCCTTTATCATCTCTTGATACCTCAAGGTGACATTCACAATGAGATCCTTATCAGTATTTTTGATTACAGCATGCACATAGCTGCTGTAAATAGGAAATAAATTTTGTGTAACTCAGGTGCATGGGAAGCAACAATGATGTAAGCCTGCACTGGCAAAAGCTATTTTCATTAAAAACAACAACAACAACAACAACAACAACAACAACAACAACAACAACAAAAATAGCACCAGATAGTCTGGGAGGCACATCTAAGCGCTATTTGAGTGAAACATCTTTTCCACAATTTTAACGTAAGACCTACTCCTTCAAGAAACTAACTAACTTCTCCCAAACTTGCTAGGATTTCCACATCCAGCATTTTATGAGTGGAAACCTTTAGCTTATAAAAATAAATGGGCCCTGTTGGGGATGGGCAATGTTCTCACTTGGTTTCTCAATTTTCCCAACTGTAATTTCAACCCCATCTTCATCAATGACTTGTCAAAACAACAAAATCTGCAGATAGGTTTATGAAATGGTTATGTACAGTATATACATTTTCTGTGAAGCTCGAAAGGGATGCTTTACTTAAAGTTTTGCATGAATTACCCTTTTGAAACTGCTTCACATAGCTAACTGACTCAATAAATGGCATTGCTCCACTTTACCGCATCTGGAAGTTGCAGTAGCCAGAAGAGACAGTGTGCAATTCCTGCATTTGGAAATTGGCCTAAATTTATGCAAACTGCCTCTGTGAGGAAACTCTGTGGCTTGCCTGGTGTGAAGTTTCTTCTCAAGGCAAAATGTAGCTTTCATATAGACCCTTGCATTCTGTATGTAAATTACTTGGATACATTTAATTTTGAAAATGATTTCCTCTCCTCAGTATGTTTTGTGCCGACTGTCCCTGACTTTTAGCATTTTCAATGTGTTTTTGTTTCAGCTACATATTTCTGTGGGTTAAAAAAATACATATTGCAAAACTCTGAAAAATACAGCTTTTTGGCATGCAACTATGAGTTTGCATATTGATTCAGAAGTATGAACTGAGCAGAGAGAGAGAAAGAGAGAAGATTGAGTGCAGCATGAAAATTCCCTTCACTTTAGGGAGTCAGTGCTAAATGAATATCTCACATGTAACAGCAGCAAAATAAAGTCTGGAATATAAACATCATCTGCATTTTCTTACACATCTTCCAGCATTTCTGTTAAAACAAATATATTTCAAGTTGGACATACCGTCGTCCCCAATTCAGGTCTTAGCCTGGTGCCAAAGCCAATGAAGAACACCAGACACAAGGTGCAGGTTTTGTTTCCTTTCATTAAAGTGCTTCAACAAAAAGGGCCCCAGATAGTAAAATGCCAGGACCAAGAAGAAAGGATTCAACAAGCTTTTATACAGTTTTTAAGGTGGGATATAGAAGCATTGTCTAATAGGCATTCTGAAAAATATCTAAAGGGTCTTCTATTGGTTCCATGCCATTCCTTTTTGTAAGTCTTAACTAATAAACAGTTCAAAAGTTATCTAACAAGTATTCTATTGGCTCTATTTCAATCCTATTCCTGAAAGTTAACTAATAAGCATCCTAGAAGACTTTTAGTGAGTCTTCTATTGACTCTGCCTTATCCCTATTCCTTATCTTAGCAATATGTCTTGTTAGAAGTGCCTGACAGTCAGATCTTATTTTATACTTTGAAAGGAGCCCCACCTATCCACACTCCCTTTTCCTTTATCTTTGTTACACAGGCCTTGCAAATACACATCTCCACCCTTCCTTCTGAGTTCATGCCATAGCTTTGCATTTTTACAGCAAATGGTCCATCAACAGCTACCTATCAAGAATTCTCCAAGCTGCCCAAATCATGCAAATATCTGCATTACCACACAAAATGTACTTTCTACAAAAGATCCCTGCATAAACAAACATATAAAAAATATGTGACAGAGAAGGTGATTGTCAGCAAACTGCCCTCACTTTTCATGTGACAGAGAAAGAAAGGCCAAGAATTAGTATCTATTCTTCTTCAGTTCTAATCATGTGGGTGGAAGGAAAATCTGTTTAGGGTTCCTGAATTATTCTTAAGCACAATTAACTCCCACAGATTCTAAACAGAATTACAAGGGATAATGAAATAGTATAAACACATCTCTACTTTTTAAGGGTGGAAACCAAGTGGGAAGCAATCTGTTTTTTACTGAGAATATGAGAATTAGGACTTTTTTTCTACCACTGAGTTGAAATGCTTTCCACCTGTCCATGAATTGGTTGGTAGAAAACTATACCTGCATGAATTTTGCTTGCACCCCTGCCAATACTGATCTCGCCTCTGCCAATCACCTGTCTTCCCTCAAATTTTATGGGTGGCATTTTGTACACCTTGAGGCTACTCTTGGACAGTGTTGGGAAAAAAAGAAAAAATGTATTACTTTAACACTAGCATTGATGGTCCTCATTTAGCTGCTGCCTTATTTAATGACCATTTGCTGGTTTGACCATGATGCAAAGATAATATTGTGACCAATTCTCATATTTAGAACCATAAGCACAATTGTGATTTCATTTATTGACCATTCACTTGACCATCTAGTTGCCCATCCCAATTGTGGTCAGCAAATGAGGCCTACTTGTATTCTATTTTTCAGTGATCTATTAAGTAAGGATAGATATTTCATGTTTAGATATTATCTTTTATCTTCATGATCTTCACTTTGCTGATTGCCACTGATGTTTATCTCCTACTCAGATTTCAATAATAACTTTCAATTTAAAAATTGACAGAAGATATTTACCTATATAAAACAAATGAAATATTGAAAATTGTCTTGTTTAATCCTATTACACTTGTAAATAGACAAGCACTGTATATATAACAAGACATGCAGGAACACTACATTATTGCTGTTGTGCATAATAGAATTTTGAAAGCCTGCCAGAGTTTCTCTCTGTCCCTCTTGTTATAAAGTGAATCAAGGAAGGATTATTTTGAGTTTCTTTCATATGTTGCCTCCTTTCCCAGAAGTGAATTCTCATTTACCTTTTCTTACTGGTTCTTCTACTCTTGTGTTTTGTCAACATTTTCTCTACACTCTTCTACAAGAGTGTATAAAAGACCTGATCGAACAAGATGCAGTTCAGTGCTGAGGAATGTAAGATCCTTTACTGCTTTTATTTTATTCTATTTTTATTTTAACTTTTTAACCCTTTTAACACTGCATTTTAACCTACTTTTAACCCATTTTTAATCTATTTTTAACCCATTTTAACCTATTTTTAAATCTGTTTAACCCTTGTTTGACTTTTTATAATAGTCAAAGACTTTTTATAAAGGATATATACTGGAGAGGCTACCATTGTTTTACCTACATTTTAACGACTCTACAAGCCAGGATTACCAAGAATAGGAAAAAGGAGAAACAGCGTGTTCACTCGGCAGCACAGAGTTCTTCCAAGCCACTGAAGTAGCAGAAAATTTCACTGCAAATAGACAGACTGCTTCAGTAAGTACCGCATCTGTATATGACTCATTGGAATGGGATTTACAAACTGAACTTGAAAGCAAACAGCATATAGAACTTTCTATTCTTCTCACAGAAAATACCTCCCCTCCCTGGAATTCAGCACCCGGTTTTCCTGCACAGGATGGGATGGTAACAAACTTAGTAAGGGAGAATGAAATAGATCTCCTTTCCAGACAATGTTTGCTCACAGCTCAAACCGTAAATTCAATCTATGAACTTTTATCAATTGTCACAAATAAGGTTGACTGCTTGAAAGAGTCTTTTGCAAAGTTTATCAGCAGTCAAACAAACATTGCAGAAGAACCCAGGAGGACACATAATGATAGACATGGGGTGGCTAATGCAGAAATTGAAACTAGAATAGGCTCCTCTCTCCCTTCTATAAACAAGAGAGGAAAGAATATCCACAAAGTAAACAACACTCAATCAGATAGTTCTAGAGGTGACCATTATAACCTCAGTTTACAGACCAACCAGGTTACCTTGCAATTATACAAAAACAGAAGGAATAGAGGACATTGGAGTGATAGAAAAGCTGTTAGGTGGTCTCTGAGCCAGCTGCTCCGCTGCAAGTATACTCAGATTGATTTATTACATGCGGAGTGGTTGCCAGCAAGAAGGCAATGTATGTGAATTTTGTAATCCTACAAGCAGTCCATAATTATTTCAATGTTTTTTAGAATGAAGCACTTCCTGGGCAGTTTTTCAATATTTCCAATACATGAATTCTGCTCAGGGAACCTGCACCCACTCCTAGTTCAATCTCTCCATGAGGGAACTATTGCTTCATTTCCAAGCAGCAACAGACCTCATACTGATAAGTTTGAAGCAGGGGCAGCTGAATCGACCTTGAGAAAGCAGAGAAGCGATCCACAAACTGAGTTACCCACAGTCACTGAATCTGCTGAGGGCATGCCAGAAGAAATGTTGATAAACTTTAACGGTGTATTGCTAGAACCTGAGCAAGCTAATAATACACAGAGACTGGATGGTTGAAGAGAAGAATTGACAACAACTACTCAATCTAATGCATCAAATAACCATTATTATAACTATCTTCCAACAAGTGCCCCTATGGAGAACATGAGCTAACTATATGAAGGCCAGTGCAAAGAAAACACTTTAAAATTTTTAAACATCATGTCATGGAATGTAGCCAGGTGGTATCAATTTAGAGGCCTTAATCACTCTGATCCTTTGAAAGGTAAGGATATTACATTGCTGCAAGAGACTTAGACTGTTGATGAGCTCCTGCTTAATGGCTATTATTTATATAAGCTGGAAGCAAGGCCAGGCAGAGGCCCAGGGAGACTGAAAGGAGGGCTGGGTATATTTATTTCTAGTAACTTGAGAGCAGAGTCCACACTTATTACCCCTTTAAACCATTCAGCTATGGCCCTTCTCCTCAAGTTGAACTTGGTCCTGCTTTTGATAATTAATGTTTATCTCCCTCCTTCACTAAGAAAAGCTGAAACCACTACTGTATAGTTGGAGTTGGAACATTATGTTAATAAACAACTCATGGAACACCCAAATGCCAGGGTCCTACTAGGGGGAGATTTTAATGCCAGATTGGGACCAGATGATTATACATTATTCATGAAACATCATCAATACCCACCATGCCCCCCTCATACAACTCTCTAAAGACATTAGAGCTAACTATGCTGGCCTCTGTCTTGCCAATTTGGCAAATAAATTTAACTTCTTCATATCTAATGGCTCATGGCCTGGTGACTATACTGGAGAGTTTACATTTATGGCAGGGTCCAAACTAGCACCATTGACTACATCTTAACTTCTATAAACTTAGTTCATTATATAGAAACTTTTGAAGTCCTGCCTTACCTAGAAAATGATCATCTACCTCTGTATATATACATGAAGCCCTTTATCAGGCAGATATCCTCCAAGGACCATTTTATCCCTGCAATCTCTACAGCAGGCCTAACAAGATGTCAGGTCAAATGGACCCAATAACTTGATCAGAAGGTAAGGAGAGCCCTAACAGAGAATAATTTTCAAAAAAATCTATGCAGCCTTTATATCAGCCAACCTGACTCAAGACTTATTAGAACTATATAAAAGTTTAGTTTATGAGCTACAACCATTATTAGTATATGACCAAAATTTCTCAGTTAATAGGTCCTTACCACCTCCAAACTATGGTTTGATAAGAATTGCATAGAAGCCAAGAAAGCTCTTAATTTGGCGTACAAGGAGTACACAAGCGAGACTGGATATGGCAATGAAACAATTCTTAAACAGTTACTTATACTCAAAAAACAATTCAATTGATTACATCTGAGAAGAGACAAGACACAAAGTCTTCCTGGGAACAGCTCATCGTGGCAGCAAAGCAAAAGAACTCCTCCTTATTTTGGCGTCTAATAGTTTGCCACTCTGAAAGAATCTATACCCCATTAGACTGTCATATGTCTCCTATAACCTGGGAACTTCATTTTCAGAGAATGTATGAAGACCCCTCAAGTGAGAGTAGAAGGTCTATAATGAAGGATTTACCTTAGTGGCCTCCAGTTTCAGAGTCTGAAATTAAAGCCCCCATTGGCCAACTCAGAATCAGGAAGGTTCCAGGAGCTGACTTTATTTCAGCCAAATTACTAAAGAATAATATGGAGTAGTGGATACCCATCCTGGCAGCACTATTCACCTACATTGACTCCACCTGCCATGTCCCAGAGGATTGGGGCTTGGCAATTGTGGTCCCAATTTATAAAAAGGGAAAGAGAGACAACCCTGCCAATAGGTCTGCTAAATATAATCAGCAAACTCTATACCAAACACCTTCAAGATAAATTAAAGGAGTGGCTGAATCTTGAGAACCTGATTACCGAAGAACAAGCTGGGTTTAGAGAGGGGAGAGGCACCATAGATCAGTGCTTAGTTCTTCATCATTTGATTTTAAAATATGCATCAGATAGACCTGTATCATTATACACTGCCTTTATAGATCTTAAGGCAGCTTTTGACATGGTTACAAGGACTAAGTTATGGGCAAAGCTGGAAGCTGCCTCAATTGATCACAGACTCCTCCATCTGTTACGTGCCTTACATACCAAAACATCCCTCAAGATGAGGTGTAATATGTAAGGGTCTCTCTCAAGATCAGTTGAAACTCAAAAGGGGGTTAAACAGGGGTGCATTTTGCCCCCCCCCTTGCTCTTCAATTTTTACATAAATGATATGGTAAAATGGTTAAATAATCCAAACTACCCCACCACACACACACAAAAAGGTGACTGAAGCATTGCTCTGCTGCTCTATGCAGATGGTGCTGTGATTCTCTCCAGGACTCCAGTTGGCCTTAAAAGAGCCTTGCGAGCCCTTGTCCAGTATTGCAAATATAATAAACTGGACATAAATTATGAGAAAACAAAGGTCATGGCTTTTGCAAAAAGGCTAAAACAGTATGAATGAATGAATGAATGAATGAATGAATGAATGAATGAACCTTTATTATCAAAGTACAACATGTATACAATGAGATTGGCTGAGCCTCCCTTCGTGCCCCCCCCATAACTCACAGTGATAACAAACCCCACCATCTTGTTACACCATGTGAGCTAATTGCACAGCGCGCCGAGCTCACAAGTCTATCATACATAAAGTTATTTGCTGTTCAGGAGCCTGACAGCCTATGGATAGAAACTGTTCTTCAGCCTGTTGGTGCAGCTGGCTATACTTCTATAGCTCCTGCCTGATGGTAGGATAGTAAAGAGGTACCGACCAGGGTGTGAGTCATCCCTGAGAATTTTCCTCGCTCTTCCAAGCTAGCGGGCCCTAGCAACATCATCCAGTGGTGTCAGGGGACAGCCCACAATGTTTTGAGCTGTGTTCACCACCCTCTGTAATATCTTCCTATCCCAGCTGTCAGGCCAGAATACCAAAGCACAATACAGTGCGAAAGGATGCTTTCTATAGTAGACCGGTAAAAGAAGGTCATTAGTCGTTGTTCTACCCTGTTCTTCCACAAGACCCTGAGGAAGTGGAGTCTCTGTTGGGCCTTTCTGGCCACTTGGGTTGTATTGACTTTCCAGGTAAGATCTTCACAGAGGTAGACTCCCAGGAATTTAAAAGATGAGACTCTGCCCACACAGCCCTCCCCCCCTGATGTAAAGTGGGGCAGGTTCCTCTCTTTTCCTCCAGAAGCCTAGCACCATCTCCTTTGTCTTGCCGATGTTCAGGTGCAAGTTGTTCTCTAGACACCATAAGGAAAATTTTTGTACTTCCCCCCTGTACACTGTTTTATCTCCACCTGTAATAAGACCCACTATGGTGATATCATTTGTAAACTTAATGATCACAGTGGATGGGTCGGATGATACACAATCATATGTGTACAGTGAATACAGGTAGGGGCTAAGCACGCAGCCCTGTGGCGAGCCAGTACAAAGCTTCAGGGAAGTGGATGAAACAGACCCGACCCTCACTATTTGTAGGTGGTCCCTCAGAAAGTCTTTAATCCAATCACAGATGGAGGGCGTGGAAATTCACGTCAATCAGCTTTTCAATAAGGATGCTTGGCAGAATAGTGTTGAAAGCCAAGCTATAGTCAATGAAAAGCATCCTGAATGTTCTGTACCAGCCTGCTACCGGCCCTGCAGAAAAGGCAGGGGCAACCCCTTTACAAACGGCAAGAGGCTGGAATAAAGCCTGCCAAATTTATTAACATAAAACAGACACCAACCATGAAACAGGAGCTATGAAACAGGAACTATCCAAGCGGTTGCCTTCAACAAACCAGCCCTCCCACACATTCCCCTTAAATACAGCTCAGGGCGTGACCTCTCTCTGCCTCCTTCTGAGGTGCCCCATTGCCTTCCTCTGTTTACTCCTGATTGACTGCCTCCTGCGTCGGGCGTCCTTGAACAGGGCCAGCTGTGGGTCATCTTCATCCACGCTGTCAGGCTCACACAGCTGGGTCTCCACCAGGTGGGAGGGGCCTGGCTGAGGGCTCTGCGGAGCCTCAAAGCCATCATCAGCAAGCTCTTCAACACCCCCCCTCCTCCTCCTCTGAGTCGTCTGAGCCAACTGCCAAACCCACAGGCTGACCCTGAATCACAACACTATCCCACACCGCAGGGCCCTTCCCCCGGGTCTGCCGATCCGGATGCGGTCGGGATGGAAATTGTTCATGAAAAGCGGTCACCAACGCAGGGGCATGAACGGCGGTCGTGTCTTCCCAGGTGAAGTCCTCTGGTCCGTAACCTTTCCATTCAATCAGGTACTGGAAACGACCTTTCAGCCAACGGGAGTCCCTGATGCTGGCGACCTCGTACTCGGGGGTGCTGCCTCCATCACGAGGTCCTGATGGGGGAGGTTCCACTCGGCGGAGTGGACCGGCCGGTTGCTCGGGGACCAACAGAGACCGATGAAAGACTGGGTGCACGCGCAGGGAACGTGGCAGAGTTAAGTGATAGGCGACCGGATTGATGACAGCCTTGACTGGGAACGGTCCTAAATATTGGTGATCTAACTTTCTCACCGGCCATGTTGATGGTAGGTTCCTGGTGGACAACCAGACCCGATCTCCCACCGATAGTGGAGGCATAGCCCGTCTTGACCGATCAGCAAACCTTTTGTAATCGGCCTTGGCCTTCTCTAACTGACGTCGCACCAATCGATGGATCGCCTGTAACTCTGCCATGAAGTTGTTCGCTGCCGGCTCCAGTGAGTCCACAGGAGAAAGGGGGAAAAACCGGGGGTGATATCCCACATTGGCCAAGAACGGTGTCATCTGTGTGGAGGTGTGCTGCGAATTGTTAAATGCAAACTCAGCTATGGCCAGATAGTCCACCCAATTGTTTTGCTGCAGATTGACGTAGCAGCGCAGATATTGTTCCAGGATACTGATGACCTTCTCGGTTCCCCCGTCAGTTTGAGGATGATGTGCGGACGAGAGGCAAATCTTGATATCCAACGTATGCATCAACTCCTGCCAGAAGCGGGCTGTAAACTGGCCCCCCCTATCAGAGACGATTCTATCAGGGAGGCCGTGCAGCCGAAACACCTGCTAAATGAACATACGACTAGTGGCGCGGGCTGACGGTAAGCCGCGAAAGGGAATGAAGTGCGCCATCTTGGTCAGCATGTCCACCACCACATACACTGTCGTAAAACCAGAGGATGGGGGTAAATCCATCAGAAAGTCCATGGACACAGCCCCCCAGGGTCTTTTGGGTGTCGGCAAGGGCTGTAGTAACCCAGGCGGGGCCCCTGTCGCTGACTTGGCCTGCCTGCATGGGATGCAGGAGGTGACATAGGACTGGACGTCGTGTCGGACTCGGGGCCACCAGAAGGTACGGGAGACCAGGCTCAGGGTCTTGAACAGGCCAAAATGCCCCACTGCCAGGTTATCGTGACACTGGCTGAGGATGAGTCCCCTGAGTGGCCCTCCCGGAACGTAGAGCCGGTCACGATAATACAATAGTCCATCCGTGACCATCCAAGGAGAATCTGGCCCCACCTCCTCCTTCCGCTGAGCCACCCACACCTCCTGCTGCTGTGCCTCCCAGATCCAAGCCCGTATATCAACCAGCTCCCGCACCGCAGCAAAAGACTCGACGGGGATCACTGTCCTGGGCAGAAACTTGTCTTCCACTCGGGAATATTCGGGCTTCCTGGACAGAGCATCCACTCTTTGATTGTGCCCGCTAGGTATGTACCGAACTCGGAAGTCGAACCTCGCAAAGAAAAGAGACCACCGGATCTGGCGTTGGTTCAAATTCCGAGCGGTCTGCAGGCTTTCCAAATTCTTATGGTCTGTCCGGACCTCGATTTGATGCCACGCTCCCTCCAGATGATGCCTCCAGGCCTCGAACACCACTTTGATGGCCAGCAGCTCCTTCTCCCAGATTGTATAATTGCGCTCCGAAGGGTTCAGTTTTCGTGAATGGTACATGCAAGGGAAGAGGGTACCGCTGAGCATCGTTGCCTGGAGTAACACCGCCCCAATGGCAATGTCGGAGGCGTCCGCCTCCACGACAAATGGCCATTGCGGGTCAGGATGCTTCAAGATGGGCTCCTTCATGAAGGCTTCCTTCAAAGTCTGGAAAGCCCGTTGTTCTGGAGCGTTCCACTGGAACCGAGTCTTCTTCTGCAGGAGCCGGGTGAGGGGGGCTGTCAAGGCAGCAAACCCAGGGATGAAAGTTCGGTAATAGTTGGCGAACCCAAGAAGTCACTGAACATCCTTCACGCGACGCGGGGGTTGCCAACTCTGCAAAGACTCAACCTTACTCAGCTCCATGGCGATGCCCTCAGGAGAAATGCAGTGACCCAGGAAATCGATGTTCACCCGGTAGAACTGGCACTTCTCCAACTTGGCAAACAGCCGATGTTCTCGGAGGCGCTGCAGGACCTGATGGAGATGCTGATGGTGCACCTCACGCGACGGGGAGTAGATCAGGATGTCGTCCAAGTAGATCACGACAAACTGATCCAACAAATCCCGGAAAATGTCGTTCATGAAATGCTGAAACACGGCGGGGGCATTGGTCAGGCCAAACGGCATCACCGTGTACTCAAAATGTGCATAGCGAGTACCAAACGCCATCTTCCACTCATCACCTGGCCGAACCCTGACGAGGTTATAAGCTCCACGCAGGTCCAGTTTCATGAAGATCTTAGCCTCCCGGAGTCGGTCCAAGAGTTCGGGGATGAGGGGCAGCGGGTAACAATTGCGCACCGTGATGGCGTTGAGTTTCCTATAATCGCAGCAAAGCCGCAATTCTCCCGACTTCTTTTTGACGAAGAGCACAGATGCAGACACTGCCGAGGACGAGGGCCGGATGAAACCGCGAGCCAAATTCTTCTCCAGAAAGTCCCGCAATGCAGCCAACTCAGGGTCCGACATGGAGTACAAACGCCCCACTGGGAGAGGCGCATCAGGGACTAAATCAATGGGGCAGTCATAGGGCCTGTGCGGGGGTAATTGATCCACCTCTGTCTTGCTGAACACATCAGCAAAGTCAGACAGTTCAGGAGGCAAGGAAACCCCTGGGGAACCCTCCACCTGGCCGGCACAGATATGGCGGGAGTGGTCCACGCACTGCAAGCTTGGGAAGGTGACAAAGTTCTGTGACCAGTAGATCTGTGGGTCATGCGCCCAGAGCCACGCCAGTCCCAAGACCACGGGGAAATGCAGATCTGAGGTGATATAGAACTGGATGGCCTCCACATGGGAACTGATGGCCATACATAATGGTTGCATGGCGGCCGTAATTGGCCCAGACAGGAGCACTTGACCATCGATAGTCTCCACTAACATGGGCGGATCTACCGAGCACTGGGGAACAGCCCATTTGGCCACAAATACTGAGTCCATAAAATTTGTGGTGGCCCCAGAGTCAATTAAGGCATGGACTGGAATCCCCTCTGGCTTACCAGGAAGGATCAGACGTGCCTCCAATATCAGATGCTGTGGAGGTCCACAGGCAGCATCAGAAAGACGTCGCTCAGTGTTGTTGTGGGACGCCCGATCTATCACACCGTCTAGATCGGGCTCGGGGCATTTCCCGACAGAAAAGTAGGGGACTTTCTCAGGGCAGACTCGGTCACTGATGCCCGCTGTCGCTTCTTTGGGCAAAAAGCAGCCAAATGTCCAGGGTCCGCACAGTAAAAACACAACCCCCTTGATCGTCGTCTGTTCATTTCAGTCACCGATAGACGAGACCTGGCGGCACCCAGCTCCATTGGCTCCTCCCTTTGAACTGGGGGCTCACGCACAACAGGGGCTGCAGGGGTCTGTGGGGTGGCACGGCGACTCCTTTGCTGCTGCAACCGAGCATCGATCCGCAGGCAGATGGATCAGCCCATTCAGGTCTGAGGGAATATCCACACGGGCCAGCTCATCCAACATCTCCTCCGACAATCCATCCTGGAAGGCATCCACGAGCGCAGCCTCATTCCAGGCGGAATCCTGGCTAAGCAGCCGAAAATCGCTGATATAGCCCTGTAGGGGGCGTTGACCCTGCCTCAGAGCTTTCAGGTGACGAGTAGCAGTCTGCATCTTTATAGGGTCCTCATACATCAGACGCATATGATCACAAAACCCCACAAAGTTGTCCAACAATAGACTAGGTTGAGCCAGCAGAGGCGTGCCCCAACGAGCTGCATCACCCGAAAGAAGGCTTAACACAAACCCCACCTTATCCCGGTCAGTGGGGAAATCAGCTGCTCTCACGCTGATAAAGAGCTGGCATTGTCCCAGGAAAGCAGGAAACAGTTCTGGATTGCCAGTAAATTTATCCGGCATTGCAACTTGGCATTTTCTCCTGGGTGGGGGTGATGGTGGGGGTGCAGCATGGACCTGAGCTTGCAGTTGAGCCACCTGTGCTGCCAGCAAAGTGAGTTGCTGGGTGAGCTGGGCATTCTCAGCACATAGCTGCTCCATAATAATAGTAAGGGGTGGGAGGCTGAAGGCAAACTGTTCTGTACCAGCCTGCTACCGGCCCTGCAGAAAAGGCAGGGACAACCCCTTTACAAACGGTAAGAGGCTGGAATAAAGCCTGCCAAATTTATTAACATAAAACAGACACCAACCATGAAACAGGAGCTATGAAACAGGAACTATCCAAGCGGTTGCCTTCAACAAACCAGCCCTCCCACACATTCCCCTTAAATACAGTTCAGGGCGTGGCCTCTCTCTGCCTCCTTCCGAGGTGCCCCATTGCCTTCCTCTGTTTACTCCTGATTGACTGCCTCTTGCATCGGGCGTCCTTGAACAGGGCCAGCTGTGGGTCATCTTCATCCACGCTGTCAGGCTCACACAGCTGGGTCTGCGTCATGACCAGATGAGAGGGGCCTGGCTGGGGGCTCTCATCAAGCTGTCCAATCCCCTCAGCAAGCTCTTCAACACCCCCCTCCTCCTCCTCTGAGTCATCCGACCCAACTGCCGAACCCACAGGCTGACCCTGAATCACAACAGTACCCTATCCTAGCCGCAGCTAGGAAAGTATTACAGACGGTGGTGAGCACAGCACAAGACATTGTGGGCTGTCCCCTGACACCACTGAATGACATCGCCAGGGCTCGTTGCCTTGGAAGAGTGAGGAAAATTCTCAGGGATGACTCACACCCTGGATGGTATCTCTTTACCCTCCTACCATCGGGTAGGAGATATAGGAGTATAGCCAGCTGTACCAACAGGCTGAAAAACAGCTTTTATCCATGGGCTGTTAGGCTTTTGAATGGGATATAATCTCTGTGAACTTATGCAGAATTGACTTGGGAGGCCGGTGTGTGGTGTAGTTGGTTCACATGGTGTGGTAGGATGGAGGGTTTGTTGTCACTGTGTGTTGCGGGGAGGGAGCACGGGGGAAGGCTCAACTAATCTCAATGTACACATGTTGTACTTTGACAATAAAGGTTTATTATTATTATTATTAGAAGAACAGACAACTCTTATGATTTTAATTCTTTCAGATTATAATCTCTACAACTTGGACTGTAGCAAAATATTGTCCAGCAGTAATGGAAATGAGGTACCAAACTAGAGCAAGATCTTCCATATTTATTTTATTTACTGGCTTATTTATTAATCAAATTTATTCAAATTTACATGGCTGCCGAAATTTATGTGGCCACAAATGTCACAAACAAGTGATTCTGGATAGCATACAGTAAGTCTATCACACAATTGACATATAAAAAACTATTTTTATTAAAAATATTTATAATTCACTTTATTTCCTGGTCACCTTAATGTCATTCAATGTTCATTTGTAAACTATTTTAGTGGTATAGTTTACACGCATATGTGCATTACATATACATTTCACTAAATGCATCACATCATTGTTGTGCATTCTACACCTTTTCCCCATAGCTGCAAGCAAAGTTAGAGATTATAATGAAGAGATTCAATTGGGTGATGAGTGAGTGTCTGGACCAAGCAAAACAAACTTTGCGTCAAAGGGTATTTTTTTAAAAAAAAATTTTTTATTGCTTTTATATAAACATATATTTAAACAAAAAAAATACACATAAAAAACAAGACATGACATAAACAATACAATCAACAACAAAAATACAAAAAGAATACTTAACTTCCATTATTCCTAATCTTTCTAATCATTTTCAGGTGACTTCCTCGAATCCCCCCTATCTGCGTTTCTTCGTTAATCCTCATTAGCAATTTCTATTTCATAATTTTAAATCATATTTAATATCTACCTATATTTAATTTCTTATCATTTAACAATCATTATTTCATATTATCCTTAATACTAAACATTAAATTCTAAAACTACAACCTATAAACACCTCCAAGTCCATTTCAAACTAGTTGGTATAGCAATATTTCTTCAAATAATCCTTGAATTTTTTTCCAATCTTCTTCCACCGACTCTTCTCCCTGGTCACGGATTTTCCCTGTCAGTTCAGCGAGTTCCATATAGTCCATCATTTTCATCTGCCATTCTTCCACCGTTGGTATTTCTTGTGTCTTCCAATTCTTAGCTATCAAAATTCTCGCCGCTGTTGTGGCATACAGAAAGAAAGTAACATCTTTTTTGGGAATTTCTTTTCCGACTATACCCAATAAGAAGGCTTCTGGTTTCTTAATACGGTAAATGTATTTTTCAAAACTTTCTTTAATTCATTATAAATCTTTTCCCAGAAGTCTTTTACTATGGGGCAAGTCCACCACATGTGGTAAAAGGTTCCTTCTACAGCTTTACATTTCCAGCATTTATTATCATATGTATGATAAATTTTAGCAAGTTTAACCGGTGTTAAATACCACCTATACATCATCTTCACCATATTTTCTTTCAAAACATTACATGCTGTGAACTTAGTACCCTTTTTCCACATCCTCTCCCAGTCCTCCATCATAATGTTATGCCCCACATCATTAGCCCAATCAATCATCACTGATTTCACTTGTTCATCTTCTGTGTGCCACTCCAGCAATAAATTATACATCTTGGAAAGATTCTTTAATTTTGTATCTATCAGTAACTTTTCCAATTTGGATTTCTCTATTTGAAAACCTCTTTTTTATCCATTTTATACACTTCGTTCATTTGGTAATATTGAAACCAATCATCAACATTATCTTTCAACTGCTCATATGTTTTTATCTTAAATTGGTCTCCTTCTTGTACCAATATATCCTTATATTTCAGCCACTTGGTTTCCATATTTGACCTTTTCTGAGTCTTAGCCTCTAGTGGCGAAATCCACCTGGGTGTTTTACTTTCTAACAGGTCTTTATATCTCATCCACACATTAATCAATGACTTTCTAATTATATGATTTTTAAAGCCTTTAAAGCTTTAAAGCATGCCATCCAAATACATTGTCAAAACCTTCCAAATCTAATACATCTGTATTCTCTAACACAAACCAATCTCTCAACCAGCAAAAAGCAGCAGCTTCAAAATAATGTTTCAAATCTGGCAGGGAGAAGCCCCCTCTATCTTTTGAATCTGTTAATAACTTGAACTTAATTCTAGGTTTTTTCCCGTGCCAGATAAATTTCGATAATACCTTTTGCCATTTTTTAAAACAATTCAACTTTTCAATAATTGGAAGTACTTGAAATAGAAACAACATTTTTGGCAATACATTCATCTTAACAACTGAGATTCGGCCCATCAAAGACAATTTCAAATTTGTCCAGATATCTAGATCTCTCTTAATTTCATTCCACATTTTGTCATAATTATCTTTATACAAATTCAAATTTTTGCCGTCATATTTACACCCAGATACTTCACCTTTTTTACAAACATCAAACCAGTGGCTTCCTGTAACTTATTTTTTTCCTCTAATGACAGGTTTTTCCCTAAAACTTTGGTTTTACTCTTATTCAATTTAAAACCTGCAACATCTCCGAACTCTTGTATTATTTCCCGTGCTTTAATTGCACTGGTCTCTGGATCTTGTAATGTTAACACCAAATCATCAGCAAAGGCTTTTAGCTTATTTATTTATTTATTTATTTATTTATTTATTTGTTTTTATAAACCGCCCTTCTCCCGAGGGACTCGGGGCGGTGTACAGAATAAGGTAGGCATACAGAATGAACAATAGTGAAAAAAACAATAGTAAGATACAAACTGGGACCCCAATTAGAGCTATCAGGCCAGGCCGGACTGCTGGAACAGGTAAGTTTTTAATTCGCGCCGGAAGGTGCGGAGGTCGGGGGCCATCCGGATTTCGGTTGGTAAGCTGTTCCAGAGGGCTGGCGCACCCATTGAGAATGCCCTCCCCCTGGGGGCCACCAGCCGACATTCCTTGAGCGGTGGCACCCTGAGGAGGCCCTCTCTGTGGGAGCGCACAGGACGGTGGGGTGCTGACATTGGCAGAAGGTGCTCCCGTAGGTAGTCCGGACCCATGCCATGTAGGGCTTTGTATGTCATTGTTAGCACCTTGAACTTCACACGGAAGGCAACTGGAAGCCAGTGCAGCGCACGGAGGAGAGGTGTGATATGGGAGTATCGGGAGGCTCCCAAGAGTGTCCGTGCCGCTGCACTTTGCACCAGTTGAAGCTTCCGAGTGGATCTCAAGGGCAGCCCCATGTAGAGAGCGTTACAATAGTCTAGGCGAGAGGTCACAAGAGCATGGGTGACTGTACGTAAGGCATCCAGGTCCAGATAAGGCCGTAATTGGCGAACTAGTCGAACCCGGGAGAAGGCCCCCTTGGTCACAGCTCCTATGTGATCTTCCAGGGAGAGCTGCGAGTCAAGGAGGACACCCAGGTTGCGGGCCCTATCAACAGGGGGTAGTAACTTGTCTCCGATGTTAAGGGATGGGATGTTCTTATATTGTTTCGAACCCACTACAATCCCTTTCACACCTTCCTCTTTCCTTATCATATTCAGCAAGACTTCCAGAACTGTAATAAACAACAGAGGGGAGAGTGGGCACCCTTGCCTGGTACCCTTTTCAATTCTAATTTCCTCTGACACCACATTATTAACTATGATTTTTGCTTTTTGCTCAGAATAGATTGCATTTAAACCATTCATAAAACTCTGCCCAACCTCCATATTTTCAAAATTCTTTTTTTATTATTATTATTTTTCTTTTTTTTAATTGAAAAGTTTTACAATACATTTTTGAATACAAACCCCCCCTCCCTCCCCTCCCCTCCCCCCTCCCCGACTTCCCAGAGCTGAATACAGGGTATAAATATACAAACAAACATAATCTAAAATATGCTAACAACAATAAAACATTAAATTCTATCGCACTTTAACTTGCCATCGTCAAAATATTAATAAAAACTACTAACTAGTTATACATCATATAGATCCACTACTTATTCAAATGCTAAATGAAACTTTTTAGTCCCATATTTATTCTGAATATAATCAATCCATCTCCTCCATTCCACAATATATCTCTGTTGCGATTGGTCTTTCAAATACGCTGAAATCTCTGCCATCTCCGCCAAGTTAGAAACTTTTAAAGTCCACTCTTCTATAGTCGGCAGTTCTTCCTTCTTCCAATATTGCGCTACTAAAAGTCTCGCTGCCATAATTAAATTCAACATCAAGTTAATATCTATAACAGTAGTATCTGTAATAATACCCAATAAAAACAATTGTGGAGAAAACTTTATCCTTTTCTTAAATATCTTTTGCATATTCCACCAAATTTTAATCCAAAAAGCTTTAACCTTTTTACAAGTCCACCATATATGAAAATACGTTGCATCCTCACAACCACACCTCCCAACATTTGGGCTGGCAATTCGGATACATACTTGCTATTTTTTTAGGATCTAAGTGCCACCTATAAAACATTTTATAAAAATTCTCTCTTAAATTTTGGGCCTGTGTGAATTTCACATTTCTAACCCAGATCTTTTCCCAAGTATCCATTGTTATAACTTCTTGAAAATTTTGAGCCCACTTTATCATACAGTCTTTAACGAGTTCCATTTCTGAATCAATTTCTATCAATGCATTATATATCCTCTTTATATGTGCTTGTCCTTGATCTCTAATTTGCTTTACCAACATATTTTCAAAATTCTTCTTCATAAAACTCCAAGAAATGTTGTCAAAGGCCTTCTCCGCATCAATAAACATTAATATAGCCTTACAGTTCTTTTTGGCCTCTAACCTTTCCAAAATATCTACTATATTCCTAATGTTATCCTTCATATGTCTACCAGGTAAAAAACCTGCTTGATCATGATGAATAAGATCTTGAAGGACCTTCTTCAATCTTGTAGCCAAGATATTTGCGAAAATTTTGTAATCCACATTTAACAAGAGATTGGGCGGTAATTCTTTACTTGAGCTCTGTCTGTATCTGGTTTGGGTATCAGCGTAATAAATGCTTCTCTCCAGGTCTCAGGTGCCTTAGCCCCCTCTAGTAATTCATTGCATACTTCCATCAGTGGCAGAATCAGCCAGTCTTTCAATGTTTTATAATATTTTGCTGTCAATCCGTCAGGTCCTGGTGCCTTGCCAATTTGCATTTGATTAATTGCTGCTTCCAATTCTTGTCTTGTAATCCGGTAATTGAGTAGGGTCCTTTTCTCTTCAGGAATTTTCTGCCATCCATATTTGTCCAATAACTGTTCTGTTTTAATTAAGTCCTCTTTTTCTTTCTTATATAGCTGCTTATAATATTTCTGAAAACATTTCCTAATTTCTGCAGGGTTCTCAATAGTCTTTTCCTCTTGCGTTATCATAGTTATTGTACTTTGTTTCTGTCTCTTTTTCAACTGCCAAGCTAGTAACTTGCCACATTTATTTGCCGATTCAAAAGACCTTTGCTTCATCATTTTTATTTTCCATTCAATTTCTTGATTAATTATCTGAGAGAATTGTGATTGAAGGGCTTTTATTTCTTTTTGAACCTGTTGATTCTTTAGATTACTCCTCAATTTTTTCTCTTTCAATTGGTTCAAAATGATATCTTTCTTTTCATTTTGAGCCTTCTTCCTTATTACATTCTGTTGAATCAAAAAACCTCTCATGGCCGCCTTACTTGCGTCCCAAATGACCCTTTTTTCTACCTCAGTATTCAAATTTATCTCAAAATAGTCTCTTATGGTTTTTTGGGCCTTCTCAACAATCTGTTCACTTCTCAGCAAGGCATCATTCATTCTCCATCTAAACGAACCCTGTAGAAACAGTTTTAATTCCAGCAGCACAGCATTATGGTCAGAACAAGTCTTTGGGCAAATCTCTGATTTGTTTATTCTCGTGGCCAAATCTCTTGTTGTCCATATATAATCGAGACGGGAACATGATTTATTTGCATCAGAGAAAAACGTGAAGTCTTTCTCTAATGGGTTTTTCAATCTCCAAGTATCAATTATATCAAAATTATCCATCATTTCAAAGAAAGTCTTTGGTAGTCTTCCATCATTAGAAATCTTCTGTCTTTGTGATCTATCCATCAATGTGGAGACTACTCCATTCAAATCTCCCATCAAAATTATCTTATAATCCATATAATCCAAAAGTACATCGTGTATCTTCTTGTAAAATTCAGCCTTACCTTCATTTGGTGCGTAAATTCCAAGCATGAGCAACTTATCGCCTTGTGCTGTTATTTCAACTGCAAGATATCTTCCCTCCTCATCTTTAAACAATAATTTTGCTTCAAATTTCTCTTTAACATACATCACTACTCCTCGTTTTTTAACTTTGTCTGCTGAAATAAATTCTTGACCTAATCTTTTATTTTGCAAGATTTTTCTATGAGTTCTCATCACATGTGTTTCTTGTAGGCATATCATATCCAAATTCTGTTTTTGCAACACGTGATAGATTCGGTTTCTTTTAGGTTTCGAATTTAAACCATTCACATTCCATGATAAAATTCTTAGTGCCATATTGTTTTACTGTACTGCTCTTGGCTTAGCTCCTGCCCCGGCTGCTAGCAGCCCTACGTCGAAAAGAGGTGGTAATTCCAGTTATGGACGAGGTCTTGCTCCTGCTTCCAATTCGAGATCTTTTACATTCTTCTCCAGAAATCTTTCCTTCTCTCCCAATGTTTGAATTCGAATCTTCTTCTGTTGATATTTAAAATATAATCCTTCGGGGAATTCCCAACGAAAATAGATCCTTTTATTTCTTAAGGCACTAACCAAATCTGTGTATTTGCTTCTTAAATCCAAGAAAAATTTTGGGATATCCTTAAAAAGGACCACCTGTTGCTCTTGGACTTTCAAATTCTTTTGATAGTGAAGTCCCAAAATTTTATCTCTTTGTTCTTTAGTTTGAAAAACCACCATACAATCACTTATAAATTTCGAATCTCTCTTCTTTGGTTTCGCTCCAAATCTATAGGCCTTCACTATTATTGTTTCCAATTCTTCTTTTGTCAAATCCCATGATGCTTCAAATTCCTGGATTATTGTTGCCTTTAAGTTATCTTGTTCTATTTCAGGAAACCCTCGAATTCTTAAGTTCATTTCCCTCTCCTTCATCTGCAGGAAAGCAATTGCTACCTGGGCTTGGTGCTGTTGTCTTTCCAAAGGGTAGAGGACATCAAGAGGCAAGCAGACTTAGGTATAGCTCCACTATTTCTGGCTCCAGACTCTATTAAATACGTGGTTACACCTGCCAGGTATCTTAGTCAGTTGGAATCAGTAAACCACCAGAAAGCATTCTTACTTCCATGGTGCTATGCATTTCCATTGGCCATCCTGTACGGCAACTATAAAAAGACACCATTGGCTGAAAGACTCTGCTCCTGTGGCTCAGGAGAGGTGGGGACCATTGAACAGATACTCCTTCGATGTTCCTTCTATAGAGCTATTCAGGAAAACCATATCCTCCCCATAATTATTAGGTATCCTGGTCATTCAGAAAGTATTTATCTTCACTGGCTGCTTAAGGATGAGCAGCCAGTGATCATGGTGCAGGTGGCTAGATTCTGCGCAGCAGCATTGGGGATTTGCCAGAAACATAAATAAACATTTTAGATCTTTTAAATAATCTTTTATAATTAGTTTTATTATGTGTTTTTATCCAGCATTAGACTACACTTGATGTATTTTTATTGTCAGGTCAGCATGATTGTTTTTCTGAAGGTAGCTAGGTTTTGTTATACTACCTGTAAAACTAGGCAGACCTTGGTCATCCATTGATTACATCATTAATTGTAATATACTACTATGTCTTCTTGTGTTGGTTTGATTTAGTTTAGTTTTATCTAAATGTTTAATTTATGTGTTGGCCTTTGGCTGTAATGATAAATTGATTGATTGATCCTTTACTTAGGCAGGAAAAACCAAATACATAGGTACAGGATAGGCAGTACCTGGTCAACAGTAGTGCCTGTGAGAGGATCTAGATGTTCTGGTGATCCACTGCTTAAGTATAAATCTGCAGTGTGCTGCAGCTACCAAAAAAGTCACAGAGGAATGGCATCAAGATCATGGGCAGTGATAGTATTGCTCTATACTGCAATAGTGAGGCCAAATTTGGAATACTGTGTCCAGTTCTGGTTGCCATGATACAAAAAAGATGCTGAGCCCCTAGAAAGAATGCAGAGAAGAGCATCAAAGATGATAAGGGATCCAGAGGCTAAATCGTCTGATGAATGGTTAAGGTAACTAGATATGTTTTGCCAACAAATAGAAGATTTAGGGGAGACATGTTAACCATTTTGCAATATTTGAAGGGCTGTCACAGGGAAGAGGTTGATTCATAGCACCTGATGGCAGGACAAGAAGCAATAGGTGAAAACTCATCAGAGGAAGATCCAACCTGGAAATAAGAAGGAATTTTCTGCCAGTGAGAAAGATTAATCAATGGAATGGCTTGCCTCTCAGAGTTATGGGTGCTCCATTACCGATGTTCAAGAAAAGATTAAACAATCATTTGTCCGGAATAGTATAAAGACTCCTGCCTTGGGCAGGGGGTTGAACTGGAAGATCCCTAAAGTCCCTTCCAGACTTATGATTCTATGATTTGTGTTTTCTTTTCCTTCATTGCCTCCTTTTATTTTTTTCCCTTTTCTTGTTTCTGTTTGCAAAAAAATGAAATATAATAAAAATCACAAAAATATCTGATAGCCAACCTACCCCAGCAGTAATGTGATATACTCAGTGGTGTAGTTAATTTTTTGTTGCCCAGGCCCAGAATGAACTTCCGGAAGTGGCATCCACAGAGAGAACTGGTTGTTCGCATATTTGAATCCCACCACTGAATATACTCCTATTGAAACTTGCCTTTCTCCAGCATACCCTTCTTTTCCTGTCTTTCATATTTCCTTACTTTCTATTCATTAAAACTAAATTATCTCAAGCTTTATTCCATGGTTAAGAAACATTTGGGTCTTCATTGAGCTATTTTTCTCCACTAGGGAATTTGATTCCTATTATTTATTGGAGAATGAGTGTGTGGTTAATAACTAGCATCTGATAGCTGTGGAAGTATTAAATAGTGCCAGACAGAGAATTTTTGTGGGGTTTTTTTTGTTTTTTGCTAATGGTTCTCACCCAATTTCCACAAGACAATTTGCTATAGAGTTTATTTCAAGGGGGAAAAGAGCTTCAGAGAAATCCTCATGGGTATTATTAACTATCTTGTAATTGAATTACAAAATGGCCAAAGAACATGTGTTGATGTCTGTCTTTCATTATGCAACCATCTCTCTAGGAGCTGGCTACCTCCTTAGTTCCCGATGTTAATTAAATCTCAAGGGACGCTATCATGATCATAATAGTAAAGTTGGAAGGGACCTTGGAGGTCATCTAGTCCAACCCCTTGCTCAGGCAGGAAACCCTATACCATTTCAGACAAATGGCTGTCCAGTCTCTTCTTAAAAACTTCCAGTGTGGAGCATTCGCCACTTCTGGAGGTAGGTTGTTCCACTGGTTAATTGTTCTAACTGTCAGGAAGTTTCTCCTTAGTTCTAGGTTGCTTCTCTCCTTGATTAATTTCCACCCATTGCTTCTTGTCCTGCCTTCGGGCCCTTTGGAAAATAGCTTGCCTCCCACTTCTTTGTGGCAGCCCCTGAGATATTGGAATACTGCTATCATGTCACCCCTAGTCCTGTTCATTAAACTAGACATACCCAATTCCAGCAGCCGTTCCTTATATGTTTTAGCCTCCAGACCTGTAATCATCTTTGTTGCTCTTCTCTTTACTCTTTCCAGAGTCTCAACATCTTTTTTACATCGTGGTGACCAAAACTGGAGGCAGTATTCCAAGTGTGGCCTTACCAAGGCATTGTAAAGTGGTATTAATACTTCACGTGATCTTGATTCTATCCCTCTGTTAATGCAGCCTAGAACTGTGTTGGCTTTTTTGGCAGCTGCAGCACACTGCTGGCTCATATTTAAGTGATTGTCTACTAGGACTCCGAGATCCCTCTCACAGTTACTACTATTGAGCAAGGTACCCCCTATACTATACCTGTACAGATATATTATACCTTTATATTATACCTATACATCAAAAATAAAGTCCTTTCAGTGGCCTTGTTCACTTGCAATGCTATTGTTATAATTAGAGTCCCACCTTTGAAAATTTCTGAAGCATTTATGGCCAGCTTTTTCATTAAATAAAATTTTACTCATTTTTTTTTATTTTTTTAAAAAAATATCTGTTCCTTGATTTCCACAGGGATAATTGCCAGCAAAGTGTGTACAGGATTGAAAGCTCAGCCAGCCAGCCAGCCAGATAAATAAATGCCAGATTCTGGAGTCAGAGGGGTTAGTACTGACATTTAGTGATCCCACCATCTGTCATTGGGATTCATGAAGATGTGAAAACTACCCGAGTTCAGATCTTTTGAATTTTAAGTTTCATTCCTATCCAAAGCTACTAACTACATTTTACAAAAATGGTTGTTAAAGTCCTTCTTCCCATCAATTTCACAAATGTATGTTTTAAAGATATGAAGGTCCAGGTTTCATTCTGTCTGGCATGTATACTCAAATACCCGAGTCTCAGCAAAGAAGTTTAGACCCCCAATATGACAGAGGGAATACACAGCAAGGATTGTTTGCAAGCTTGCTCTCACACAGTGCTAATTGCATTATGGTGAGGGCAATGGGAGGGGGAAAAAGCCACCTGAATTGCTATTATATCATATGTGTGTTGTCAGTAATGAATTTGGACTGAAATGTCTCTTTTACCAATAGTTATTCATCCTTTTTCCTCTCTTAAAAAGAGGCAAAAGGAAACCATTTGGTGAATTAAATCCCAAAGGTATACAGCCACCTCAGCATGAGTGAAATTAATCTCATACACCCATTATCCACCAGTCATGTCTGGCTTCCTAATTATACTGAGCCTTGGTGGAGCAGTGGGCTAATGCCTCCTTAAGTAACACCAGCTGCCTGCAATTAGTGCAGGTTCGCATCCCACCAGGCTCAAGGTTGACTCAGCCTTCCATCCTTCTGAGGTAGGTAAAATGAGGACCCAGATTGTTGGGGGCAATAAGCTGACTTTGTAATAATGCCACTTGGGGTGTGTGTGAAAGCCCTAATAAGCAGGCATATACATAGAATGAAGGCTATTGCTAAGCTTGTAAGCCGCCCTGAGTCTTCTGAGAAGGGTGGGATATAAATGGAATTAAAATTAAAAAAATAAAAAATATTAACAGTAAATTACATCAACCAGCCTGATATAATACTGCCTTGATCTCCATAATTAACTATAAAGTGAATCCTCCCTGCCAATAGTATTCCTCTCTATGCCAGAGTGCATATTATTAGGCTATCTCCCCCAAAAACTCAGTTGAAAAACATAAACGCCCATACTTACACGTTGATCCCAGATTATTCCTCAACTCTACTACCACATTTTAAACCAGTGTTTGATCTTCTGACCTCACACATTGATTTCACATAAAGTCATGCTGGCTGTGTGGACACTGCAAAGGGGAGCTTGGTATCCAGAGGAAATAAAAACAAAATCACAGCCCTGTCTCTTATTTTACACATTGTCAGAATCCATTTATATTCGATTCCTAAACCCCTATCTGTGCAAACCTAAATGTCACCCCTTACTGGATTCTGTCATTCCCAAGGAGGCCATCCCTGTCCATTAGATACAAGGTTGTTTATTCAGCCTGCCTGGAGGCCATCATCAAAGACCAGGGAAAGAACCTTTGAAATGAGAAGAACAAAGAAAGGGGGGGGGGAGAGATTCTGGTTTGTATCTCCAATTAGAATTTGAAGGGGAGGAAGCAAATGTTGTAAATGCACAGAAGTCCTCTTTTCCCATGAAAGGTTTTGACACATTAAACTTAATTGATCCGGGACTGACCAAATGGACTGAGGGGAGGGGTTTTTACTCGGGGACACTTTTAAAGTATCGACCTGCAAGACAGTTTCCAGATCCTGTCTAGATTATCCACTGTCAACCGTGTTTTAGTAAAAATTCCTGTTGGACAATCTCATCTCCAAGAGTTCTTCTTTCCTAAGATGTGGATTGGGGTGGGTTCTGACATTAGACAGGATCTGCATTAAGAGTCAACCGGGAAGGGAAAACCTTACCGTGGGACTTTGCAAAAAATACAATGTCTAATGACGAAGCAAGGGAGGAGGAAAGCCCCATGGAAAGGGAGTTTTGCCCCTGAACGAAACCCCACCAAAGGTCGGAAGCTGAAGCATCATATTCCTCCAGGGAAGAGGTGGTGGAGACGCACAACCACAAACCCGGGTGGTTGATGGGTGTTGGAAGGAAAAGCGAGTGGGAAAAGGCATCTAAGAAAGCGACCCTGAGGTGGGGCAGCCACCAACCTGAATGGATGCAAGAGATGGAGAGCTCCCTGCACGTCAGTGAAAAGGAGTGGAACCTAGAGAAACCTGATGAAGAAAGCCCTTAGCTCACTAAGAGAGGAGAAAGCTGAATACCACAGCGCAGCAGCACCTGAGGCTGCAGCTGGAGAGACAGTGGGGCGGGATCTGGAACCTGCAACACCGGGGCCGTCCACTGGACCAGGAGCTGCTGCCTCAGTAGCAACCCCCCCTCAGAACCATGGACGGGGGTCAGAATGAGGGGCAATACTGCCCGCTGTGCAGACAACGATCCGTTCAAAGACTACTGCCCCTGGAAGCAAAATTCAGGGGACAGCCACCACGCTTGGGGTTTTTCCTAACCCAAGTCCTCAGCTATATGGAATAATACAGACGGGACAAAGCCTGCATCTGTATCGTGCAATCCACATTAGACGGACTGGCTGCAGACTGGGTGGTGAACCTGCATGACTCCAACGCCCCAGAACTCAATGACTTCAACCAATTCATGTCATCCTTGAGGAGGTGGTTTGAGGACCCTTTGGCTGATCATAAGGCCCGGGAAAGAATCAAAAGGGTGAGGCAGAGCAGACGGACAGTGGCTGAATATACCCAAGAATTCAAAGCCATTGCCAGCAAGCTGAACTGGCCAGAAGACATCCTCCTTAGCCATTTCAAAGATGGGCTAAACTATGACCTGTATGACGCTTGCCTGCCTCGAGGAGACCCACACCATCTTGACAACTGGTATGTCCTGGCAGAGGAGGCAGAGATAGACCTACAAAACAGGCACCGCCGTGGAAAACCATGGGGCCGCCTGCCACCCAAGCAAACACGCGAGGGGGAAAAAATACCGTCCATGGCTAAGAAATCAACAGGCTGTTTCAAATGTGGCAGAGAGGGTCACTGTGCCGCAGAATGCCACTCAAAAGCCCCTCAGCATAAATCAGAGGCATCACCCTCCAAGAGACCAGGGAACTCCCAAGGCAACCCAAAAGAATCTTCCATGAAGGGGACAGAGGCTGTAGAGTCTACAACACCTGCCAAGGACTGGGATTGGATTCCGGCCTACACTGCAGGGGCAGTGGAAACCTCGGAAGATAGCTCAGAGGGAGAACCATTGGTAGGTGGATCCATTCCACCCATCCTTAAGACAGTGACTATATTAGCTTCCTCAATGCCTGAAGCCGTCAAAGTAAAAGCCCTAATAGACTCTGGCTGTACCCGCTGCCTCATCAGCCCCACACTGGTGGGGAATTTGGGCATCCCAGTGAGGAGACTAAAACAAGCAATCTCCTTTGTCCAGTTAGATGCGTCAATAACGGGGGGGGGCCCAGCTACCCTAGCTACTTTACCAATTCACCTGTCCCTGGGGACTCATGAGGAAGACATAACATTTGTAGTGGCCCCAGAGAGGGAGCATAGGAACTTAAAACCCCAAAGCACCCCCCGAACCTGAAGAGAGGAGTCAGCAACAGTGGGGGAAGAGAAGGGGTTACCAGAGATACCAGAAGAATACAGGAACCTTGCTGAAGTTTTCAGTGAGGAACGGGCAAATAGTCTTCCCCCCACCACACCACAGACTGTGCTATAGAATTCAAACCTGGGGCAAAACTCCCAAAGCCCAGGATGTATGCCATGAGCCCAAAGGAAACGGCGGAGATGGAAAGATTCATAAAGAAAAACTTAGAAAGAGGATTTATTGAGCCTGACAAACCCAAAGTGGCCACCCCGGTCCTGTTCAGGGAGAAGAAGGATGTCTCTTTTCATTTGTGCATGGATTACCAAAACTTAAACACAATTTGTGAATGTAATCTGTATCCCCTACCCCTAATGAAGGGTATGCTATCCCACCTATCAAAAGGAAGGATTTTTACCAAACTAGACCTGAGAGAAGCATACTGCCGCATTAGGATTAAGGAAGGTGACGAATAGAAGACTGCGTTCAATTGCCCAATGGGTTGCTACCAGTTCAAAGTACTGCCATTTGGACTGCAAGGGCCCCCCACAGTTTTTATGCAATTAATTAATGATGTGCTAAGACAGCACCTATATAAGGGGGTCCTGATTCGCCTAGATGACATCCTTATCTTCACTGAGACCAAAGAGGAACATATTAACCTAGTCAGAGCAGTCCTGAAAAAGTTGCGGGCTGCCCACCTATATGCTAAACTATCGAAATGTGAATTCCACCAGGAAATAATAGACTACCTGGGGTATCGCATATCCCCAGAGGGCATCAAAATGGACCCTGAGAAAGTCAGGACAATATTAGAATGGGCACCCCCCCCTGCACACGGAAGCAATTGCAAAGTTTCCTGGGGTTTGCAAACTTCTACCGCCAATTCATCCCTTCATTTGCTCAAATAGCCCTGCCACTCACAAACTTGTTGAAAACAGGGGGCAGGGGGCATCCCCAGTGAAACCCAGCCAGCCTCTGAAGTGGACAATGGAATGTCAAGCAGCATTTGAGAGGCTAAAGAGACTTTTTTCTGCTGAACCTGTACTGAGACACCCAGATCCCGATAAACCTTTTGTAATACAGGCAGATGCTAGCGATGTGGTGGTTGGAGCCGTATTATTACAAGAAAATGATGAAGGGGCATTGCAACCATGTGCATATACATCCAGGAAACTCATGGAGACAGAACAATGTTGGCCTGTGTGGGAAAAGGAGGCTTATTCTGTGAGGTGGTCATTACTTACATGGCACCATTTCCTGGAAGGAAATAAAATCTCCTTCCAGGTCTGGACAGACCACAAAAATTTGGAAACACTAAAAACACCCAGGAAACTCACTCCTAAGCAAGCCGGCTGGTCCCAACATTTTCACCGATTCAATTTCATTCTCAAACACTTACCGGGGGGGGGGGAGAATTTCCTGGTGGATGCATTATCTCACATGCCCCAATATAACAGCACATGGGCCACTGACTCTAAACCACTTATGCCTGAACAACAACTGGCAGCACCAATCACCACCAGGTCCCAAGCTAAAATGAAGCCAAAGGTGGATAGCCAAACTGGAATAAAATTCCAAAAGTCTTTGGAAAGTGATGAATGGTTCCAGAAAAATAGACACGTGTGCACAATTAAAGATGGACTACCCTGGGTGGGTGAGACGTTATACATACCTGCCACCCAGAGGATCAATTTCATGCAGTTGTGCCATGATACAAAATCAGCAGGACATTTCGGGTTTGTAAAAACCTTAAAAAGTAAAGGTAAAGGTTCCCCCGCACATGCCTGCTAGTCGTTTCCAACTCTAGGGGACGGTGCTCATCTCCGTTTCAAAGCCGAAGAGCCAGCACTTGTCCGAAGACATCTCCGTGGTCATGTGGCCAGCATGACTAGACGCCAAAGGCGCACGGAACGCTGTTACCTTCCCACCGCAGTGGTCCCTATTTTTCTACTTGCATTTTTACGTGCTTTCGAACTGCTAGGTTGGCAGAAGCTGGGATGAGTAACAGGTGCTCACTCTGTTACGCGGCACTCGGGATTTGACCCACCAAACTGCCGACCTTCTGATCGACAAGCTCAGCGTCCTAACCCACTGAGCCACCGCGTCCCTTTTGTAAAAACCTTACACTTAACCAAAAGGCAATTTTGGTGGCCATCTATGAAAAAGGACATAGAAAGCTATGTGGGCAGCTGTCAAATTTGTGCAATGGCCAAGAGGCTGTAAGGGAAATCGCCAGGACTGTTACAACCGGTGGCGAACCCCTTAGCCCCATGGAAAGAAATAGCCATGGATTTTATAGTGGAATTACCAGAAAGCAATGGGAACACTGTTGTCTGGACGGTCACAGACTTGTTTTCCAAACAGGTGCACTTCATCCCTTGTCAAAAGACACCCACTGCAAAAGCCTTAGCAAAACCTTTCGTGCCACATATTTACAGATTGCATGGGGCACCATAATGCATCATATCTGATAGGGGGGTGCAATTTACGTCAGCATTTTGGTAAGAATTTTTATCCCTTTTAGGAACCACCCAAGGACTGACATCTAGTCATCATCCTGAATTGAACGGTCAATGTGAAAAATATAACTCAGTACTTGAGAAATATTTAAGATGCTTTATTAATTTCCAGCAAACAAATTGGATGGACCTACTGCCTTTCGCAGAAGTGGCATATAATAATACAGTCCACTCCAGCACAGGTTAGACTCCTTTTCAAGTAGCTACCAGTCAAAGTTTCAGCCCCATGCCAGAACTAACCCCAAATGAACCAGTAACTCCTGAACTGAAGGAATGGATTGCTCAATTACAAAACATCTGGCCAATCATTAGGAAAGCTTTAGATGAAGCTAGACAAGGATACAAGACACAGGCTGACAAAAAAAGAGTTGATTCCAAACCATTCAGGGTGGAAGAGATAGTATATTTATCCACAAAATACCTTAAATCACTACAACACTGTAAAAAACTCGGACCAAAACATATTGGACCTTTTCCAATTCAAAGAATCATAAACCCAGTAACAGTTGAATTAGGATGACCCAAAAATCTTAGGCAGATACACCCAATTTTTCACTGCAGTTTACTAAAAAAAGAACAACAGTCACCCCTATGAACAACCCCACCACCACCACTACCACTTCCTATCATGGTGGAAGGAGAACAACACTTTGAGGTGAAGGAAATCCTAGATTCCAGGAAACACCATGAAGCAATTCAATATCTAGTAGCTTGGAAACACCTCCCCTCCTCAGAAAATGAGTGGGTCAATAAACACCACATTAGAGCATCAAAATTGCTTAAGACGTTTCATACAGAATATCCTAACAAACCGGGCTAACATTTATATTTTATTTCCTCTACAGATGGACCTTTCTTTCTTTTAAGGAGAGCAGATTGTCAGAATCCATTTATATTCTATTCCTAAACCCCTATCTGTGCAACCCTAAATCTCACCCCTCACTGGATTCTGCCATTCCCAAGGAGGAGAAGAGAAGATATTAATTGGTCATCCCTATCCATTAGATGCAAGGTTGTTTATTCAGCCTGCCTGGAGACCAGGGAAAGAACCTTTGAAATGAAAAGAACAAAGGAAGGGGGGCGGGGGGGAGAGATTCTGGTTTGTATCTCCGATTGGAATTTGAAGGGGAGGAAGCAAATGTTGTAAATGCATGTAAGTCCTCTTTTCCCATGGAAGTTTTTGACACATGAAACTTAATTGATCCGGGACTGACCAAATGGACTGAGGGGAGGGGTTTTTACTCGAGGACACTTTTAAAGTATCAATCTGCAACACAGTTTCCAGATCCTGTCTAGATTATCCACTGTCAATCATGTTTTAGTAAAAGTTCCTGCTTGGACAATCCTGTCTCCAAGAGTTCTTCTTTTCTAAAATGTGGATTGGGGTGGGTCCTGACACACATGTTCCATGTGCAATTCACATGGATTCCATCTTTATTTTTTTGAGCCATCCTCCTTTTGGTACCCTGAAAGTGTATACTTCTAAATAGGGTCTAGCTTCTCAGTTTTCATTTAAGAAAGTCTGTAGGCCTTCTAAAATTGAAAGTACAAGGCAAAACTAAAGGGAGACTGATATGCATTTCAAACTTATTTGTTTTCATCAGTCAGCCATACCCTTCTGAGATTCAAACCTGGGCTGATTGCACATTATATATATAAAGAAGGCTTATGTTCTTGATTGTCAAATATTTTTTCCCCAGTGAATGAACAATTCTAATCCTGACAGATGTAGTCATGACAGGAAATTCATTCATTTATTTTTTTATAATGTCAGACTACACTGTAAAGACCTACATTTGCCTGCCATCACATATAGTTAATTTAACAATAGTTTACTCAATCTAATTTTCTATAATCATATAACACATTCATCTATAAACTATCCATGTAGGCAGTTGCTTGCCTGTAGCTCCTTCCTTCCTTCCTTCCTTCCTTCCTTCCTTCCTTCCTTCCTTCCTTCCTTCCTTCCTTCCTTCCTTCCTTCCTTCCTTCATTATTTGGAGCAGTCACAGTAATATAACATTTCAAAACCTTTGGAAGTAACAGTTTATCCAGACTCAGAAAATTGTGTGAGTATAAAATATAGGAAAGACTGTTCTCATCTAATCCCAACTGAAAACATATTTTCATCACCTGGCAACAGATGTGATGGCAAGACAATTACAGAAACTGTTGCCAGGGTCTATTCAGGACAGGGAACAAATAGTTACACACTTGAACTTTTCCAGTTGGAAGGCAGGAAATTGCACAGGACAGTATTTCCATACTATAGTTGCTAAGAATCTGCTATTTTAATTTCAGGATGGAAATGAGGATGCTTTTTTATTATATTTTACTGCTGATTTCCTTTTGTGTTTTTCCCTCATGACTTCCTGACTAACAGGACTTACCTCAGATAAAGTTTGTTGGGATAATTCAACAACACACCTTTAACCTATTGGTCAAATGTCTTGCAAACTTCCTTGTATTGTTACTACGCTTGACCTCTGTGGAGAACTGGTCTTATTTTTAAATGAATCTAGATATGTTGCACTTCAGTCTTTAAATAATTAACCTAGTATATACATAACAATATATGATGTTTTCCATGGTGAGCTTAACATTTATTTATTTATTTATTTATTTATTTATTTATTTATTTATTTATTTATTTATTTATTTATTTATTATCATCAATAACAACATTTATTTTTTTTATTTTTTTTTATTGAAAAGTTTTAAAATACAGTTTTCCTTTAGAAAACCCCCCTTCCCCCTCCCTGCTCCCCCCCTACCTCCCCCCAACCTCCCTCCCTCCCCCCCTCCCTCCACCCCCCCGACTTCCCAGAGCTAAATACAAGGTATATATATATAAAAAGGCAATCATAAACAACCATATACTAACAACTATAAATTCTAAAATCCATCACTCTCTAGCTTATATAGGATAAGACACACCTTAACAATATTAAATATATATAAAAAACTAGAATAAAAAAAGAAAAAAAAACGAAAGAAGACTTATTCGAATGCTACATAAAACTTCTTAACCCTATACTTGTTCTGGATAAACTCAATCCATTTTCTCCATTCCATAATATAACGTTCTTGCGAATGATCTTTCAAATAGGCCGAAATCTTCGCCATCTCTGCCAGGTCGGAAACCTTTAAAGTCCACTCTTCTATGGTCGGCAGTTCCTCTTTCTTCCAATATTGGCCTATCAAAAGTCTTGCCGCCGTAATTAAGTTCAACATCAGCTTGGTGTCCACAACTGTAGCGTCTGCAATTATTCCCAACAAAAAAAGTTGCGGACAAAACTTTATCCTCTGTTTAAAAATCTTCTGCATATTCCACCAGACTTTTATCCAAAAAGCCTTAACCTTCTTGCATGTCCACCATATGTGAAAATATGTTGCATCTTCATCACCACACCTCCAGCATTTAGGCTGATAATTCGGATACATACTTGCAAGCTTTTTAGGATCTAGATGCCATCTATAAAACATTTTGTAAAAGTTCTCTCTTAGATTTTGAGCTTGAGTAAATTTTACGTTCCTCACCCAAATCTTTTCCCACGTGTCCATTGTAATAACTTCCTGGATATTTTGGGCCCATTTTATCATACAATCCTTAACAAGCTCTGTTTCCGAGTCAATCTCTATCAATGCAAGTTATATCCGTTTAATATGTGCTGATCCCTGATTTCTAATCTGCTTTATCAAATTTTCATCAGTCATTGTAAATCCATTTTTCTGGTCTTCTTTCCACCTGGCCCGTAATTGAATATATTGAAACCAAGTTTGAACAACCTTCTCTTCTCCCAAGAGGCTATATGATTTCAAACACCAAACATTCCTTTCCAGGCTTAAAATTTCCTTGTACGTAGTCACATCATGTTTGAAACCAGCATGTATATTTTCTATTGCGTGTTTTGGAATTGCCCACAATGGTATCTTGCTGCTTAGCTTATGTCTATACTTCTTCCAAACTCTCAGCAATGCCTGTCTTAAAATATGCATCCTAAACACAGTATCTACCTTCTTATCATACAACAAATATGCATGCCAGCCAAACAACAAATCATGGCCCTCAAGATTTAATAACCTCAATTGCGTCAAATTAATCCAATCGCTTATTCCTACTAATGCAGCAGCTTCATAATATAATTTAAAATTAGGCAATTTAAGGCCACCTCTCTCACGAGTATCCTGCATAATCTTAAGTTTAACTCGTGGCTTTTTCCCTGCCCACACAAATTTATTGATACCACGCTGCCATTCCTCCAAGTTAGAATCTTTCTTAAGAATCGGTATCATTTGAAACAAAAATAAAAATTTGGGCAGGACATTCATTTTCACTGCTGCAATCCGTCCCAACAAAGACAATTGCAATTTTTGCCAACTCTCCAATTCTTTTTGAATTTTCCCCCATAGTTTTTCATAATTATTTTTATATAGCTTTGTATTAGAGGGCGACAAAATCACCCCCAGATATTTAACCCTTTTAACAATCTCAAATCCAGTTAATCCTTCTAAGAGAGCCTTCTGTGAAACTGTCATATTTCTAGCCAAAATTTTAGTTTTCTGTGTATTTACTTTAAATCCAGAAACCTTCCCATATTGTGTTATTATCTCCATCAGGTCCACAACAGAGTTCTCTGGCTGGGTCACTGTAACAACCAGATCATCTGCAAATGCTCTCAATCTATAGTCCTGATCTCCAACTTGTATCCCCTTAATTTTTTCCGAGTTCCGAATCTTAACCAATAGTATCTCTAATGTTAACACAAATAACAAGGGCGATAACGGACACCCTTGCCTTGTGCCCTTCTCAATATTACATGCTGCTGTCAGGCTATTGTTAACTATGATTCGGGCAGTTTGTTTTTGATATAATGCCCTAATCGGCTGTAAAAAATTTTCCCCAAAATCCATTTTATCTAAAACTTTCAACAAAAATTGCCAATTCAATTGATCAAAGGCCTTTTCAGCATCTAAAAAGATTAGCGCTGCAGAGATCTGGTTGTGCCTTTCCAAAAACTCTAACACATCAACTATATGTCTCACATTATTTTTCATTTGCCTACCACTAATAAACCCCGTTTGATCCCCATGAATCACCTGTTGCAGAACCCTCATCAGTCTATTAGCCAAAACCTTAGCAAATATCTTATAATCTGTATTTAAAAGCGATATCGGTCTGTAATTTTTAACTTGAGTAGCATCCTGGTCTTCCTTCGGAATCAAAGAGATAAAAGCTGTTCTCCAAGACGGTGGCACCTTTCCCCCCCTCTGAATTGTCTGAAACAGTTCCTTTAACGGCTTTATCATCTCAAATTGTAAATTTTTATAATAAGCCGCAGTCAAGCCATCCGTACCTGGCGCTTTATCCACCTTCAGTTCCTTAATTGCTGTAAGAATTTCTTCTTCTGTAATCAGTTGATTAATCCCCTCTTTTTGTACTTGCGTAAGAACCGGGATGCTAGCATTCTCCAAGTATATATCAATATCTTTGACATTAATTTCCTCTTTAGTATATAATTTCGAATAAAAATCCACAAAAGCATCCTTAATAAGATTCTGTTGAAACACAACCCTTCCTTTATACTCAATCTTATCTATATTAGAGGCCCTTTGTTTTTTCCTCAGTCTATAAGCTAACCATCTGCCTGGTTTATTAGCGTTGCAAAAAGTATTGTGCCTAGCAAACCGCAGATTGGTTGCCACTTGATCTGCCATTAATTTATCAAATTGTCCTCTTAGCAGTCTAATAGCCTCCTTGATCTTCACATCCTCTGGATTCAAAATCAAAGCCTTTTCTTTTTCCTTTATTTCATTCTCCAGTTCTTTCCTTCTAGTTTCCACTGCACGTCTATGTCTATTATTCATATATATCAACACCCCTCTCATATAGGCCTTGCTAGCATCCCAAACCATGTCCATAGAGGTACCCTTATTCATATTAATCTCAAAAAAATCCTTCATCCGCTGTTTGCATTCTTCCACATTTCTCTGATTTCTAAACAAATTCTCATTTACGCGCCACGAGCGCCTGTCTCTTTTCTCCTTATCAATCTCCAACCAAACTGGACTGTGGTCAGAAATAGTTCTTGCACAAATCTTCACCTTTTTAGTTCTCAAAAAAAAATCATTAGTCAACAAAATAAAATCAATCCTCGAAAAAGATTGGTGTCTGTCAGAATAAAAAGTATAATCCTTCTCCTGCAAGTGTCTCTCACGCCAAATATCTCGCAATTCCAGGTCATCCTTCATTTCAAAAAAAGATTTAGGCAGTCTAGCATGACTTGGAATGCGCTTAAAAGCTCCAGCCTTGTCCAACTGTACATCCAAAACACCATTCCAGTCTCCCATAAAAATAAAAGATTTATAATCCAACTGGGTAAGCTTTGTGTGGAGTAAGCTAAAAAAATCAGCTTGTTGTTGGTTAGGTGCATATAATCCAACTAGAAGCGTCTTTTTACCTTCTAACAACAGCTCAATCATAACATATCTTCCATGCTTATCTGCTTCAATTAAGTCTGCTGTTAAGGCACTTTTAACATAAACAACCACTCCATTTTTCTTATTCTCTGCAGAGGCAACAAATTGCGTACCCAGTCTCGAGTTCAATAAATGCTTTTGATCCAAAACTCTAATATGCGTTTCTTGCAAACATATAACATCTATCTTAAATTGTTTTAAATATTGAAAAACTTTCTTCCTCTTCTGCGGTGAATTTAGTCCATTAACATTCCAGGTTAGAAATTTAGTTGCCATGCATATCCTCCAAAAGCTCTTGGACCACAGCTTTGATAGGACTAACTTCTTTAGGCCGTGCTCCTCCCACAGCTTGACTATATGTACGTTGTGAAGAATCTGAAGACTTTTGCTGATCTTGTTCTTTTATTTTCTTTGCTCGTTTTAAAGCAGCACGCGTTACTCTTTGCTCTCTAGGATCATCCAAAGAAGTTGTAGCTTGATCTCCTCCAGCACCACTTTCCTCTGTTTCATCCTCTTGATGTTCTCCTTCTCCAGATCCCTTTCCAGCTTCCAGAAGTGTTAATGGGGTTGCTTTTAAGACATTATTGTAGAAATCACGCGCTTGCTTCACAGTAATCAGCCGATACCTTTTACCTTCATGCATCACCATCAGCCCATCTGGAATCTCCCATCTGAACCTTATATCTCTTTGCTTAAGCTCATGCACGAGAAATGTATAGTCCTTCCTTCCCCTTAAAATCCTTGGAGGAATTTCTTTTAAAACCAAGACTTCTTGTTCAGCAATCACCACTTTAGCATCATAGGCAGCTTGTATAACTTGATCTCTAATCTCTCTTTTTGCAAAATAAACCACCACATCTCTAGGCAACTTTCTCTGTCTGGCAATCCATGAATTCACCCGAAACACTTTATCCATAGCTGCTCTTATTTCAGATGCTGGCTGGTTTAATACCACTTCAAGAGCCTCAGAAATCAGCTGCTTTAAATCTTCTTTAATATTCTCTTTTAAACCTCTGATTCTGACAGCAAACTGCATCTGGTAATATTGGGCTAGGCTTAACTCCCTTTCCACTTTGTCTCTTGCATTTTCATTCTCCCGTGCTTTTACTTCTAATATAGCATTCCTTTGAGCCAGATCATCCATTTTTTCATCTAATTCTTCCACACATTCCGCCACTTTATGCACTGAAGACAAAATGTCTACCTTCATCACGCTGAACTTCTGTTCCATCCTCTCTTCCATTCTCTCCTCCAATTTCTCCAATTTCTCCTCCATCTGTGCAAATTTATCACCCATTGATTGATTGATTGATTCCAAAAGTTTATCCAGAGCATCTCGTAAGTCCTTCGATGTCAGCGCTTCAGGAGGGTGCAACGCCTGTAGTGATGATTGTTGCACCGGCGAAGATCCACCGCTCCGAAGAGTTTTAGGGGGAGGTTTCGCCGCCATCTTTTAGTCCTCAATTATGACGCACTTTCACTTAAAGTTTAAAAAGTCCAACAAGCTAGAGAGTATAGTAAAATAATCCTCTTCACCTTTGCCTCTTGTACCGCTCTGCCTGCTCCTTTAAATCATAGTCCTTTCTTCAGGCAGGGATGGTTCGCAGATGCCTGGCTCTGCTCCAAGAAGTTCGGAGCAGAGACGCCGGCCAGCTGGGAGCAACCCAGGCTTCGGGGGAGTTCAATCCTTCAGCCGCCCAAGCTCCAAGCTCAGGCGGCCCCGGAGAACTCTACCCCTACCTGGGGCCTCACCCCCTCCTCTTCTCCCGAGGAGGGGGCTTCAATTTCGCCCGAACAGCTGATCGGCGCTGTTTCGGGCGAAAAAACAAACAGCTGAGCCGCGGGCAGCCCGGGAAGGCTGTCTTCGGCGCCGCGCCGCCACCGGAACAATAACAACATTTATTAAAAAGGCTAAAATAATTTCTGGTGGTATTATCTGTACATTAAAATTTTGTTTAGTCACAATCTTTCACTTTTCACATTCTGGAAAAGCAGTAGTCATGTATCCTAGCAAAAGATGTCACATATGTGTATAAGTGTAGTCAGTAGCATATGCCTTTTTAAAAATATCAAACATGCAAAGAAACAAAAATAAGTCCAAAATATCTGTATTACATCCAGAAATGCCAACTTTGCAACCAATATTTCTCATCCATAACTATGGCACCCTAAGGATACCTGCATAAATGCAAATGCTTCTCTGGGATCAGTAATGCAGCAGGGATTGCTTTTTCCTTCCAGTAACAGATTGCTGGGAAATACCAAAATGGTCTTGAGAATTCCAATGTTTGTTACAAATTTTTCTGGATGTGCTTGGAAAGAGGCCTAGAAATGCCAGCACAAATGCAACTAATTACAATCTTCAATTATTTGTGATATATCCAGGGCTTTTTTCCCCCATAGAACGCTCAGAACGGCGTTCCGGCACCATTTTTTGCACACACACACAAAAAGCTGAAGGAGCCAAATTCTCCTCAGGCAGCCAGGTTGCAGAGCAGCAGAATGCATCGCAGCGACAGGCCTTCAGATGGCTCAAATACAGGCTAATTTAAAAGTGGGAGGGTAAGAAGGGCCAAGTGTGAACAGGTTGCTTAGCAACCTGCTTAAACAGTCTCTGTAACTTTCAGCTCCCGGTGCCTTGCCTTTTTTAAGCTGGGAAGTTGAAAAATAGGCTTAAAAGAAGGTAATAGAGTGCTATCAAGTAAAATGTATATATATAGCCAGCAGATGTTTAGGGAACCTTTATTTTTCATACACTGTTCGAATTTTGTTTTAATGCCATGATGATACACAATCAAATGTGGTCAGTCTTTTTTTTTAATCCCAAAGCATCTGTTCGTTAAATGCAGTATAACAAAGTTTTGGATGATGGAATTATTTTTTATCTAAGGATAACTAATGATAACAGCTCTTAAATCTGTTATTTTGTTTTATTTTTGCACAAAAATTGTATAATTTGCATTTGCATTCATTCACAAATAGAATATGTTGTTAAAATGTATTGGTGTTGAAATAATTAGTGCACACATATACCTAAAACCAGTTTATTGCATTTGGCAATTGTACTAAAAAAAATCTCATTGTCAACCAATATAATTCATTTAATTTGAAATCAAGTGAAAAATTGATTTAAATTATTTTATTAAAAAAATTAATGGCAATTCTTTTATAAGAAGTTGCCTCAAACAAAATGAGTTTGACATGCCTGCTCTAGATAGTTGAATGCTCCAAAATAAATTCTAGACCAGGCCTGTACATGCAGCCTACCAAGCACCCTTGGACAGAGCACAGACTTTTTTTTTAAAAAAAAAAAGTAATAAAATCACCACCACTGCCCTGAAAGTCATGTTGCCTACTGCCTACATGGCTTGCCATGATCACAAACTCCAAAAGTGTAGATGCTCCTCTAGTCACCAAATCATTGATTAGCCCACCAGCATTCTTTTGTTGACCACAAAGATTTTTAATTTATCAGTGTGGGCCTTTCCCTTCTACAAATTGCACAGACCTCTTCTAGATTTTCCTCTTGCCCTTCCGAGTTAAGTCATTGGTCTGTCATTGAGCAAGAATTGACTTTGTAGGGAAGCATATTATCATTTGATGTATATTTAACATATTTTCTACCTTTATTTACTGATATGCAATCCACATGGTGAGGTTTGGGGCAACTTACAATATTTTTAAAATCATAAGATTAAAACATAAAAGCAAGGCTTTTTTTCTCATAGAACGCTCAGAATGGCGTTCCGGCACCCTTTTTTGCACACACAAAAAATGCTTTTGCACAAGCCAATAGGAATTGCTGCTGAGCGTGCCAAAAGACCTGGCTGGCAAACTTTGCATCCCTCCCTGCTGCCCAACTACACCATCTCAACTAGGTAAGTAAGAGAGGACAAGGAGTGGGAGGTGGGTTCTGCGGAGTCCATGTGCACTCCTTCCTTGTGCTCACCCGTGTCAGCCAGGCTGGTGGCCTACCTGGTGCTGGACCTGTGGCACCATTGCCTTGCCCTAAATGCCTAAGTGGCTATCCTGGCATCGCCTGGCCCGCACCACCTCCACCGCCCGCCCCGCGCAGCCTCACCGTATAGAGTGGGCCCCGCTGCTCCCACAGCATTAGCTCTGCCAGCTCCAGCCCTGGGGGGCAGCCCGCCACCAACACCCCTCACACCCGTGACCGCAGCAGTGCTGCCCCCCACCCCTCCTGCGCTCAGCAAGATGAGAGTTCCGGTACCTTTTTTTTTTTTTTAGAAAAAAAGCACTGATTCTGCCCCAAGTGCCATGTACCACCCTAGTCTTTTTAATCTATTCTCCCATGCACACAATTCAGCTCAATGGTTGTAATCATCCATATTAGATTCAGTTGAATCCTAAAATTTTCTGGCACTTAGCAATTTGATCCCAAGAGATCCCAGCAGGGACCAAACAATTTAATCTGAGGAATCTTCAGTTAGAAAAGGTAACCACTATACATCAAATACTCATGAGAGCATTTGATAACACAACTCTGTCTATCCTTTATTCCTTGCCTTTCTTCACCTTACTCCAATCATGACCATATCATTAATTTTATTATTGTTAAATATATATATTAGTCTTCCTTATTTCCAGTAACCAGCATCTATTTTGAATCCAAAGGATCCTCATCTGTATTTGTACTATAAAATGGGCTAATTCCTTTAGACTGCCCTAGCTGTGAAGACAATATATTTTAGACATGAGTTAGGCAGCTTGTTAAATGGGATTCAGATATATTGCTCATGAGAATAAAACATTTTGAAGAGCGTTTTGTGACTGAAGCATCACCCTATTCTAACCTTACTGGAAGATTGCTTTTATTATTTTCATAATTTCACAACATGTGAAAAGCATATTAGATCAATGTTCCCAAATTGGACACCTTCCAATACATTTTGAATGCTTAAAAAAAAAGAGCTGTCATAGTGGTGTGTGTGTGTGTGTACGTGTCTTTCGTATTTACAAAAGGGTTACAGTAGAGGTATCACAAATCAAAAATTACCAATTTATCAGAATGCAAGTGACAGATGCTCCTTTCTATCTTCTCTAACCTGATAAGTACTCAGTTTCTTGATTACCTTTGTATTTACCCTATGTAGGTTAGTTCACTTACCAAAAAAAAAATAAAAAAATATTACACATGGTTATTCTCTCAAGTTCTTTAGTAGAGTGAAAACTGAGTCCCTGTCAGATGGGTGTTTTGGTTATATATTGGTTTTAGGGCCATTCATTATTTATTTTTGTCTCTTCTTGCCCCCTCCACTTTTTTTTTAATTGTAAGCCACCAGAAGTCTTTAGGATTCAGGTACCTTATATATAGACAATTAAACATCTCAACAAACCAGCAAACCATATTTCTCTGTAACACCTTAATTAAATCTTTTTACTCAGTCAACTATACTGAATCCCTGAAATTAGCTTTATTCCTGATTTTCCCCAAAGTAACTAGTTATCCTCAGAGTTTCTTTTGCTATTAAAAGCCAAGAACTATTTGTGAAAATGAAAAAATGCCTGGAAATAGTGTGCATCCCTGAATTTTAATTCTGAGTGGAACTATGGATATTCAAAGCTCTTTCCCTCCCTACAAAACACATAACTTAAAGAATATAATCACTGATTCATTTTTTTCATTCATTCATTCATTCATTCATTCATTCATTCATTCATTCATTCATTCAACTTTTATCCATCTTTCTATCCAAAGGATACTCAAGACTGTTAATCATAAGTCACATTAAGATCTTTGGAAATTTGCATTCTTTTTTTTTTACTGTGACTGATATGTTGTTCCAGTCCAGCAGGTTCTGATAGATATATAGTCCTTTAAATTTTGGTCCATTGATTGTGATACTCTCTGGGGAAGGGCTGTTTTGTTTTTACTTTGTTTTGTACAATTGTTCCCTTTCCCCCCAGTATTGTTTTTTTATATTGATGTTTAGTTTAGATAGGAATTATATACCACTCAGAATGCCAAATACCAAGCCTGCAAAACCAAAAATCGCAGCTGATACACTTAACAAACAAATGTTAGAGATACTTGCATCATCTCAAGTGATGGGCCTTTCCCATTGACAATTGACTTCAGGATCAGCAAGATCAGCCAGTTAGCTGCATACTACATTGCTGCATACATTTGTATCTCCACAAAGCTGAAAGTCTATAGAATTGTGGTTATCCCTTCTTTCCTATATGGATGTGGGTCCTGGACTCAGTACCAAAAGTACCTCAAATAACTGGAAATTCTCTGCTCCATCCTTGGCATTCATTGGCAAGACTATGTCTCTAACCTGTAAGTTTTGGATTGCACAGAATCTACCAGCATTGGGTCCTTGATCACCAGAGCCCAGATGACATGGGCAAGTCACATCATTAAAATGGATGATCACCATATTCCTTGCCAGTTAATCTTTTGTTTACTGTAGTCTGGGAAGAGACCGCAAGGTTTGCCATGCAAATGCTAGAAAGATGCAGTGGGAAAAAATTATACCACTGTGACTTCCATCCAAGGGAAGTAGTAGCTGTGACTGCTGACAGAGCTTGCTGGAGAGCCAAGGGTCAGGAAGTCTTTACCAGCTCTGAAGACAGACTGTGACAAAAACTGTTAGAGAACCATGAGTGGCATCACAGAATAAAACCCATAGTTATTACAACAGTGGATTTCAAATGCCCTCATTGTGCTAGAGTTTGGGCTTCCTGATTGGGACTGTAGAGCCATTTCCATGTCCACAGATGAATTGCACAATAGCTTGTCTTCTTTAAATCCGAAGGAATACCATGTATACTTTAATTCCTAGGGAAAATATAAGAGGAGTGAATATTTACCCAACACAAATAAGATTATCACCAGATGTACTGCTAACACTTGCATTAATTGGCTCAGTTGAAGAATTAACCAGCATAGCAGAAGGCAATGATTAGAAAGAGGCTGACATTCCAAATAATACAGCAATATCAATTAAAGATTTTATGACTTCCACTATTGCACAAGAAAAGCAATTACAATGAGCAGTCTCTAAAAGCACAGCATTAATTTATTTTTTCCTTGAAAATGCTATTTCATGAGACAACTCTTGCATCTAAAATTACAAAAAAAATAATTTAGCTGACCCTGTAGTGGTCAGCTTGATATAGTTTTTGTACCAGATCTGTATGGCTTTGCTAAATGACAATTAGTAAGAGATTGTGAGCTAATAAATGTGACTGCTAGATCCTGACAAACTTTAGTTTGCTAGTAATTAAAATTATGCCATTAAATAAAACAACACCCTACTGCAGGGATAAGCTTAAATATTGAACACTGTGTGATTTCAGTGCTTAACAAGACAGCTGAATAAATCTAAATATCAAAATATTTAAGTAAACTTTGATACTGAACAACAATGAATTCTTTTTCCCATCAACCTCCCCCCCAAAAAAGAAAACCAGCACCTTCCCTGAAAGGTGTGTGTGTGTGTGTGTGTGTGTGTGTGTGTGTGTGTGATATGCATGCCTATCCTACTTCATTGGCTGTATTCACACATAATTATAGAAATGCCTCCATTTCTAGGTTCCTGAATTACTAAATGGTTAGGGAATTAATCCCATTACTGTACTTAATTCACACCACATTGAATTCTATACCAACCCAATAGAATAAACCTCTCTCTCTTTCTCTCTCTCATTCTTTCTATCATGCTTTTTTGCACAAGTATTGCCTGTGCAATTAAATGGAATGATCTTTTGCTAATGGAGCATGGGTTGAAGCTTCCCATAACTGTGAATTTTGATTGAGCCAGGCTCTGGGATTCTAATTTTTCAGAGATTGTTTCTGCCAAAGACCTTTTAAATCTAAGAATCCAGAAACAGGATTAATATTTCTGTTCAATATCAGAAATGACTTTTTATCCTCCCTGAGCCACAATGTGCCAACCGCACCAGGTAAACCAGACCAGCTGCACAGGATAGCTAAAATTATTTTGATTGAGATTGGCTACTGAAAACAGAATCTTGCAATTCTGAGTGTGTTATTCCTCCTTTTCCTTAGAGTTTGGTGAATCAGGATGGTTGTGTCTGAGCTGCTTCTTAAAGGTCTCTGAAAGTTTTAGATTTAACAAATGTTGGCCCATTACCATAATACATGTTTTACTCATTGCTTTGGCAATAAAGCTTGTATCTCTCTATCAAGGTCCTCTACACCAGGGGTTCCCTAACTCTTCAGCTCATCAACCTCTTCCTGAAGTTTCAGATTGTTCATCAACCCCTAAACATTTAATACAAATTTAATAAGTACTATTTATAATAATAACAACAACAACAACAAGAATAATAATAATAATAATAATAATAATAATAATAATAATAATAATAATAATAATAATAATAATGCAAATAGAGAAGCACCTGCCACATAACGTCCCAGACTTAACAATTCTTGATAAGAAAGATAAAGTCTGGATAGTGAACATTGCAGCTCCTAGATACAACAAAATAGTAGAAAAAGAACTGGTGAAAATAACAAAATGCAAAGACCTGCAAATAGAGTGACTATGGCAAAAGAAAGCAAAGGTAATACCAATAGTAATAGGTGCCTTGGGTGCAATCCCAAAACATCTGGAGCACCACTGGAACACCATCAACATTGAGAAAATCACCATCAGTCAATTGCAAAAGACAGTTTTATTCGAAACAGTTTACATCTTGCAACAATGCCTTTAACACCATCAAACAACAACATCTGCTTATCACAAGTGCTTGGGAACAGCTTAGTGTGTGGATAATTCAGACACAGCAACTAAATAGGCAAGTCACTTTTTAAACAGACAATTAAAATAGTTATTTTTCTTATCAGTTGCAACCAATATTTTGTGGGTTTATATGCTGTGTTTCTGCCAGGAATATCATTGACAGATTTAGAAAAAGCACCTTCTCTCCAATTCACATCAAAGAATGTTTTAGATTCCTCAAGGTCCAAGCGGACCTTTTAAGGTCCCATCATTGGTGGTGGTATGGGATTTCTGCTAGGAAAGCAAATAACAACAACAAAAACCCAGTGTTTTTCTCTTTATCAATTGAGTGTCAGATGTACACAAAATCTGGGCAAATAAACTTTTCTCATAAAATTGTGCTTCACCAGCCACAATCTAAATGCATTCTAGCAGAAGCAAGCACTATCTCAGAATTTCAAAATCAGCATTTCTCCTCCCCTGTTTCCCCTTCCTCCTCTCCCCCCAAAAGGGAATTGTGAATAGACTGAACATTTCTGCCATTGGGGTGAATGCTGCTATTTTGGTCATCATTTATAGTCTCCAATTCTTTCACATTAAGACAACAATAAGTCTATTAATTCATCAAAAGAAATCTGGTCATGTTACATATATATAGAGTGCTCTCCTTAAGAACAGGTTAGGTTCTGAGATGCTGTTTGTAAGCTTTTGTAATAAGACCAACAATAATAAAAAAACACGCATAGTACAGATCTTACTTTACATAGAAGATAAAACAATAAAATAATTGAGTTGGGTGGAACCTCAGAAGTCTTCTAGTCCAAACCCCTGCTTGAGCAGGAGACCCTGTATCATATCAGACAAATGGTTGTTCAGTCTCTTTGAAAGCCTCCAGTGATGGAGCACCCACGACCTCTGAAGGCAAGCTATTCTATTGGTTGATTCCTCTCACTGTTAGGAAATTTCTCTTTAGTTCTAGATCACTTCTCTCCTTGGTTAGTTTCCATCCATTGGTTCTTGCTTTGCCTTTTGGTGTTTTAGAAAATAGTTCGATCCCCTCGTCTTTGTAGGAGCCCTTCAAATATTGGAACAGTGCTATCATGTCATCCTTAGTCTTTTGTTTCATTAGACTAGACATATTCAATTCCTGTATCCGTTCTTCATACTGTATGTTTTAGCCTCCAGTCCCCTAATCATTTTTGTTTCTCTTCTCTGCACTCTTTCCAGAGTCTCAACATTCTTTTTACTATATATCATGGTGACCAAAACTGGATGCAAGTCTCTCTTAAGAACTTTCTCAAGTATTGGAGTGTATAGTTCTACACAAGCCATCAAATGATGTAGAAACTTTAGGAATTTCCTCTTTTTGTACTCCACAAATTAACTTGGTCATTACAGTGAGATATCTGGATGCAGTATTCCAAGTGTGGTCTTACTTAGGCTTTGTAAAGCAGTACTAGAACTTTATGTGATCTTGATTCTATCCCTCTAGGATTGCATTAGCTTTTTTGGCGGCTGCTACACACTGTTGGCTCATATTGAAATGATTGTCCACTGGGACTTTAAGATCCCTCTCACAGTTACTAGCATTAAGCCAAGTTTCATCTAGTCTATATACTACCTATACAGTTGGGTTTTTTTGCTTAAGCTATAAAACCTTATTTTTATCTATGTTGAATTTTATTTCATTAGATAGGTCCCAAAGTTCAAGTCTGTCAAGACCTTTTTGGATCTTGAACTTGTTTTCTGAGGTGTTGACTATTCCTGTCAGCTTAGTGTAGTCTGCAAATTTGATGAGTTCCTCTTCAATTCCCTTACCTAGATTGTTTATAAAGATATTGAAGAATACTGGGCCTGAAACAGAACCTTGGGTTACCCCACTACTTACGTGGATATAGTTTTGCAAGCAGTATGTGAATGGAGGTTGGGAAAAACTAACCATTTAACGCCTATTCCCATCATCTAGGAACTTTTAAGTTGAAGTTGAAGAGAGGTTTGTTTGCATAGGTGAAAGTTTGCAACTCAAAATTTTGTAAATATCTACTTCTAGATTCCATTCTAAACTATTAATTATCCAATTGTCTAAGATGATGTGTCTGTACTTGGCATGCACATAACATCCTATAAAGGTTTGTTGTAGGTCCCACTTATTCATTATGAAAACTGTATCTAGAATATACAGCGGTGGGGAAGGATTTAGCAATGCTAGAATTGATCAAAAAAAGAAAGAAAGCAATTGCTTTATCTTTACATAAGGAAAAAAAAAACATCAGGGAACTCAAAGACTGAAAATAGCCTCTTATGAGGTAATGGTAATACAGATAGTCGCCAACTTATGACCAGTCCTTTAATAATAATGATTGTTTAAAGTTATGATGGCCTTGAAAAGTCTGCTTTATGGCGCATAAAGTACTTCCAGCCATTGGAAAATGTGCTGTGTCTCCATAGTTATGACTGAATTTTGGGTCCTTGACAACAGGCTTGCACTTACAACTGGTTGCCAAGCACTCCACAATCATTTCAAAAAGATTTTCCCTCTTACTTCTTCTTCTTCCATCTTTAAATTTAGCAGAAATTTATAAAGTTTCTTAATCAACTTTTAATCTGTTTTTAGCAATATTTGATCAAATCCTGTCTGTTCTTTATAGAATCCCGTTGTTTTCTTATCTTTTTCATGTCGTTTGAATTTGTAAATATGGCCACCATGCTAGATCAATACCTTGTCATTGTAAATCTTGTCTATCTTTCAGTTTTCCTTCATTATCCAAGATATATTTTCAAGTCACGACTTTGTCATAGTTAATTTATTTATTTTATTTATTTATTTAGTTACATTTATATACCGCCCTATTCCCTGAGGACTCAGGGCGGTTTACAGGAAATTAAAAAATCCACCATACAAAAGTTAAAAAAAAACCAAATTAAAAAATATTAAATTGACCCTGTATACTTAAAACCCCAATTAAAAATTTCTCCTCAGCCTGGGCCCGAGAGCTCAAAGAGCCAGGTCTTCAGGCCCCGGCAGAATGATCGGAGGTCGGGGGCAGTCCTCAGCTCCACCGGCAGCTGGTTCCAGAGGGCAGGCGCTCCCACTGAGAAGGCCCTATCCCTGGGTGTCACCCGCCGGCAATCTCTCACCGGCGGCACCCTGAGCAGACCCTCCCTGTGGGAGCACACTGGGCGAAGGGCGTTTGATGCCGGCAGCAGGTGTTCCCTCAAATAGCCCGGACCCAGGCCATGTAGGGCTTTATAGGTAATAACCAGCACCTTGAATTTCACCCGGAGGGCAACCGGAAGCCAATGCAGCTCGCGGAGTAGAGGTGTTACATGGGAGTATCAGGAGACCCCCATTACAACTCGCGCGGCCGCATTCTGCACCAGTTGAAGCCTCCGAGTGGACTTCAAGGGCAGCCCCATGTAGAGAGCGTTACAGTAGTCCAGACGGGAGGTAACAAGCGCATGAGTAACTGTGCGTAGGGCGTCTCGGTCCAGATAGGGACGCAACTGGCGCACCAGGCGAACCTGTGCAAAAGCCCCCCTGGTCACGGCTCCTATGTGGTCTTCAAAATTGAGCCGTGAGTCCAGGAGGACGCCCAGGTTGCGAGCCCTATCAACGGGGGGTAACACCTCACCCCCCCATCGTTAGAGGTGGAATAAGTTGGTTAACCCGAGATGCCGATATGCACAGCCACTCAGTCTTGGCGGGATTGAGACGAAGCCTGTTTCTCCCCATCCAGACCTGAACCGCCTCCAGGCACCGGGACATCACGGAGAGGGCATCGCTGGGTTGGTTCGGGGTGGAAAGAAAAAGTTGGGTATCATCAGCGTACTGGTGATACCCCACCCCGAAACCACGAATGATCTTGCCCAGCGGCTTCATATAGATGTTGAACAGGAGAGGCGAGAGGACCGACCCCTGAGGAACTCCACAAATGAGAGACCTCGGGGCGGATCTCTGCCCTCCTGTCAACACCGACTGCGAGCGGCCCTGGAGGTAGGAGGAGAACCACCGTAGAACGGTGCCTCCCACTCCCAACCCCCTGAGACGCCGCAGCAGGATACCATGGTCGATGGTATCGAAAGCCGCTGAGAAATCTAATAGGACCAGGACAGAGGAGCAACCCCTGTCCCTAGCCCTCCAGAGATCATTCACCAGCGCGACCAATGCCGTCTCCGTGCTGTGTCCGGGCCTGAAGCCCGATTGGTACGGGTCCAGATAATCAGTTTCCTCCAGGAACAGAGGGAGCTGATGCGCCACCACACTCTCAACAACCTTCGCCAGAAAGCGAAGGTTGGAGACTGGACTATAGTTGTTTAAAACAGCCGGGTCCAAAGCAGGCTTCTTGAGAAGGGGCCTCACCACCGCCTCCTTCAAGGCGGCAGGGAAGACACCCTCCTTCAAAGAAGCAGTTATTACTGCATGGAACCAGCCTCGTGTTCCCTCCTGAGCCGCATAAGCTAGCCAGGAGGGGCACGGATCCAACAAACAGGTGGTGGTGCTCAGTCTCCCCATGATCCTGTCCACATCATCAGGGGAAACAGGGTCGAACTCAGTCCAGATAACATGCTCAAGACCGCCTGATTCCTCCACGTCAGACTCTGCCCAGTCAGAGTCCAGACCGGTCCGGATCCGAGCGATTTTGTCCGCCAGATGATGACTAAACTCCTCGGCTCGTCCCTGCAAGGGATCCTCTCTCACCTCCTGGTTAAGGAGGGAGCGAGTCACCCTAAACAGGGCGGCCGGGCGATTATCTGCGGACGCGATAAGGGCGGCAAAGTAGTTAGACTTCGCCGTCCTTATCGCCGCAAGATAAGACCTTATAAAGGTTCTTAACTGCAATCGGTCGGATTCGGATTGGCTGGATCTCCAACCGCTCTCTAGACCTCGTCTCCGACGCTTCATCTCCCGGAGCTCCACAGAGAACCATGGGGCCCAACGGGATCTGCGCCGGGTACAACGCAGTCAAGTGCCCTGGTGGCAGCCGTTTCCCAGGCCTCCACCAGAGCATCGACTGGGCTGTGGGTAAGGGTGATAGGTATAGGCCCAAGCGCCCTCTGGAACCGATCCAGGTCCATTAGGCGCCTGGGGCGGAACCACCTGGACGGTTCCGCCGCCCAGCGGCGGGGGGTGGCATGACAGAAAACCAGCCTCAGGAGGTGGTGATCTGACCATGACAGAGGGGTGATGGACGGGGAACCCCCTCCCAGATCGTCCAACCACTGTCCAGACAGGAACACCAGGTCGAGAGTATGATCCCCCTCATGAGTCGGGCCCTCAATAACCTGGGTCAGGCCCATGGCTGTCATGGAAGCCATGAACTCCCGAGCCAACTCCGACGACCCTCCCAGTGACGGCAGGTTGAAGTCACCCAGGACTATAAGCCTGGGGAACTCCACTGCCAACCCTGAGAGGGCGTCGAGCAGCTCAGGCAGGGCTGTTGCCACACAGCTGGGCGCCAGGTATGTAAGCAACAAGCCCAACTGAACCCGAGGACCACATCTCAAGAGGAGGGATTCACTCCCGGCCATCTGGACAATGGTGGCCTCCCGGGGACACAAAGTCTCCCGAATAACCACTGCCACTCCACCACCCCTGCCCTGAGCCCGCGGCTGGTGCAGCACCCGGAAACCCGGCGGGCATAACTCGGTGAGAGGCACCCCTCCCTCCGAGCCCAGCCAAGTTTCCGTGATGCACGCTAGATCCGCACATTCCTCCTCGATCAGGTCACGGATGAGGGGAGCTTTGTTGACTACGGATCTAGCGTTAAAATAGACCAACCTGAGCTCAGGAGCCTGATCACCCTCATCCCCGGGTAAGAGGGTGCTAACCGGAGGGTCGGAGCGCGCCACCGCTCGGAGATAGCGGGGGCGCGATCCCAGGTGTTGATATGGCCCTCCGCGCAAACACCTGCTGCCTTTCCCTATCACCGTGGGGATTTGAAGCCCCACTCCCACATTCCCAGAACCAGCAGCCACCTCCTCCGACCCCGTCCCGTCGGGACCTCTAACAGGTCCAGACTGAGTGCCGGTTAAAGATTCCCTCCCTCCCCTCCCCTCCCTCCCCCTCCCTAACCTTTTAAAATAACCGGCTAAAAATTTTATCAGGGGCCTCTTAGTACGTCTCCACTCGAGGCCCCTAGTTAAGCCCAGCCACCTCTCGGAGCCCCAGCAATTGGGTCTGTCATCAAGGGGAATGTTAGAAAAGAAGGCTGGTCATATCCAAGAGGGAGAAACCCCTCTGAGGGCGCACAAGTCCAAACCAGAGTATTGTAAACGAGCCATGAGATGGAACTGTCTATATGAGCCATTGTTCACAAATGGGGTCAAAAGTTATTAAGCTGATGGGATGTTAGTTCAGATGTAAAGAACATTAAGTCCGGAACGTGTCTTCATCCAGCAGTCTGCCAATCCAGCTCTGCTCTCACCTGAGCCGGTCCAGACAAGAGCTCATGACTGTCCTCTCACCTAGCCATGAAATCCAGCCTGGGATGGATAGGGGCAGCGTTGCTGGGGAAGCAAAAGTCCACCTTGCTAGTCTCTCACACCAGTAGGGGATTCATAGCCAGTCCAGAGCCGCCCTCTCACCACGGCCTGTCCAAGACTCCTTCCGGAACATCATAGGGAGGTCACGGGAACAGGAGAAAAAATGTCCCAAGTCCTGTTCCAGCATCCAGTCCATCTTAGAAAGTAGCAAGCAGACCATCCAGCACACAAATCCATTTCTAGGGCTGCAGGGAGCTCAGTTATAAATGTCAGATGCTCAGGTTCAAGCAGCCAAATCTCTATCATCCTCTGAAAAAAAGGAGACAGAAAAGTCTCTCCCATAGCCTCCACGCCGAAACGGGAATCCGCAGCCATTTTATAAGCGGAAAGGCCAGGAGCAACAGACAGGAGCAGAGAGATCCACACGGCTGCAGACGGCGCCCTCCAACCGAGTTCAGGCGCCTGATGATCCATCCAGAGGTCCGCAGCAGGATCCTAGGCTGCCGAGGTCATCTCAATCTGAAAAGCTTCCACAACGCCCGAGGAAGGGAGAGCGAGCAATCAGCACAGCACCTAACAGCTGATCCTGAGCACCAGCTGATCGGCGGCAAGCTACAGGCCGCCCGGCTGCTGCCGCTGCCGCTTCTACTTCTCTGGGGTTGGGGGGAAAGGCTCCACACCGCGAAACGGTGGTAGCCTGTTGTTCTTGCACCCCCCCTCCGAATATGTCCTACGGCTGGGCTTTCGTGAACCTCACCAGTCCCCATTGTGTAGGCTCACCGCAGAGCTCAACGAACGCCGCCCGTGGTCGCCGCCATCTTGGGCAAAAAAAAAAAAAAAAAAGAAATTAAATTTGGGTAAGCAAAAGCTTCCATTGTTGAAAGCCATTCAGGAAACAATATAAATTTTCTTTTTTATTCTTTCCCATTCTAAAAGAAGTGCATTCCTTATCAAATGTTTTTGAAAATATCTGTGTGTTTTATTCTTCCCGTACCACAGAAAGGCATGCCAACCAATCTATAGGTCATGTCCCTCTAGATACTGTACAATAGTCTTTTATTTCTAAGAGTTATCCATTCTTTAAGCCATGTTAAAATAGCTGCTTGATAATATAGTCTCTAATCTGGGAGTCCAAATCCTCCACTATCTTTGGCTTCTTGTAATATTTTCACTTTAATTCATGCTTTTTTCCCTTGCCAGATAAATCTCAATATTGTTGCATTCAAGTCATCAAAAAAAGTTTTTCTCAATTTTACAGGAATCGTTTGGAATAAGAAGAGGTTTTTTTGGTAAGATATTCATTTTCACTGTAGCTATTCTTCCCAATATTGACAGTTGGAGATTTTTCCAATTTTCCAAATCCAGTTTTATTTGTTTTAACAATCTTTCATAGTTATCTTTTAGTGTTGCACATCTTCCTGTTAAAAAGATTCCCAAGTAATTAACTTTTTTTAACTATTTGCAGATTTGTCTTTTTTGTAAGTTGACTTTTCTGTTTATCTGTTAAGTTCTTTGTCAATACTTTAGTCTTTTCTCCATTTATTTTCAGACCTGCCACTTCTTCAAAGCTTTCTATTTTCTCCAACAATTTAGTGCTTGTTTCAAGCGGCTCCTCCAATATAAAAACCAAGTTGTCTGCAAAGGCTTGTAATTTATATTTTTCATCTTTTATCTCCAATCCTTTAATTTCTGTATCTTGTCTAATAATTCTACTCAATACTTCCTATGTTAATATAAATAGCAATGGGGATAATGGACATCCCTGTCTTGTACCTTTTTAATGTTAAAATTTTCTGTATAGTCTCCATTTAGAATTATTCTAGCAGTTTGTTTATGGTAAATTGTTTGGATAGCATTTATCAATTTTTCCCCAGAATCCATTTCCACCAACTGCTAGAACATAATGTGTGTCTCTTGAAGGCAAATTACTGTATGTCCATTTTTAGTTTTTGTAATCGTGTAAAAGTTTTTCTCCTTTTTGAAGAAGAGTTTAGTCCATTTATATTTATTGATAAGATCCCAGTCTCCTCCATCTCTTTCAATTATATGTAGGTCTCTTTCCAGAAATGCTCTGTGATTGTCGAAGAACTCCTATGCTTTAGGTGGTGTGTCCAATCTGTATCTTTTCATGACCCAATAGATTAAGATCCCTTCTGGGATCAACCATCTAAAATTCACTCCTTTTTCAGCCAATTTCCTGGTTAAGAACTGGTATACTCTTTGAGCCTCTTATCCTTCTAGGGATTTGTTTGAAAACTATGATTTCTTTTTCTTTATATTTTAACGGTTCATCTCTTACTTTTCTCAGAATCTCATCTCTTATGGATCTTTTAAGAAATCTAATGTGCACTTCCCTAGGCACTTTATTTCTTTTAGCATAATTTGAATTGACTCTGTAGATATGATCCAATTCTCCTTCCATTTGTACTTTCCCAAATCCTAAAACATCTGCCAGTAACTCAGTTATCAAATACTGTATAGAAGATCCTTTTATATTCTATTATATTTTGGAATCTTAGAAAATATGATGCTTTTTCCATTTCTATCACTGCTAGCACCGTTTATTTGCATCAATTTTTCATTTTCATCTTTTAAGACTTCTAGTTTCTAGTCAACTTCAGCTGATTTATCTTCCATTTTTTGAATTCTTTGTTGATTATCTGTAATCATCTGTTTAAAATTTTCAATTTGGGAATCTATATTGTTAATTTTTTGATTCATTTTATCAAGGTCATTTTTCAACTTTATGGTTTTTCATCGAAGTTGCTGTCTGAGCTGCAATTGCTTGCAAAATTCCTTGAGTATCTTTCTTGAGGGTATCCGTCTTTTCTTGCTGAAGTAAAAGAAACAATGATAACATGGGCAAAGAACTTTGAATATCTTATAGATTTGGAAGACTGGCAAAAACTATGGGATAGAAATATTAAATTAACTAAAGCAGTGCCATATAAGGAAAACTTGTACAAAATGTTTTATAGATGGCATATGACACCAGTAAGATTAGCGAAAATGTTTAAAAATACTTCAAGTAATTGTTGGAAATATAAACAAAGGCCAGGTACTTATTATCATATCTGGTAGACGTGTCCTAAAGCAAAAATGAAAACTTAACAACTGAAGAAGTATTAATCAAGAAAATTTTGTTCAAGGATTAAGTTTCCAGTACCATTTGTGGTCCTAATTAGAGGACTACCTGTCCATAAAGTTTATATCCCCAAACAAGTTATAGGAAACCAAAATTGCCTCAAGCTACTACAACCATTCTTGGCTTCTTTGATGATTCTCAGACAACTTTGTTTTTCACATCATGATCTTATTTCTTTTCAGCTACTCCATCTCAGCTTCTTGATGTCTGAGTTACTGCAAATTTTAAAGGAGACTTCAGGGTTTCAATCTTAGTCAGTCTCAAGATGTTAACATTCTAGCAGAGTAAATGCATGCAGGTCCTTGAGTGCTTAGCCATTTTGAAAGCTACAATCTTGGTCATATTAAGCTCATTTAACTCCATTGATTTCAATGGCAAAGGTTAGAAGAGGTTCATCTTCTTAACTTATTAAAAGAAACTAACATATATCTCCAAAAGAGCAGTAAACTATGATGTGATTTATATTTTTAAATTCACACACAGCATTCAGCTGATGTTATTTTATATCAAGTTGCACTAAAAATAAATGGAAGAAATAAGGACTAACTGAAATACAAGTTATTGAAAATGAACAGAGCAATGATTTTTCTGGCACTGCATTGTGATGTCTGATAGTCTAAAATACAAGCAACTATAAGAGCTGCATTGTGCACCTTATGCTTCCATTTTTTTAAAAAAACCTCTCCTTTTGATTGCTTTTTTTGAGCTTTTATTTTATATACTATTTTTATTACCGTATTTTCCGGTGTATAAGACGACTGGGCGTATAAGACGACCCCCTACATTTCCTGTTAAATTATAGGGTTTGGGCTATACTCGCCGTATAAGACTACCCCTCTTCCAACGCACACCAAATAAAAATTAAAAAACATCAGATTTGATTTTAATATGGTAATTTTAATTCAAATGCTTATGACATGCAGGTGCTTAGTAGGAAAACTGTCACCTATAAACATAAGGCTGTTTGTCATCAAACATGTAAACATAAAACAGTGCAAGTGGATTAAACTATAATAATAATAATAATAATAATAATAATAATAATAATAATAATAATAATAAGAAGAAGAAGAAGAAGAAGAAGAAGAAGAAGAAGAAGAAGAAGAAGAAGAAGAAGAAGAAGTTGGAGGGGACCTTGGAGGTCATCTAGTCCAACCCCCTGCTAAGGCAGGAAACCCTATACCATTTCAGACAAATGGCTGTCCAGTCTCTTCTTAAAAACTTCCAGTGTTGGAGCATTCACCACTTCTGGAGGCAGGTTGTTCCACTGGTTAATTGTTCTAACTGTCAGGAAGTTTCTCCTTAGTTCTAGGTTGCTTCTCTCCTTGATTAGTTTCCATCCATTACTTCTTGTCCTGCTTTCAGGTGCTTTGGAGAATAGCTTGACTCCCTCTTCTTTGTGGCAGCCCCTGATTCCAGCAACCATTCCCTATTTTCCTAATTCACTTTTTCACTTTTCCTAATTCACTCTAAAGCTTTCCCTGCGCAGAGCCTTAAGTAACACAAGCTGCCTGCAATTAGTGCAGGTTCGCATCCCACCAGGCTCAAGGTTGACTCAGCTTTCCATCCTTCCAAGGTAGGTAAAATGAGGACCCAGATTGTTGGGGGCAATAAGCTGACTTTGTAATAATGCTGCTTGGGGGGGGTGAAAGCCCTAATAAACAGGCATATACACAGAATGAAGGCTATTGCTAAGCACATTGATTAGTGCTTTAAATTGTAAGCCACCCTGAGTCTTCGGAGAAGGGCAGGATATAAATGGGATTTTTTTTAAAAAAAGACCAAATGGGAGATCCGCTCCAGGTTTTCCAGCCAGCCCGCCCAGTTCCTGAGTCAAATGTGTCCTTAGAGCTAAACCGCTGCTCTGGCTGCTGCCTTCCCCACCTGCCTTTCAAGTTGAGATATGCTACAGCTGCTCTTCAACTTTAGAAGGAAAGACGCCCAGACCTCAGCCTGTAAAAAATCACAGACTGCAGCTTCTTCTCCAATTGGTCCCGCTTTCCCTGCGCAGACTAAATGGGAGATCCGCTCCAGGTTTTCCAGCCAGCCCTGTCCCTAAATTTTCAGCACCCGGCGTATAAGACGACCCCTGACTTTTGAGAAGATTTTCATGGGTTAAAAAGTAGTCTTATACGCCGGAAACTACGGTATATTGTTTAATTCACTGCTTTAATACAACTGTCAGTGGCTTCACAGTAGCCACTCTAGAAATTGTGCAGATGCACAATATATATATGTATGTGTATGTATATATATATATATATATATATATATATATATATATATATATATATATATATATATATATATATATATATATATATATATATATATATGTAGGTCTAGAGTCTCGGGTTTCTTCCCGCGTTCCTTTCATCTTCAGAAAGTTGTGGCGACGTTTCGACGAAATCCCATCCGTCATCATCAGGCCGGAGTATTCCTCCTGCTGCTTTCAGGAGCAATGCGTGGTCTGTCTGTTCCTTTCCTTCCAACTGCCGGTGGGGCTGTGTTCCAACTGGGTGGAGGCGTGGCTGCTTTCTGATTGGGTGGGGGTGTCATCCGACTGGGTGGAGGTGTGGTTGTCTTCTGATTGAGTGGAGGCGTGGCTGTCTTCTGATTGGGTGGATGTGTGGTTGTCTTCCGATTGGTTGGAGGCGTGGCTGTCTTCTGATTGGGTGGGGTGTGTTCACACGAACCTGACTGACCCATACCAGAGATGCATGGCGGGTCCTCGAACTCGGAGCCAAGCCAAAGCTCTGGAGGCCACTACACAGCCCACTCCTCAAGACACCAAATCACAACACTCAGGATATTACGACACAACAAAAAACCCCACCCATTCAGAACACACCCCACCCAATCAGAAGACAGCCACGCCTCCAACCAATCGGAAGACAACCACACATCCACCCAATCAGAAGACAGCCACGCCTCCACTCAATCAGAAGACAACCACGCCTCCACCCAGTCGGATGACACCCCCACCCAATCAGAAAGCAGCCACACCTCCACCCAGTCGGAACACAGCCCCACCGGCAGTTGGAAGGAAAGGAACAGACAGACCATGCATTGCTCCTGAAAGCAGCAGGAGGAATACTCCGGCCTGATGATGACGGATGGGATTTCGTCGAAACGTCGCCACAACTTTCTGAAGATGAAAGGAACGCGGGAAGAAACCCGAGACTCTAGACCTACACATACAGACACCCGCGAGAATCTACGAAAACAAATATATATATATATATATATCACACACACACATACATATATATATATATATACATACATACATACATACATACATATATATATATATATATATACACACACACACACACACACACACACACACACACACACACACACACTGAATATCTTAACTTTAACAAAAGGAAAGAGATGTCTTCTGGTTATTGGAAAAGCAAGTCAAGGCTTTTAGCTGATAGAAAAAATAGCAATAAAAATGAAGTCTTGCAATCACATTTTGTCTTTGATTAATTTTTCTTCCATTTATGGATTAAAATATTATTTGAACTAATTTGTAATCATTATTTTGATGAATCTAAACTACTATATCATGGAACTATTGCTTCACAAACAGTTGCTTTTTACCCATATTGATTGTTCCCTGTATATATGTTCTATTACAATTTCTTTACAAATTGTTAAAGGAGAAAAACCAACATTACAAAATATGTCCATAAGATTCACTTCTGCTTCCGTTTCTTGCTACTTTAGGAGTAACATTGTCTTTTGTAGGAAATAGCCACAGGAAGTGGGGGAAGGATCACAACTGATGACTGTAATTTTTAATGAAATCTGCAGTGTTCATTATAAGGGTATTTGAATAGCCAGAATTTGACATCTACCAAATCTGATTTACATGGTATATTGCACCATTGACAATTGCCGCCAGCATGCTAGGTGAACTTTAACCTGCTAGGCCAACAATTCCTCCAACCGGGGGTATTTAATTTTTCATGAACACATTGCCTTAATAAAGTGCCTGGCATTAGTTATAGCTTCTGAATTAAAATGAGCACAGCCCCACAGCATTAAATTTTAAAATCAGCATTTAAGCCATTAATTTTACCCAGCTTCTGTTTTGTGTGTAGAGAGTTAGTAAGTACTAGCAAGTGGAGGCATATTTCACTGGGCAGGAGCTTGAGAAGCTATACAGTAAAATTTGGTTGTCCGTTGCCACAAAGAACAATCTGTGTTTTATGCATTGATTGAACTGAAAACAAATATCAAAGACAAAATGGCTATTTGCGTGAACTGACAATGACATATTCTTGATCCTACACCTGTAACTCTTAATTCCTTATGGATTTGTAGCTATATATACAGTATATATATATGTTAAATGTTTGTTAAGCATTCAGAATACACTTGCTTAGTCCCAGACACGGGACAAATCTTATTTCCTGTTTCAGCCTAGCCCAAGGCCATCTACAGGCAGTAGCCACAGCAGTGGCAGCTCATATTTGTATAAAAATTTTTTGGCTTGCTAACAAAGAATAAAGGGAGACCAATATGATCATTTCAAACTTCTTTGTTCTCATCAGTCAGCCATACCCTTCTGAGATTCAAACCTGGGCCGACTGCATCTTAAGCAGTTGTTTTAACCCCTAGGCCACAGGCTTTCTCTCTCTCTCTCTGTTAGCTGAGAAGCAAGGAAGATATGTGTTAAATGTTTGTTAAGCATTCAGAATACACTTGCTTAGTCCCAGACACGGGACAAATCTTATTTCCTGTTTCAGCCGATTCAGGTTTGAATCTCAAGGGTATGGCTGACTGATGAGAAAAATAAGTTTGAAATGATCATATCGGTTTCCCTTTATTCTTTGTTAGCAAGCCAAAAACAAATTTACACACACACACACACACACACACACAAAATGAAAATAAAAACAGGTACCTAGACTCAAAGATTTCTTTACAAATGGAGATAAATGCTGTTTGGGGACTAGAGTGCTTGAGTGTTGAGGTCAACTGATTACATGTCATCAAGTCAGCATCACCTTAGTGACCACATATATTAGTATCTCCATGATGATCGATTTCTAATCTGGTCCTTCAGGTCTTTCAACAGAAGCTCAACTAGAGCTTAAGATAAGTTACAGAAATCTTCCCAAACTGTGCAAAGAAATATTGCTTGACTCATATACAGGGAATCCTCAAGTTACAATGGTAATTTGGGATTGGGATTGAGGTCACTAAGCAATGATGTCACAAAGCATGTCAATGAGATCTCATCACCTAACAATGACAATTCCAGCAGTCCCAATTGCTATGACTATTTATTTGTGAAATGTATTTGCCACCTATCTCGCCCTGGGGTTACCCTAGGCAGCTTACAATAATAAAAAAGGAACAAAAATGAAGTGTGTAAACAAAAAAATAATAGACAAAGGAACACAATGAAAATAATACATCAATATGATAAGCAAAGAGATGGATGGATGGAGAGCAATGATTGGATGGGTGAGGTTGAATCTACCATCAATCTAGCAGCCAGATCCAGCATGGAATTCCTTCCTCTGATCCCCAAGACCGGCAGAGCCAGGTCTTTAGGTTCTTGTAGAATCCCAATATGCTACATTTTACATAATCTCAAGATGCACACTTGCATTTTTGTGCAGCATTGAGTTGGGTGCACATTTTGTTACATACTCTTTTGGTGATGGTCTTTTCTTCATCCCTTCTTTATAGGTAGTGGAAGCCACCACTGATCTCGCCTGATCTTGCTGAGGCAAATTTAATGTGACCTATGTGTTCTACTAAACTGATCTAAATTTATGTATTTCTGTATATAAATTATTCATTTACATTAACTACATAATGAGGTCTTTCAGGTAATCTCTGAAATATCCACAAAGCTGAATTCCATAGCACACCATGGAGCACCTTTTTCCCCCCCTTTCACTCTTGTGGAATGTAGGAAAGAAATTTTGTAGAGAAAATTGTGTCCTGACTGTCGATCAGCTAGATAACTTTCCAAAAAGCAGAACAGAATGGAAACAAAACTGGTATGATGGAGAAGTTAGCAAAGCGAAAGCCAAATTTTATTTTTAAAAAATGAGACTTGGGACTATGGAGAAAAACACAGGCAGAGACTTGGAAAATTACTGTTTCAATCTAAGTTTACCCACCTCTCCAAATTCTAGTCATCTGATTCCCAGTGGGGAATTTCAGTTTGCCTTATGCTTCTGAGTGCTCATAGACACACCAATATATCAGATGATCACAAGGGGAAAGCAGAAACAAACACTAACTTATTAAACAGAAAAAAGATGTTTCCTATGGTCATTGCTGGGCAAGAGTTAAAAAAAGAATTCCAGAAATCATGTTTTTGTTTTCCCCACCTTAATTTTTACAGAATGTTGAACCATACAGAGATCTCTGTGAGAATCAGTTGCATCCTACCACTTATAATAAATGTAACAAAATCAATGTGTAAAATTCTAGTGCAATATTAAACATGGAATTAAGATTGGAAAGAAAATTTGCCCTGATCTTAACTACTGATAGTTGTATTGACCTGGAAAGTTAACACAACTCAGGTGGCTAGAAAGGCCCAACAGAGGCTTCACTTTCTTAGGGTCTTGCGGAAGAACAGGGTAGAACAACAGCTAATGACCCTCTTTTACCGGTCTACTATAGAGAGCGTCCTCTCGTATGGTATTGTGGTTTGGTATGCTGGTCTGACAGCCGCGGATAGGAGAGTATTACAGAGGGTAGTGAGCACAGCACAAGACATTGTGGGCTGTTCCCTGACACCACTGGATGACATTGCCAGGGCTCGTTGCCTTGGAAGAGTGAGGAAGATTCTCAGGGATGACTCACACCCTGGACGGTATCTCTTTACTCTCCTACCATCCGGTAGGAGATATAGGAATATAGCCAGCCGTACCAACAGGCTGAAAAATAGCTTTTATCCGTGGGCTGTTAGGCTTTTAAATGGGACATAATCTTATGCAGAATTGACTTGGGAGGCCGGTGTGTGGTGTAGTTGGTTCACATAGTGTGGTGGGATGGTTTGTTGTCACTGTGTGTTGGGGGGAGAGAGCACGGGGGGAGGCTCAGCTAATCTCAATGTACACATGTTGTACTTTGACAATAAAGGTTTATTATTATTTATTTATTTATTATCAATCTGTAAGCTGAGATTTAAAAAAAATAGGCTTTGTTGGATGGAATCTTTATGCCATTGATAGTCATATTAGAATTTCAAATATTTTTAAATTGGAGGGGATGAGTGGGATCTTTATGGGTTTATATGAAGAAAAGGCTTCAGTGTGGATTTTGTGTATACAACTACAATTTGTCCTTTCATATTTTTTGCCTTTTGAACCAGCATCAGAAAAGCATCCATTATTATTGGGAATTCCTGTGCATTGTACAAAATGAAAAGAAACTGTTGTATGGAAATACTAAGGGTCTGGGTTTGGCTTGGGGCCCTGATGGAGGCGCTTCACACTGGAGGTGGCTGGCAGAGTAAAAGATCTCACCTCCATACCACTTGTGCACTTGCTTCTTAGTTCTACTTAATTCTTGTCTATTTTAATGTTTCCAATGGGTTTATATTTGTCTTTATTGTATTGTAAGCTGCCCAGAGTCGCTTTGGATAGTGAGATGGGCAGCATATTTTAATAATGGATAAAATGAATTCCCCAACCTGAACTCCTATATATGTTTTTAAGTGCAAATGATGAGAATGGCAGTCAAACCCATCTAGAAGATAGCTGATAATTGATTGCTCTTGTATACTATCAGCTTATAGAATATGGGCCAAGTCTGTTATTGCCTTAGATCAATGGAAATTGTGTTCCAAGACATGGCCACCTCGATCAAAAAACATTCGTGTGTACATGGAACATTTTGCACATCTCTCCTTCAAATCCTCATCAAGTTTACTTTTTGATAATTGTAAAATTTAAATAAACTTTTTGTCTCTTATGATCAAAATAATGCATTTTAAACTTGCTTTAGTGTGGCCTAAGAATGGAGCTACTTCAATCCCTTAGCTCAGTACTACCTTTTCTGCTACCTTCTCATCTTAGAAGCAGCTTTCATATATGCACCTGCTGAAATATTATTATAGATGCATTCGCTGTGGTGGTGTAGTGGTTAGAATGCAGTCAGGGGTTTGACCTCAGTTTCTGACTAGGGGCAGCCAGATGTCTCTAATAAATTCATACAGTATAAAGGTTTCTAGTTTTCAGAGTCAGACCAAGCTTGAATTATAATGTCTCTCTTTAAGTATAATAATTAATTGAGCTATGCTATCACCTCATCTTTTAATACTGATTCCTATGTGCTTATTACAGGGCTTTGCACTTGGTTAGTTTTGAATAGAGACTTACGAGTTACAGCTATCACTTCTTTCTCAAAAACAATGAGATTAAATGATTTGTGTGTGTACAGCTTGCCCTATTCATTCTGATCATAAGTTACAGAAGTAGAAGTGATTCTTAGATGGATCTGCCTTTCCAATGAAGTAACCCACTACTTCACATGATAAACTCCAATAACACTCTGAAAAATAAGATCTTTAAACTATGGTCTTTTGAATTTCTATCCACAGGAGTGACAGTTTTTCAAATAACAGTTCTATAAAATGTTAAAACCATCAAATTATAGTTTTTTCCACATTTGTATAAAATTTACCATGTACAAACAACTGCTTTTATTGTACTCCAAAATTTAAAGGCAAGAGCAATTTTAGTTGTTCATAGTGCTAAATGAAAGTGCTGGAAGATTGAATATTAAATTTGATTTCTGAAGCCCTTTTTTATTTTGAAGACATGTTGCATTCCTGTTTTAGTCCACCTAGCTGGTCATTTTCTTTCAAAAATACTATTACTGTGGATTCTCATAACAGAAAAGTCTTCCTGAAAAGCTGAAAACTTTTATTCTTGCCGTAACTACAATAAAATTGAAATCACAGTCTCATTGTACCAGAAATAAATATGAAAAGAATTCAAAGTATCCTAAAAATCATTAGGAGGAAATTTAAAAAGTTCACATTCCAATAGGAAATGTTACATGATAAACCATTTAGAGAATGATCTAAAACAAAACTAAAAAAGAATATATAGAATATTTTACTTTAGTCAGATGCTCAGCATAAAAACATGGTTCTGGATTCAACCCCACCCCGAACCCCAAATTATTTCATCCCCCCAAAAGAAAACAATTAGGTTAATTCTGTCTGTGCACTGGTATGCAGCATTCAGCAACTATATTATAAAATACAAACACAGAGAAATAACATCTCCTTGCTCTCTTGTGCTCCTTTCTTGATCAAGTAAAACATGTTCTTTGGTTACTGATTTTTTAATGGAAATGCTGAGCAGTCATTATTGTAACTGGTGAGAATCTACATTTTCCCAGCAATTGAGATATTACATTGAGCAGGATCCTGCCTTATAATCAGATTTACAAACTGAGAAGAAAAGTTCCTGCTGCATCTCCTTTTTACACCAATGCTAAGTCTGGAAAAAACATGTTGATAATGATTGGGTGTACAGTAAAATGTGCCAAATCTGGTTTTCATATAGTTAAAATAATGTAGTAATACCAATGGTAAAACTACATTTAACTTCTGGGATTAGAAGAATAGATTTTGCCAATTCTGATTTTTAAACATCCCAGTTGACTCAAATTTAATATATGTCAAGCAAGAACATCCAATGCCTTGAAGTTCTTTGAAGTACTGCATTTGTTGGAACCATGACAATATATTTGTGTATACAACATTTCATATATGCTTCAATATGGGTCATCATAAGAAGACACAATTTTAAAAGAAATATTTGCATGGAAAATGTTGCAATTCAAATGTATTCATAATGACTCTTTTTACAGTTTTGGTAAATTATCATCATAAGAAAAAAGTTTTCTTTTTCTCCCTTTTTTCAAAGACAGAAAGAATATACAATACATATACAGGTTGACAATCTGATTAAGCTAAAGCAATCTTCACTTAGCTCAGTTCCTAGAGTTCTTTAGACTAGAAGATAATACCAATCAAAACAAAATGTCTTTCACAAATGAAACAATAAATCAAAGAACCAAGAACTATGCTTAGAAGCGAAGTAGTTTAGAACATCCATCTCTATTTCTATATATACATACACACATAAGTTTATAACCTTCCATGAAAATCAACCTATATTCTATTGAACAAAAAAGTAATTGTAAAGTTTGCTAATTTAACAAAATGGGAAAGAAACAGCTGCTATCAAAATATACAATTTGAATTGCAGGCTAAAAGGCTTATGTTATTAAAAATAGTTGTAAGCAAAGTCCTTTGCTTGTTATAGAGAAGAAATGTTGGCCTTTCATTGTAATGTGGTGATCCAACAATGTCTTATAAAAGGTTGAATTATAACTTCTTCTTTATCTGTAATAATGTTCTTCACAAATGCTGACAGAGATTTTTTTTCCTTTCTGGATCACAATAGTTTTCAAAATGAAATGGCAGTCAAAAATTCAGAATCTCAAGTGGGATTTATGCTTGACCATATACCTGCAACACGAAGGGGAGAAAATCCATATTACCAGAGCTGGTATCTACAGAAATTTGCAAATTGAGGCACAAATTCTCAAAAGATAAAAATGATATATACAATTCAAAACACAACAATTCAATTAAAATGATAAAATCAAGAAAGTATATCCATTTGTGTGAGGAAAGAAGAATTATAATTACATTTAGGTATCATCCGTTCTGAAAACCAGATTGGTATAGTAATTAAGGCATTAGGCTAGAAGCCAAAAAGAGTGTAAATTCTAGTCCCTTCTTAGGCACAGAACCAGCTGGGTGACTGGTAACCTAGTACCAGTCACTTTATTTCAGCCCTAAGAGAAAGGCAAAGCGCTTCTGAAAAACCTTGCCAAGAAAATGGTAGGGATTTACCCAAGTCTCTGAGAATCAAAAATATATCAATCATTCTACTTGCTTCTTATGCTTCTTAGCATATTGTTTAGAAATATTTTGTTGAACGTTCTAAAACAGAAGACTTTTGTTTCCCAACAAATTTATTATTAATTTCTATTTAACTTAATAACTTTTATTATTTTTACTGGCAGTCTGAAACCATTGATAAAGAAGACAGATAAGATGAATTGTAATAGTAGTTTAACAGATCTATTTATTTAATAATATCTGTACAGTTCTTCAACCAAAAAATCTCAAAGCGACTATTAACCAAAAGGTCAATTGTAGTTCTTCAACCAAAGTGGTTGATAAACTAGAGTTCAACTACAATTACCTAGCACAAAAACAATGTTTCAATTTGTCATTTAAATGAAATTGCACATGGCTCTTTAGGAAGGGACGTCCAAAAAGTATTCTAGAATAGAAAATTCAATTTACAATCACCTTTCTGAGATCAAACTTAATGGCTAAACAAATTCATTAAAGAAGAGATACAGATAGGCTGGATTAAAATTATTTTTGGAAAAGGATGGGAAGCTAGTATTATGTTTTCCAAAACTAGTGAAACTTAGATAATGTACACTACTAAGAGTATAGTTCTTTTCATCAGGAAATTTGGTATATTAAGGGGAAAAAAACTGGCAGATTTTTGGATATAGATATATTTGGCATCTGGTATATGATGGACTATTTTTTAAAACAGAAGCTCAACATAATGCATGTGAAAGTAACCTGATAAAGCATGCACCATTCTAGAGCAGTTCTTATGCTATACTTTACTTATTAAATGTATACACATATAATGAATTAATTCATTGATGTTGCAATTAACATAAAAACATGGACTCAGGTAGAAAATAATATAATAAATTTTAAAGTGGAGTATTAGAAGTTACGAAACATTAAAAATATTGAAATTTCTTTATTACATTTATATGTCACCCATCTTACTCTGCAAAATGACTCTGGGGGGGTTAATATATAAAATATATCATAATTTATATAATTTAAATTTATATAGGATTCCAAAATCCAGTGTGCCATTTTTATTTATAAGATGTATAAAGTCACTTGACTCCATTATGAATCTGGGTTGCAATAAAACACAGCTCTTGTATACAGTTTATAAAGATTTTTCTTATAAAATGAAAAATCTGTATAGTGATTTTTAACCTTTAGATAACAATACAGTTGTTATCTTTCCCTTCCAAATGGATACTTACCTGTCCAATGTTTCCCAGAAACGCAGGAACACTGGTCTGTCCAAGTGCCGTTTATGATAACTGAGTTCTAAAACTGTTACATCCCATTTCTGGACATTTGGATCTAGACGAACTTCATCATACTTAAGATGAAAGGCTTTAACTACATAAAATGAGAGAGAAGGCAGAAAAATGAACCAATAATTTCCCAAATCCAAATACACTTTGAAGAATTATGACAGGGAAAATATAACTTAGGGGAAAGAATATTGTCTAAGTTACATCACTTGAGACTGCAATCACGTTTGAATAGAAGTTCCATTTATGTAACAAGGAAATTTCTGGCTATCTCAATATTTGTGAGGGTAGAAATATCCTCCACTTCCATTTCACTTGAATCTAGCTAGTTCATTACAGCCCACAGAGAACTAGCTTTTCACACAAATGAACTCCTGACACATTATGAATCTGTCTGTAGCTCCATATATTGTTCTAAAAGCCAACATGATGTAATGGATGCCACAGAGGAACAACAGTGGAGATATCTAGGTTCAAATTCAAACATACCTTAAGCTTTCTGGTCAAGCCATTAATTTCTGATAAAATTTGTCTGTAACAGATTAAAAATAAAACAAAAGGCCCCTCTAGGGATTTCAACTCTCTGTGAACTAGTCCACCTCCAATTCCTACATTTGGGTTTTGAGAATTCTGTGTTTGCTTTTTACAGGATTATTCATTGTGACTTATTTTTATTTCATCTTTTCATAGAGCAGTATTCCTTTGTTTTTTGGGCTGTCTTTTATCACAGCATTTGTTACAGGAAGTTGAGATTCTGACCTGAAGTAGAAGTTACATAACATCCCTTGCCCAACTGGGGACATTTTAGTCAATCAAATTCTGAACAGTTTTATTAACTGATGAATCAAACATATTCAAAAGTTGTGCTCCTCTGCTGCTTCCAAACATGATTCTTCCTCTATATCCTTTAGATTTATGTTATAAATCAAAATGTTTATTAAATCAATATTAAATATTAAATCCTATAGAAAATCATCCCAAAACAGTATCGTGTAATTTCTACTTCTTCATTAATTATCTATTACATGATCAATTCCTATGTTTCCCTTGGTAGTTAAGCTGTCCAAATAAGAGCAGGAGGAGCAAGGCTCAATCCTTCCTCAGCTATGCAAATTTACTAATTGACTTTGAGCTAGTCATTTTCTCAGCCCAACTTGCTTCATAGGATTGCTCTGATGAAAATTTGGGGACACATGCTATGAATGTAGCCTTAAGCATCTGGCAGAATATAAATCTAAGATTTTTTTTAAAAAACCTAACACTAATATGCATCAACAGTATATAGACTCATAATTTATATGGCTATTTTTCACATTCTCATATAACCAATGAAGGAAAAATGCTGGTACAGAAAACAATATCAGACAGGAAATATATGAATATTTGAATACTATGGTTATAAGCCAAAGGAGAAGGAAGAAATAACCAAAGATCCTTCCAGTAATGGGAGTGTTCTGAGTAGAATTGTGCTTAGAGAGCTCCGACAACGGATATCCAAACACTGGTTCCAATCCACATTTTTGAGATGGATCCTATCCACATGGAAAAATATATTAAATCGCAAGATTCACTATAATATATTACCTGTGAACTGAATATTAAAATCATCATGGCAAAATATTTGATTATACAGTATATACTGTATACACATACACAAACACATACATATGTAATACCTGGGAACATAACATCTGGTAGCAGGTATAGGAAAAGTGGATTTTCTTTCATTCAAAACTTCATAAATTAAGTATACCAACTTTTATGTATTAGCAACATCCTTAGCATTTTTTAAAAAAGGTCTAATCTCATATTCTAGACAATTTTCCTTTAAAAAGGAAGTGTATTAACTATAGTTGAAGTATATTACCTTCATCTAAATGGAGAATGTATGCACTTAACAAATAAATCTATGAATACCAAGCAGAAGTTCTCAGTAGGGAAAATTTTGTGAATAAGAATCTGTCCACAAAAAGTGATCTTCAAGTTCAGCAGGCTTGCATTAACATGATTGCAACTAGACCTTTAAAATGGCATTCAAATAAAACATTTATGTTGGTTAAAATGTCAAAATATAAAAGTTTCCATTCCAAATGTTAACTTCCTCACAAACATCTGAGCTAATGGGATGAAATAAAGTATTTTTATAGGAGCACACAGTCCACAAATAGAGGAATTAAAGATCAAAAGCTGCAGACCTCTGGTCTAGGATAGGATTTTGGTTAGTATAAATGCTGATGTGAGATACTGCAGATGAAATCTAATCAAAGAGTTGTACAATACATTTAGACTTCTTGCATCTCCATTGTAATCTTTGTGAAAAGTCTTTAAAAGTAGATTTTCACAGTTAAGAATTTAATATTTATATTTAAATCATGTTTCCTGGGGTGAGTAGAAAATTGTATAGAACTAAGAAAGTTGTTGGTATTCAGGATGCCCTTTGATACTGAAGTTCAGTTTAAAATAACCCTGAGGAATAAAGCAGAAGGCAGGTACAAGGCAGAGACTTATTACAAGGTAGGTCTATTTATTATAATTAATAATAATGTCAACTGTTGGGTTAAAAAATATAGATGAGCATTCACAGAAAACCTGAAGCATTAGCCTCAAGGTTAGATTTGATGATTATCTTATCACTGGTGTAGTGCTGGGGTTCTTCATGACTGCTCATGCACCTTTTCTATCTACTGTATAATTCTTTTGCAGTCTACAGTTGTGGGGGGGTGTGTGTCTTCTGTTCATCTCTTCTAGGGTATTCCAATAAAGCAAGTTATAGATCTCCACTGCTTTGGTTCATCTTTCAGGGGATTGCTTTTTTCAATGACTTCCTCTTCTTTTTTTCTTATTTTTTAAAGTTATCGGTCTAAAATAAGTTTTGTAATTTGATATAGGTAAACATGCTGTAAAACCGTTAGTCTTCATATTAGAAAGAAGCCGTTTACATTTGCTAACATTTGGTTTCATTTTTGAAGGTCAAGAGCTACATATTTCTAGCAGCAAACCTAAGAACTGGTTTGGAGATAATATATATATAAATCCCATTTATATATATACATATACATATACATATACATATACATATACACATACACATACACACACACACACACACACACACACACACACACACACACATATATATATATATATATATATATATATATATATATATATATATATGGATCTTTGGTTATTCGGGTTTTTCCCCGCGTAGAACTAAAGTTGTAGGCGCAACGTTTCGACGGAATCCCATCCGTCATCATCAGGCTGGTGGCTTTAGCTTCCTTCTTCTGGGAGAAGCATGTGGCTGTTTGTTCCTCTTTTTTAAACTGCCGTTTAAAAAAGAGGCAGTTTAAAAAAGAGGAACAAACAGCCACATGCTTCTCCCAGAAGAAGGAAGCTAAAGCCACCAGCCTGATGATGACGGATGGGATTCCGTCGAAACGTTGCGCCTACAACTTTAGTTCTACGCGGGGAAAAACCCGAATAACCAAAGATCCACATACAAATACCCGCGAAAACCTCAGAAAATATATATATATATATATATATATATATATATATATATATATATATATATATATATATATATATATATATATATATATATATATATATATATATATATATATATATATATATATATATATATATATATATATATATATATATATATAAATCCCATTTATATCCCGCCCTTCTCCGAAGACTCAGGGTGGCTTACAATCTAAAGCACAAATCAATGTGCTTAGTAATAGCCTTCATTCTATGTATATGCTTGCTTATTAGGGCTTTCCCCCCCCAAGCGGCATTATTACAAAGTCAGCTTATTGCTCCCAACAATCTGGGTCCTCATTTTACCTACCTCGGAAGGATGGAAGGCTGAGTCAACCTTGAGCCTGGTGGGATGTGAACCTGCACTAATTGCAGGCAGCTGGTGTTACTTAAGGAGGCATTAGCCCACTGCTTCACCAAGGCTCAAGGTAATGTAATAATTTACATTATTATCATTTCAACCTTCTCTGTTTTTCTGTTTTCTAAAAATGATTACTTGCTTTATGGTAAGCAGTGGGAGAACCCTACAGAAGTTACTTACATCTTAGTTCTTTTTTCAGTTCTTAGTTTGACTTATGAGTTCTCAATCTGACCGGTGTGATTAACAATTCTATTGCATTCAATAGCTAGGTTAAAATTCAAGTTCAGCCATAGAAGCTTCCCAGATGGCTCTGGGACAGTTAGTCTCTCTGAGCCCAATTTACCTCACAATGTTGTTGTTGTTTTGAAGGAGCATTATGTACATTTCTTTGCACTCACAGAAGAAAGGTACAATATAAACACAATAAATAAATTAATAGAAGCTGGACTGCAAGCTGGGTTTGCTAACTAAGTGAATATTTAATGAGACCCCAGCAGCTTTGACAGAACCACCAAACTTTAACATCAAGACATAATAAAAACAAGATAATTTATGAACAAATACACTGCATTTAATTACTTCAAAGTAAAAACCTTACTTTTTGCAAAAATATCAACAGGTGATCCATCAGGTAGTAACCATGGCCAGCCCTTGAATTGCCAGGCAGGACCTTGGACAAACACAGCTACAACACGATCCCTAAAATATAGATATAAAAAGAGAGAGAAGCCATCACATTTCAGTCACAAAAACTTCAGTAATGGGTTAATTTCATTGTGAGATACACAATGACAATATTCTATTCTAAGAGGAAGAACAAAGCTGTTATCCTAAAACATTAATATTTTTGTTCTTATTTCAAACATTATGTTCATGATTTAGTACACTTTTTCAAATATATCTTGGTTTTGTTAAATTTGAGAACATTAAAAATTAAACTACTAGCTCAAAACCTTCTTGGAAACTAACAAACAAAAAAAAACACCACAGGTAAACCCATAATCTTAATTCATACGATAAGGGAATTGTTTTCTTTTTTTGAAAATCACTTTGAGATATTTATGCTTGATGTAGGATAAAGATATTATAGGTAAACCATTATGAAAAGAAAGAATTGAATTTGGAGTAGAGAAATAATGAGCAGAAAACCTTTTCGGAACTACTGCAAAAATGCAATGCAACATATATTCTGTAATTTGGGGAAAGAGAATTCAACTTTCTTTTTGCCATTTAGCTCAGAATTGCAGCTGAAGGACAGGCTCTATTAACTCAAAGAAAGCCAACAAAATGTCACATACCTTCTAAATATCTATTTTTTTTCACATTTTAAAGCCAGGCTCTTATAAGCCTCAAGTTTAACTATGCAATTTTCTACCATGCTATGCTTTTTATTTAGCTATGTTCCCAGTTGATGTCCACAGAGGTTACAGGTATAAAAAAGCAGTATTATAGGAAGTCCTTCTTTCAACCATAATTGAGACTGGAAACTAAGTGGTGTCATTGTTAAGTGGATGCCGCCCAATTTTATGACTCTTTTTGGTCATTAAATGAATCATATAGTGATTAAGCAAATTTGGCTTCCCTCATTGACTTTGTTTGTCAGAAATGGTGATGACATGATCATGGGTCACTGACACAGTCATAAATATATGCTGTTTGCCAAATGCACAAATTTTGATCACGTGGCCACAGGGATGCTGTGTTGGTCATATATATATGAGGATTACAAATTATTTTTCAGCACCATCGAACTTTGAAGAAATTATGTGTGTAAGGAGGTAGCAGATGGTTCTGTATCAAAAGTAATATATTCAGGATAATGACTAAGAATATATTATTTATAACTATATTGATTTTAGATTTGATTGAGGAAGGCAACACCAATTGCAACAAAAGGCTCTCTCTTACCAGTCTTGAGGCATGAGTTTAAGAGGCTGATCAACCACACGATATGGCACTGTAACACTGACTGTAGTTCCACCAGGCTGCATTTGGTCTTTCCTTCTTTGTATTAAAGTTTCATTCTCTCGCTGACAGCCTTGCTTTTTCTTTTCATCAGATGGTACAAACCTTAAAAACAGAGGTGGTGAAAGAATTAATACTGTAGACTGGTATTGACTTTATATAGTCAAAGTAAAAACAGCCTACTTGTGGAAATAATTTGGAAGGTGGACTGTACTGGATTAGAAAAATGAGTTTGATTTTTTTAAAAAAAACAACCCTTGATCAGGGTTGAACAAATCAAGCAACGTCATTTGAATTATCTACAAGTAGATATGTTAAGTCTCCCGAAGCATAAACAATTAAGAAGCTAAACAGGTTGTCTTCGATATACGACCATTTGTTCAAAAAAGTAGCTTACAGTTGATCCTCAAACTTACAACCATTGCAGCATCTCCATGGTCGCACGATCATAATTTGGACTCTTGGCAATGGGTATGTATTTATGATGGTTTCAGGGTCCCGAGATCATGTGATGGCCATTTGCAACCTTCCTAGCCAGTTTCTGACAAGCAAACACTGTTTCGACTAAGGAAAAGGAAAGCTAGGCAGTCCAGCAATAATCACTGTTTTAGGCTGCTAATGTTAAAGTTCAGTTTAGCAGCAGATTCTGCTCAATGTTTCCCCCTGAAAAAATCAATCTCTAATGAGTAAGTATTAATTTATTTAAAAACATTCAACTTTAATATCATGCATGGTGGCCAGAATAGTGCTAATGGGTTGACTCTTTTCCAAAGTGGACATTTAATTGTTCACAAAATTTGTTTAAAGTTGGAAACTCAGACTAGAAGAGAATATCAACACTATAGTAGCAAAACACAGGCCTATTTACCTAAGAATATGGATTATGGAAATTGAAAGAGTATGATTCTACTAAGATCGTTATTAATATAAATATTAATTATGTGTGCTATAATGAAAAAGACAATACCCTACTGCCAAATCTTTACGCACACACACACACATACATATATGCAACAATGCTAATGATTAAACAAAAACACTATATTTAAACTATGAAATTTATTGCATTTGTTTGCTTTTGAGATTAATAAATAGCTTCTCCTTAGAGACAGTCAATACTGACATAATCTTAACTATTAATTTCTATCAGTTTAACTGAAGAAATTGAATTTATCAGTATAGGCTAATGTTCATGCTAATGCTAAAGTCAACCCATTAGTACTAGTCTGGTAAATTTTCCAAACAAATATAAAGCTAAAATAAGAAAATATCACATACTCTAGTCCAGGGCTTTTCAACCAGTGGTACGGGTACCACCTGTGGTACATTGGCACATGGTTGGTGGTATGTCACCATCCTAGAAAAGTGGTAGCGGGGGAGGGGAATGAGCTGAACTGGTGGCAGCACCACACAAGTCTAAGCAAGAGATGGCTGGAGGTGCAGGGCTGTCAGGGCTCAGTGGAAGCGCCAGGATCAGCGCCAGTCTCCAGCTGGAGCTCGGCGCTGATCCTGGTGCTTCTGACCCAGAAGAAGCGCCTATCAGCTGGAGTGTTGCAGCATCTCCAGGGTCTTGTGATTTACATTCAGATGCTTGGCAACTGATCCATATTTATGACGATCCCAGTGTCCCAGGGTCATGTGAAATGACCAAAACCTGCTGCAACCACCCAGCAGACGGGGGAAATAAAAACACCCCCCACCCCACCCCCACTGCCAATCCTCAACAGAAATGCTCACAACAATGAAAACCTTGGAGAGGAGGAAGAGCACCGCCGGGCAGGCAGGCAGGTGTCTTGCTCAGCTGTGGCTTGGGGGGGCACTTTTTTAGTGTCATTGTAACTTTGAACAGTCACTAAGCAAACTGTTGTAAGTCGAGGACTAACTGTACTTCATCACTTTTTTCCTTTTTTTTTTTGGTCATCAAGTTTTTGACACCTTGTTAGGTGACTGGTGGTACTCGGATGTTGCCATATCCTAAAAGTGGTACGATGGGTGAAAAGGTTGAAAAGCCCTGCTCTAGTCTGCCAAGCCTTTTCAATATGAAATATATAAAATGTATCAATTGAAATATGATGGTTCAAGGAAATATGAAGGTTCAAGGTTTTAATAGACTGGTATATGGCTAATAAAATCATGCTACTGAAATAGGGGGAAAAACTAAAATGCAGAAAGATCATTTTACTATATATTTATATTTAGGGAGCAAACATGCCATCATATATGAAGGAACCTCTCATCTGTTTTTTAAGACTTCCTTTTTTCCTAATCATCTTCAAGATATCTTAGTACTTCCTTGGCAATGTAACTGAAATTCTTCTGTGTGTAAATAATGGAGAGATAGCAACTGAGAGTTCAAAATTTTATTAATTTTGCTTTTGTAATTTATTTATACTGAAAAAAGTTGTGAATGTTTTTGGCACCAATCCACTCTCTCTCTTCTATTTCTGGTTGTTTGCTGAGTATGTAACATAAATGATTGTGATGGTAAAAACAAGGAGAGACAGTCCTGTAAGTAGCCAAGTGCCAAGCCATGAAAAAAACCTTTATCAATACTTTGATTTGTACCCAGAAGCATACTGGAAGCATACAATGAAGTTGATGGTGCAGTGGTAATGTATATACTGAAAAACTGACACCATTAACTGCCCACACCAGCAGAAGGTTCTGAATGTCCTTAAGGGAAACCCCATGTACAACAAGTTGCAATAATCTAAAATGGAGATTACAAGGGCATGAGTGACCATGAGCAAAGCCTCCAATCTAGGAATGCCACAAGTGATGCATAACCCAAAACTATACAAAAGCCATCCTAGTTAGGGCTGCATGTGCTTCATTTATACTTGAAAATAGACTTTTATCATGTAAATAAATCTTTTAGTGACTTACTTGAGATCCTGCAAAAGGTCTTTTGCATTAAGCATAGTAATTAATGAAGTGGTAGCTGCTGGAATAATGATAATTGGTGTTCGAGATCCTACAGAAAGATACATACACACACACACATATATATATATATATATATTTAAAGCAAATAAAATGCTATTTTCATCATTATCATAAACTTTTCAAGCTCTGGCTGAACAATTATACTAAAATGCTAATTAAAATGCTAATTAATAAATTTATGACAACATCCATAATACAAAATGTCAATTTGATAAGATAAAAACAGCTGTAAAATTGAAAACAACTCACCTTTTTTTTGATTTGGAGGAGGTCTTGCTTGAGAAACTATAGGAAAAAAAAGCACAGAATAGCTGTTTTAACTTTTGAATCACAATAGAATTAATGAAATTTCCCTAGAATCTATTTGTTAATTCTCTCTGCACTTTCAAGGCATATAATTCCAGTTTTTAATATTTCAAAGACAAAAGGGAACATGGGTGTGAAATGCCTTGGATATCTGAAGGTTTCAGTGTGGAAGATTTGCATGTAAATAACATATTATTAACAATAATAACAACAATATTGTACTGTTGGACTAACTAAATCACCTGAAAAGTTAGCAATCACCCTTTAATTTTTTTCCTGACATAACTATGTAAGAATATCCTAATCAACTATCAGTTTTGATTCTTGCATATCATTTGGCTAAAATTATTAACGGTGGATTAATGTAATAAAAGATATCTTAAGATGGGTTGGGGTTTCAGAGCTATAAGAACAGTACAAGTAGTTCTTAACTTACAACCATTCATTTAGCAACCACTTGAAAATACAATGGCACTGAAAAAAGTAACTTATGACTGGTACTTGCACTTGTGACATTTATGACACAATCATGTGGTCAAAATTCAGGTCATTGACAATGGGCATGTATTTACTATTGTTCCAGCATCCTGATGTCATTTGATCACCATCAGTGACTTTCCAGCTGGCTTCTGACCAAGCAAAGTCAATGGGGAAAGCCAGATTCACTTAATGATGTGATTCACTTAACAACTTCAGTGATTCACTAAACAACCATGGTAAAAAAGGCCGCAAAATTAGGCATAACTCACTTAACAAATGCCTTGCTTAGCAATGGAAATTCTGGTCCTAATTGTGATGTAAACCAAGGATTACCTGTGTCTTCTTTTGTATCAAAATGTTCAGGAAAACTAACAATCAAAAGCATTGTGTGTTAAGTGAACATTAAAAGAAAAGTTCTTGCTGAGTAAGCAGAGGCTACTTCAGATACATTAGGAAATATATAATACAATCACTTTTAAAGGAGTAAATTAAGTGAACAAATTAAGCAAACAAACTTGGAGTTTAGCAGCAAAATTTAAGGGGGAAAGTCCTATGAAAACCAATAGGGAATAAGGAAAACCTTTTTATTAGTTATGACTTAAGAAACAGATGTGAAGACTGACTGAATTCTGCAGACAAGACCTACTAGAAAACTGTAAACAATGGATTTAAAGGACAAAACGGAAGCTTGAGATTGACAGAAACATTACCAAGAAATATCTTTTTACTTTGAACAAATTTAGCACCAAGGACAAATAAACTGTAATCAAAAATGCTGAAGAAATTAATTGATTCTCTGGCTGAATCTTCATGTATTGCCTCTGATAGGCTGGATGATTGGAAGTGGGCAAATGTACTCTCAGTTTTCTAACCATATCTAATGAACCACGGTTTCATTAGATAAATTTCTTAGTAGTGGTAGTAGTAGAAGTAGTAGTATAAAATTTGATACATCTTAATTTAAGCAAAAACATTTGAGAAACTAAAGCATGGCATTTTGATTAGCAAGCTAATAAAGTACGGTTTTGATAAAATGACAATTAAGTGAATGCCCAGATTCATCAACAGTTTGACATCTCACAGGAGTGAAGTATCAAAAAGATGCCATAGGTTTCAGTCCTGGCCTCTTTATTTTTGCAGAGGTAGCACAATGTTAATTACATTTATGTTTGACCCAAACTGATGATAGGTGACTCTAGAAAATAAAAATAAAATCTAAATGACTGTAATAAGCTAGAAAAAATAGACTAAAAATAATGGGGATTGGCTGTTGGTCTTTCCAACAGAATGTAATTATTTAATTTGCTAAAAAAGATTTGTGATTGCATCACACTGACTTCAAGTACTTTGTTGTCTATACAACTCTATTAAAAATTTGTATTTTAAAATACCGTAATAGGGAATAGAAAAATGTAAAGAAAATATAAAGAAATTACTAAAGAAATGTAAGCTTTTTTTTTTAGAGAAAACCTGAGAGAAAGCACCAGGTGTTTTCTGGTACTTTGTTTCTTTATATCCTGCATTATGGAAAGTCAATCTTGATATGGACTTGCTTTTGTACTGATGAAGCCTATGCAAAGCTTTCAGTTATAATGTCTGAAATCACATCTGGCAGTGTGACCTCATGTGTGGCAGATATCCAGAAATTATCCAGATGTTATTTCAGCTCTTGCTAGTTCTAGTCAATTTCATATTGTTGCTTGTCAGTTCCAAGCACATTCTTATTCTCAACAGCCCTGGTGAGATAAGTATGACAGGCAGAATGACCTTTCTAAACACTGGCACACAATTGCAAAGATAACAAAACCAGTAAAGAATCCCAACATTATGCTACTTCAAATACATTAGCATTCTATTCTGAAATCAGTTTTAGAAGAAAGTTTAGCAACACAAGATAAATACTTTAGAATTGATGCATAAATATTTTTAGCGATGGCTATTTAACCAGTAGTTTTTCTTTATTACTTGGGGAAAATATCCTGCAAGTAACTTTTGCTTATAAAAGCTGAAGTGAGTGCTTTGTTTTTTGTTTTTTAATTGAGGCTGTGCCATTAAGATATTATGCAACTCATACAGAACTCTCCTATTTTATTTCATTTTTTAAACCTTCATATTACTTTTTAATAATCAACTAAAGGCATATTCCAGATAGTCATTATTCAGCCTTCGAAGTTCTTATATGATATTCATTATTAAAGTATATAATGTATTACATACATCAGGCACTATCTTCTGAAAGTACAGTGGGATCATATAAATATTTCCAGTACTAAAAGTTGACTAAGCTTTTTTCAGATATGATGACATCATATTTCTTGCTAGGTTAACATAGTTCTTCTCAAGATATGGTAGAGATCCCTAGTATTTTTGCATACTTTCCAGAGACTACTGTACATAGAAATGATTCAAAGTACCTGAAATTTACAGAATGCATACATTTCTGTAATTATTATATCATATTACCACATGTACAAGCAGAAATGTAGATGTATTCATTTGAATTTTATGGGTGAAAATCATAATTTAAAAGTTAAAGTAGTTTCCATAGCAAGTCAGAATAAATTTGAAGATGGATTTGCATTTCCAATATACTAGTTTTTTTAAAAAAAGTTTATCCTTCATACTATGATATATGAAATAATAAATCTACTGTCAATGCTGCAAATATTGACATGTTTTTGCACTGACAATATAAGAGACAGCCTTGTTTAAACTGCTTCGCTTTGAATCACAGAAGGGAGGGAAATGTCAAACGGCTATTTTGAGAAGATAAGAAATAGCCGCACACAGAAAGGAAAGTGAAACTTCATATGTAAAACTAATTGGATAATGTGATTAATGACGTGTAAATAAGGTGGGAATTGTGTATGGTACATAGGCTTAGGGGAGGAGATTTCAGATTCTGGCATCCCTCCATGAGTGCCGATGCTGCGTTTCATTATTAAGACTTTTTAGATAAAAAAAATGCCTGAATTTTGTTCGAACTGTCTCATTAATCGGAACCATGACATCTACTGCTTTTACCTGGCCTTGCCACAGGTTGCACTGCTGGGGTCTGAGTCTTTCGTGCTGAAGCTCCTTCCTGTATAGAAAGAGAAGACACACATATACATTAACAAGCTACTTGTCAAGAGCACAATATTAAAACAATTTTTTTAAAGCAAGATTTTTTTTCCAGCAACCTATTTATTGAATCTTTTTTTGAAAGCCAGAGAAAAAATATTTTTGTTTGGTAGAAGAGTTAACTAAAGAAATTCAAAAGCAGTGAAGATGATGAATGAAATACTGTACAGTACTACTCTTTTTAACTAGAGATGGATATCCACATCAGTCTATGAAATTTATTTATTTGTATTCCTCCTTTATTATTTTTATAAATAGCTCAAGGTGGCAAAAACATCCAACACACCTTCCTCCTCCTGTTTTCCCCACAACAACCCTGTGAGGTATGTTGGGGTGAGAGAGAGTGAATAGCCCAAAGTCACCCAGCTAATTTTCATGGCTAAGGCTATGAAATGCTTTTATTCTTAACTATTGCTAGAATTATTTTTGAAAAACCCATTACCCTCTTTAATTTTGGTATTAAAATTTTTAAGTACAGGATTGCCTCAAATCCACAAAGTGCATTAGCCAGGACAGTGTTTACTATCACAACTGCTAAGTGTTTAAGGTTTACCGTATTTTACGGCGTATAAGACTACTTTTTAACCCATGAAAATCTTCTCAAAAGTCAGGGGTCATCTTATACGCCGGGTGCTGAAAATTTAGGGACAGGGCTGGCTGGAAAACCTGGAGCGGATCTCCCAGTTGGTCTTTTTTTTTTTTTTAAAAAAAAATCCCATTTATATCCTGCCCTTCTCCGAAGACTCAGGGTGGCTTACAATTTAAAGCACAAATCAATGTGCTTAGCAATAGCCTTCATTCTGTGTATATGCCTGTTTATTAGGGCTTTCACCCCCCCCCCCAAGCAGCATTATTACAAAGTCAGCTTATTGCCCCCAACAATCTGGGTCCTCATTTTACCTATCTTGGAAGGATGGAAAGCTGAGTCAACCTTGAGCCTGGTGGGATGTGAACCTGCACTAATTGCAGGCAGCTGGTGTTACTTAAGGCTCTGCACAGGGAAAGCTTTAGAGTGAATTAGGAAAAGTGAAAAAGTGAATTAGGAAAATAGGGAACGGTTGCTGGAATTGGGTATGTGTAGTTTAACGAAGAGAAGGGTGAGGGGTGACATTATAATAGTGATCCAATATCTCAGGGGCTGCCACAAAGCAGAGGGAGCCAAGCTATTCTCCAAAGCACCTGAAAGCAGGACAAGAAGCAATGGATGGAAACTAGTCAAGGAGAGAAGCAACCTAGAACTAAGGAGAAACTTCCTGACAGTTAGAACAATTAACCAGTGGAACAACCTGCCTCCAGAAGTGGTGAATGCTCCAACACTGGAAGTTTTTAAGAAGAGACTGGACAGCCATTTGTCTGAAATGGTATAGGGTTTCCTCCCTTAGCAGGGGGTTGGACTAGATGACCACCAAGGTCCCCTCCAACTTATATTATTATTATTATTATTATTATTATTATTATTATTATTATTATTATTATTATTATTATTATTATTATTATTATTATTATTATTATTATTATTATTATTATTATTATTATAGTTTAATCCACTTGCACTGTTTTATGTTTACATGTTTGATGACAAACAGCCTTATGTTTATAAGTGACAGTTTTCCTACTAAGCACCTGCATGTCATAAGCATTTGAATTAAAATTACCATATTAAAATCAAATCTGATGTTTTTTAATTTTTATTTAGTGTGCGTTGGAAGAGGGGTAGTCTTATACGGCGAGTATAGCCCAAACCCTATAATTTAACAGGAAATGTAGGGGGTCGTCTTATACGCCCAGTCGTCTTATACACCGGAAAATACAGTAATCCACTATTGAAAAGATGCTGTTTAAGAGGCTATAATTAGATATTTGATGGAAATCCAAGAGAGGAAGGTTGTAGATCTGTAAGGATTGAGGGACAGCAGAGCTGATGGCCATACATACATTTTAGCACAAAGCAAGGACAAAACGGGATGATGATATACCTTCCTTAGAAAGCATTTTCAGACTTTTCCCAATTTGCCTCCATAATAAATGGGAGATATTTGAACACAGAATGTTTGGCTTTAATGTAGGATAATCCGTCAAGATGTCTACATCTATTTGATGGTCACAATACTCAAACCCAAGAAAACTCTTGTTTTTGCTCTAAATCTTTTATGCAATTTATTAGAAAAAGCAGAAAAGTTATAATATATAGAAGGAAATTCTAAATTTGTTTCTAAATTTGATAAATAAATAACATTAGGGGCTCTAAAGTAATACATAAGAGACCAAATTCTCTATGTGAATTGCTAGTACACGGGTTGGCAACCTGCGACTCTGGAGCCGCATGCAGCTCTTTCATCCGTCTCCTGTGGCTCCCAGTCCTCTGCCATGTGCAGTCCAAAAAAAAAAAAAAAAGTGGGACTAAAAAAGTTCAACCAATCAATTCAAACTTCTCATGGAAAAAAACCTTGCAAAGCTTGAATTGATTGGTTGAAGTTCTTTGGTTTGTGGGACTTCCCACAAGTTGTTTGTGGGACTGCCCACAAACCTCTTTTCTTCCTCGGACTGCACATGGCAGCAGCGGAGGAAGAGACAGGAGGACTGCTGGAAAGGTCAGTCAGATGGGGCGTGCCGGGGAGGGAGAGTTCTCTCTGTATGTGTACGCATGCGCGCCTCCAAATCCGTTCATTGCCAAGGTTTCTTCCCAGTGAGGAGGGTCCGCTAGAAAGAGAGGATTTAGCACCTTAGTTGGTCAGCCCACAAGCTTTCTCTTACCAGTTTTGCTGGATGAGGAAAGACGCAATCTCCCTTCCCAATCTGCACCCTCCCTAATACCCATTGGTTTGTCCATTATAAAGAAAGAAACCAAAAGCCACCCCTTTCACGTTCCTCCTTCCAAGCAGGGAACCTTTTGGGGGAGGAAAGGGTGAACTAAGACTGATCAGCCACATTTATTAGGAAGTGGCCCCTCTATTTTGGAGAGCCAGCAGGGCCCCTGCTTTGCTTTTCCTACATCAGCAGGGCTGGCACTCCCTTAGCCTGGAAAAAGAAGAGTAAAAAACTCAAAAAGATGGTTCTTGCTAGTGACAGGGAGCTGTGAAGGTTGGTGACTCGGGAGAAACGACCGGGGGGGGGGGGGGAAGGTGGTGTTGGAAGAAAGAGATAAAAGGAAAGCTTTTATCTCGCTCTCACATTCACTCACACGTTCCTCGCAAAAGCTTCTTTTGCTCTCATTGACTTCCATGAAAGAGGCTTTTTAGAGCAAAAGTGAGGGAATAAGAGAGTGAGAGAGAAGTGTTTGCAAACAAAACATGTATGAATGAGAGCGAGAGAGAAGCTTTTCCATGCAAAGGCAAGTGAATGAGAGCGGAGGGGGAAGGGCGGCTGCATGTCTCCCCTTAGGCTCCACTGTTCTGTCAAGCCTCTTGTTTTGCACATGCGCGTGCATGCACGTCCTTCTTTGCGGCTCCCAGTTTTTTCTTTTGTGAGGGAACCGGTTCCGAGTGGCTCACTGTTTCAGGTTGCCGACCCCTGTGCTAGGTGATCAATTTCTTTACACTTCTTTGCTGTGTGTCTTTAAAATAAACTGTAAGTTTATTAAAATTACTAAAGCTTATTTTAAAAAAACATGATGTATACTTTAGGCAAATTTGTATTAAGGAATCAGAAAAAATAACTTAAACCATATTAAAAGCATTTGTACAATACATGTAACTTTAATGAGAGAAGTCAGAAGTTTGTAACTGCTTAAAGAAGATCAAGTAACTTCTTTATACAACTTTACATATTTCTATTTCTTAATTACTTTTTCTTAATTTCCCACCTTACATTTTCCTTTTTATTATTTATTTCTTTACTCTTACTTTATATTATTCATGTTTATCTTTTCTAATCTGCAAACATTTCTAATACAAATTATATATAACTAAATATGTGTACAATATACATTTAGCATTTGGTGAGAAAGTGGTCTTTCATTAAATTATACAGTAATTATTTTCTTCCTACTTGTTATGCCAAATGATCCAAAACATATGAGATTATCTGGCTACTTTAAGAATCCATTCTAGTGCCAAAGTCAATAAACTGAAGAAAGTATACAAATCTCAACTGCTTCAGAAAAACATATTTACAAAGAAGGTATAACTCACTGGATTTTTTTCTAAAAATCTCAAATCACTGATAGAATGATATCTAATCCTTTTTTTTGCTTCGCCCTCCTCCAATTTATCCCCAAAGACTAAGAGATTGTGGGAGGTGGGGGGATAGTAAGTATTCAGGAAGCTCAGGAGCAGGGAATGAGGGTAAATCCCATTGTTCAAGTTTAAGTCTGTGGTCCATAAGGTCTTGTCTCCATAAAACAGCATTAAAAACAGGAAAACAGGAGGTACTTAGTAGTTGTGACAACCTTGGAAGAGATTTACAGACATAGCTGGAATAAGGTATTGCCAAGGTTTGGATGCCATGGTTTGGATTGTGTCAAAAGCTACTAAGACAAGTGAAAGCAACAAAAACTAATGTCATATTCTAAATTTGAAGAAAAGATGTTATCTCTCGCACTCCCCTAAATTTCTTTGAACAGGGAATACAGTATACTTTATTATTTGCATAGATTATGTAGTGATATAGTTTCAGATAGACTGTCTGAGCAATAGTGTTTGGAAACATGCATGCATGTATATTCATAAACATTATGAAATGTTTTAGCAGTTGCCAATACGCTCCATTTCCTTCATTTCAACCAGCTGCAAATTTCTTATTTGTGCATGGCAAATACAGATAGGAATTCTATCTGCCTGCTTGAAACACCAAAAAAGAATAGGGATTGTGAGACATATGTTGTATGGTTATGGCGGCTCTCACCCATTCATAATCAAGTATGATTCTAAGATGGCGGCGCCTGGATTGGCTGCGGCTGCATTGGCTCTCGAAGGTGAAATGTTTTTGGAGGGATATAAGGGATATAGGCCACAAGATCGGGAAGGTTTTAATGTGTTTGAGCAATGTGGTGGGACTAAGGTATCATATGACTGACAATTTTTGCTGGTATGGTGAGGTTTCAGCTGTTTCGGAACTATTGGTGAGACTGTTAAAAGTCCTTTGCGCTGCTTGAAATTGTTCTCCTGGCAGCAAGATCTGACTGCTGGCACAGTGATAGATTCTATTGCAAATCAGGGTTGTTTCCGAAGAAGGCAGAGGTGGAAAGGTCCCAGGGCTTATGGAGCAAAGGAACTGGATGAGGCTGTTGGCAGGCCCAGAGGAAGAGAGAGGCTTTTGGAGGAGTCGGAGGTGGTGGCAGCGTGCTCCAGGGGCGAAAAGGAGCGAGGCTCCTTTAAGGAAAAGGTGGAAAGACAGGATCAGAAAAAGGAAAGGAGGCGAGGTTGTCGTGCAGGAATACAAGCTAATTTGAGGGCTAATCCCCATGGAGCTAAAACTAAAAATAACCTTCCCTTGATTCTGTTCGGTATAAGAGAGAACAAAGGGGAAACTGTCATTATACTCAATAACAATAAAATGACATTCCTATAAGCTTTGCTCTATCTGTTTCCTGTTCTAGCCTATCTTGAAGGATTGATCCTGCTAATACTTTCTCCAACTTCTCCCAGTGGTTGCATGTATATATTGCAAAGTGGGTAGACGGACCAATCCCTGGGGCATGTCACAAAGAGGATCCACGACCATAACTTCTTCTCCTCCCCCCCCCAAACAATTGCTCAAGAAGGAACAAAACCATCACGAAATAGTACTTCAATCCCCAAGTCTTGTAGGAGGTCCAGAAGGTTACCATGGTCTATACTGTTGATGGCTTCCAAGACACCTAACAGAACCACAAGGAGTATACACCCTCATTTTGATGTAAACTGTAGCCTTAGTCTGATAGGAAACAATCTAAAAAAAATCTAATTCTTTTATGGTGCTCAGTAACTTATGCCCCACTGTATTTCCAATACTTATCCCCCAAATAGAACTTGGAGACTGGGTGATAGGCAGCTAATATGGCCAGGTCTGAGAAAGAGCTACGTTGCTTGAAGGAAACATAGAAAAGTTTCCTTCAAGTCTATTGACATAATTTCCTTCTCTAATAAGATATTGATTATCACTGGTCCATTTCCTGAAGGACAGGCATAGTTTAAACCACAGGTCTTATCGATTTCATCAGAGTCTTCAGACCAAAAGGAATCTCATTTAATAGTACAAGATGCTGCGACAATTAATAATTTATTTATAATCAAAACTCTGACAAAGATTTCTACTAGTAAAGTGTTATGTAAAAATATAGTTTCACGTAAACAAAATTTGCAGCCTTATCAGTGCCATTGGATGGTTACCATCTGACATAATTATGACGGAAAAACACTGATGCTTCTCTGGCCTTATCACTACACTCTAGGCTGAATACGTGTTCAATCAGATTCACTTTTCATTCTCTTCCATCAGTGCTCCAGATGTCATTATGTTGCTTTATTCTCAGTTTCTCAGAAATCAAAATGATCTCCAGAATTAGCTGTCAGAGGCAACTCAGAGGCAGTTGTGTCAAGAGCCTGAATTACTTTCCAATTCCAGAAGACAACCAGGTACTCAACAGAACTGCCCACTGGATCAATGGGAAGCGTGGCATTGGATTTACATCTGAATCTGAGTAGATCTCAGAAGGCAGTAAATGTCATCTAGGTCAAGAACTGATATGTCAGAACAAAAGATTTAATTCAATGTCCTGTACCAGTTGTTGTTGTTAGCTGCGAAGTCGTGTCCGACCCATCGCGACCCTATGGACAACATTCCTCCAGGCCTTCCTGTCCTCTACCATCTTCTGGAGTCCATTTAAGCTCACGCCTACTGCTTCAGTAACTCCATCCAGCCACCTCATTCTCTGTCGTCCCCTTCTTCTATTGCCATCGATCTTTCCCAGCATTAGGCTCTTCTCCAGCGAGTCCTTCCTTCTCATTAGGTGGCCAAAGTACTTGAGTTTTAGCTTCAGGATCTGGCCTTCTAAAGAGCAGTCAGGATTGATCTCCTCTAGGACTGACCGGTTTGATCGCCTTGCGGTCCAAGGGACTCGCAGGAGTCTTCTCCAGCACCATAGTTCAAAGGCTTCAATTCTTTGGCGCTCAGCCTTTCTTATGGTCCAACTTTCACTGCCATACATTGCAACTGGGAAGACCATAGCCTTGACTATACGCACTTTTGTTGACAGGGTGATGTCTCTGCTTTTTAGTGTGCTGTCTAGATTTGCCATGGCTTTCCTCCCCAGGAGCAAGCGTCTTTTAATTTCTTGGCTACAGTCCCCATCTGCAGTGATCTTGGAGCCCAGGAAAATAAAATCTGTCACTACCTCCATTTCTTCCCCATCTATTTGCCAGGAATTGAGAGGGCCAGATGCCATGATCTTGGTTTTCTTAATGTTAAGTTTCAACCCAAGTTTTGCACTCTCCTTCTTCACCTGCAACAAGAGGCTCTTTAGTTCTTCTTCACTTTCTGCCATTAGAGTGGTATCATCTGCGTATCTTAGGTTGTTGATATTTCTTCCGGCAATCTTAATTCCAACTTTTGATTCATCTAGCCCTGCCTTTCTCATGATGTGCTCTGCATATAAGTTAAATAGGCAGGGCGACAGTATACAGCCTTGCCGGACTCCTTTCCCAATTTTGAACCAATCAGTGGTTCCGTGTCCAGTTCTCACTGTTGCTTCTTGACCCGCATATAGGTTTCTCAAGAGACAAATAAGATGGTCTGGTACTCCCATCTCTTTAAGAACTTGCCACAGTTTGTTATGATCCACACAGTCAAATGCTTTAGCATAGTCAATGAAGCAGAAGTAGATGTTTTTCTGGAACTCCCTAGCTTTCTCCATGATCCAGCGTATGTTGGCAATTTGATCTCTAGTTCCTCTGCCTCTTCGAAATCCTGCCTGCACTTCTGGTAGTTCTCGATCCACATACTGCTGAAGTCTAGCTTGTAGGATTTTAAGCATGACTTTACTAGCATGAGAAATGAGTGCAATGGTGCGATAGTTTGAACATTCTTTGGCACTGCCTTTCTTTGGAATTGGAATGTAAACTGATCTTTTCCAATCCTGTGGCCACTGTTGAGTTTTCCAAATTTGCTGGCAAATTGAGTGTAGCACTTTTACTGCATTGTCTTTTAAGATTTTGAATAGCTCAGCTGGAATACTGTCACTTCCACTAGCTTTGTTGTTGCTCAGCTTTTCTAAGGCCCACTTCACTTCACATTCTAGGATGTCTGGCTCGAGGTCAGTGACCACCTCATTGTGATTATCAGGGACGTTAAGCTCATTCTTGTATAGTTCTTCTGTGTAATTTTGCCACCTCTTCTTAATCTCTTCTGCCTCGGTTAGGTCCCTGCCATTTTGGTCCTTTATCATGCCCATTTTTGCATTAAACGTTCCCTTCATTTCTCCAATTTTCTTGAAAAGATCTCTGGTCCTCCCTATTCTATTGTTTTCTTCTATTTCTTTGCACTGTTCATTTAAGAAGGCATTCTTATCTCTTCTAGCTATTCTCTGGAATTCTGCATTCAATTGGGTGTATCTTTCTTTTTCTCCCTTGCCTTTCGCTTCCCTCCTTTCCTCAGCTATTTGCAAAGCTTCCTCAGACAGCCATTTTGCTTTCTTGCATTTCTTTTTCTTTGGGATGGTTTTGGTTGCTACCTGTTGTACAATGTCGCGAACCTCTGTCCATAGTTCTTCAGGCACTCTGTCTATCAGATCTAATTCCTTAAATCTATTTGTCACCTCTACTGTATATTCAACAGGGATATGATTTAATTCATACCTGAGTGGCCTAGTGCTTTTCCCTACTTTCTTCAGTTTAAGCCTAAACTTTGCAAGGAGAAGCTCATGGTCTGAGCCACAGTCAGCTCCTGGTCTTGTTTTTACTGACTGTATAGAGCTTCTCCATCTTTGGCTGCAGAGCATATAGTCAATCTGATTTCTGTGTTGACCATCTGGTGATGTCCATGTGTAGAGCCGTCTCTTGGGTTGTTGGAAAAGAGTGTTTGCTATGACCATCGTATTCTCTTGACAGAATTCTATCAGCCTGTGCCCTGCTTCATTTTGCACTCCAAGGCCAAACTTGCCTGTTATTCCAGTTATCTTTTGGCTTCCTACTTTAGCATTCCAATCCCCCATGATGATAAGAACATCATTTTTTGGTGTTAGTTCTATAAGGTGCTGTAGTGCTTCATAGAACTGGTCGATTTCATCCTCTTCAGCACTGGTGGTTGGGGCATAGACCTGGACTACTGTGATATTGAATGGTTTGCCTTGGATTCGAACTGAGATCATTCTGTCATTTTGAGGATTGTATCCCAGTATTGCTTTTCCTACTCTTTTATTGACTATGAAGGCTACTCCATTTCTTCTGAAGGATTCTTGGCCACAGTAGTATACCTGATGGTCATCTGAATTAAATTCACCCATTCCTGTCCATTTTAGTTCGCTGATACCTAAGATGTCAATGTTCAGTCTTGTCATCTCTTGTTTGACCACATCCAGTTTTCCTTGATTCATGGATCTTACATTCCAGGTTCCTATGGAGAAAAAATCTTTACAGCATCGGACTTTCCTTTCACCACCAGACACATCCACAGCTGAGCGTCCTTTCGGCTTTGGCCCAGTCGCTTCATTCTTTCTGGCGCTACTAGTACTAGCCCTCTGCTCTTCCCCAGTAGCATATTGGACGCCTTCCGACCTGAGGGGCTCATCTTCCAGCGTCATATCGTTTTGCCTTTTGGTACTGTCCATAGGGTTTTCATGGCAAAGATACTGGAGTGGGTTGCCATTTCCTTCTCCAGTGGATCACGTTTTGTCAGAACTCTCTGCTATGACCTGTCCGTCTTGGGTGGCCCTGCACGGCATAGCTCATAGCTTCATTGAATTACGCAAGCCCCTTCGCCACGACAAGGCAGTAATCCATGAAGGGGCCTGTACCAGTAGGTCAGAGATAAAGAAGTCAGACATGTCTCAACCTATATGTGTTAGATTTGAAATTACCTGGGACAAGACCACAGTTGCCCTGGAGGCTATGACACATAATTTAAAAATGATGTCTCAGGGCCATGAGGGAACTCCAATACATTTGTTTAAGAAAATGTATTACAAGGAATTTCTATTTCAGTTGCATATAAATCCAACATATTAACTGATGACTAACAATATTTTCCAAGTTTTCTAAAGTCAACTTTGCCAACTTTAAGTTAAAAAAATAATCTGCATTAATGATCAATTATAAAAGATGCAACATGTAAGTCCTCCCAACATTTGTGTTAGATGCATCAATTCAAAAAATTAAAAATTATAGTTTTAAAATGATTTTGTATGTCTTTTAAATTTTAAATGGAAGCCACCCAGAGTTCGTTGAAAGATGGGTGGCTATATTTATTTATTTATTTTTTTGATTTGTATACCGCCCTTCTCCCCAAGGACTCAGGGCGGTGAACAGTGACATAAATATCAAAATGCACAAATACAGAAATTGAAAACAAATTAAACCCTAATGCCCAAAGTTACATTAAAGTTACATTAAAACAATAATTAAAACAAAACCCGTCAGACCAGACCGGATTGCTCAAACAGATAGGTTTTTAGGTTGCGTCGGAAGGAGCGAAGGTCGGGAGCCATCCAGAGCTCAACCGGTAAACGGTTCCATAGGTCAGGCGCGCCCACAGAGAACGCCCTCCCCCTGGGAGCCACCAGACGGCATTCTCCGAACGGCGGCACCCTTAGGAGGCCCTCTCTGTGGGAGCACACTGGGCGGAGGGAAGTTGAGGCCGGCAGCAGGTGATTCCTAAGGTACTCCGGACCCATGCCATGTAGGGCTTTGAAAACCATTACCAGCACCTTGAATCTCACCCGGAGGACAACTGGGAGCCAATGCAGCTCACGGAGTAGAGGTGTAACATGGGAGTATCGGGAAGCTCCCAACACAACTCTTGCGGCTGCATTCTGTACCAGTTGGAGGCTCCAAGTGGTCCTCAAGGGCAGCCCCATGTAGAGAGCATTGCAGTAGTCTAAACGAGAGGTCACGAGCGCATGAGTGACCGTACGCAGGGCATCCCGGTCTAGATAGGGCCGCAATTGGCGCACCAGGCGAACCTGGGCAAAGGCTCCCCTAGTCACAGCTATTATGTGGTCTTCCAAAGAAAGCTGTGAATCTAGGAGGACTCCCAAGTTGCGAGCCCTATCTACGGAGGGTAATAACTCACCCCCCATAGAAAGAGATGGAATGTTCTGAATATCCCGAGATGCCGGTACGCACAGCCACTCAGTCTTGTCAGGGTTGAGTTGAACCCTTTTCCTCCCCATCCAGACCCGAACTGCTTCCAGGCAACGGGACATCACATCGAGGGCATCACTGAGGTGGTTTGGGGTCGAAATAAAAAGCTGGGTATCATCAGCATACTGATGATACCCAACTCCAAAACCACGAATGATCTCACCCAGCGGTCTCATGTAGATGTTGAACAGGAGACGCGAGAGGACCGATCCCTGAGGAATTCCCCAAGTGAGAGGCCTCGAGCTCGACCTCTGCCCCCCTGCCAATACCGACTGCGAACGTCCCATGAGATAAGAGGAGAACCACTGAAGAACCGTGCCTCCCACTCCCAATCCCCTGAGACGCTGCAGCAAGATACCATGGTCGATGGTATCAAAAGCCGCTGAGAGATCTAGTAGGACTAGGACAGAGGAACAAACTCTGTCCCGAGCTCTGCAGAGATCATTTACCAGGGCGACCAATGCCGTCTCCGTGCTGTGTCTGGGCCTGAAACCCGATTGGTACGGGTCCAGATAGTCAGTTTCCTCCAGAACCGAAGGGAGCTGATGCGCCACCACACTCTCAACAACCTTTGCAAGAAAGCGAAGGTTGGAGACCGGACGAAAGTTGTTTAATATAGCTGGGTCCAAGGTAGGTTTCTTGAGAAGGGGTCTCACCACCGCTTCTTTCAAGACGGAGGGGAAACAACCCTCACTCAAGGAGGCAGATATCACCACCTGGAGCCAGCTTTGTGTTCCCTCTCGAGCCGAATAAACCAGCCAAGAAGGGCACGGATCTAATAAACAAGTGGTGGAGCTCAGCTTCATCATAATTCTGTCCACTTCCTTTGGGGTCACAGGGTCGAACTCCTCCCAGATAACATCGACAAGACCACCCATGTCCTGATCGTCCAGTCGGAGTGCAAGCCGGTCCGAATCTGAGTGATTTTGTCCGACAGATGTTGGCAAAACTCCTCGGCACGACCCTGTAAGGGATCCTCCTTCACCTCCTGATTAAGGAGGGAGCGAGTTACCCTAAACAGGGCGGCCGGGCGGTTATGTGTGGACGCAATGAGTGTAGTGATGTAATTAGACCTCGCCATCCTCATTGCTGCGAGATAAGATCTAGTAAAGGATCTTAGTCGCGATCGGTCAGATTCAGATCGGGTGGATCTCCAACAGCTCTCTAGGCCCCATCTCCGACGCTTCATCTCCCGGAGCTCCACGGAAAACCATGGAGCGAACTGGGATCTGCACCGGGTCAGGGGCCGCAAGGGAACAACTCGGTTAAGTGCATCCGTGGCAGCCTTTTCCCAGGCTTCCACTAAGGCATCAACCGAGCTGTGAGCAAAGGAGGCAGGTGGAGACCCAGCGCTGCCTGGAACTTCTCAGGGTCCATTAAGCGCCTGGGACGGAACCATCTTGATGGTTCAACAACTCCACAACGGGGGGTGGAATAGCAGAAGACCAGCCTCAGGAGATGATGATCGGTCCATGACAGGGGTATAATAATTGGGGAACTCCCACCAAAATCATCTAACCACCGTCTAGATCAGGGGTCGGCAACCTGAAAAAGGAAAAGAGCCACTGGGAACCGGTTCCATCACACATAAAAAAAGTGGGAGCCGTGTGCGTGCGTCCATGCACGCGCAAAAAAGTTTTGCGCATGCGCAAAACGGGTTTTTCTTGCGCATGCGCGGATGCGCGTGATTGCCATTTTTTATGTGTGATGGAACCGGTTCCCGGTTGCGCGACAGCGACGGCCCGTTTGCAGAGCTACCGCCTTCGGCAGCCTGCAAACATGCCGCGACAGCTTTCCCAAAGAGCGGCGCCGCTGCCTGTTCGCGCGGAGGTGCGCGCACACCTCAACAAAGGTTTGGGGAGGTGCACGCGCACCTCTGCTCGTTCGGAGAGGTGCGCGCGCACCTCTCGGAATGGGCAGCGGCGCCGCTTGATGGGAAAGCTGCCGCGGCCCGTTTGCAGAGCTGCCGCTTTTGGCAGCCTTTAAACGTGCCACGGCAGCTTTCCCAAAGAGCGGCGCCGCTGCCCGTTCGCGCGAAGGTGCGCGCGCACCTCCGCCCATTCAGAGAGATGCGCGTGCCTCTCCAAACGGGCGGTGCCACTCTCCATTCGGAGAGGTGCGCGTGCACCACTGCCCGTTCGAAGAGGTGCGCATGCACCGGGCGGCTGGGAGCCACAGGAGATGGCTCAAAGAGCCGCATGCGGCTCCGGAGCCGCGGATTGCCGACCTGTGGTCTAGATAGAAAAACCAAATCAAGCGTGTGGCCCCCCACATGAGTCGGGCCCTGAATTACTTGTATCAGGTCCATGGCCGTCATGGAAGCCATGAACTCTCGGGCTAACTCAGATGATCCTCCCGGGGATGGTAGATTGAAATCACCCAAAACTATAAACTTGGGGAATTCAACCACCAGCCCCGAGAGGATATCGAGAAGCTCAGGCAGGGCCGCTGCTGTGCGACTAGGCGGAAGGTATACCAGCAGTAAGCCGAACTGTGCCCTAGGGCCACATCTCAGGAGGAGGGATTCACATCCGGCTATTTGGACGATGGTGGACTCCTGAGGACAAAGAGTCTTCCTCATAACTACTGCCACTCCCCCGCCCCTACCCTGAGCCCGAGGTCGGTGAAGCACTCGGAAATCTGGTGGGCAGAGATCGACCAGAGGGACACCACCCTTTGGGCCCAACCAGGTCTCCGTAATGTACGCCAGGTCCGTATGCTCACTCTCAATTAGATTGCGAATGAGAGGAGCCTTATTGATTACCGACCTGGCATTCAAGTACACCAGACGGAGCTCAGGTGGCTGCTTATCCTTGCTCCCGGAGTCTTGGGAAGAAACCAGAGGGTCGGAGCGCTTCACCGCTTGGAGATAGCGGGGACGCAATCCCAGATGTCGATAGGGTCCTCTGTCTTTACACCTGCTGCCATTCCCTAACGTCGTGGGAATAGGTAATCCCACGACCCGTTCTGGATGTAATAAATGTAATCAATGTAATCAATGTAACAAACACATGTCTATTCCTCTTAAAAAGTGTTGAAGACTTCATGGTGGAGTTCATGAAAGAATAATACAGGTATCCAAAATCTAATCTCGTTTCCTCTTTTGGTTCAGATGCAAAAGCAGGCACATAAATTGCAACCTCACTTTCTTGCTGTCATTAGGGATTCAATGTCAGTTGCTAGCAAAGTTCATAGCAATCTAGCTCTTTCTCCATGTTACTAGTAGAGTTATGGCGGGGAGGAAGAATAGAAGCCTGAGGCTATTCTTTCAGCCAATGTTGCATGAACTGAATGAGGTGACAACTAAGTGCTCCTAAGCTAGACAGAAGCTTATGCCAGCAGCAAGGAGAAAGAGTCACAATCAGGAAGGCATTTCTCTATAGAAATAATAGGAAATTGATCATGATATTTCTAGTCTCCTTCAACACCACAAAAGTAGAATGTATTTCTACTTCAAAAGAGAATGGAAAAACTTAACAAGGGATATCAATAAAAGCTGATTGTTGATCAGCATAAAGGAAAACCAGGAAAAGGACTGGGGGGGGGAGAGTTGAAGATAAAACAAATGACTAGAAACTTAAGATAGCTCTTCAACATTTTATAGCACTATATTTTCCAAAGGCACAGTGTTTTATATATACATGCTGCTCAGATACATTTCTCTCAAGCTCGTCTTATTTAAAAAGGTAAGACAAGTTTCAGATCTCAGAAACCAAATGTTCACCTAAGAAAGCATAGGGCTTTTGTTTGTTTAGATCTTTACAAAGCAGTAAAACATATAGAAAATTATGTTTTTAGAATATTTTCAAAACTATCCTAATATATCAATATAATTGTAATAGTTACAATCAGGGTTTTTTTGGATATGGAAGCAGCTTTTGTGGCTCTCTAGTGCACCTTTGTTATTTCACTCCTTTTGCCCAGTTTCACAGAACATGATTAAATAACATTAATTTTCCCTTGATTCAATATTTATTTCACTCCAAAGAGGCAAAAATACACTTACAGTGTATGCTATGGTACAAAATAGTATTGAGAAATATAATAATCTATGTCTAACAAGTAGAGTTCAAGAATTTTTCAAACCTATTGACCTATCTCAGGATATTAGCTTGGGGAGAAAGCAGGGAAGGAAAAGAGTATTTTGTAGTTAGATAAAGTTATTATTTAGTAAGAAAGTTAGTATATAATGCAGATTTATTTCAATATCTATTGCAAGGGCTTCATTCAGTCTAACTAGATGCCAGTGAAAATGTCATAAATAGGAGATCAGTTACAGCAGTCGTCTCCATAATGATTGCTCATTTCTGTCAGTCTCTGTAATATGAAATCAGGAGAAAAATTCAAGTCACAGGATCTTCCCAATATTTCCTTCATTATTAACAGAATACATTATGACTCTAAAGATTTATGCACTACTTTATATAGAAAGTTATGCATGATAAAGTTATGCCCTGAAAAGTTATGCATGATAAAAAATTGCCCTTAGTTTTAGTCAGAATGCAAAACAGATGTTTCAACAATATTACAAGCACAGGGCTGTCCAGAATTTGTTTTTTTTTTAAAAAAAACCCTGCTGGATACGTAACAAATTTACATTGAAAATGGATTGATGTTTCCACCGCTAAAATAAGAGAAAGCTGTACCACCTTGGAGAGACTCATGGATTTTTCAACTTGGTGAAACAGTTAACATTTTGGCCACTTCTCTCATAAACACTTTCTATAGTGTCCTTGATCTCTGCTCACAGCATACTATTGTCTAGACTGCTGTAGGCTGCTTTGGGAGATATTATCCATCAGAAATCTATGACTGCGTCCTGATGTCAATTATATTATGATTAAGAGACAGGAAGCAAATATGGATGTGCAAACTCACTGTTTTTCTCTTTATATTTTGATTAATGCCTATTAAAATATGGAGGAAAAAACCCAACTTGGTAAGTTCTTTCTAGTTATCAGGTAGGGTAAGGTAAAATGCCAGGATATTTCATTAGCTTTAATGATTTGACGAGGCATTACAAATTAACAATCCTTAATGACACTAAAATGTTTATTTGTGCAAGGCTAAAATTAAAAATATACATATAGCTAATATTTCAAGACAGAAACATATATATTTGAGGACTTACAAAACAACAAACCTATTCCTTGCTAATACAAAGTTTTGCTTTGTTTGATTTAGCACACAGGAGGCAAATGTTAATTAATGGAGGGAAGGCAGAGATTTGAAGATTTCCAAATAAAAGATTTAATCTAAAGATTTGATCTATTCCACAGCATGAATCTTTATAGTAAACACAGCTGTATTTGTTTGCAGTGTAACAACAAATGTGACTCTGAACAATGCATTCAACTTGCTGAAAAAAAAATGAAGGCAACAGTGACACTTGTGGCCATCTTTAGATTGTCACTGTATTTATATGCTGGAAAGAGAATCTACTGTTTTATAATGTAGCATTACAAAGCATGTTCTTAGAAGAAAGTGTATACAAATCTTGTAATTATTTTGTACTATAAATGATACCCAAACAACCTAGAATCCTGTTTACCTTTTAAACTCTCATAAAAGATATATTAAACTGTAACCATTTTGATTTCCTGTGGTTCCTGGGGCAAAGTTTTGCCTGCCTGGCTGGAGTGTATGAAAGTTATTGGCTATATTTACCTCCGAATATCAGTCTCATGTGGTATGGCACACCACCTGGCCATAAGTCACTTTTTTCCAGTATTGTGGTAACTTCAAACGATCACTAAACAAATGGTTATAAGTTGAGGACTACCATGTTTAAAACAATAGGTTAAAAATACAGTGATAAAGAAGTATTTTTTTCAGAGGAACTCTTTACAGTAGTTGCTGCCTCTTTGCATCCTTTTCTCCCCACTGTATTGTAACTAGTTAACATTAGTTTAATACTTCAGCATTGTTCAGACCAATTGTACATCTGGTGTGTAGAACATTTTATAGGCCATGGGCCTCACAAGATCTTTGAGTAACAGTTCAAAAAATAGTAATAGATGTAACTAAGTTTTATTTACTTTCTAAATTTAATTAATATTAAACACAGTTTATAGGTTTTATAACACAGGTTCTAACAACTTTCTTTTCTTATCATATTAAAAAAATGTGGAGATCTTCAGATCTCAGATTGTGTACCATTTCTACAGAGCAACAGATAGTTTATTATTAAAAGCAATGACACTGTTAGCAGAGAGATTGACTGTTCATAGAAATCATGAATATTTATTAGTATATTTTCCACAAACTAAATATATGGATACAGTTTGAACTACTAGTTCACATTATTTTGTTCCTACGGATAGAAGATGTCTACTTATTTATACCTTTTAATTCCATCCTATTATTTTATAAGTAATCAAGATGACAAACATACATACTATTCCTTCTTCCTCCTATTTTCCACACAACAATTCTGCGAAATGAATTGGGTCAACAGAAGATCACTGACTCAAAATCACTCAGATACTTTCATGCCTAAGATGGGACTAGAACTCACAATATCCTGATTTCTAGGCTTAATCACCACATTAAACTAATTCCTTTTATGCTCAAACAATTAACTTGTGCCTCTTTTTAAGAGTAGAATGGTATTTAAAGCGCCATGTAAATAAAGTAATAGATATCAGATTTGCTAAACTGAATACGTTGCAAGTTGGTGATTCATTTTTTCCTGAAATAACAAAAGAAAAAACTCTGAAAAGACTGTTTATATACAGCTTTTCAATCATACAATTTCCAATCCCTTTATATAATAAAAACATGAATTGCAAGCATGTTTCAAGAAAGGTCTCTCTGATCTCAGTAGGGAAGAATTTCACACATGATTCCACCCTTGAGCAAAGGAACAAGCTCAACTCATGTGCCCAATTGTCTATGCAGGTTCTGAATTTTACTCAGATAACAGCTGCTCAGAAGAAGACAGTAGCTAATGCCAAACGATTTTTCTTGTAGCTGAGCTAGAATCATAATATGAACAAATTTCAGTTGATTCTTCTTGCCCACATCAAAGAAAGTTCTGATGGTCTTGGCCTTAACAAAGCACAATCCCCTCACCCTGAAAACATACATCCCTCTCACCATAAATCTGGAAACAAAGCAGAATAAAAAGCCATGCCCAGGTCAGAAGTCAGGTATTCCTACTCCTGCCAAGTACTCTTTTTAATCAAGTAATTTACTAGGGTGGAAATTTATTGTAGTTTATAGCTTTCATTCACAACCGTCTTGGTATCTAATTAATATTGCAATACATTACTAATCCACATAGTACAGCGTAGCTGTACCAGTGCAACGATCCACACTGACAGAAGGAAATCCTAATCCATTCAAGGTGTACTTTAGTAGAAAGCTTGCATTAGGCCCATCTGTTCAATTGTTTGGTCATATTTATGACTATGCAGTTGTTTTTCAGATTCCCCCCCCCATTCCCTTTATAGTTATATTAAACTCTAAAATAATAGTTTGCCTATTTAAGGATACAAATGTAAATGCCAAAAAGATTGTTATTTTAATAACTACTTATTGAATTTTCAATAAGAATATGGCATATATAGGCATACACTATGAAGTTTCATTCAGAAATCTATTTAATGAAACCTAACAGCTACTATAAATTTTGAGGCAATAAATACTCTGACTAATGTTCAAAATATCTGAATATCTCTAAATTAGGACACATTGTATTTTGGCTAGTAGCAGGAATAAACTTTTGACCATATTCTAAACTATTTCTAGGAAATATACTTAATGGAAGCCATTCTTCACAAATCATCAAAACCTTGGATTGTTAGTACTTTAACAAACTTCATACAAAAAAGACTATCAGTCTGTGAATTCAAAAAAGAAAGTAGGCCAATCTATACATTGGTCAAGTTTTTCATACAATTTGTTGATAAGGTTAGAAAGATGAGAATAGTGTGTTTCTTAACAATATAATTAAATAAAAAAATATGTAGCTTATTTAAGTGCCTAATCTTAACAGTGTTCTTTTAGCAATATTCCCCTCAAATAAGTTTAATTTTAATTTTATTGAATTTATATACCGCCCTTTTCCCGTAGGACTCAGGGCGGTTTACAAAGTATTTAAAAACGTCAATACAATACAAAAGTTAAAAACAGTTAAAAATAATTAAATTTGATCCCTGAAAAATATAAAACCCCAATTAAAAACTCTCAGCTTGGGCCGGAAAGCTCAAAGAGCCAGGTCTTCAGGTCCCGGCGGAATGACCGAAGGTCGGGGGCAGTCCTAAGCTCCACGGGCAGCTGGTTCCAAAGGGCAGGCGCACCCACTGAGAAGGCCCTCCCCCTGGGTGTTATCCGGCGGTACCCTGAGAAGGCCTTCCATGTGGAAGCGCACAGGACGAAGGGAACCTGATGCCGGCAGCAGGTGTTCCCTCAAATATCCCGGACCCAAGCCATTTATAGGATGAAGGGAACTTGATGCCGGCAGCAGGTGTTCCCTCAAATATCCCGGACCCAAGCTTATAGCTTTATAGGTCATCACCAGCACCTTGAATCTCACCCGGAGGGCAACCGGAAGCCAATGCAGCTTGTGGAGTAGAGGTGTTACATGGGAGTATCGGGAAACCCCCATCACAACTCGCGCAGCAGCATTTTGCACCAGCTGAAGCCTCTGAGTGGTCCTCGAGGGCAGCCCCATGTAGAGAGCGTTGCAGTAGTCTAACCGGGAGGTCACGAGCGCATGGGTGACTGTGCGTAGGGCATCTTGGTCCAGATAGGGTCGCAACTGGCGCACCAGGCGGGCCTGGGCAAAAGCCCCTCTGGTCACGGATCCTATGTGATCTTCAAAATTGAGCCGTGAATCCAGGAGGACGCCCAAGTTGCGAGCCCTATCAACGGGGGGTAACACCACACCCCCCATCGTTAAAGATGGAATAGTCTGGTTAACCCGAGATGCCGGTATGCATAGCCATTCAGTCTTGGCAGGATTGAGACGAAGCCTGTTTCTCCCCATCCAGACCTGGACCGCCTTCAGGCAATGGGACATCACGGCGAGGGCATCACTGGGTTGGTTCGTGGTGGAGAAAAAAAGTTGGGTATCATCAGCATACTGATGATACCCCACCCCGAAACCACGAATGATCTCGCCCAGCGGCTTCATATAGATGTCGAACAGGAGGGGAGAGAGAACCGACCCCTGAGGAACTCCACAAACGAGAGGCCTCGGGGCAGATCTCTGCCCTCCCGTCAACACCGACTGCGAGCGGCCCAGGAGATAGGAGAACCACCGTAAAACGGTGCCTCCCACTCCCAACCCCCTGAGACGCCACAGTAGGATAGGATAGTAGGATAGTAGGATAGGTCGAGGTGAGAGGTCTAATAGGACTAGGACAGAGAAACAACCCCTGTCCCGAGCCCACCAGAGATCATTCATCAGCGCGACCAATGCCATCTCTGTGCTGTGACTGGGCCTGAAACCCGATTGGTATGGGTCCAGATAATCAGTTTCCTCCAGGAACAGAGGAAGCTGATGCACCACCACACTCTCAACAACCTTCGCCAGAAAGCGAAGGTTGGAGACTGGACGATAGTTATTTAAAACAGCCGGGTCCAGGGCAGGCTTCTTGAGGAGGGGTCTCATCACCAAATATTTGTCACAAAAGAAATTTCAACTCTCAGTTCATGTATATTTTAATATAAACTGTGTCTCATAATTTGTACTCATTTTTTTTAAAAGTCTGACAATGAAGAAGTACATTAAAATATATTTCTGCTATACATTTGGAATAACGACTGATCTCAAGGATTATTAAAAGCATGAAAAACCTTTTCCACAACCTTTGCCACTTCATGGTTCTCAACAATAGGAGCTAGGGTGAGTTAGAATTTAAACTGAAGGGAAATGAAAAACTAGAAATATACACAGCATTTTGATTTAAGTGTCTCTGGTATGATGAAAACCTGAAATTAACACTATAATTTATTACTATTATTTCAAAATATAAGGAAGAATTAAGCATCTATTTATTAACATGTTCAGAAGATAGGTTTCTTCTGAATGAAAAGCTCATGACTGAAGTAGCTAAATCTATATGAAACGACACTATAAATTATATACAGACACTAGATACTAATCTTATATTTGTAGTACTTGGTTATAAATATCAACCCTCTTCTCCACAATTCTGCATTATTGGATTACTACCATATTCATTTTATTACTAACATTAACAATACAAGTTTGTCATTATTAATATGGCTCTACTGTTTATTCAGAAACAAAGTGTGTTTGACCTTTCCTTAGAAGGTACTGAAATGAATCTGCAAAGAGCCTCTGTTCCTTGGAGAACTGGAAAGGCTAAAAGGACAGAGAAGTTTATGTACAACAAATTTTGAAGATGCAACAGACAGATTCCATTTTCAGGTTGATAGTTCCTCTGTAGTCACAAAGAATATATTAGTAAAGAACAGTGTCATTCCAAAAAGGGAAAACAATCTTTGGGAAAAGAACAATCAGAGGTATCATCTTGAATCAAATATATTTTACTGGGGATGGTAGACTCTTGGTACTGTATATGACAAAAGATACAGGAAATTGTGTTTGCTGCAACCATACAAACTGTCAGTTGACTTATTTGCTTAACATAATTGCAGATTATTTTACACCATCTTAACAGTTAAATAGATAGTACTGGAGTGTGCGCTATAGTTAGGCTGCATATTAGCAACATTAATGTGGAAAAAAACAGGTGAATTAGGTTATTTTGAAACTAAGTATGAAAGGATAGAGATGCATCAGACATGGTATCAGAAGGAAATGGGGCAGAACCACTTCATGAATTAATTTATGAAGTTTTTCTTAGGTTTGTCAATGTGTGGGTGGATGGAAATAGGTCATTAAAATATAATAAAACATGACAAAATAGCCAAAGGTCAGAATAGCTCAAGAACCATTAAAAAACTGTATAAACAAAAAAAAAAACCTTTTGAGAAGAGTTACCATGGACATGTTGTTGGTTTCATGCAAACTGAAAAGTTTACAAACCAAGATGCAATTGTTCAAGTAATTGGCCAGTGGATTCCTATTGGATCAACTGAACAAAACTGAGAAAAAATGTTCTTTGTTCCAGGCCAATGTGCTATTAGGCTAGTGCCTGGATCACATTGAGTAAATGGGTAAACTAGGATGACAGCTGGAGTGCTGTTGCCAATGCTGATTTTTTTTGTGTGTGTGTGATCCAGAATGTTATTTTAGGGCAGGATGTGATAGAATTTGTACAGCTAACTATTGGCAAAAAAAATCATATGGAATTTTAGACAGATACAGCCTCCCCTCCTCTCATAGTTCCTTATTAATTTTCTCAATATGATGGACCTTGGAGAAAGGAATCAGGAATGGAGCTTGTGAGAATTAGCACACAGGGGGTTCAGATGGTTTAGTTCCACTTTGGAAAAATGAACATCTATTCTGAATTATCTCACTTCATTTTGTGATCTGATGTGATCATTTTTTGACCTTGATGAAATCCAGCATACATACTCTGCCATTTAATTAATTAATTAAATTTCTTTGCTGACCATCTCACTGTTGAGGTGAATCTGGGCAGCTGACAATACTATACTTTCATATAGTTTGGATACATATATCCATGGTTATATTTCCACAAAGGTGTTAAATATGTCCTTTTAGCATTTACATTTACTTTTCTAGTAACAGCAATCCATATACTATTAAAACTTTTGTTCCCATAATCTTTAATGAGGCAAAATGGTGCAACAATTTTTGAACCAAGGTATCTCAAATGGACTTACTTACAGAACTGTCCAAAATCTGAGATCCAGGATTCCAAAGGGAATAAAATCTGAGAAAGTTGTGGCTGCTTGAGGGAGTAAGGGTGGCTTTCTGATGCTTCCTGACTACTTTCCACAAGGAAACTCAATTCAGAACCAGATGAAAGTTGGCTTTCTCCCTCTCCCACTGCTGTTTTGCCCACCTATGGTCATTTTGTTTTTCCCCCCTCTTTGGTAAGGAAATATCTCTGAAACAATAACTAAATGGGTCCATAATATGGAGCTGATATGAAATAATAAGAGAATGATTATCCAGAATAACCATCATAATCAAGGAGTTCACTTCAACCACTCCATTGGCTCAATTACATAGAATTGATTCTTAAGCTTGCACACCCCATTGACGAAGAAGAATATATATTTCTCTAATTTTTAGCATGAATTATTTATCACATTTATATCACACCTCATTAAGAGGGCTCACGGTGGTGCACAAATTACTTCCTCCTAATTTTCCCTACAACAATAAACTCGTAAGGTTTGTAAGGACTAGGAATGACTGGTCCAAAATCACCCAGTGAATTTCTGAGCTGAGGTAGATTAGTGTGGATCTCCTCATTATTAGTCTACCTCCTTAATCCTACACCAGCATTCATTATGCAGAACAGTTTGAAGAAGAAGTAGAAGTAGAGGAAAACAGATTAATTTATTTCTAATGCCAGTTTCTGCAGTCAGTAGCCAAAACAAAGTCATTTTTAAAAAAAACTGATCAGGAGAGAAAGATCAAGGAAATTATAAATCTGTTATTTAAATCTCTCTCCAGGGTACACTGATCAAAACCATTATTCAATTTTAAAAAGTACCAGACCCACTCTTTTTCTTTAAAAAAAAAACGAATAGAAGTGGCTTCTGAAAAAATTGAGTCTTGAATTTGTAATCTTTTAAAGCTTTGGAGAATGTCAATAAATGGGTAAAACAATATTCTGGCAATAATATTCTGTTTATTTGGATTTGCAAAAAGGTTTTGACAAATTCCTTCACAAAAGACTCCTAAAGTCACAGACAATTACATTTGGGGATTTTTTTTTAGCTTGGAAAGAAAATGAATGAGGATCTAATTGCTAAAAATGTTTAACCTCTAATATTTACAAATGTTTAACATGATGCCAATCTTAAATAGAAGAAAAAACCTTTCTCCTTCAAACTGCATTACAAACCAAACCATGGCTCATCCTATGGAGTTGAATGGCAGGAGATTTTGGAAAGCCTTTTAAAAAAATGTATTTACACAATGCACAGTTAAAATTATTTTATTATCAAAAGTAATAACTCTAATACAAAGGAAATAGAAATAAATTTGTAGAAAACAAAGCTATAATCACTGCGAGTCAAGAAGGTTATATCTTCCTATCAAAGTCAATGTGTTTTAATCTCAGTTGAGATGAAGGAATCTAGTAGAAATCATAAAAATGCTTACAGCACAAATATATTATTTTTGCAATAACATCATGATGCAAACATCATTTGCCCCCCTCTCAGATGTGCATAAAAACAAGGATGCTTTTGTACTCAAGCCTGACTAATGGAATTCTTCAAGTGCTTTTTAACCACATGGAAATAAAATGCTCACTAATTAAATCTTTGGCCTCATTTTTTTAAAGAAATGGGTATCAAAATAATAACCATAATGATGTAATTGTTTTATATATTTAAAATATGGTGAAGTTCAAACAGGCAGAAACTGTTTTGACTAACATTTTCAAAGTAAGGCATGTGTCTAGTATAAGCAGATAAATTTACCTCAACATAATTTATAAAAATCTCAAGGTAGCTTCTGAAAAATGTTAAAAGGTCAATAGTAAAGAGTTTGCATTTACTATATAATGCAGAAATCTGTTTGGATTAAGATAAACTAATATCTGACCTTAAGACACATTTAAGAAGTGGCAATGTATAACACTAAAAATAAAGGAAGGCAATTGAGGAAAACACACTGATCTCATCAATCTCATCATCTCTCATTTTATTCATTCAACACTATGCTGGATGTGTGTATCGTTTGTTGAAGAGAAGCAAAAGCAGTAAGCTCTCTGGCTGCTTTCAGATTTAGTCCGAATGAATGCAAACTGTCACGTGGGACATAGGCAAGCAATGACGTGAAATTCTGCTCTGTCAGAAGACAGCATCTGTCAAAAGCCCACATTTAAACTGCTGCCTTCCTGTGTAGCAGCCGAAGAACTACGGATTGGATTTTTGTGAACAAAACCTTCAGCTAAATCCCTTTTCTTCCTCACATCTTTCAACTCATCCTTTTGGGTTACTGCCTAGCAACAATGAAGAAAGTGGGCTAAATCTTGTTATCAAAACCCGGAGAACAGCTCCTGATTCTAGCTAGTTCTTGCTGCTTTGCCTCACATTGCCACTAGAAATATGGATACTGAAGAGAGAACACAGCACTGCATTGTCCAAGAAGGGAACCACCAACTGTAAAAGCTCCAATGCTTCTTTTGTCAGCAGCAGCAGACAATGTCTGCGAGGGTGGAAACTAGAAGTGCTGCTTCCGTCTCTTGAGAGATGACCACAGAAAAATCAAGAAAAGCAGATTGGTGATCAGGGAAGGAAGCGGAGCAGGAAGCATACAGATGGACACAGTGGATGCCTTGAAAAGCAGTCTCGGGCAGCAGGCTGTTGGGGGGGAGGGAGATAAAAGCATGGCTGATAGCATCTTTTTGGCTGAAGGGATGGTGTGCCAAAACTACTTGCAGTGGGCATGATCTTTTCATGCTACAAATGGCCTGAAAAAGGAAGGTATGTCAAATCATTGTATGATATTTCATTCAAGTGCATGATTTCTTAACAGAATAGAGAGCATTGTCATCCACTCATCTAGAAGTCAGAGTTAATGCTTCCATGGATGATTAACTGTGTTAATGTATACATTTATATAATGTACACACACACACACACACACACACACAGAGGGCTTTTTGTGTGCACAGCTGATAAAAATGTGACTGGACTGAAATGTGCTTGTTGAGAAAACCCTCACCTGTAGTCTACTGTTAAGACTGGGGAGATTAGAAAAATGAGAAAGACAAGTGAGGAAAGACTGATAGCAATAACAAGTTATATAAAATAATCTCCTTCATTCTCTCTGTCTTAAAAAATACCAGGTAATCAAACTAGGAACAATTTAACTCTTACTAGTGTTTCAGTAACACAGCTATTATGTGACATATTCTGAAAACCATCAGAGCAGACTTAAGACAGTCCAGTAAGTTCAATAGGATCTTCAACCTTTCAAGGTTTGATTCACTCCCTCAGCCCCTAAAACCCGGTGCCATCTGATTATTATTAGCAGCCACACCTGATTTGACATACACAATCCTCTAAAAGGGCTCCAAAGAAAAGGAGTGATTTGGGATTTGAGTGTCAGGATCAGCTGGGTAGAAATATCAATAACCATCAGAATTCTCAGAAGGAAGCATCAATACACTGTTTCCTTCAAGATGGGGGTATATATCACATCATCCCAAGTTTTGAGTAGCATGTGATGTTTTGGGCTGTATAATAATAAAAAGCTGTTATTAAGCAACTAAATTGCCAGCATTTATAATCAATTAAACTTTATGGTTTTGTTTGAAATGCTTATTGGAAAAAACACGTTACTTATCTGCAATAAAAATTGAAGACCTCAATCTATTGCAATTTTAATACTGCTTTACTGCTTGAGTCCTTCTCTTCCAAAACCCTAGCCAACAACTAATACTAAATCATTAACAACTATTAAGCATAAATGTGTATAATAATATAGAAAAAAATGGATAAATCTGGTTTTGAGAGAATAATAGGACAAAAGCTGAGGTAAATTACAAGAATAGAATAAACAACCTGAGAACATGTATTTTGAAATATCTATCATGTATAATGTTTAAAAACCCTCAGTCAAAAAAATAAGTTGCTTTACATTCCACGGATTTTTATTTAAATGATTAGGATTTTAAAATGACTAATGAAGATTCCCCCACCTGGTAAGTCTCAATGCAGGTATGTCAAAACTAATATCAGGCCCCATTTAATACAGACATTTAAAAATTGCCCTGCTTAATAGATCAAATTTCATTTTTCCATATTTCCCTCCCAAATAGTCTGATTACTGACTGGAGCTCTCAAGAGATAAAAATAAATTATGGGCAACTTAAATATGCAAGTCCATAACTAAAACAAAACAACATCAATTTAGTATTCACTTTGAGCTGAGCACCTGAAACTCGAGGAGGCATTCAGAATAGCTTTTTAATATAGGCCATGATCCAAAGTGGCCCATTTATGATCTGAGAGCAAGCACTAGCTTTCACAGTTCCATTGCTGTTTATCTCAGTGCAATGTAGTTTTCTGACCCTCAAGAGTGGCTTTGGGGATGCTTGAAACTGAGAAAGATCCAGAGTGTTTTGATGCCACACATAGTGTTTTGGATCCTAAACTAGTAAACATTTTGCATTCTGTGGAGAAACCAACTTTAAAATGTACATGCATCTATGTATTTTGACACATTATACTAAATACATTGTAGCCATATTAAATCTTAAAATAAGTGCCCTCTCTTGTTACGAAATTGTAACATACATGCAAAAATATTAAGTAACTGATATAATTGCTAATTTTCTTACAAAACCAATGTAATTGTTTTCAGCTAGGATTATGTTAAGTATTTTATGTATTATTTGACTGGATATAATGTAATATATCGATTAATGTTTAAATCACCTTATTATTATATTATAATAGAAAAGATTATCCTTTTCTGTGCACTATTAAGTGCACTAAGGATGCAGCTTAGTTCAAATAAAATCTAATTCTAAAACAGCATAGCTTAGAGGAAGTCTTTATGGTGTCCTCCACATAGTTGCACCAGTTAACTATCTCAAGCAATTAATACATATTAAAATACAAACAAATCATCCAAAAAGATGATTTTAATTTATTAATTTTTAAATTAAAAATGTAAATTATAAATCAGAAATTATTAAAATATAATGTTAGAATTGATCCAGGACTTTTATAGATGTTTAAATTTGAAACCTTTCAAGTTCAAAGGGGCTAGTTTAATAGGATATTTATTGTTCCAGAGACAGTTTTGAGAATTTTAATTTATAGCTCAAGGATGGTGTAAGTTTTACAAAGATGTACAGCAACCTACAATTCAAAGCTAAGCCTACTACTTGCTCCTCCTAGTGGTAGTTAGTACGATTAACTGGAGCTTTTGTTCTGAACGACAGAAAATACTTCTTTTGAAATACCAAAAGATTTCACACGTATTCCATACTGTACTGAATTTTCCTTAATGTCTACTGAAAAAAATTAAAAGACTGCATTCCCATTTATTTCCAACTGTTTTTGCTACTGTATATTTAAGTTCCTATTTGAGGTAACACCATGTTGAAGGCCAATTTAACATCATAATACCTCAATCAAAATTTTTAAAATGAGAAACTGACATTGAATATGCCATCCATGCAAAACAGTACTCTTTTAAATGAAAAAAAAATGTCAAAATAGCCTTTAAGAGGCAGCAAAGTCAATAATTACAGTGTAAATTTACATTTTAAAAAGTATTATTTCTTATTAAAAATGTACATATGACTTTTACTCCTGCTCAGAGCCCCAGCATTTAAAACAAATAAGAAAGGTGATGTGTGGAATCACAAATCAATTTATATTGTGTTCAAAAAGGCTCAGTTGAGGATAATATTTGAGTTTTAATATGCAGTATCATGAAACTTTTATATTACCTTTATTCTACAATACAAAAATGAAGTAATAGTGAGAAATGTTTTTATAAAATTTTAGTTATGACCTACCAATAATATTTAAATATTGCTTATAGTATCTGATATGTATATCTTTTCTATGAAGGCTGATTTATTTCTAGGAAGTACTAGAATGCATAGGGAATGGGTCTGTAAGTGCAAATACAATTGGAATTCCAAATGAATCGCAACAGTTTAGAAGCGAAAGGGTTATTTAATGTGATTTTTTGAGTATAATATAATCATGTAAAGAAAATAATATCTAACTCTATTATAACTTTTAAGCACATTTAAAAGGATTAAAACCACTTATGAATCAAAATGTTCAATATTTGTTGGTTCTGAAGGATATTTAAGTGAGTTATCTGCATCCTGAAAATTAATTTTAAAAAGTGCATATTCTCACTGACTTTCTGGACACAGGAGGGGCCAATGGAAACAAGCCAAGCAACATACTGTGACTAACAGAACTCTGCTATAACCAGTCATTTACGACTGCCCCTTTATCAGTGTATGACAATTTCCCAAGAAACACTGAGACGAGATACTGTGAATCATACTAGTAATGCATTCAAATTAGCTTTAATTAATTCACATACTCCTGCCACTGGGTACCAAGTTCTTTATATTTGATCTTTACTGAGAACCCATATGTTGGTTTGACTCAAGTCATTAATCATCTTGCTCCAAGCAAACCTATTTTAAAACATATATCCCAGTAAGTATATGGGATTGTAGCAACCCTGTTATTAGAAAGTACTTAAAAAAAGTAACAAGAACTATACACAAGAGCTATACCCAAGAACTTCAGTGGCAGATACAGAAGGGATTCTTGAAGGTAGAAAGTTTTAAAACCACAGGCATGTAATCTTCTTTTGTATCGGTGTCATATATTACTCTTATAGCTTTTAAAACAGATTGCACAACAGCAAACTGGGTAAGTATTGGATATGGATTTGAAGAATATGAGTTCAAAACCTGCAGGACTTAGAAGTAATCAAGAAAATTTGGGAGCTAACTTACCAACTGTAAAAAGGGAATAAATAACCAAGATGGTTTGGATGCCAAACCAATAAATAAGAAATAATTTGAAAATTTAACAGTAGTGCATAAGTTACTAACATTGTTTCCTCTTTCTGTTAAAAAACCCTCTTCTTTTTCATATGTTCCTTATAAAATGAAAGCAACCTTTAAAAAGCTATTATCTTAAATCTCATTTGATTTTTGCAGAGCTTGCCAGTCATTAGCCATCTGCCTATAAAAGACGCAAGATGAATTCCATGAAATAGCAGTGGATCCCAACAAAGAAAGCATTTCCTTCAATCATTTTCATATCCATTATTGGATACTTACAACATGCTTCAGTGGAGAAGGCGGCATTGCTGCTTTGCCAAAATGACCTGGAATACCAAACGGTCTCTCTTTCGTACACACTTCATTGGTCTACTCTCTCTTGTGTTCCTTTTTGCTATATTTCTGTTTTTTAATCACCATGATTGGCTGCCTGGGAGAGTTGGATACAAAGAAAACCCTGTGGCATATACTACACGGGGATTTAGATCAACAAAAAGTGAAACAAACTACAGCTCTTTAAGGACCATTTGGAAAGATGCCGTCCCTCAAACCCTGAGGCCACAGATGATTAATTCCAATGATACAGGAGTGTCACCTCAGGGAGTTACTGGTTTAGAGAACACGCTCAGTGCTAATGGGAGTATATACAATGCAAAAGGAACTGGGCATCCAGCTACATATCATTTTAAATACATCATCAATGAACCTGAAAAATGCCAGGAATCAAGTCCGTTCCTAATACTTCTTATAGCTGCAGAACCAGGTCAGGCGGAACCTCGGCAAGCTATCAGGCAAACCTGGGGGAATGAAAGCCTAGCACCTGGGATTCAAATAGTTCGGATTTTTTTGCTAGGCTTAAGTATTAAATTAAATGGATACCTTCAGCAAGCCATCCTAGAAGAAAGCAGGCAATACCATGATATTATCCAACAAGAATACTTGGATACTTATTACAACTTAACAATTAAAACACTCATGGGGATGAACTGGGTGGCCACCTACTGCCCAAACGTTCCATATGTTATGAAAACTGACAGTGACATGTTTGTAAATACAGAGTATTTAATACATAAGCTTTTGAAGCCAGAGCTGCCTCCCCGGCAAAAATACTTTACTGGCTATCTAATGAGGGGGTATGCACCTAATCGGAACAAAGACAGTAAGTGGTACATGCCACCTGATCTGTATCCAAGCGAACGCTACCCTGTATTCTGCTCTGGTACTGGCTATGTGTTTTCTGGAGATTTAGCAGAAAGAATTTTTAAGGTTTCACTGAGTATCAGACGGTTGCATTTAGAAGATGTATATGTAGGCATCTGTCTTGCCAAACTGAGAATTGACCCAATGCCCCCACCCAATGAGTTTGTCTTCAATCACTGGCGGGTTTCTTATTCCAGCTGTAAATATAGTCATCTAATTACCTCCCATCAGTTCCAGCCTAGCGAACTGATCAAATACTGGAACCACTTGCAACAGAATAAGCACAACGCCTGTGCCAACACAGCAAAAGAGAAAGCAGGAAAATATCGTCATCGTAAACTACACTAGAAAGGACTTTTCTAAAAATTATTGCAAAGTGTAAAAAGAAAAATCCAGTGGAAAGCATGTACAGCAGGGGGGGGGAGGGAACGATGTGCTTAAGAGGGAGATATTTAAGATAAAGCACTTAATGTGTGAAAATTATTTTTTTAATTTTAAAAAATTATCTAATTCTTTAAAATATTACAAAAATAATATTAACCAAAAGGTTTTCAATGGCAGGAAAGAGAAAGGCGGTATCAAGATATTTGTGTTAATGTGCAATAATAAGCATGCACAGCTTGGTGGTACAATTGCTATTTTATGTGCCAATAAAATTCACTACGCAAATATTCTATATTAATTTAATTTTTAAAAGATTATTTTAAAAAATGAAGGAGAGTGAAAAACAACTGAAAAAATACAAATCAAATTCCTTCCATGGATTGAAATTTCAGCCGAGTATACATAATTTTCAAACATGATTTTATGTGGCACCAATGCTATCAGAGTTTTTAAAGAATTCCCTTGCTCCACTAGAGATAATGTCTTGGAATAAGAACACTGACAACTATATAAAATCTCATATGGATCACAGCTTGCCTCATTAAAACATTCTTAATTAACTGTTTTCTTGTAAAACAAGCCCTTTCAACAGTGAAAAAACTTTGATTGCCATGTAAGGCACACCATTATTTCTTGATAATTTTTACCTAATATTTTAGTGATCTATCAAAATAGAAAGGAACTACTTTTAAAGACTAAATGAGAATATACTAAATTCAAAAGCTATATTTACATATTTCATTTGGAAAATATATAACAATCTACATATTTTTTTTAAAATAGGTATTGTCTCAGGTTTCCTGTGATGTCATCTATTTTTTCAGTTCACATAACAGCTCCCACTCAACAAGAATTAGTTAACTAAAATATTCTCTCTATATACACACACACACATTATATAAGTATATAGTATAAAGTATACATAAAATAGATAGCTTAAAATTAACTGACAATGTTCTCCATAATGTCTCTCAAACTGAGCAGAAAATGGTTTGTAAAACTATCAATTTAATCCTGACATTTAGTGAATAAGCAGGTTTTAAAATTTATCAATGACACATTGAAATTCTATTAAGGTTCTTTAACAGAACTTTTCTGCAGCTTCAAATTGCCAAAATATATTAATATAAATGCTAAACTGTTGAGATCATTGCTTTATTGTTTATAATCAGACTTCAAGCTTAAAGATGTTATGATTTCAAACTTCAAAGATCTAACTAAACAAAACAAGAGCCATCACCAGGAAACTCAACTCAGTCCTTCAGAATACTCATGAAATGCAAATACTATATTTGCAAAATAGGTGAACATTCTCCAGAGGTTTTTCTTCATGCAATGATCTAGGCTACTACCAGTATGAATACTTTCAACTTCTATTTTTCAATCTGGCATACTAGAAGGTTTTTTTTAGCAACATAATCTTGTTTTGGGCAGGAGCTGACTATGTGTTACTGTTAGTTATTCTCAAACTGCAGCTCCTATACTTCCTTTCCATTGGCAATGGTAGCCAGAGTTAATAGTTATAGAGGTCAAAAAGAACCAGAGGGCCATGAAGCACCATCCACACCATCCTTGATTTAGAAATGTATTTAACAAAGTAGCAGAGAAATGAAAACTGGAAAACAGAAAAAGTCATATTTATCTCATCCAGTGCCTTTCTGAAGAATTTATATATGTCCATCCTATTTCTAATGTGGAATTGCAAAATTCCACTGGCTGTTTTTGCCCATGATAAATCTAGTTAATTATGTATGCAGTATTCTTATTACCTACAAGCATTAAAAACTACTTCAGACCCAACGTGGGAGAAATTGCCTCAATGGTTTACTTGTACTGACTGAAATATGAGCTCATTAAAAGGAAATCAAGCCATAGAAAGTTGAAAAAAGTATGGAACATTCATTGTTCCTATACTGATGTAGTGGATTTAACAGGGGAATACATTATAGTACCTGTTGTTTGTCCTCATCCTCCATTAAATAAAGTACTATCAGATGATATTCCTTCATAAGAGGTTAGGTTTCTCAATCTTAATAAAAAAATGTACTGGAAAACCAGGAATAAGCAGTTTCCTTTACACCACAAAATTTGTCTGAAATCAGATTTATGTTTATAGATACTGCTTCTGATTTTTATATTTCTACAGTTAACTAAGCCACATTTTGTAAGCATTAAAACAAAACAAACTGTTCAAAATCAAAATGTACATAATAATGGGCAACTAATAAGCCAATGTACTGATAGCAATAGCAAAAATATTTAGTTTGATGGCCTCCTTAAGACAACCAAAACTATTAGGAGTATAGTTCCAATAATGTTCTCTCTTAAAGAACAATTCTAAATGTGAAACAATGCAGCAACAAACTTTTAAAATATAAAAGGAAACCAACTGGGGTTTATTTACAACCAGCAGAAAGAAGTGAAAAGGTTGTTGTATTTCTGGCTTACTGGGAATTGCTTCCCTTTATTCTCAATGGATTGGAGCCAGAGAAAGCTAACTTTGATTGCACAAGTTCCAGTGAAATTAATGAGAATGGTTACCCAAGAAATCCTAATTGTTCCAATGGAAACTAAATAAAATCAAAGCAGTTGGGTTAACATATAATGGCTTTAATAGACACTAATTTTTCCATCTATGATTGTAATGGCTAAATACTAAGTGTGCATTTTAAGCTTAATATATTTTTGTTTTATGGAATGGTATTTTATGAAATAAAATTAGTTAATAGTTTTGCCCATGAGAAACAAGTCTGAACTGTTAAAGCGGGAATAGGCAAGCCATAGTCCACAAAGGCTTCCCTGCATCCCCAAATCACACCAATGAACCAGGCTTAGAATGCCTACATTTTAACTGAATGATTTCAGACCTTTGTAACTGTTGTTACAAAGTCTGATGATAAGGATGGGTGTGATTAAAGGCATTCCATTCCAAATCTTAACCAATCTGCAATTTTTTAAAAAAAGCTGTGGGAGGGCACCAACTTTGCTTTTCTTAGGGCAGCTTCATGCCAAACTCAGTTCTCTTCAAGCCTTTGGAGAGCTTTTGGAAGAAGAAAAATATAATTAAAATAATGAAAGAGGCAGTAATCATCTAAATTTGTGTGCTATAAATAAGTGTTCATTTCCTAAAATCATTTATTAAATTAACCCAATTACAGGAAAAATATCAAGCCAAACTCTTGATGATCCATTGACGTCCATCATTTTGCAAAGCAGGATGGTTGAATTATCTTAACTACCATATTTTTCCATGTATAAGACACCATTTTTTCCTGCAAACACCTGTTCAAAAATCAGGTGTGTCTTATACAAGTGCAGTGTCTTATACACAAAAAATAATGCTAACCTCCGCAGCCCAGGGCATGCCTGTGTGGGTTCTTTACATGCCGCTGCCATGCCACCTGGTGCTGGAGGATCACGCTGCCCCAAGGATGCCGTTGGTCCCACTGAAGCCGCCTTCTATGACCCATCTTTCACCGGCGCAGCTTGGGCTGAAGCCGCAAAGAGGCCCTGGGAAGCTGCCTCAGTACAGTAATTGACAGCCAAGGGGGTGGGCAGGACTAAGCCCACAGAGCGCCATCTGATTGGAGGAAGTCACCTCCCTTCTTGTATGATGGTACTGAGAAGTACCAGTAATTGGGGGGTTTCTTATACAAGGGTGCGTCTTATAGACGGAAAAATACGGTATAAATAGAAAGACTGTCCTAATGTTTCAATAACATAGGTATCCTGGTAATACATGTAGGGTTGAACAAAGATTTTGAAAGGGGCTCTTGACTAACTGTGTTAACATAAGCAAAGCACTACTCCTACTACAGTAGCCTCAAAGCTACTGTGCATTTTGAAAGTAATGTTGGCCTCTTTGAAGACTGTCAACAACATTCTGGGGTTGCTGTGCCTAAGGAGGTATTATACTTTCCTGATGATTCCAATAGGAGAGTTGTATCTGCACGCACAGGCAGAAAATTAGATACAATCTTAAAATGAGCAATGTAAACCTTGAAAAAATGATGGTGCTCTGATGCATTGAGGAAGAGTGCTTCACTCTTTAACAACACACTTTGTGAACCACTTCTGTGTAACCTAATATCTATCTAGCCATCCAGCCACATAATTTATATAGCAACTGTTAGCCAAGGCTGCTTTTTATCTATATTGATAATGATACAGTAATGGTATAACTATGGGAAGACTGTTGTATCATGCAATGTATGTAACATGCAGAAGTGGGTAGTCTAGGTTAAGACCATAGTAAATAAATCGCAGAAACCATCTTAACATCTTCCATTAAAACCTGGAATCCTAGTTTAGGGTACACCAAATTTATCCTACTTTTTCTTATTTATCACAATTTCCTCATTTTTTTTGTAACTGCATATTAAGATTTTTACACAAGTATGGAAATGGAAAAAAATTATAAGGGAAGAATTTAAAAAGTTTTTTTTTATTATTTCCATATAGTCTTTTCCAGCAAGAACTCTTCCAGTACTTTTCATGGAACTGTATTTTATTTATTGTGAACTAACCTTCATAACTATTTTCCTACTGAATATCATTTTATAATCTTTCAGTTCACTGTTAGTATAGTAATATCTGGCAATATTCTTGAAAAAAAAATCTTATATATATTATATTGTAGATGGCTAAAAAAGAAAGCCATTTTTATTTTATTTATAAAGCCATTCTTTATTTAATTAGGGCAATTATGTTCCCAGAAAAAAAAGAAACAGATAAACAGAAGCAACATGTTTTTTAATTAATTGGAATATAGTATTATGAAATGTCATTTCTACATAGTATCTGTCAAGTAACTTAATCTTTAAGGCAACCAGAATACGATTTCAGCTCAAGAAGATTTTTTCAATCCATTAATACTGAACTTTTACCTAGTAGCTAGCATCACAAATAACATATTTCACATGAGGGATACTATGTGATGGCTGAGAGCCATATATGACATAAGTTACAATGGGTTAAAAATATGCAAAAAACTGGAGGTGGATCTCCGTAGTAATGATGTTTTCTATTTTTAAATAGTTTTTAATGGACCACATGCCACATTTTTAAAAATTGTATGGTATTCTTACTCTGCAATGGAACAGTGATTATTTTTACAAACTCATAAGAAAAAGGGGCAAAAATTGGTTTTTAATTCATTCAAGGCAGAACGGAGATACAATTTATAATCCATCTGACTTCTAACAACTCCTGTATCCACTACCATTTTACTCCAATGTGGAGAAGTTGTGAGAAGATAGCTGTGGCTATCTTAATTATCTAATTAGCTTAAGGACTAATTTTCTTTTAGAGCATGACTATTTCAATAAACTTACAGTAATCTATATTCTTTATCCCAATATCAGCAATATACAATAATACATTAATAAAGGATATCAGTTTTCCATGCCATTTTCTATTCCTTTTGTATAAAATACCATACATTATACTGGATGTAATCTGCCAGTTATTTGTCACTGGAGAATTCATTACATTCTGTCTCAAAATTGGAATTTAAAGGAGTCTATTAAAGTTGACAATTTCCACCCCCAATATAAAGAACAATTTGTCTCCTTCAATAAAATGTAAAAAAAAACCCTTATGAATACTAAAAAGCAGATTCCATTGGCATGTAGCTTCAAAAGCAAATATCCTTTTCAGTGGCATGTTTTTCCATTAAAGTAACAACAAATAGTTTCAATAAGCTTAACACATGTATTTTACTTAAAAATAAGAAAAACTGGTGGAGGACAGAAAGCAAGGGATAAAATATGTGTTGTGACACAAACCTTGGCTGTTATATATTTGTATGCAATATTACAATGAAAGTATGAAATAGTAGAGCTTGTGTTGTACAAACGTTTCATCATTTGGTATCATCATGGCTAATTGTGGACACTTATACACTGGACTGAAAATGTTTCTGCTCCCTCAAGTAATGTTACGACATTATTACTACATTCTCTACAGATTTAGGAAACATTCTGATACTTTCAATATAAACCAGACATTTCTCCATCTAGAAGATTCACCAAAATTAGAGCAGGGTAGAACACCAGAATCTGACTTATAATCAGGAATAAACCATCATAAAGAAGATCTCCAAGACAAAATAACAAAGCAAGGTACTAGTAAATGTGTCTGCCTAAAAAGTTCTTCACCATTAAGCAAGGCTTATGGACTGTTTAGAGTTTATCAATTTGTGAGTCCAACATGCCATATAATTGTGACCAAGAGCGTTTTAATAATCAGATCTGATATTTTTCTCTTTTTTCTTCCACTGGGCTACACTCATTCTCCATCAACTATAAAAAGTCATGATTACTAGTTTTTAAACATGTAACTATTAAAAAAGAATGATCTGGCCAGTGAATTCACCAAAACTTTAAAATTGCACAAATATTTTGTGAATGTAGAAATGCGAGCACTAACACAAAAATGACTGATTATATCTAGCAAATATTGTCACTCCATTTCTAATTGTTCATTTCATTGTTTTCCCATTTAGCCAATCATCACAGCACATTAATTTGTATCTTAGGACAATATTCTATGTAGTTATTGATATGGACTACAATCCCAAAAGATTATGAATATGGAGGCTTTTTTGGCGGGGGGGGGGTATTTAAACAAAAGATTATGAAAACTTTCAATAACATAAAATCCTGAAAAGATGTATATCCAAAGATTCAAATTTTCACTTTAAATCCATCATAAAAATAGGAGATAACTTAGCTGAGGGGGGAAAAAAACCTGTTTCAGATTTAGAAGAAACACCGCCACAATAAAACATGTTTAACTTTTTAAAAAGCTTTTATATTTTCTTGACTTTAAGTCAATATCTTTCGGTGAGAGGAAGATACACTGAAAAAAAATGCCCGAGCTTCTCTTCCTCCCATTGTTTTCAAAGGGCTTGCCCTTCTCTTTTCAATTTAAATAGGCTCTGTCTGAAAGGGAAATAGGGTGGACAAAGAAAGAATAGTGGTTGGTAAGGAAGATGGGGAAAAATGAAAAGTTGAGAAGAGAAGAAAAGGAAAAGAATTCTGAAGGGAGTTAAAGACACCAGATCTGAGCAGTGGAGAAGCAGACAGAAGTATTAGCCCTGGGGCTAACAGAAGTGACAAAGCTGTAACAACTGAGATGATGACATGGAATAATAGCATCTTTTCCACAGCTAGAAGGGGTGGAGATCAGTGGGACAGACCATTCCTGAGCAATAGAAGACATCTTGCGAAGCCTGTCTAGGAACCTCCTTCAACTCAACAAGACTCACCCAGTGCAGCCCCAACACCCAGCAGCTACAAAGTACCAGAGAGTCAATGCCAGAAATCTGAGTGCCAAAGAGCCTCAAAAAAAGCAAAGAACAGGCGCTATGGAGTTGTTGCTGCCACTAGCACAAAGGACAAGCCGCAGCAGCTTATGACAATCCTATTAATCCTTCACCCAGCAATTGGTCCACAGACGATGCAAGTGACTGTGGAGACAGTGAGCTGTGACAGAACTCACAATGACTTAGAAAGCAGAACTAGAACAGATTAAAAAGGATAAAGACCTCAGGTATTATAAAATCCTTGAATGGTCTTATACATATCATGGCTAGCTTGTGAATGTTCATGCTTTTGTGACCAAAGACAGACAGAGGGGGAAGCAAAGAAACATGGAAGTGCAGCAGCTAGGATGCCCTCAGGTGGAAGAAGGGGAGGAAACTCTTCCACATTTGGGTCACAATCCAGAAGGATTAATTCTTATTTGATGTATCCCATGGGCTGACTACATTAATTTGGCAGACCACCATTTGTAGTATCCCACTGAAGAAGTGTTATTATGTAAAGGTAGAAAACACATCACTGATCCCTAAAAATTTAGCTACTGAAATAGTTTATGAATGCTTAAACAAGCAAAATAAAATATATTATTTTTTGAATATGCTTTGCATTCTTAAAACAAACACAAGCCTGTGCAGTTGCTAATTCCAGTGAAGGGAAACACAGCAGAGTGAGAGGTCAACTTCTATTTCCAAGTCAAAATATCAAACAGCTTTGCAATTACCTTGATTGCAGCCATATTTAACAACAATCTGAGTAGATATAATAGCAGAGGAGGAAACTGACATGAAAGCATAATAGTAGGTTGATAATTCTAAAGTAAATGTACGTAGAAATCAGTCAATGAATATTAAACTACAAAGGAAGCAAGAATATACTAAGTGTTGAAGTACATTTTTATTTAAAGGGGAAATGTTAATTGTGGCCCTTAGTGAAGAACAATTCAAAGAGATGTAAACTAACTACAGAACGGCAGCATCCTTTTCATTGTCAAATAGAAGGCTCTGGACAATTAACCATATTGTCATCATGTTCTCATGATGCTATACCATGACAACAGTTTTAAGAGGTCTCTTGTAAGTATTTAATATCTAATAGTTTCACAACAAATCCAACTAAACAATGGTAATGACAGAATAGAACTGAGATTGTTTAATTCAGAATTGTTGTATATTAAAACTATTTCCCTGGTTACAGTGGGACCTATGAACAGAACTATCCATGAATAGTGATAACATATAATTCTGTTAAAAACTATGAATTTATTAAATTTATAAGCTGCACTAATTTATATGACATTGGATGGTTTAGAGGATACATTAATAACAATAATAACGATGCAGCCTATATAAATCAAAAGAACATCTGGGAAAAAAGATAATCAATTAAACAACCAAATTAACAACCAAAATATCTCACAGAGAATCTGCCCTCCATTCTAATCAAGAGTCTGGGGACAAAGCCAAGTTTTAAGGGCTGCCTTGAACAATATTAACAATATTAACCTAGATTACCCCAGATTGCAGTGCTAATTGGAGTTTGAAGATGGGAGCTTGAGAAATGACAGGTATTCCAGATGGCAGGTACCAGGACAAAGAAGTACAGCAAAGTGTATCTCCAATTAGCACTGCAATCTGGGATAATCCATTCTAGACTGTCATATTTTTTCTAGAAGGTAACATTCATAAAAGTCATAAAACATAAAAGTCCTCATTCAGTCAAGTGGAGTCTAATTTCTGATCTTGTGGACTGTCCTCCAAAATGGTTTCTAAAATGATCAGCTTTCAGCAGCAGTAATCTCTAGTCATTGCCTGTGCAGCAGCCACCTTCCAGCTGCATTTTTTTAAAAAGGCACCCTGTTGATCATCCACCTCCTATACTGAATGCTCCCCTCCTCTGGAACTGACCAATTTAGAAACTTTGATAAGAAGGAGATCTAATTCTTCAATCTAGTTGCCATCTATCTTCTCAAGGCCAAAAAACGTTGCCTTCCCCATCTTGTCCATCTTTTTGTCACTCTTCACTTTTTAATAGTTATAGCAGCAGTACTTTTGTATTTCCCTACAGGCCATCTTGCTGATATATCACCAGCAGTCTCCACTCAGTCCACAAATCACTCACATTACAAGGACACATGGCTCTTTCCTTGGCTTCTGACTAAAAACAATCAAAGACATTGCCTTCCTTCACTTCTTCCCAAATTTTCATACCCTCCATTTTCACCATCTACACAAACAAACAAAATAACTAATCTAGTTTAATAGTTTTCAAAGAAGCTGAAATATTATTGTTGTACTTCCCCCCCAAAAATAGATTCTGCTACATCAGCCTCAGAATTAGTTTACCTACCAATCTTTTTTAAAGGGATACCTGCTTTTTTTCTTCTTTCCTTACCACTTCTTCTTTATTGTTTTCCTTTCAACTGCCACTTTTAAAGCCCCCCCCCTCCTTATGCACCCAATGGTTCCTATCCTTCAACTGATTTCTCTTTTTGATTTCAACACTATTTAACTGCCAAGGTTTTTGCTACTAGATTCAACTCTGATCTTTTTCTCATGGAGGCATGTCAGAATCCAGAAAACAAAGCAAAACAAAAAGCACCTTGCATTTATCTCAGGCCACTTACATATAGGATGGATTCTTGTGTGGACTGGGAAAATTCAAAGCTGTACTTGAATGAAAAAAATTCTGGGAGAGTAGGAGGTGTTAAGGCACAATCTGCCATGGCAACATGTCTGATGGTCCTGGGAGAATCTATGAATAAAGCAGCCTATATACCTCATCGTATGAAAACTATCATAAACATCAGCTCATAAATTCTTAAAATAGAAGTGGATGACACATTTTCTTCTATGGTTATTTCTCTCAGTACTCTGAATATCAGAATTTACCATCAGTAAAGAATACAGACATGGCAACACAAATATTTAAACCCTGCTAAAGAATTAATAGTTTTAATGTCCTGAAATTAAATCGATTTGAAGTGCAATGGAAATCTACCAAAACTCATTATTATACTAGTAAGGCCAGACATAGTGGTCACTATTTGTGTTTGTTTAAAAGCATACTAGAAATAACAGAAATATTAGAGGACTTCCTGTTTTGCACCCATAAGTGCATGGCCACACGAGAGCAGACCTCTGCTCCCCATGGCTAGTTTTGTCCTGCCAAAGGGACCCTAGATAGGTTCAAAGTCACCCCAAAGAGGTGACAGTGAAAGAGCCCCCCCCCAGTTGATCACGCAGCGACGGCAATCTCTTTGTTAGATCCAGGGGAAGCCCTCCGAACTCGACAGGAAAAAGGCTAACATGAGATTTGCGTCTAGCCCAAGCTACTTGCAGCCAAAGTCCCAGAGCATGAACCTGAACATTGGTGAACAGCGTGCTTGGAATCAGTGAGAGTATTGATCTTCTTTCTTCTATCTACTAATTTAATCCTTGAGAAAGATCCCCAAAGCAAAAAAAAAACCCTCCATAAGTGAAGGGAAGGGACTATATCCCCATTCCCTTATAGATGGAAGCGGTGAATTAATATTAAGGAGGAAAGAGATATATACTAAAATTTGATTTAAAATACTACAGTCTGGACAAATCTAGGAAATAAAAAACTGTCAAGATTATACCCTAAAGAGTTTTTGATGGAATTATAAAAAATTATAACAAAAATAACTTTTTGATTAAAAAAAACTGAAAAAAGGAATAACTGCTGACATCTAGTGGAGAATCAGGGCATAAAATACTAACAATAAGGACTCAGAAATTGGCAGAATGCCTAGAAATAAAGAAAAAGCTGTTCCTTTTAATTGCAAATAGCCTTGAAGACAGCTGGGAACAAAGGAAGAGCCAGCTATAAGATCAAAAGTGTCTGAAAGAAAAAAAACCCCACCTAGACTGTTGCTTAAATCTAAGAACTGTTTATGGAAAAAGATTAGCTTTTGGCTAATCTTTTAGAGGAGAATCCACAGGAAGGATTTAAAGTGGCTTAACACGCTGAACTGTAATTTTGACTGACTGATAAATTGACTTTTGAATTAAAACATTGATGAAAGATTATTTGAAGGAGAGAGAAAACATGGATATCACATACATCAAAAAATGACAGGACGCCACATTCAATTATTTTCTCCTGAAGAACTTAGCCTAGAAAATCAAGGGCCTCCAGAAGCAATTCTTCAAGACAAGATAAATACTTTCCAGGAGGAAATATATGTAGTGTTAGGACAAATACAAATGACAATAGACTCAAACCAAGAGGAAATTCTAAACAACTTTGATGATTTAAATAAGCATATTTCCAATGTAAATCTACAATTAAAAAATACCCAGGAAATAACAATGAATGAACAAATAAATCAGATAACAGACTACAAATTAGAAGAATATGATCAAATAACAAATGAAAAGAATTACAATTTAATACAAATAGGAAAAAATCTACAAGGTTCTGATACAACAAGAAAAATGGAATGGATTATAGAATTAGCAGGAGAACCACTAAAGTCTGGGAGACAGAAAGTATTCATCTTACTTACTTCATCTTTTGTATTCCCAACATTTGTAAAAATACAGGAACCGCCGGATAAGCGGATTACATAAACTTGGAAAACTACTCGGCAAAATAAGAAGAGACAGATACAAGAGATTTGACTCACCCTACCAGATGGACTATTACATGAACAAACATTTGTTTGAATATGGCTAAAAGAAATGAGAATTTTGAACATAAAGGGGCCCTAAAACAAGAGGAATAAGAAATTTAAGTAATATAGTATGTTCCATAATATATAAAAAATAGCAGGTTGGCGTAACTTTTATTAATATAAGTGAAATATAAACTGATTAAAAAGGTTGTTATATCTAGATACTATGAGATATATAAAGTATAGTATTTTTATAATGCATGACATAAAATATTGGGATGATGTACTTAAATGGGAAAATTTGGACAGTTAGATGACTAACATATGAAGAAATTATGACTGATAAGAATTGGATTGAATATAAGGGAAATTAAGCGTAAACAAAAATTATGAAAATAGGATACATGCTGAACTAATGAGATGATGGTTATAAGAATAATATAAGCTGAAAAAAATGTCATATATAGATTATTATTGTTTGTATAAATATAAAAAATGCCTATATCTATTTATATATTGAAAATATTAAGAATTATATTTTGGTTAAGGTTGAAGAAGAATATAAATGGGAGAAGGGAAGATCAAAGAAATATATTATTAATTAATATATTAATTATGGAATTATCAAACTTAATCATTATTGATTGTTAATTAATTATTATTGTCCTTTTTTCTTGTTAAAATATAAACCAAGACAACATGTTGTACACCATGCACTGGAGATTGTTAAAAACCAATGAAATATTTATATATATATAAAAAAGAAATATTAATATTCTGCTTGAAATCAGGTATTTACCATACCCAATTTACTTCACTGATACTGTTTCAATCCAACATGTAACAATAGTGATGTATAAGTCTATTAAACTGAGGAGCCAAAATTAATGAAAAGCTTTAAATAGAGCCCCCTTTCCCAATTTTCTCATTCAGTAAGAGTGAGAATCATCAACATTTTCCTTTCATATTCTTAGCCAAAACTAATAATCATTGCAGATCATGTGTTTATGACATTGCAGTTTGCTACAGCACAAGTGGAATACATAAAAAACTAAAACACTTTTTAATCCTCTGTTGTAGAAATATAGAATGTAAGTAGTGGAAGATAGTATGAAGATCATCAACCAGCTGCCCATGGCCGAAATCAACTACTGCATTATTTGTAATAGCTTCTGCCTAAATATTTCCAGCAGAGGTACATCTCCCATCTCCCAAGGCTCCCTATTTCCATTACTGAAGAGCTTTTCCCATAAGGTTTATTTTACTGATGTCCAAATAAAATCTATTTGCTTATAATTTAAACCCTTTAAGTTGGAGACAGGCAGCAAACAAAGTAAACAAACATAATAAATTTCTTCATTTGTCATACATAACAACTTGGAAAAACCCTTTCCCATTTTCTATATAGCCCTTCAGATACTTAAAAGTGAGTTATCATGACTTACAAATAGATTTCTCCAGATTATAGCAAGTGTCTCCAACTGTTCTTATTTTTTCCCCTCCCAGTCTCTTCACCTTAATTGCACTGATGTGAGCACAATCCAGTTTGTCAATCGCTTTTCTAGACCATGAAGTGTAAACTGGAATCAATATTTTAGGAGTGCTCTGATCAATAAAGAAGAGAATTGGAAAATGTCCTTTTTAGATTTTGACACTATATTTCTGTTGATACAGTTTAGGGTTGCATTTGCTTTTCCCGGATTATGTTGTTGGTTCATGTTCATTAAAAGATCCTGATGATTTTCATGTTTACAATTGTGCAATATATACACATTGCATATCCTACAATTACACTTTTGATTTTTCCCCTATCCAAATGTAATTATACAGTATTTTGCATTTGCTTCTGTTGAAATTTATGTTTCTGGTTTTTGCTGAAAGTTTCAACTTGTTAGGAACCTCCTGAATTTTGCTAATATCACCTAAGTTGTAACTGCTGTCCTACCCATCTTTGGGCCATCTGCAAATTTGATTATAATATTCTTAATGTTTCATCCAAATCAATTATTAATATGACACCATTGGCTTAATAAATAGCCATATACTCACTGGATATGACATTCAATTAGCTCTGTTTCCATCTAAAGTTAATATAATTTAGCCCAGCTTTTCTAGGAGACGTTCATGGAAAACTCTATTATCATAAAGCCAATCCACGAATTGTTTCCATACAACTGTGCAAAGCAAATCTTTGGGATATACGTGACCCACTCTTTAGAAGTGACAGCATCATAATGGAGATATTTATACCTACATTTTGACAACTAAGAAAAGTGATTTTACCATATAATTATATTTTTACTGCTCTTTTTTAGAATATTTATCACAATTGTGTGTGTGTGTGTGTATGTACACACACACACACACACACACACACACACACACACACACACCGTATTTTCCGGCGTATAAGACAACTTTTTAACCCATGAAAATCTTCTCAAAAGTCGGGGGTCGTCTTATACGCCGGGGGTCGTCTTATAAGCTGGTATACGGTGTGCTGAAACTTTAGGGACAGGCGCCCTCTAGCTGAGCCACCGTGTGCTGCATCCCGGCCAGCCGCCCCCTCTCCCTGCTCTCATGTGTACTCACTTCGAAGGGATGCCCTGCATATATGAGGACACCCCAGCCCGTTCCCTGGCTCTCACCTCGCCATCTCACAACGTGGCTGCATATCCGGACAGTCCTGAGAGGATTTTCCCAGCGTGGAGGACTTTTATTTTAGGGTCACTTAAAAAAAGATCTTTTTCTTTTAAATGTGAATTATTTGCAGAATGGGATACATCATTTTTAAAGCACAATTTTAAGGGGGAAAGTACTGGAGATTCAAAATGTAAGGTGAAGTTTATTTCCAAAAAATAAACTATGTGCTTCAAGCAAATCAAAATTATAATACCATTAATACAGCATATTTATTAGATTTGTTTCTGCCCTTTTAATACTGGATCTATTTTCTCCTATTTTTTCCCAACAACAAATTTGCAAAATTGCTTGCACTGAGATAGTGACTGCCCAAAGCTATCTAGGGCTGAGGGTGGAATACACTTCCACTTTCCTAATTAACATCTTCATCACTACATCATTTTTAAGTACTAACTGTTCATTTTTCATAATGCTCAATAGTTATTTAATGTTTAATACTCTAATTTGGATGGATCGTCATGGTAACCTGGCCATACTTTTATTTTATTTCACATTGTTCATTTTTATTTGAAACAAAAGACCTGAAACACTTCAGATTTTCTTTGCAGGAAAAAAAACCTGCTTCCTTTAACAGTATAATCCTATACATGTTTATTTGGAAGTCCCACTGAGCAAAATGAAACTTCCTTTGAAGTCTTAAAATAGCCTAGAATTGCACGTAATATTCAAATGTTCATCCCATAAATTGCTATTATGACTACACTTTAGTTTTCAGCTCTTCCTTATACAATGGGGTCCATCAAAATCCAAGAAACACTGCAAAATGCACTGAGGGTGCTGACTGTATTAAGTAACTAAAAGTTAGAGAATCCCTGTGTCTACATGAGAGAAAAAGAGGTGTGAATTGGCTGCAGACATTCCTGATTGAGCAGGAGTTGGACTAGAAGACCTCCAAGATCCCTTCCAACCCGATTAGTCTGTAATTCTATTATTTTACACAAGACCTTTCATGATTCTGATGTGAGGTAAAGGATCTGCAATCTTGTAGGAATATTACTTATCTGTAAACTGGAATAGTCTTTTGTTTACAATCTAATCTATAGTTTAATAATCATTATATAAAAATAACAGAAATTTCCAGTACTCCAAGGGAAAAACAAATGTTAAGAATCACTGTAGTCACATCAGTAAAAGGAATAATATACAGGAGGGATGTCCAATTTTTACTCAGTGATATTAAAAGTATATTACAGTTTAAAGGTCATAATTTTACCTGTTAGGACTATATTTAGTTAAGACTTAGCAATGTGAAAGGATGGATCAAGTCTTAAAATATCTACAAATATCCCAATATAATATTCAACAACAGAGGTTGTTCCTCTGTCCTAGTCCTATTAGACCTTTCAGCGGCTTTTGATACCATCGACCATAGTATCCTACTGCGGCGTCTCAGGGGGCTGGGAGTGGGAGGCACCGTTTTACAGTGGTTTTCCTCCTACCTCCTGGACCGCTCGCAGTCGGTGTTGACTGGAGGACAGAGGTCCACCCCGAGATCTCTCGTTTGTGGAGTCCCTTAGGGGTCAGTCCTCTCTCCCCTCCTGTTCAACATCTACATGAAGCCGCTGGGTGAGCTCATTCGTGGTTTCGGGGTGGGGTATCACCAGTACGCTGATGATACCCAACTTTTTCTTTCCACCCCGACCCAACCCAGTGATGCCCTCACTGTGATGTCCCGTTGCCTGGAGGCGGTCCGGGTTTGGATGGGGAGAAACAGACTTCGTCTCAATCCTGACAAGACTGAGTGCCTGTTCATACCGGCATCTCGGGCTGACCAGCCTTCTCCATCATTAAAAATAGGGAATGAGGTATTACCCCCCGTTGATAGGGCTCACAACTTGGGAGTCCTCCTGGATTCACGGCTCAGTTTGGAAGATCATATAGGAGCTGTGACCAGGGGGGCTTTTGCCCAGATTCGCCTGGTGCGCCAGTTGCGTCCCTATCTGGACCGAGATGCTCTACGTACAGTCACTCATGCGCTCGTGACCTCCCGGTTAGACTACTGCAACACTCTCTACATGGGGCTGCCCTTGAGGACCACCCGAAGGCTTCAACTGGTGCAGAATTCAGCCGCGCGAGTTTTGATGGGAGCTTCCCGATACTCCCATGTAACACCTCTTCTCCGTGAGCTGCATTGGCTTCCGGTTGCCCTCCGGGTGAGATTCAAGGTGCTGGTAATGACCTATAAAGCCCTAAATGGCTTGGGTCCGGAATATCTAAGGGAACACCTGCTGCCGGCATCATCTTCCCATCGTCCTGTGCGCCCCCACAGGGAGGGCCTTCTCAGGGTACCGCTGGTTAATGAATGCCGGCGGGTTATTCCCAGGGGAAGGGCGTTCTCTGTGGGTGCGCCTGCCCTATGGAACCAACTACCCACAGAACTTAGGACTGCCCCCGACCTTCGCTCATTTCGCCGGGACCTGAAAACTTAGCTCTTCGATCTATTTGGTCCAGACTGTGGGGTTGTTAATTTAACTGGGTTTTAGATTTACTCTTGGGGCTTGAATTTAATTTGTTTTAATTGTTTTTATTTTTTGTATTCATGGTTTTAACTGCCCTGTAAACCGCCCTGAGTCCTATGGGAATAGGGCGGTATACAAGTCCAATAAAATAAATAAATAAATAAATAAATAAATAAATAAATAAATAAATAAATAAATAAATAAATAAATAAATAAATATTTAAATTACAAAACTGCTTTATTGAATTTTCTTATTTTGACTCTGCCATTTTTGGTTGTTTGAAAATATAGTTTACAATATTTAAAAATAAAAGACTGACTGATAAAGAACAGCTAAAATTTTCTAAGTTTAAACTTTTTGAAAAAGTACAACAATGCATACGTGTACCATTGTAAAAAGGTCAGACTGTTTCTTATTTTTAGTGCATTTCCAGACAAGCTAATGAAATGCTTCTTTGAGTTGACCTTTGTAAACAATATCAGGATGTTGATTTGTGCATCTGGTTACATCAAAATTTCCTAAACCCATTTTTTACATACTGTATGCTAATATTATAAATAAATAATAATACTTTGCTTGGAACAAGTACTTTTGAAGCAATACTTTTAACACCATCAAACAACATCTCCCTATCTTAGGTCTTTGGGAAAGACTTAATAGGAAGATAAAAAACCCAAATTTAGTTAAATATATGGCTCATTGTGCGACATCCATCTAAAAATAGTAAATATACATGCTAGACTTCAAGAAAGTCAATTCCAACAAGCTTAGAAAAGTATTAACCCATTGACAAATATCCTTTGATCAACTTGAAGGCAGGATGGGAACATCTTAAAAACAAGATATCAAAAATATAATCACACGGGGGTGGAGCTAGCTTGAATGGACAGACGCTGAATTTCTGCCTCCTCCAGACCACTGCAGAGAATTGATTAAGAAATATAGGACCTTAAAGCTTTTTGGATTAAAATTTGGTGGAACATGCAAAAAATATTCAAGAAAAGGATAAAGTTTTCTCCGCAACTGTTTTTATTGGGTATTATCACAGATACCACCGTTGTGGACACTAAGTTGATGTTGAATTTAATTACGGCAGCGAGACTTTTAGTAGTGCAATATTGGAAGAAGGAAGAACTGCCGACTATAGAAGAATGGACTTTAAAAGTTTCTAACTTGGCGGAAATGGCAAAGATCTCAGCATATTTGAAAGACCAATCGCAACCGAGATACATTGTGGAGTGGAGGAGATGGATTGATTATATTCAGAATAAATATGGGACTAAAAAGTTTCACTTAGCATTTGAATAAGTAGTGGATATATATGATGTATAACTAGCTTGTAGTTATTTTATTGAGAGTTAAAGTGCGATAGAATTTAATATTTTATTGTTGTTTGCATATTTTAGATTGTTTGTTTGTATTTTTATACCCTGTATTTAGCTCTGGGAAGTCGGGGATGGGGGAGGGGAGGGGAGGGTTGGGGAGGGTTGGGGAGAGGGGAGGGGGAGGGCGGGGGGTTTGTATTCAAAAATGTATTGTAAAACTTTTCAATAAAAAAAAAAGAAATATAGGACCCAATTAAGGATTATGAAAATTTTAGAGATTATGAAAGTGAGTTACTTCCCTTGCTTTCGTCCTGAAGTTTGGATTGTATTTGATTCAGTTTTGGACATTCTCCCAGAGAAGCTTTGAATTTGGATGTTTGACTAAGAGGCTTAAGAGGCTTTTGAAGGCTGCTGGGGAGAGGAGGGGCCCTATGATTGAAGACTGATAGGAGAAAGAATTTGGAGAGAGTTTAAAGGAATATAGCTGAAAAGATAATAGCTGATTTATAAGTGTACAGTGTGAAGGCCCAGCCCATTACTCCCTCCTCCCAGTCGAAGTGTTGAGATCTGGAGAAAGTGAAAATATTAAACACCTTTAAGACACAGCCTTGGTGAGGCATGTGTAATAAAGATAGTTGCTGCCTTTGGATTTTTTTATTTCCATCATGTTTCATGGAGATAAGTTGATAAGGACAAGACAAAGGGAGGAAGTGACTGTATGGATTATAGACTGTGTAAAAATTCTTAGAAGGTTAAGAGCTCTTTTTGGTGATTGGATGTCAAAACGCAGCCAAAGTGCAGAAAGTGTTTGGCAAAGACCCAAAGCAGGCTTTAAATCTTCAGATTTACGTCTGATTAGAGTGGAAAAAGCCATAGAAATGGATGTGAGGGAAAGATCGCCTGAGAAGTCACTGACTCAACCAGATAAACTTGAGTTAAGAAAAATGAAGATAAATATAAAAGAAATGAAGACAAATATAAAGGAGGATTTGAAACAAATAAAAAATAAGATGGATAATATGGATCAGGCGAAACAAAGTCAGGATATGACACGAAATATTACAGAAGTGAAAACTCAGATGTGAGAACATGATCAGGTGTTAAAAAGTGAGACAACTATGATGCATCAGGTGAAAAAGGATTTGATTGAGATATGTGATCATCAGTACCGATCAAATTTACATATACGTGTATATCCGGAGAAAAGTGAAGAAAATGACGCAAAATTGATTCAATCAGTACTGGATTGGGCTACCTCGATCCTCCCAGATGTCCCCTTTACAAGATATGATATTGATGCAATACATAGAGTCGCCCCAAAAAGGTTGGGAAGAAAATTGCTGTGGTGGGACTCTGGTCATATGCAAAAAAGAGCAATTGATATACAAATTGGAAAACATGTCATCTATAATGTTTGGGGGGGTCATCAGATACACGTTTTTCCAGATTTATGCAATGAGACTTTACAATGGAGGAAAGAGATGCATCAACTTTGTTAAATATTGAAGAAAATATTATTAAATATTTAATATTTAAATATTGAAGAAAAATAACATTAACAACAGCTGGGGATATCCGTGTTTTTTTTTTACATTTTCTTACGGTGGAACGTTTTACAGAGTTGAAACAAAGAAGGAGGTGATGGAGAAATTAAGGGAGCATGGAATCATTAATAAAGAAGATCTACAGGAGAAAGGGAAGCTGAATGAAGCCAGAGGAGTTACAAGTTCGTTGTAGAGATAGTATATAAGTATTTGTAATTTTACAATATTTGTTTGTGTGTAGAAATTAAGGGTAAAGATGGTTAAGGGAGGTGGAGTGAGCAACCAAAATCCATGAAGGGATGGCTCCTCTTCCCACCCCCGAGGCCCGAAGCGGTGGAAAGGATGAAGATCTCCTGAAGAAGGGAAGGGGGACAATATATATATATATGTATATGGGTGGATAAGAAGTTATTTATGTTTTGGAACAATATACTTACTTTGTAATTTTAGTTTAGTAATTTAAGATTTATGTTAGAGCACATATGGAGACCAAAGGGAATATGTAATATAAGGAATAGATGGGGAAATCGTTGAAGGTAGCTGAATGGAATGTACATGGCTTGGGGGGGGGAAATATAAATGAACAAGAATTGAAAAATTAATTAACAAAGAGAAAACAGATAATTGTATTTTTACAAGAAATACATAAAAAGAAAGAAGGGGTGAATGAACTTAGGTTATATTGGGCTGATGTATATGAAAACGCATTTGGTACATTAAAAGCAAGAGGGGTAGCAATCATGGTAGATAAAAGATGTGAATTTAAGATAAAAGTCATAAAAAGGGATGGTATGGGAATATTTCTTATAATTCAAGGCTTGATTTATGGACAAGAGGTCACTTTAGCAAATTTGTATGCACCTAATACAAATCAAAGAGAGTTTTATAATAGGGTATATAAAGAAATAAAAAAGGGCATGTGATAATGGCAGGTGATTACAATATGGTTATGGATACAGGAATTGATAAATCTAACCCATCAAAAGTATAATATACAGATTTAAAAGTATAGGGAAAAGTATAATATACAGATTTGAAAAAAAATATTAATAGAAATGGATTAAAAGATGTCTGGAGAGAATTACATGGCAATCAAAAGAGTTATACGTATTTTTCTAGTAGACAAAACTTTTACAATAGATTATATATTTGTAACATCGGAAATATTATCTAAAATAATGAAAGCAGAGATAAAAATAATTAAAATATCAGATCATGCAATGTAACTATGGAAATGGAAATAGATTGTGATTATAAACAGGCAAGTAGATGGAGAATGGATTCGAAGATTTTTTAAAATAAAGAGATTTTAGAGAAAATGGAAAGAGAATTAAGATATATGGACTATAAATGAAGAAGGAGGTAGTAATACAGGTCTAATATGGGATGCAATGAAAGCAGTGGTAAGAGGTTTAGGGATAAAATATTCTTATAATATAAAAAACAAAAAGAGAGACATAAAAAGGTTGGAGGAGGAAATTAAAGAACTAGAGAGTAAATATATAGAAAGTAGAGAGAATTGGATTATGTTAGAATTATCAGCTAAAAGAAAAGAGCTGCAAAATATTGAGTTAGAACAGGTTCAAAGAAATCTAACTTATTTAAATAGGGAATTTTATGTAAATAGTATAAAAATTCTAGAATGTTGGCTAGAGCTACGCAAATTAAAAAGGCAAAAATCCTGATTGGAATAATAAAGAACGAAAAGGGAGAAAGACGTAACACGATGAGAGAACAAATGTTGATATTTCAGAAGTTTTTTGAAAAGTTATATAAGGGAAAGGAAATAAATGTGAATGAAAGTCAGGCATATATAGAAAAGAATTTAAACTGTAAAATTCAAGAATATGATAAAGAAATAATGGAATCACAAATGGAAGAGGAGGAGATACTGGAAATTATTAATAAATTGAAAATAGGTAAAGCACCAGGGTTAGGTGGACTAGGCACAGAATATTATAAAAATTTTAAAGTATTATTGGTGGCGAAGATGAGGTTAATGTTTAATAAAATAATGGAAGGGGAAATTATTCCAAGTTCCTGGAAGCAATCTCTGATAGTATTGATAGTGAAACCTAATAAAGATCTTACAAATCCAGGATCATATAGACCAATATCCCTTATTAATCAGGATGCTAAGATTTTTACAGCAATATTGACAAATAGATTGAATACATTTATAGAGAATTATATTAAAAATGATCAGTGTGGATTTAAAAGAGGCCGACAAATGTCAGATGTTGTAAGAAGGGTATTAAATTTAGGCTATTACATAAAGAATCAAAAATTAAAGGCTGGTTTATTAGCATTAGATGTTTATAAAGCCTTTGATTGTGTGGAATGGCGTACAATGAAAATATTAATAGAGAAATTATGCTTTGGAAAAAATATTTTTAGAAAGGTGATAAAACAACAATACTCAGAGAATAAGGCGAGAATAGTCATAAATGATGGTGTTACAGAGACAACCTTAATCCGGGTTGCCCCTTATCCCCAGTTCTATTTGTATTATTGATGGATGTTTTGGCAAATGCAATCAGGAAAGATTCATTAATTGAAGGAATTGGTGTATATAAGAAAACTAAAATAAATTTATTTGCAGATGATACATTACTAACATTTCAAAATCCCATAGCTACTATAGAGAGGGTATATTCACATTGGAATGAATTTGGGAAACATAGTGGATTGCAAATAAACTGGGGAAAATCAGAAATGATGTTATATAACCATAGTAAAGAAGAAATGGATGTACTGAAAGAAAAATATAAACTAAAAATAGTAGATAGTATCAAATATTTAGGTATTGACATCCCCCCAAATATTCAAGAATTAAAGAAGATAAATTATGAGAAGTTAAAGAAAGATAGAAAAGATAAAATGGATAAATATGGAAAAGTAAAATTATCATTGTTTGGAAGAATTGCAGCAATAAAAATGAAAATTTTACCAAAAATTATTTTTTTGTTTTGGATGATCCCAATTAAATTTTTGCATCAAGAATTAAAGGAAATACAGAGATTGCTGGAGGTGTATTGTAATGGAAGTAAGAGAGCAAGAATAAGTAAAGCATTATGGTATGAACCACTATAAAAAAGGGTGGGCTGGGTCTTCCAAAGGTTAAAAATTATTGGGTGGCTAATCAATTAAGGTTGGTCCCAGATATTATAGCAGTGAATAGAGATTTATTATGGAGCGATATAGAATTGAAGGAATTAAGGGAAATAGGCAATCCTATAGAAAAATATTGGTTTAAAAAGGATATTACAAAATTGTTAAGAGAATTCAAAATCCCTTTTTTAAAAAAAATGTTAGAATTATGGAATAAATGGCGATATCGGTTAATGCCAGGAATTTCTCCTATAACACCAGTGGTAGAAATGGAGAAATTCCCTAACACTGAATTGAAAGATTGGGTTAGTAAATTTTTTAAAAAAATCAGATATGTAAATGGGAAGACTGGAAGAACAAGATAAAGAATATAATACAATTAAAGAATGTTTTATCAGACACTAAATTAAATTGGTTAAAATTAATACAATTAGAGAAATGGATAAAAATAGAAGAAAAATTCGAGGTGAAAGATAAGACAGTTAACAAAATTTGAAATGATTATAAAAGAAAGTGAGGAAAATGAAGAATATATAAATAAAGGAAGAATTGGGAAAATATACAGAATATTAACTGAACTGGAATATCAGGCAAAAGGTTTAAAATTAATTTGGGAAACAGATTTAGGAGAAATAAACGATAAAGATTGGAAAAATATTTGGAACAGAAGAGTATATAAGAATATGTCAGAGTTAAGGAAAATCGATATAAAGTGATATGGAGGTGGTACCTAACACCATATAAATTAAATCAAATAGATGTTAAATATACAAATATTTGCTGGAGGCAAGAGGAAGAGATTGGAACATATAAACATATGTGGTGGGATTGTGATAGAAAAGATATGGGACATGGTGTTTAGGGAAATTAAGAGAACTTTTGAAGGTAAATTTAGATATGTCACCTGTTACTGGTGGAAAAACAAGATATAAATGAAACAAAAATGGAATTGATTGTAAATTTGATAATGGCAGCTAGATTAGTGATGATTAAATATTGGAGACAGAATTGGTTTATTCAAAGAAATGAATGGTATAATGAAATATGGCAATAAATGATAAATTAACAACAGAAATTATATTTAAAAAGGGATGATTAAAGTAAATAATTATAATGAAATATGGGATGATTTTATAAAAACTGTCTTGGTGGAAGGCAAAGGGAATAAACCAGCTCAAAAATATATGCTGTTTTGGAGGGGATAAGGGCACAATAGAAATATATTGTATATTGTTAGTTGTTATATGAGAATATAGATAATAAAAATGGTCTCTAGGGGGTTGAGTGCACTGTAGCATTGGTATTTTTATATTGTTTTTTATTTAGATTTATATGTGTTATGTTTGTATTATTTGTATTTCAACAAAATAAAATTAAAAAAAGAAAAGAAAATGTAATCAAACACCACTCCAGTGATAAGAAAAAATGCTGGGTACACTTAGGAAATGTCTATGGATGACCAGGAAGCTTTCAGCTGAACTAAGAGGTATAGTAATAACGAATAACGTGTAAGAAATGGTAAATGAATGAAGTTGCTAAGGAAGCAGGCCACCAAATACCTTTTATCCACAAAGGGGAACTATATTCCACTGGACCAACCAACAATGAGGAAAAAGGAAATAGTGGTAACACAAGATTAACCAAGAGATATTACAACCCCCCTAAAGATCTTAAAAGTTGCCAGGGTCAAATCAGTTACATCTGAAAGTCTTGAAGGATGTTGTGGACATTGTGAAGCTCCTTTCTCTGGACTCTGAGAAATCATCAAAGACAAACTTACTTCCATACAATTAGAGAAGCAAATGTTTTTATTTTCAAAAAGGAGAAAAACAGTAACTGCAATTTGGTATCATTACTGGGCAAAATGCTATATTAGATTACCAATTCTAATAGAGTTGGTATGCAACATTTTAAAAACAATAGAGTGCTTGGCAGAATGCAACTTGAATTTATCAAAAACAAGTCAAGGCAAACAAGCTTAATCTCCTTTTTGACATAACAAACCAATTTAGTTTACTTCAAGAATGTCTGAACAGCATCTGACAAAGTCTTCTGTAGATCTTAGTAGACAAGATGGAAAAATATGGGCTCGATTATGTTACCATTTGATGAATACAGAGTCAGTGGAACAGCTGAATTCAATGAGTGTACATCAATGGCTTGGTGACAAATGGGAAGGAAGTGATAAATAAATAGCAAATCATGTTCAAATTATTTATAAATGACACTGATTAGAAAATGATTATCAAATATGTGAATGATCTGTAAAAATATAAGGATAGCAAACACCAAAAGGATTTTGAAAAGCAGGACACTGAGCAAAAACTAGGAAAACTAATTTCAACATGGATAAAAATGCAGAGTGTAGGATAAAAGAGGCAGGGAACAAATAAAAAAGACTGGATTTTCTGATGAATCACAAACTGAACATAAGCCAGCAGTGTGACAAAACTGTGAAAAAAGCAAATGCAATCCTAAACTGCATCAACAGAAGTATAATGTCAAGATGAAGAGATGTCAGTATTCACACCTGGAATACCTGTCCATTTCTGGATGCCGTATGTTTCAAAAGATATTAAAAATGTGTATCCAGAAAAATAATCAATAGACTGCAAAGGAAAACATGAGAGAATATTAGAGGTGCTGTGCATATTTAGCCTGGAGGATAGAAATTTGTGGAGAGATACAATAGTTTTTTTCAAATACCTAAAGGGCTGCCATGTAGAAAAGGAGACAAATTTGTTCTAGGTTGTTCTAGAATCCATGACAAGATCAATGGATTTAAATTACAAGGATGAAAATTTTGGCTGGATATCAAGAAAAAAATTCTAACTGTAAGAACTATTCAACTATGGAACAGATTTCTTCAGGTAACAGATTCTTCAAATCTGGAGATATTTAAACAGGTACTGGATGTGATCTGACATGGATAATATAGTAATATGAATTTTGGCCCTGGACAGGTGACTGGACCAAGAGCCCTTCAAATCCTTACATTCTACAGAATAAGATTTTCAAGACTTATTTGCAAAACTGAAGCTAAACATAATCATTTTCTGTACTTATTACATATAAGCACATAAAAGTAAATCATAAATTCAGGAAGAGTGATTTGCAATTATGAAATGACATTCATTTAGCTAATTCACAGAGAGTTCCTAAATCTTAAAAGAATTATGAATATGAGTTATAGTAACCACTGCCAATTTAATGTTACATAAATTACAATTCATATTTCCTTCAGCCTGCATACCAATTGTAATCTGTAGATATAGATGGGTCAAGTTTGAGAAAACAGAACGATCATATACTGTATAATCCTGCATTTTTTGTTGTTTTTCATTAACAGAATCTAAGCAATCGAACCACTCATGTATCCAGCCTATGGTCATCACTAGCATATGAAAAATAATTAATGTTCCCAACAAAATATTTTATTTGTGATATCTAAGAATATTTTGATTGGTATTCCACATAGTACACAAGCTAGGTCAAAACTTTGGTTATTTATTTAGTTTTAGTCGCTTTTTTAAAAGTCTACAATCTGAACTACAGGAAGACTGGGAATGACATAAAAGTCTATTTTCCAAGACGGGAAAGTTAAGCAAGTTAACACTAATTGGTTTTGATACAGTCATATTCTAGGAATTATTTTATGTTCAAATTAGTGGAAGTAAATCAAAAAATAAATGCACAGATTTTTAGACTGGGTAGTGGTATCTATTTATTATTATTATTTATTAAATTTTTATACCGCCCTTCTCCCAAAGGACTCAGGGCGGTGTACAGGGCAATAAATATCAAAATGTAAATACAAAAGTTAAAAAAGAGTTAAAAAGAATTAAATAATTATGCCCAATATAATACAATAATAAAAGTGTGTTAAAACTAAATCCAACCCCAAACCCATCAGACCAGGCCAGATTGTTCAAATAAATAAGTTTTTAAATCGCGCCGGAAGGAGCGAAGGTCGGGAGCCATCTGGAGCTCAACCGGCAAGCGGTTCCACAGGTCTGGCGCGCCCACAGAGAACGCCCTCCCCCTGGGGGCCACCAATCGACATTCCCTGATTGGAGGCACCCTGAGGCGGCTCACTCTGTGGGAGCGCACTGGACGGAGGGAAGTTGATGCCGGCAGCAGGTGCTGCCGTAGGTAATCCGGACCCATGCCATGTAGGGCTTTGTAGGTCATAACCAGCACCTTGAATCTCACCCGGAGGGCAACTGGCAGCCAATGCAGCTCGCGGAGCAGAGGTGTAACATGGGAGTATCGGGAGACCCCCAACACAACTCGCGCGGCTGCATTCTGCACCAGTTGAAGCCTCCGGGTGGTCCTCAAGGGCAGCCCCATGTAGAGAGCATTGCAGTAGTCCAAACAAGAGGTCACGAGCGCATGAGTGACTGTACGCAAGGCATCCCGGTCTAGATAGGGCCGCAACTGGCGCACCAGGCGAACCTGGGCGAAGGCCCCCCTAGTCACAGCTCCTATATGATCTTCTAAGGAGAGCCGTGAATCTAGAAGGACCCCCAAGTTGCGAGCCCTATCTACGGGGGGGTAATAGCTCACCCTCAATAGAAAGAGATGGAATATTCTGAATATCCTGAGATGCCGGCACGTACAGCCACTCAGTCTTGTCAGGGTTGAGTCGAAGCCCGATTGAAATGCTGTGGCATGACCATAAGAGAGCGATTCACACCAGACATCCCAAGAATATTGCTACACTGAAACAGTTTTCTGAAGAGGAGTGGTCCAAAATTACTCCAGATCATTGTGCAGGTCTGATCTGCAACTACAGGAAACATTTGGTTGAGGTTATTGCTGCCAAAGGAGGGTCAACCAGTTATTAAGTCCATAGGTTCACATAATTTTTTCCACCCTGCACTGTGAATGTTTCCATCTTATGTTCAATTAAAACATGACAACAGCTAATGTTTGTGTAGTATTATTTTAAGCAGACTGTGTTTTTCTATTGTTGTGACTTACATGACGTTTAGAGTGCATTTTATGGCCAATTCATGCAAAACTCCACGTAATCCCAAAGGGTTCACATACTTTTTCTTGCAACTGTAAATATCATACAAATTCTACTTTTCCAGGAAAAAAATTGTTTCCCAATGAATTGCATAATTCAAGAATGTCAAAGAAGAAGGAACATATACCCTTAGCTGTATACAAGTCTGTCTCAGGATAATTTATGTTTGTTGCCATGCAACACAGACATTTCTCACTGTAGAAAGCCATACTGAAAATCTGTAAGAAACATTTTGAATATTTTTTAACACAGCATTGCAACAAATAAACTTAACCAATATGGTTACTTACCGTTACAGACTTCAAAGTCATTCCATGGTAGGTGCCCATAGTATCAATCTTGAAACCTTCCGTCTCTATGAAATTAAAAACAAAAACAAAACCCAAAAGTTTTAATGAGTATTCTCATATGTAAATCCTACAGCAACTAAGACAAATCACAATAAAGGAAATTGATACAAATAAACTTTGGTTTTGTTTGCAAGGAAAAAAGGCCACACAGAGAAACAATATTCTTATGATAGTTAAATATATCTCAAACAAACTAAATGTTCAGGTGGTTTGGAACAATGGATATTAGTAATCCATTTGTTTGCTTCTCTGCTCTCTTCTATCTCCAGTAATAGTTTTAGAATTTTTTTAGATTCATTAACTGAAATAAATAGTTATTATATTGCTAAGCAAATTCCAGCCTTTTAAAGCATTCTTAGAAATTGGTAGGTGACTGTCAGACTTCATATACTGGTTTGATTCATTACTCTTTAGATATTTGAGCGTATACCATCCCTGAACTCAGCAACCAGCAATGGCAGAAATTTCAAGAAATCAACAATTTATACTGTTGTTTGCAATATTAACTATCTAGAAATCCTATCTTTGCAGAGGAATAGCTGCTACAGAACACAATAATCCAGCCATACATACACATACACAAACACCCTTAGCACATACAAATGCATGTGTGTATCTTGAGTAACAGCGCTCCGTGCGCCTTTGGCGTCTAGTCATGCCGGCCACATGACCACGGAGACGTCCTCAGACAAGCGCTGGCTCTTCGGCTATGAAACGGAGATGAGCACCGGCCCCTAGAGTCGGAAACGACTAGCACGCATGTGCGGGGGAACCTTTACCTTTACCTTTATCTTGAGTTTTGGAAGGGTAGTAGAGAGCAACCTTACCAGTTTAACGTCTGACAAATGTTTGGCAATCAACCATACCTATCATGGAAAACATATTGCGAAAGTCCCCAAGTTATGTTCTTAAATTCTAAATGTGCTCTGTATGCCATAATCTATGATTTAGACATCATAATGAATAGGTTCATACATTTTTTGTAATCAACTCAAAAAAAGGTATGTTTACCCGCTGTGTCAATCGAGTGTTGCTTTAGGCCCAGCCTTCCTTGGTTAATAGCAACGTACTGTATTTTTCGGACCATAAGACGCACCGGACCATAAGACGCACCCAGTTTTTAGAGCAGGAAAACAAGAAAAAAAATTCTTTCTCCTTCTCTCTCTCTCTCTTTCTCTCCCTCCCTCTCCCATTGTCCCTTCCTTCCTTCCTTCCTTCCAGTCGCCATTAAATGGATTGGACTTCAGGCAATGCTGAGCATTACTCGAAATACTTTACATGGGTTGTTTGAATTATCCTTCACTAGTCCCGCAAGATGGGGTACCAGCAACTCTTTATTTTGCATCCCAGAGAAATTACGAGAGAGGATTGCAGCGGGGGTCTTGTAGAGACAAAAACTATGGCTGGGCCGCTAACACGTTTATAAGGAAGCATGGCTTGTGGTTTGTCACCATTGCAGATGTAACCTGAGAATTTTCAATTTGTCTGGAATTAAAGAAACAAAACAAAACCATGGATCCCTTTTTAAAGTTCACTTGGTTGACGGCTTCCTTCCATACACTTCCCAGCAGAGAAAAGAACATGAAACTTAGCTAACTAGATTAGGGACAGCTTGGGAACTTTTTACCAGTCAGGCCCAACTTACTGAGGCTCATTTGTTTTGCTTGTCACTTAAAACTTTGTATTTTATATTGATATGATTTTAAAATGCCCTGTAAACCGCCCTGAGTCCTTCGGGAAAGGGCGGTATATAAATCTAATAAAATCTAAAATCTAAATCTAAAATCTAAAACAAACTTGTGGCTCCTTGTGATGTGCAGACTTCCTTCTCTCTGAATTGCAGTTCCAGATTGTTTACCAGATGTTAAACGGGATATCTTCTCAGAAATCCAGCTGGCCCTCTGTTTGCTTTCACTCGTTTTCCCACTGAAAATCTGAGCCACTCAGCTTGCTGGTCTTTGTGCAATAGGAAATGGTCTGTGTGTGAAATGGAGTGAGGGAGATTGCCAGAAATGCGAATCGGCCGATCTCGCGCTCCTGCAAACTCCCTTGCTCGGTTTCAGCTTCCCTTGCTACAAGAGAAAGCAGGCTGAAACGAGGCAGATTGCAGCAGCGCGAGATCAGCCGATTCGCATTCCTGGCAATCTGCCTCTTTTGGTTTCAGCCTGCTTTCTCTTGTAGCAAGGGAAGCTGAAACCGAGCGAGGGAGAGTGCAGGAGCGTGAGATCGGCGTTTCTCAGCACGTGCCGATTCGTGCTCCTGGCAATCTCCCTTACTTTCCACTTGCGGAGGTTGGGGCTAGACATACGGATTACCTTCGGACCATAAGACGCACCCTCGTTTTCCCCCCCACTTTTGGGAAAAAGTGTGTCTTATGGTCCGAAAAATACGGTATATCATGCTGCACTATCTGCATCACAATGTTGCAAATAATGCAATATTTTACAAGTACAGCCAATTTCATGAATATACGTATTTCCTAGGAAATGAGAAGTTTTCCTGGAAAAAAAAGTATCTCATTTCCTAACAGGAAAAATGCCTAAAAGTAATACTTGTAGTACAGAATGACTTTTTCCAGATTTCTCCTATCCCTTTCTATAATGTAACTATGACCCACAATACCGTTCTTTAAAACATGGTTGTGACACGCAAGAAGTATATACCAGCTTAAACAACAACAAATCTAAAGAAAAATGAATACCACAATCTCAACCCAAATCAAGAAAAAATGGATGTCAAACAGTATTTTCAAAGCAATTCTCAGCCTCTTATAATAAGAAATTTACCAGGTTTTTTATTATTTTTCCCATCATTTCCCCAAATACCATCTGAATAACAATAAAGGCTAGGAATACTATATATGTCATATGGATTTTAGAATACATTAATAATCTAAAAACAAGATAGCCTTACAATCTTTTTTCACAATATACTCAGCAACTTAGAAAGTCTTTTTACCAGTATCTAAGTTACTATTTCACATAACTTTTTGTTGAATGAACAGTCTTTATAACAAAGGTTATAAAGTTAAAAACCCTCAACAACTATAAATATTATCAACGTTAAAGCATTTTTTCAAACATCTCTTAATTGAGCATATTCAGTTGTGTAGACTAGGATGCCAGAAACTTTATATGTATCTTTGATTAAGAAAGTCAGTATTATGACTTTCTTAATCAAAGATACAAAATTATTTAGATATGACACATAATCAGTTACTGTTCTCATGCTTAACAATTGATTTTTTCCATTTGCATTTAATACTTGCTAATGGAACTAAATTTACAGGTTTATTCACTGTACCATCTAATTTTTAGTTTATGGCATGCCTCACAATGTAATGTTTTATATAGTGAACATTTGCTTCTAAGGCCAATTTTATCTATTTTAAAGTGCACTTAATAATACAGTACATTAGATATACTGTGAACGTAAATGGATTTTAAAAAGAGTTAGTGATTGAATATATATTTGAGAATATATGAACATAAGAAGCTGTCTTATATTGATTAAGGCAGTGTTTTTAAAGAAATAAATAGCGAAGAAATCACAATCAATCCTACTACTTGGGCTCTATTTTCTGGAGTTGTCTAGAACCTACTCATGATTTCTCCTGCATTTATATGTTCACATCAATGAACCATGGTATTCTTTTTTTTTATTTAAGAATTTTAATTGTAATAATTACAAACCAATACAAACTAAAAAGAGAGGGAAGAGAAAAAAGAATAAAAAGTACAGTCAAAGAGAGGGAGGGAGAGGGGAGGGAAGGGAGCTCAATCTTTATCACAAGTATAAAGAAATATAAACTTCACCCCCTGTAAATTTTATCCCATGTCCCATTCTTTATCTATAGGAAAATCCATAAACTATCAACTTTTCAAACCTGATGTCAGCAAAAAAAGTTCAGAAAGAGTTGCTAAAATATTACAAAAAATGTTTTATTTTAATCTTGTTAAACCAATTTTATATTCCCTCCTTTAACTTCTAACAATCTTAATCTTTAATTCAATTAAACATTGTGATAGGATTTATTTCTCTTCAATTCTTTATCCAACTGCAATTATATATATATATATATATATATATATATATATATATACATATATATATATAAATAATCAGGTCATTCTCTTGGTTTTATCATTTATTTATCATTTACTTTTAAAAATTCAGTCAGATTCTTTTCTATATCCAATAAAATATACTTTTCCAAATCATTCTCTTGGTCTGTCAGTTGTAGTTCCACATTCCTTACTTTCTCTACCTCATCTAATAGCATTTGTTCTACACCTGTCATTCCTTCATTAACATCTTTTAGACAGTCTACCCATAAAAGCAGAGAACATTATTGACAGTATTGACACTGTAATTATTGTAATTTCCAACATCTGATTCCATTCTTTAAAGATCTTTTTTAATGTTTCCTATGTTGTCACAGTAGTCTCCTCCAGTGTCCAGTATCTAAAATTTCATCTTTGTTATGACTTGGTAATTAGAATAGTCAAAATAAGTATTTTTACTAGGAGACATGACTTTTTTATAGTTAATTCTAAAATATTATATAAAAAAATCTATTTTCCAAATTTATCTGGCCCCGTTTATAACTTTCTTTGATCAAATTGTATTTAGCTTTTTGTTGTTTATTACAAACTCCAAATTCTTAAGCTTGTAATTATTATTTTTTAATTCAGAATTGAAAATAAACATGCTGAAGACTTTTCAATCCTTTCATTGTAAAGATTTCTAATTCAGAGGTCCCCAACCTTTTGGGCACCAGGGACCGGTTCCATGGAGAGATGTTTCTCTGCAGATCAAAGGGTGTGTGGTTTTGTATGCTGCCTGTATCTTGTGGATGGGGCTTTGCTTGTTTGTGTGGACAATTTGCTGGCATGCCGCGGCCTAGTATTGGTCCACGGATCGGGGATTGGGGACCCCTGTTCTAATAGTTTTCCAATAGTTAATAGGAAATTTCCAAAAGTGGTTGAAAAGATAGGTTTGTGAACTTTTAAAATCTCCACCGTAGTTGTAGCAAGACCGCTGATCCTATTATCTCCTGGCAGAAATTCACTGTCCTGAGGGACACATGTGGGCAATCTCTGCCTTCTCCTTTTCTGGAAAGATTCAAGGAAATTGGTCTACTCACTAGTTCTTTGGTCTTTGATGTGCTCATTCGTTATTTTTACAGAGCCGTTTTAAGCCTGGATGAAGCGGATTATCTAGACCCGTTCCAATCGGGTTTCAGGCCCGGGTACAGCATGGAGACGGCATTGGTCGTGCTGGTGAATGATCTCTGGCGGGCTCGGGACAGGGGTTGTTCCTCTGTCCTTGTCCTATTAGACCTCTCGGCGGCTTTCGATACCATCGACCATGGTATCCTGCTGCGGCGTCTCAGGGGATTGGGAGTGGGAGGCACAGTTCTTCAGTGGTTCTCCTCCTATCTCCTGGGACGCTCGCAGTCGGTGTTGGCAGGAGGACAGAGGTCGACCCCTAGGACCCTCGCTTGTGGAGTTCCTCAGGGGTCGGTCCTCTCGCCTCTCCTGTTCAACATCTACATGAAACCGCTGGGTGAGATCATTCGTGGTTTTGGAGTTGGGTATCATCAATATGCCGATGATACCCAACTTTTTATTTCGACCCCAAACCACCCCAGTGATGCCCTCGACGTGATGTCCCGTTGCCTGGAGGCGGTTCGGGTCTGGATGGGGAGGAACAGACTTCAACTCAACCCTGACAAGACTGAGTGGCTGTGCATTCCGGCATCCCGGGACATTCAAAATATTCCATCTCTTCTCATGGGGGGGTGAGTCCTTGCCCCCCGTGGATAGGGCTCGCAACTTGGGAGTCCTCCTAGATTCACGACTTACTCTGGAAGATCATATAGTGGCCGTGACTAGGGGGGCTTTCGCCCAGGTTCGCCTGGTGCGCCAGTTGCGGCCCTATCTGGAAAGGGATGCCCTGTGTACGGTCACTCATGCGCTCGTGACCTCTCGCCTGGACTACTGCAATGCTCTCTACATGGGGCTTCCCTTGAAGACCACTCGAAGGCTCCAACTGGTACAGAATGCGGCCGCGAGAGTTGTCTTGGGAGTTTCCCGGAACTCCCATGTTACACCTTTGCTCCGCGAGCTACATTGGTTACCAGTTGTCTTCCGGGTGAGGTTCAAGGTTTTGGTTATGATCTTTAAGTCCTTACATGGCATAGGTCCGGGATACCTCGAGGACCACCTGCTGCCGGCGTCAACTCCCCTCCGCCCTGTGCGTGCCCACAGAGAGGGCCTCCTCAGGGTGCCTCCGGTCAGGGAATGTCGACTGGTGGCCCCCAGGGGGAGGGCCTTCTCTGTGGGTGCTCCGGCATTATGGAACCAACTGCCGGTTGAGCTCCGGATGGCATCGGACCTTCGCTCCTTCCGCCGCGGGCTGAAGACCCACTTATTTGAACTAGCTGGTCTGGCCTGATGGGGAATATTAGGGTTTTTTAATGGTTTTTTTTACTATTTTATTGTCATTGTATTTTAATTGGGCATTGGTTTAATTTCTTTTTAATTTTTGTACTGTTATTTATATATGCCCTGTTAACCGCCCTGAGTCCTTCGGGAGAAGGGCGGCATAGAAATTGAATAAACCTAAACCTAAACCTAATTTGCCATACCTTCCCCAGAAATCCTCTATGGCATTTTTCCAATAAGTATATTTTCTGAGTATCCATCTACCCAAATAAATAAATATTACTTTAAAAATTTGTGCTTGACATATTTCCACAATTCTTCTCAATGACCTTACGTGGATTTTTTTTCATGTTTACTTATCTTATATATTTATGCTGTTGAATTCCACCAGCATTAGAATATCTTAAAATTTCCTGTTCATTTTCCTAACTTTAGTAAGTGGTACCTTTCTACCAAGATACATAAATACATTTATTTGGTCTAGTTTTTTCCAGTATCTAATTGTTTACTCCATTTTCCTTAACTATCTTGCTCTCTGATACATTATTTTTCAGATGCATATTCCTCATGGCATCAAAATCTATTGTTTCAAATCATTCAGATTCTCAGTTGACAATATGGCATAATTTGCATATAAAACAAGAGATAAAGTCATGTCCCCAACTAGAATATATTGATGCACGGAACAGAGTTTGGATCTTCAGGGTGGCATTATATATTTATCTGTAAATACTTTTAATGCATATATAAAACATTATAGGTATTCCCCAACTTACCATGAGTGAACTATGTTCAAAGTTACAATAGCTATAGAAAGGGTGCTCTACAACCCATAAAGCACATCTGACTGTTGTAAAACACTACACTGTCCCTCTCATATTCACATGATTATGACCTGGGTGCTTGACAACCTGATTGCACTTACAACTGGTTGCCAAATGCTCTGCAATAAAAGAGCAGTCATCTTCTGCACACAGAAAGGAATCAGCTCCTCTGATGTAGTGGAGAAACAGAGCTTAGATCCCAAAGATCCAAGCTCCATACTTTCTGTCCACTGGAGAAGTTCCTTCTTGTGTACAGAGGAGAGTTAAACTCTTTCAGCAAGTGGAGAAACATTCTTCAGTTCCCAAATATCAGAGCTCCTTTCCTGCAACCTATCACAGCAGATCCCTTCTGTGTATGTAGGGAAGCTGAACTCAGCAGGCAGTTCTTTCACTCATATGGTTAACAATCCAAGTGATCACTTAAGGACTGCATCTGGAAATGTTGGGATTGCGGTCATTTACTGAAGCAGTAGTATGGGCATCTTGGTTAAGGACCATTTAGTTCAATTATCTAATTGTGTTCTAAATTAAAATCTACTTGGACCACATCCTAATTCCTCTTAATGTTGTACCATTTTCTAAACTCTCCGTTTACTCTCACACAGACTGCAGAGTCATTTCAATTCTCCCCCCAACCTATCTTCTTCCCATCTCTGCCCTTTTTGCTGGCTTGCACAGTGGCACATTTCAATGCTGGTGACAGCACTGGGGCTGAAGTAGAAGTCGAGGGCCTTTAGCAGTCTTCGCCAGCTGCCACTTCCTCCAGGCCTGTATTTCCCTGCACTCTTGTGCATCCTTCCTAAATCTCATTATGACTCTCTCACACTTTGTGCATTTCCTTACACCTCTGCACACACTTACCCTTTCCTCTCTCAAACCCTTGTACCTTTTGAGACTTGGAACACTTCCCTTGCATACTCATGGATCCCCTTCCCTAACAGTTGCAACTCTCCTATACTTGCAACTTCCTGCCAGCTTCCCTACTGACTTAGTTGTGGAAACCTGGCAGGACATCACCTCAAGTAATAATTATAAGATTCAGTTAATGACAGCAACCCAAATTACAGGGATTGCCATCACTAAGCAATGCAGTCACACTTTACAACTGCATTGCTTAGTGATGGAAATTTAGTCCCAATTGTTGTAAGTCAAGAACTTCCTGATCTCTGAATGGCTACTTTTCCCCTCCACTTTTGTCCCATTCCCTCAGAAAATCATTCAATGCTTTTCTCTCATTCCCTTCAACTAAAACAATAATTCCACCCTCCTTACTCTTTGAGTAGAAGTTATTGTTTTGACCCTACTCGTATGATACGTAGCATTCCTAGCTAACAGTAATGGTCAGTTTCTGGCACATTTGAGCTACTATAAGTGCACATATAGAAGATACCTTTCTTGAAGGAAGAGTGGCACACTTGCATGTAATTACAACTAAATTATGACTGACCCCAAATTAATTGCAATTATAATTATACACAAAGTTCTATTTTCAGCTGGATTTATTTCTACAAATAGGCTATAAGACAAGGTGGTTAGCAGGGTTGGTATCAGTAATGAGACATCCTTTGTCTAAAGCTGTGAATAGGCAGAACTTTTTAAAGAGCAATTAAATTAAACCTGGCCATGAATCGTAATATTGGCACCCATTAAATAATAATTCTTTGTGTTGATATCACAGAAAGCATTGGATAATTTTATTCAACAATTCAAAAACATAAATTGCAAAAGCAGGTAATTATTCAGGATAGATGAGCTTGCAATATGTATGCACATTTATTTCAACAATACAAAAGAAACAGTATTTTCTCTAAGTAAGACTAGCAGACTGAACCTCCCTTAAGACTTCTTTCTTACCATTCCTACTAAAGAATAGGCTAGTGTACAATGAATTATGATTATAGCTATAAAACTGGTGAAATATGTTAAAACCGGCCATGAGAATTTATAGGAGTTTAAAGACTATGTTCTCTTTGGCTGAATTAACCATTTAGTTTCTGACTTGTATAAAAGCCATAAGGTGTGTTAGGCTGACGAAGAGTGGGGGAAGATTCCATCATGGATGAGGAGAAATTGCCTGAAGCCAGCTCCCCGGCAGTAGCAGCTACCCCAGGGGGGAAGCGCCAGTGAAGAAGGCGGTAGGAAAATAGATTCAGCAATCCTTCCAGCTGGGAGCTAAACCCAAACAACCAGGAGAATTGGTCTGGTTGTTAGAATGGATTAAACCCAGCAGAGACAGAGACTCCAGATGCCTCGAAGCGGCCTTGCCATCCCCAAGGGCTTCAAAGGCAGATGAGGTGGAGCAAAAACAAAGAGACTCTCATGCATCGCATTCCCCAGACCGGTGGGGGGCTGCCAGGCAATCTGAGACTGAATGTTCGGGTGAGTGAAATATCGTCTTCAGCCCATAGCCAATGAATGGACTATTTAGCAGAAAGGTTTGAAGAGCTAGAAGTGAGGAGCGCAGAACAGCTCCTGCCGAGAGAGACCCCCAGCCCCCCTTTCACAGATCTAACAGCCCTCCAATCCCTGGAGTCTCCTGCTAGGGCCTTCAGTCCCACAGAGGAAGAGAACCCAAGCCTAGGACCCCCACAGTAGTGGGGAATATGACAACCCCCACAGATGGAAGGGCAACAACCTCTTGCCTTGCAACAGCTTGGGGGTGATGCAGAAGCCAGGAGAGCAACAGCTAGTGGGAGGACGACAACTCCATGGAGGCTGGTCACCGCCCCCGAGCATCAAGCAACCACTGAGGGGTCTGCAATTGAGGGAGGCCTCACAGCAATTGAGGCTAACACAACTCCTAGTAAATCAGCAGCCAACAGCAGAGAAGATGACAGCAACCCCCACCTATCCAACAACCATTGAGGGGCCTAAAGCAGCAGATGTACCACGACTTCCCGCTGGCCATCAGCAGGGAAGGCATCAGCAGCCTCCCCTGAGACAACCACCTTTAGGAGACCTCTGGCCACTTGAGAGACCAATATTGCCGGTAATTCAACCACAGAACGTGCAACCCCTGGGCATACAACAGCACCAATGGGGTCACCAGCAACCCCATTGCAACAGCCACAGTGGGGCACCAGCAGCCATTGAATCAACAACCAGGATGGGGCCAGCAGCAACTGGGGTGCAACAGCCGCAGTGGGGGCCTCAGCAACCAATAATGGCCCCACCTTTCAAAGCAACCTTCAATGGGGACCCAGAGAAACTGATTTTTTTCCCCTCAACCAAGTATGCTCTTATTTGAATCGCTAGGCCTATCTCTACCCGGATCCAGGTGCTATGGTCGATGTGACTGCGTCCAGCCTAGAGGGAGAAGCATCCTAATGGTTAAACAATTTATATAATGAGCAAGCCCCTGAATTGGAGGACCCCCACCTCTTCCTCTGAGGGCTGAAAGATTTGAGGACCCATCCATTATCCACAAGATAAAACAAGCTGGCCAGTCTGCCCTGGAGTATGTGCGAGTTTCGCAAGATCCATCATTTCAGGGAAGGGTTGGACGACCACCTTTCTCAGACCTGCATCTATCGAGCTGTACCTGACCAGCTGCAAAAATGGTACGGCTTGAACTATCTTGCTTTGCATGTAATGAGTCTATCTCATATATTAGTTTCCCCTTTTAAGTTGCATTACTGAAATAAATGAACTTTTGCACAATATTCTAATTTTTCGAGTTTCACATGTATTATTAAAAGAAGATTTTGGAAAGTTAGAATTAGAACTGCAAAGAAATCCCCCAAAAAAGACTTTAAAAAGAGAAATGGACATAATAAAACATAAATTAAATCTACTCAGAAAAAGTGGCAGAACAGATAAAAAGAGTGAAACAAATTTTTTTTGAAAATGCCAACAAGCCGGGAAGATGGTTAGCTTATAAACTTAAAAAACAGAAAGAAAAAAAAGATACATAATTTACTCGATGGGAAAGGTTATTTGCAATATAAAAATGAAAATAAAAATAAAAAAAGATAGTTAAAGAATTCTACAAGGAACTGTATGATAAGGAGGAGACTTCAAGAGAGAAACTGTAAAATATTTGGAAGAAAGTAATCTTCCAAAGATTTCAGAGACATTTAAAAATATGTTAGATGAAAGGGTTACAATGATGGAAATAACAGAGGCTAAAAAGAGACCAAAAAATGGGAAAACACCAGGTCCAGATGGACTTCCGGCGGAGTTATATAAGAACTTACAAGAGAGATTAAGCGAACCGTTGAAAGACGTTTGTAATGGACTTTTATTAGAAGCTAAAATGCCAATGACGTGGATTGCAGCAAATATTACTTTAATACCAAAAGAAGATTCGGATTTGACCCAGATTAAGAACTATAGACCGATCTCATTGCTCAATGTGGATTATAAAATTTTCACTTCAATAATGGCGGATTGAAAAAATATTTAGTTGAATTTATACGCCCAGATCAAAATGGCTTTTTACCAAAGAGACAAATTAAAAATAACTTAAGAGTGATAATAGATGTATTAGAATACTATGAGCTACATCCAGGGAAACAAATGGCATTAATATTCTTAGACGCTCAAAAGGCATTTGATAATCTTTCATAGCTTTATTCCACTGAGCACATGCAAATATATGTCCATGTGACATATTCAATAGCTGACTGAAAGAAATATGGAGCTTTTTATTTCTTTATCCTTTTTTTCCTTCTATTTTTGCATTCATTATAATATTTTGTACTTGAGCTTCACCACATGACTTTTCATAAAGTGAGCAATTAAATAAAACCATAGATGAATTGGCTTTGAAGATGAAAACAAAATTTAAAGTAGTTAAGAAAACTATTAAGAATTAATTTGTATGAAATGAGAAGATGAGATAAAAATTACCAATAATATAGTACTGAAAAGATACAGATGTACCAAGACACTAAAAGCAGCAACAGCAACACTGACAATGAGGGTAGTAAAACAAGAGATGATAGTTGTAAGTCTGTACTGTTTTTACAATTAAGCCCATTTTCCATACATTTGGTGTGCCATAGAATAAAAATTATTTTTATTAAGTGGTAGCTATTCCAATCCAATTATAAAAATGTGTTTTTTTTAAAAAAAATGACGCACGTGCGGGGGAAACTTTACCTTTACCTTTAGCTGCTTTTGAAGTAGTCTTGTATAGACTTGCCCAAGTACAAATTTCTTAAGTATGGGGGCCATAATAATAATAATCATAAATAACATAAAATTATATCACCATTACCCAACAGATGAAAAATGAAATAGCAGTGAAACTGTTCACCAAAATAAGCAATCAGTATTTTTAAGGCACCATGATGTTATGAACTTTTCATTCCAACCTCTTCTTTCACCAATTTTATCTATGTTTACAATATACAAATCACCATTTTACTCTTCACAGAGAAAAAAAGAATTGACAGATATTCCAAACAGGAGGAACAAAGTTATTTATGCCATACTATTTATGCACACACCAAATCCTTGCTAGTTTACCAATATTATAGATAATAGGGCAAGCAGGACATTTATATGGCTAGGCCCAGAATAATAAGTTTAAAAATAAACACATTTTTGGGACAAATGATTGGTTGGAAATATACAATTGTTTGCATATGTATGCACATAAGCACATAGAACTGAATCTGCTAAAACAGCATAGAAGAAAAGATACATAGTTTTGACTTAATAAGAAGAAAATAAGGTATTTTTATTAAATATATGCTGCCTGATTTTGAAACCATTTCTTCCTATTTCCCAGCTGTTGTGTGAAAATAAAATAATAAAATAAAATATCTATTATGGATATTGTTCTAGAATCTTCTTCTTTTCAGTTGTTAGCTTTTATCGATTATTCATAAGCCTCTCAAGAAATGATTGCAATATAGAACAGCTAATTGGTCGCATTTCATATATACACAGATACACTAGAAAAATAACAATAGATGAACTTGAACAATTTAATGGTTATGCTTTCTGAAAATCAAAGTGTTATATGCATGTGGTATAAAGGCAGGATTCTGTTGAATAACAACTGAAAACATCCTAGATATATCACTAATAGAAAAGTAAAACATAAATGATAACTCTGGTTTTTCTGCTTCATACTTCCAAAAAAAAAAGAAAAAGAAAACACAACACACACACACACACACACACACACACACACAATTGCTCACTGTTTTTAGCAGAGGTGAAGTAGAAAGATGATTTGGGATTGCATCTAAATCAATACTGTATAAAGCACAAATTTAGGAGAACACCAAGCTGTAGTATCATTACAGCAAACTAAGTATAATGAAAATAAAATTAAAAAATGATAAAGTTGACATTTAGTTGTTTTAATTACTTCAATATTATTTTCTAGAGCCAAAACTGGCAACTCCAAAAATTTCAAAATATATGTGTTTCTTTCATTGTGGTGTATGCTCTTACCTTCCTTCCCTTTAAATCTTTCCTGATCATATCTGTTATAGGCAGCTGGAATAGGTTGCTTGTTTCTTAAAGTTGGATCCTGAAAATAAAGGAAAAGGTGATTTTGTATCAGTTACATTTGTTTGCAAACATTTTCTATTTATGCCTGAATAGTATAGATAATACATAAATCATTTAATATATAGGTAACTTCAAAGAAAGTTAATTTTCAATCAAATTTACTCTGTGAATATCACACTAACACTAGTCATAAGTCTCCTTGTTCAGTGTCTTCATAATTTTGGTTGCTTAACAAGTGGTCACTGAGCAAAGACACACACACTCTCTCTCTTTATATAATAATGATAATGATGATGATGATGATAATAATATGGATGAAACATGTAACAGTGATACCCATTGTCATCAGGGCACTGGGAACTATGTCCAAAAACTTTGCAAAATACATCAAGAAACTGCAGCTTCCTGCAATAACTCCAGGAATGCTACAAAAAAAATGTGCAATTAGGAACATCTTACATTTTAAGGAGGTACCTGGTTGATACCTAGGATGCTGGGCAGCAACCCGTGTCAACCATCAGTGCCAGTCAATTTGAATGTTGAGGTTGTAATAATAATAATAATAATAATAATAATAATAATAATAATAATAATAATAATAATAATAATAATAATAATAATAATAATAATAATAATTAATAGTAGTAGTAGTAGTAGTAGTTGGAAGGGACCTGGAGGTCATCTAGTCCAAACCCCTGCTCAGACAGGAAACTCTATACCCTTTCAGACAAATGGTTATCCAGTCTCTTCTTAAAAACTTTCAGTGCTGGAGCATTCACAACTTCTAGAGGCAGGTTGTTCCACTAATTAATTGTTCTAACTGTCAGGAAATTTCTCCTTAGTTCTAGGCTGCATTTCTCTTTGATTAATTTCCATCCATTGTTTCTTGTCCTGCCCTCAGGTGCTTTGGAGAATAGCATGACTCCCTCTTCTTTGTGGCAATCCCTGAGATATTGGAACACTGTTACTGTGTCACCCCTAACCCTTCTCTTCATTAAACTAGACCAGGGGTCAGCAACCTGAAACAGTGAAAGAGCCACTCGGAACCAGTTCCCTCACAAAAGGAAAAACTGGGAGCCGCAAAAAATGTGTGCACATGTGCATACATGCGTGCATGCGCAAAACAGAGTTTGACTGAAGAGTGGAGCCAAGGTGAGATATGCACCTACCCTGCATATTTGAATTGATTGGTTGAAATTTTTTAGTCTCACTTTTTTTTGGAGTACACATAGCAGAGGACTGGGAGCCGCAGGAGACGGCTGAAAGAGCCGCATGCGGCTCTGGAGCCGCGGGTTGCAGACCTGTGAACTAGACATACCCAATTGCAGCAACCTTATATGTTTTAGCTGCCAGTCCCCTAATCATCTTTGTTGCTCTTCTCTGTACTTTCTAGAGTCTCAACGTCTTTTTTACTTACACACACACACACACACAACCCCTCCAGCAAAAGAATTTCTATTGCAGTATTACCATTGGTGCAGTATTTGGTGCTGGTCGTTGCTCAGGTGCACGGCCTTCTTCTCTAGCTTTGACTGACTGAAGAATTGCAAATATATTCTTGGCAAAGTTCTAAAATATGCAAACAAATAATAAATAAATAAGTAAATAAATAACTGTATTTACTTTGTTTTACATCATTTCAGAATGATGTTACACAAGTAACTGATATAAACTATAAAATGAATATTCTTAATAAATCAGAATATAGGTAGAAAATATAGCTGTAAGACTAAAAATAATTAAACATGCAACAGACATAGAAAATAAAACTGTATTCACGTGTGAATGAAATGCAAGGCATTAAGTTTCACTCCTAGCATTACTATTATATTGGGGAAGGTGGAGTAATTCTACAAATCCCACGGCTCAAGATGAGCAAAATTTTCACAACAGTCATATGTCAGTTACTTAAAGTATACTGAATATATTCTTAAACTGAACCTAACCTTCCCACTTTAGATCCTAAATTCTGTATGTCAACAGTTATGGCTAAAATATTGGCATGACAATGGAGAAGTACATAATTGTACACAAGTCAATGGACCAGTGAGTCAAGGATCATCAATACAGAATATAGGAATACACACACACACACACGGTGGTGGTATGTGGTGGTGGTGGAATAATTTTAAATGGTGGTGGTGGTGGAATAATTTTAAATGCAGCTGAGACTGGAGACATTCTATTTTCAGCAAATGTAGTCTAAGAAATGTCTTTCTGTTGAATTACTTCGTCCAGTGAGTCCTTCGGGAGAAGGGCGGTATACAAATAAAATAATAATAATAATAATAATAATAATAATAATAATAATAATAATAATAATAATAATTTCTTTTCTTTACCATGGACCCCCTTCAAATACCTTTTGTGGCCACAGGCCATCAAGATTTAAGATTTAAATCATAACTTCTCTTCAATGGTTCGCAGACCCCCTGTGATGACATCGCAGAATCCCAGGGGTCCGTGGACCACAGGTTGAGAACCACTGACTTAGTGTATTGACTAGGCTAAATTTCTTATATATTTACTGAAAATAGAACATTCCCATGCCCAGCTACATTTAAAATTACTCCCCTACCAAAAAGGATGATATGACAGTGGGGAAAAGTCCTTTTCTGCATGCATATCATATTTTCAGCAAAGCTAAGCCTGTTCAATTTGGGGAAAGATAGTCTTTCTTTCTTTTGAATAAAATAGAATCTACTTCAATCATTTAAAAGGTATGATAAGATAAAGTACAACATTATCAATATGCAATTCTATATTATGAAATAAGTTGATAAGCTAAGTATAATGCTTCATTTAAAAACATATATTCTACTCTTCTTCCAAAACCAGAAAAAGGGTCCCAACTTAATATATATATAAACAGGTAAAAGGCAGGAAAAATGTAAGCCTTGAGGGAAAATTAAAACATTGAACATTTAAAGTGAGGAAAAAAATGTTCTTTTAACTATGCTGAAAGAGAAGCCATATAAATGAAATGCAGTATTCCTTTTAGGAGAAGCTTAAAAATGACAAATTAGCATTTTATAAAAGGCACATATTTAACCAATTTGCATCAGCTCTCAATATGCACTTCTTCTTGAATGGCATATGTACACAACAGATGTCCCCCATTACTGTTAATTCTAAGTAATAATGAACGTATTCAGCAGCTGAGCTCTATAAAAACATTTGTAATATACTAAATGGCTCTATCTTATTTATTATCATTATGAAAACATTAAAGCATAACAAGTAGATACAAACTATAAGTTTATATAAACATCAGGGGACCTCATGTTTGGTAATCTTGACTATTTAGAAATTTGGATTTTTTGTTCTACTTTACATACTTAAGTTTCCAATTTTTTCCCTTCTTCAAAGTTAGGTAAAAAGAAATAAATTGATCATAACATGCTAGGAACATATATCTAAGATTAAATGATTGATAAATATTCATGAGAACTTTTTTGATAATAGTAATACACACACACACACACATACACACACACACACACATATATATATACACACACATACATATATACATATATATGCATACCGTATATACTTGAGTATAAGCCGACTCGAGTATAAGCCGAGACCCCCAATTTCACCCCCAAAAACTGGGAAAAGTTGTTGACTTGAGTATAAGCCGATCCGCCGTTCTGCAAGCCTCCGCCGCTGGCGGAGGCTGGATCCGCGCTCTGCAAGCCTCTGCCGCCAGCAGAGGCTCGATCCGCCATTTTGCAAGCCTGAATACACAGGAATACCCTGTGTGGCCGCGGCTCTCGGGGAAGCCCTGGCTGTCCGCTTCCTCGCTCCACGCTGCCATTCGGGGCCCGCGCGTTCCCCGGGCAAATCGCGGCGCCCAGCAGGCGAGGAAACACGCCCGTTCCAGTCGCCCCCCCTTCCCTCAGAAGACGCGAAGCAAGTGACCGCCCGGAGCTTACCGAGGACTTGCGCGCGGCCGAGGCTTCGGTGCTTCCAGGATCGCGCGCACCTCTCCCAAGCCGCCGCCGTCCGGAGACCTGCCGAAGTTTAGGGAGGTTTGGGGAGGTGCGCGCGCACCTCCCCAAACCTCCCCAAACGTCGGCAGGTCTCCGTTCCTCCGCGCAGACCTGCCGACGTTTGGGGAGGTTTGGGCGCCTCCCCAAACCTCCCCAAACGTTGGCAGGTCTCCGTTCCTCCTGCCGACGTTTGGGGAGGTTTGGGCGCCTCCCCAAACCTCCCCAAACGTCGGCAGGTCTCCGTTCCTCCGCACAGACCTGCCGACGTTTGGGGAGGTTTGGGCGCCTCCCCAAACGTCGGCAGGTCTCCGTTCCTCCTGCCGACGTTTGGGGAGGTTTGGGCGCCTCCCCAAACCTCCCCAGGTCTCCGTTCCTCCGCGCAGACCTGCCGACGTTTGGGGAGGTTTGGGCGCCTCCCCAAACCGCCCCAGGTCTCCGTTCCTCCTGCCGACGTTTGAGGAGGTTTGGGCGCCTCCCCAAACCTCCCCAAACGTCGGCAGGTCTCCGTTCCTCCTGCCGACGTTTGGGGAGGTTTGGGCACCTCCCCAAACCTCCCCAGGTCTCCGTTCCTCCGCGCAGACCTGCCGATGTTTGGGGAGGTTTGGGCGCCTCCCCAAACCTCCCCAGGTCTCCGTTCCTCCTGCCGACGTTTGGGGAGGTTTGGGCGCCTCCCCAAACCTCCCCAGGTCTCCGTTCCTCCGCGCAGACCTGCCGACGTTTGGGGAGGTTTGGGCGCCTCCCCAAACCTCCCCAGGTCTCCGTTCCTCCTGCCGACGTTTGGGGAGGTTTGGGCACCTCCCCAAACCTCCCCAGGTCTCCGTTCCTCCGCGCAGACCTGCCGACGTTTGGGGAGGTTTGGGCGCCTCCCCAAACCTCCCCAGGTCTCCGTTCCTCCTGCCGACGTTTGGGGAGGTTTGGGCGCCTCCCCAAACCTCCCCAGGTCTCCGTTCCTCCGCGCAGACCTGCCGACGTTTGGGGAGGTTTGGGCACCTCCCCAAACGTCGGCAGGTCTGCGCGACGTTTGGGGAGGTTTGGGGAGGCGCCCAAACCTCCCCAAACGTCGGCAGGTCTGCGCAGAGGAACGGAGACCTGGGGAGGTTTGGGGAGGCGCCCAAACCTCCCCAAACGTCGGCAGGTCTGCGCGGAGGAACGGAGACCTGGGGAGGTTTGGGGAGGTGCCCAAACCTCCCCAAACGTCGGCAGGAGGAACGGAGACCTGCCGTTTGGGGAGGTTTGGGGAGGCGCCCAAACCTCCCCAAACGTCGGCAGGTCTGCGCGGAGGAACGGAGACCTGGGGAGGTTTGGGGAGGCGCCCAAACCTCCCCAAACGTCGGCAGGAGGAACGGAGACCTGCCGACGTTTGGGGAGGTTTGGGGAGGCGCCCAAACCTCCCCAAACGTCGGCAGGTCTGCGCGGAGGAACGGAGACCTGGGGAGGCGCCCAAACCTCCCCAAACGTCGGCAGGAGGAACGGAGACCTGGGGAGGTTTGGGGAGGCGCCCAAACCTCCCCAAACGTCGGCAGGTCTGCGCGGAGGAACGGAGACCTGGGGAGGTTTGGGGAGGCGCCCAAACCTCCCCAAACGTCGGCAGGAGGAACGGAGACCTGGGGAGGTTTGGGGAGGCGCCCAAACCTCCCCAAACGTCGGCAGGTCTGCGCGGAGGAACGGAGACCTGGGGAGGTTTGGGGAGGCGCCCAAACCTCCCCAAACGTCGGCAGGTCTGCGCGGAGGAACGGAGACCTGGGGAGGTTTGGGGAGGTGCCCAAACCTCCCCAAACGTCGGCAGGAGGAACGGAGACCTGCCGACGTTTGGGGAGGTTTGGGGAGGCGCCCAAACCTCCCCAAACGTCGGCAGGTCTGCGCGGAGGAACGGAGATCTGGGGAGGTTTGGGGAGGCGCCCAAACCTCCCCAAACGTCGGCAGGAGGAACGGAGACCTGCCGACGTTTGGGGAGGTTTGGGGAGGCGCCCAAACCTCCCCAAACGTCGGCAGGTCTGCGCGGAGGAACGGAGACCTGGGGAGGCGCCCAAACCTCCCCAAACGTCGGCAGGAGGAACGGAGACCTGGGGAGGTTTGGGGAGGCGCCCAAACCTCCCCAAACGTCGGCAGGTCTGCGCGGAGGAACGGAGACCTGGGGAGGTGCCCAAACCTCCCCAAACGTCGGCAGGAGGAACGGAGACCTGCCGACGTTTGGGGAGGCGCCCAAACCTCCCCAAACGTCGGCAGGTCTGCGCGGAGGAACGGAGACCTGGGGAGGTTTGGGGAGGCGCCCAAACCTCCCCAAACGTCGGCAGGAGGAACGGAGACCTGCCGACGTTTGGGGAGGTTTGGGGAGGTCTCGGACGGCGGTGGCTTGGGAGAGGTGCGCGCGATCCCGGAAGCACCAAAGCCTCGGCCGCGCACAAGTCCTCGGTAAGTTTTTTTGTTGACTGGAGTATAAGCCGAAGTGGAATTTTTCAGCCCAAAAAGTGGGCTGAAAAATTCGGCTTATACTCAAGTATATACGGTATATGCTGAATGTTTGTTAAGTATTTTGAATGCACTTGCTTGGTCCCAGACACGGGACAAATCCTATTTCCTGTTTCAGCCTAGCCCAAGGCCATCTACAGGCAGTAGCCACAGCAGTGGCAGCTCATATTTGTGTAAATTTTTTGGCTTGCTAACAAAGAATAAAGGGAGACAGATATGATCAATTTCAAACTTATTTGTTCTCATCAGTCAGCCATACCCTTCTGAGATTCAAACCTGGACCAACTGCATCTTAAGCAGTTGTTTTAACCCCTAGGCCACAGGCTCTCTCTCTCTCTCTGTGTTAGCTGAGAAGCAAGGGAGATATGTGTTAAATGTTTGTTAAGTATTTTGAATGTACTTGCTTGGTCCCAGACACGGGACAAATCTTATTTCCTGTTTCAGCCTAGCCCAAGGCCATCTACAGGCAGTAGCCACAGCAGTGGCAGCTCATATTTGTGTAAATATACATACATATATACATACAAAAAGAAGAACAAACAGCCACTACCACACACTTCTCCCAGAAGAACGAAGCTGAAGCCACCAGCCTGAGGATGACGGATGAGATTTCGTCGAAACGTTGCTCTTATACCTTCAATTCTACGTGGGAAAAAACCCGAATGACCAAAGATCTACATGCAAACACCCACGAAAACCTCAGAAAACAAACATACATATATACATACATACATAAAATTTGTTGTGCCAAAATGTAAAGTTCTTACTATGCCAAAAGTAAACAAGAATCATGGATTGATGAAGTAATTTCCAAGAGTAGTTGGAATAAATAGCAGTGGCAAAGGAATGAGTAAGCACTGAATTATGAAGCTTACTGTAAAGCAAAAGCTGTGCGTTATTAAACAGATTCCAAAGAAACAAGATACCACATTTTAAACCTCTCTGGGATAATGGAGATACAACTGCTAACTGCATTTATCAAACAAGAAACCATCCTAAGACAAGCCTTACTTTCCAGAAGCATTTTTTTTCTTCCAGTTTAATTACATTTAAATTAATTTAGTGGCACCAATATTAACTGCACAAGGGGCTAACCATTCTAATCAGAAATTTGCTCAAAATGCTGCCCCACTCTTAATCTAAATGTTGTTAATGTTCTGAACATTAATTAATTCATTTGTTTGTTTAAGGCTAATGTCAAATTGACTAAAAAAAGGGAAGTAGATGAAATGCATCCAGGAAACCATAGATATTTTTTTTAAAAAAATAAATCTTATCATGGCTCATCTACGATTCTGCTCCAAGGCCTGGGAGGACAGCCAGGTTTTTAATGCCTTTCTGAACATCATCAGGAGGGAAGCAATAAAAACAATGCTGTTCCAGAGAATTAATGCCAGAACAGGGAAGACATGCCACTGAAGCCTTTGACACTTTATAATTGAGGAGACCCCCCCAAGTACATCCATTCTGCTCAGCCTTAGTGGATAGCAGACACTATTAGAGAGAGGCGCTACCCAGTGGTGTGATTCAAATACATGAACAATGCGTGGACACTATTTCTGGAAATCCGTTCTGGGCCTGGACCACCAAGGCCCACTTCCAGAAGTGGCATCCATGCAGTTCTGGGCCTTGCAAAAAAGGGCTAGGGCTTCAGTCGGTTTGCCAATTTCAAATTAGCTACTGGTTCTGTCGAACTGGTGCAAACCGGCTGAAACCCACCACTGGTGCTACCTCAAATAATCAGGCCTTATGCTATAAAGCGTATTATAGGTAGTCCTCAAGTTATAACTGTAATTTGCTGGGGTGGCTGTCACTAAGTATTGCAGTTGGAATAGAATAGAATAGAATAGAATAGAATAGAATAGAATAGAATAGAATAGAATAGAATAGAATAGAATAGAATAGAATAGGAATAATCCAGCCCCCTGCTCAAACAAGAGAACCTATATCTTCTCAGACAGGTGACTGTCTAGTTTCTTCTTAAAAATTTCCAGTGATGAAGCGCTCTCGATTTCTGGGGGCAAGCTATTCCACTGTTTTTTTTAAAAAAATGTTTTATTGATTTTCTCTTTTACAGCTGGATATTTAAAAAGCAACATAATGACTGGGTTAATCAATAGTTCAATAGTATACATAAATCTTTAGTATAAATCTCATGTTACAACATCAGATATTTCCTCTTTTTTCCATTAATAACTGTTATTGTTAGGACCCACCCCAATCTACGTCTTAGGAAAGAAGAACTCTTGGAGACAGGATTTTCCAAGCAGGAACTTTTACTAAAACATGATTGTCAGTGGAAAATCTAGACAGGATCTGGAAACTCTGTTGCAGATTGATACTTTTAAAGTGTCCTGGAGTAAAACCCCCTCCCCTCAGTCCATTTGGTCAGTCCTGGATCAATTAAGGTTCAGGTGTGAAAACCTTCCATGGGAAAAGGGATCTTCCATGCCTTTACGACATTTACTTCCTCCCCTTCAGATTCCAATCGGAGATACAAACCAGAATCTCTCCCCCACCCTTTCTTTGTTCTTCTCAGTTCAAAGGTTCTTTCCCTGGTCTTTGATGACGGCCTCCAGGCAGGCTGAATAAACAACCTTGCATCTAATGGATAGGGATGGCCAATTAATATCTTCTCTCCTCCTCCTTGAGAATGGCAGAATCCAGTGAGGGGTGTGAGATTCGGGGGTATACAGATAGGGATTTAGGAATGGGATATACAGGTGAAACTCAAAAAATTAGAATATCGTGCAAAAGTTCATTTATTTTAGTAATGCAACTTAAAAGGGGAAACTAATATATGAGATGCAAAGCAAGATAGTTCAAGCCATGATTTGTCATAATTGTGATGATTATGGCGTACAGGTCATGAAAACCCCAAATCCACAATCTCAGAAAATTAGAATATTACGTGCAATCAATAAAACAAGGAGTGTACATAGAACAATATCGGACCTCTGAAAAGTATAAGCATGCATATGTACTCAGTACTTGGTTTGGGCCCCTTTTGCAGCAATTACTGCCTCAATGCAGCGTGGCATGGAAGCTATCAGCCTGTGGCACTGCTGAGGTATTATGGAACACCAGGATGCTACAATAGTGGCCTTCAGCTCTTCTGCATTGTTCGATCTCATGTCTCATCTTTCTCTTGGCAATGCCCCATAGATTCTCTATGGGGTTCAGGTCAGGTGAGCTTGCTGGCCAATCAAGCACAGTAATCCCATAGTCATTGAACCAGGTTTTGGTGCTTTTGGCAGTGTGGGCAGGTGTCAAGTCCTGCTGGAAAATGAAGTCAGCATCCCCATAAAGCTCGTCTGTGGAAGGAAGCATGAAGTGCTCCAAAATCTCCTGGTAGACGGCTGCGTTGACCCTGGACTTAATGAAGCACAGTGGACCAACACCAGCAGATGACATGGCTCCCCAAATCAACACAGACTGTGGAAACTTCACACTGGACTTCAAGCATCTTGCAGTGTGTGCCTCTCCATTCTTCCTCCAGACTCTGGGTCCTTGGTTTCCAAATGAGATGCAAAAGTTACTTTCATCAGAAAAGAGGACTTTGGACCACTGAGCAACAGACCAGGTCTGTTTTTCTTTAGCCCAGGTAAGACGCTTCTGACGTTGTTTGTTGTTCAGGAGCGGCTTGACAAGAGGAATACGACATTTGAAACCCATGTCCAGGATCCGTCTGTGTATGGTGGCTCTTGATGCACTGACTCCAGCCTCAGTCCACTCCTTGTGAAAGTCCCCAACACTTTTGAATGGCCTTTTCCTGACAATCCTCTCCAGGCTGCGGTCATCCCTGCTGCTTGTGCACCTTTTTCTTCCATACTTTTCCCTTCCACATAACTTTCTATTAATGTGCTTTGATACAGCACTTTGGGAACATCCAACTTCTTTTGCAATCACCTTTTGAGGCTTTCCCTCCTTATGGAGGGTGTCAATGATGGTTTTCTGCACAACTGTCAGGTCATCAGTCTTCTCCATGATTGTGATTCCTACTGAACCAGACTGAGAGACCATTTAAAGGCTCAGGAACCCTTTGCAGGTGTTATGGCTTAATTAGCTGATTAGAGTGGGACACTTTGAGCCTAGAATATTTCACCTTTTCACAATATTCTAATTTTCTGAGATTGTGGATTTGGGGTTTTCATGAGCTGTAAGCCATAATCATCACAATTACAACAAATCACAGCTTGAACTATCTTGCTTTGCATGTAATGAGTCTATCTCATATATTAGTTTCCCCTTTTAAGTTGCATTACTGAAATAAATGAACTTTTGCATGATATTCTAATTTTTCGAGTTTCACCTGTAAATGGATTCTGACAGTTATCTCATATTAGGCTAATACAATTCTTATTGTTATCATCTAAATAAAAACATCTTTGTTACAGTTATCAATAATTTTTAGCTTATACATATCTTAATTGCATTTGCACTTAATCCTTGTATACAATCAATGTCCTGTTATTGCTTTTTTTCCAGGCTTTAATTTCCCATCAATATTCAAAGTAAATTTATGATTTCCAAGTATTATATGTTTAGGTGATCAAAAGTTTCCCTTATCTCAACTTCTCCCTTTTTTCCTTTTCATACTAAAGTCTAATATTCTGGTTACATATATTATCTATTTGATTATAATATTGCTCTGTTTTCTAAAAGTTATCGATTTTCCACCATTTTCAATTGTCTAATTGATAGTACAGTATCCCCTAAGAAATCAAAAACATTAGAAGTGTTGTCTGGGTTAACCAATAATTCAGTAATATACATAATTTTTTAGTTTAAGTCTAATATTAGAACATCAAATACTTCCTCTCTCTTTCCAATAATATCTGTTATCTCATATTGGGCAAACACAATTCTTATTTTCAACTAAGTAGAAACATCTTTGTTACATTTATCAATATTTTTAGCCTATACATACAGTATCTTGATTGTGCTTGCACTTAATGTCCTTGTATAAACAATATCCTCTTATTGCTTCCCCCGCCAAACTTTAATTTCCCATCAATATTCAAGAAAACACTATTATTTATGATTTCCAAGTACTTTATATTTAGGTGACCAAAAGCTTCCCTTATCTTAACTTCTTCACTTCTCCCTTTTTCCTTTTCATACCAAAGTCTAATATCTTATCTGTTTAATTATAATGTTACTCTATTTTCTAAAAGTTATCTATTCCACTGGTAGATAATAATAATAATAATAATAATAATAATAATAATAATAATAATAATAACAACAACAACAACAACAACAACAACAACCACCTTTATTGTCAAAGTACAACATGTGTACATTGAGATTAGCTGAGCCTCCCCCCATGCTCTCTCCCCCCAACACACAGTGACAACAAACCCTCCATCCTACCACACCATGTGAACCAACTACACCACACACTGGCCTCCCAAGTCAATTCTGCGTAAGTTCACAGAGATATCCCATTCAAAAGCCTAACAGCCTACGGATAAAAGCTGTTTTTCAGCCTGTTGGTACGGCTGGCTATACTCCTATATCTCCTACCCGATGGTAGGAGAGTAAAGAGATACCGTCCAGGGTGTGAGTCATCCCTGAGAATCTTCCTCAGTCTTCCAAGGCAACGAGCCCTGGCGATGTCATCCAGTAGTGTCAGGGAACAGCCCACAATGTCTTGTGCTGTGCTCACTACCCTCTGCAATACTTTCCTGTCCACGGCTGTCAGACCAGCATACCAAACCACAATACCATACGAGAGGACGCTCTCTATAGTAGACCGGCAAAAGAGGGTCATTAGCCGTTGTTCTACCCTGTTCTTCTGCAAGACCCTAAGAAAGTGAAGCCTCTGTTGGGCCTTTCTAGCCACCTGGGTTGTGTTAACTTTCCAGGTCAGATCTTCACAGAGGTAGACTCCCAGAAATTTAAAGGAGGAAACTCTCTCCACACAGTCCTCCCCGATGTAAAGTGGGGCAGGTTCCTCCTTTTTTTCTCCGGAAGTCTAACACCATCTCTTTCGTCTTGCCGATGTTTAGGTGCAAGTTGTTGTTACTACACCATATGGATAGTTTTTGTACCTCCGCCCTATATGCTGTCTCATCCCCACCTGTAATAAGACCCACCACAGTTGTATCATCTGCGAACTTGATTATCGCAGTGGATGGGTCAGATGATACACAATCATAAGTGTATAAAGAGTACAGGTAGGGGCTAAGCACACAGCCCTGTGGTGTGCCGGTGCAAAGCTTCAGGGGGGTGGACAAAGCAGACCTGACCCTCACTGTTTGTAACCGATCCCTAAGAAAGTCTTGAATCCAATCGCAGATGGCGGGAGAGAATTTCAAGTCAGTCAGCTTCTCGATGAGAATGCTCGGCAAAATGGTGTTGAAAGCCGAGCTGTAGTCAACAAAAAGCATCCTGACGTAACTTCCAGGTCTCTCGAGATGACTTGCTACAGAGTGTAAAGCAGTAGCTATGACATCATTTCTCGACCTATTTCCCCTGTAGGTAAATTGATGTTTATCAAAGTCCAGTGGGAGGCATGTCCTAAGATGTTGGAGAACCAATCTTTCGAAGCATTTCATGACTACAGACGTTAATGCAACAGGTCTGTAGTCATTCAGGAACTCAACTGCAGTTTTCTTGGGGACTGGGACAATGGTAGTTGCTTTCAAGCACGATGGTACACATGCCGTTTGCAAGGAGATGTTAAAAATCCTTGTCAGGACCCCTGCTAATTGATCAGCACAATTCCTGACCACTATCCTAACTGTCAGGAAGTTTCTCCTTAATTCCAGGTCGCTTCTCTCTTTGATCAGTTTCCAATCATTGTTTCTTGTCCTTCCCTCTGGTGCTCTGGTGAACAACCTGACCCCCTCTACCTTGTGGCACCCCCTCAGATACTGGAATAATGTGTGACATCACATGACCACATCACTTAGCAATGGCAATCCAGCCAGTACTGGCTGTTGTCATTACCTAAGATGTGCAGCTCATTAAGGGAACAGCAGAGAGTGTCTCAGGAAAGGAGTACTAAAATAACACAGGGTTTGGGGTATTGATGGTAAAGACCCTGTGAGGTCCAGCAAAGGGCATGCATGAGTTGGAAGAGTGTGTGCTTTGTACAGTGCAAACTCAGAAAGTCTGGGAAACTAGGGAGCAGAGTACATGCTGTAGCAGAAAGGCCAGGGAAAGAGGGTGTAAGCAATGTATGTGTGAACAGGGGAGACCAGATAAAGAGGATGCAATGTGTGTGATTGCAGGGAGCAATGGAACATGGATGTGTATGTGTGTGGGTGCATGCATCTGAGTGCAGCCAGGCTGAGGAAAAGGGCTAGAGATGCTTGCAAGTGCAGAAAGGCTGAGGAAAGCCAAACCTAGTACCCAAGTACCTAGGTAGGCACTTCTCTAATAACAGAACTACCCCCATTCATTCTTCCCGACTCATTCTTTAAAAAATCTAGAAGCTTCAATAACTTGCAACAATTAACAATTTGTTTTAATAGCCTGAAGTTTACTGTTGATTACTCTACAGTTCTCTACAGTTTACATACTTTTTGTTTGCTGTCAAAATCAGAAAAAAGACATCACATAGCAATTAATTAGAAATCATTAAAACATTGTTAGCTTTTCCTAGATTTGCTATAAATTTGAGAGCATACCAAATAGTTGCCTTTTCAGATATCACAGGACACTAATTTGGATTGGGAACTGCTTCTTTTCTTATGAGCGCTTTTTAGGGATTCTACTAAAATAAGGCCTACAATTGTTTGTCTTTCTGAGATTTAAGCATTAGCGATTGGAGATGAACAATATTTTATAGAACTGAAATGCCTTCTCAAAAAGTGGGATGAAAACTACTAATTGCTAGGAAAGGGGAGAAATCATGAAAAACTACCCAGTGTAATTCTTACAATCTGTTACCTTTAGGATGCTCAGAGAAGGGATATTTCATTTAATTCATTCCCCAAGCAAACCCTTCATTCTCACAATCTAAAGGGCCTTTTAAAGTTTCAGAAACAGCTTATAAAATATTCTAAGTATCTTTGGGGAAAGGACAAAAGGAAAAAAAAATAAACAAATTTCTTTCTGTGATAGTTAACATTTTGGTATTCAAAATCTGAATACTTCAAGAGTCTTTTGTCAGTGCATGTGGTACTTTCTAGTTGCAAAAAATGTTTCTTGGATCTCTCCTGGAAATCACAGTATGACATGAGATTCTAAATGACAACAGAGAGACCAGCATTAAATGTGAATCACTTCCACTGTGTTTTTTTACTTTCTCGCAGAATGCTACTCTTAGAAATGCTTTCCTACTTGCAAGATGTGTATATTATTGTCACCAAAGGAAAAACACAAGCTTCATGCTTATAGTACATCAAATATAACTCTTGATTCCAGCTATCACTTGTAAAATAATACGCAAACTGAACTTTTACTTCAATGACAATGATGCATTTATTTCACAGGCTATGTAAAATCAAAACGCTATAATTTTTAGTAAGGATTTTGATTACAACAGTAAAAATTAATATAAATTAAACTCAAAAAATCAAAGAAAATAGTATGAAAGAATAAAAAGTAGAAGCAAAAAAGAAATAAGAAAATAAATATATAAAGAAGTAAAGAAAAAAGGGAGGTTAAGAGACAAACTAGGCATCATAAACACTGTAAGGGTTTAAGATACCATTGTATCCTAAACGTAAGAATTTTTTTTTAAAAAAAATCTTCCAGAAATGGGCACCTTTTCCCCATCCCTTTTTAAACATTACCCTTAGCATATAACATAAAACCTCCACGTAATGTTCCAGCCAAAGGAAATAGCGTATTCTAGTCTACAACTGGACTGAATATTGGATATAAAAGACTTTTTCAAGAGCACAAAACAGCATACCATTTTTATGTCTACTAATCTTATTTAATTTTTAGCTATTGTTGAAATTAAACATTCATCCATTCAATAAACAAAGCCTGATTTAAATTTTCTGGATGAAGAGTTCTCTCTAATAAATTTCTTCAGGATTACTGTTACTATATGAATGTAGAAGTTGACTGTGATATTTTGCACACAAAGTCCACACCTTATTTAGCATGCATCATCACATTTAATGTATTATACAGTTGCAAGAAAAAGTATGTGAACCCTTTGGGATTACATGGAGTTTTGCATGAATTGGCCATAAAATGCGCTCTAAACGTCATGTAAGTCACAACAATAGAAAAACACAGTCTGCTTAAAATAATACTACACAAACATTAGCTGTTGTCATGTTTTAATTGAACATAAGATGGAAACATTCACAGTGCAGGGTGGAAAAAGTATGTGAACCCCTAGCCTAATGACTTCTCCAAGAGCTAATTGGAGCCAGGAGTGAGCCAACCTTGACTCCAATCAGTGTGATGATCTTGGATGTGTTGCTGACAGCTGTCCTGCCCTTTAAAAACACACACCTGTTTTGGGTTTATTGGTCTCAAGAAGCACTGTCTGATGTGAACCATGCCTCGCAGAAAAGAGCTCTCAGAAGACCTACTATCCAGAATTGTTGACTTGCGTGAAGCTGGAAAGGGTTACAAAAGTATCTCCAAAAGCCTTGATGTTCATGTGTCCACGGTAAGACAGACTGTCTACAAATGGAGAAAGTTTAGCACTGTTGCTACTCTCCCTAGGCATGGTCGTCCTGTAAAAATGACTGCAAGAGCACAGCGCATAATGCTTAAATGAGGTAAAGAAGAATCCTAGAGTGTCAGCTAAAGACCTACAAAAATCTCTGGCACATGCTAACATTTTTGTTGACACATCTACAATAAGGAAAACATTAAAGAAGAATGAAGTACATGGGAGGACACCACGGAGGAAGCCACTGCTGTCCCAAAAAAAAATATTGCAGCATGTTTGAAGTTTGCAAAAGAGCACCTGGATGTTCCACAGCACTACTGGCAAAATATACTGTGGACAGATGAAACCAAAATAGAGTTGTTTGGGAAAAACACACAACACTATGTGTGGAGAAAAAAGGCACAGCACACCAACATCAAAACCTCATCCCCACTGTAAAACATGGCAGAGGTAGCATCATGTTTTGGGGCTGCTTTGCTGCCTCTGGGCCTGGACAGATTGTTGTCATTGATGGGAAAATGAATTCCAGAGTTTATCAGGACATGTTGCAGGAAAACATACGACCATCTGTCCGCCAACTGAAGCTCCGCAGAGGATGGGTGATGCAACAGGACAATGACCCAAAGCATACAAGTAATTCAACAAAACAATGGCTTCAACAAAACAGAATACGCCTTCTGGAGTGGCCCAGTCAGAGTCCTGACCTCAACCCGATTGAAATGCTGTGGCATGACCTTAAAAGAGTGATTCACACCAGACATCCCATGAATATTGCTACACTGAAACAGTTTTATGAAGAGGAGTGGTCCAAAATTACTCCAGATCTGCAACTACAGGAAACGTTTGGTTGAGGTTATTGCTACCAAAGGAGGGTCAACCAGTTATTAAGTCCAAAGGTTCACTTTTTCCACCCTGCACTGTGAATGTTTCCATCTTATGTTCAATTAAAACATGACAACAGCTAATGTTTGTATAGTATTATTTTAAGCAGACTGTGTTTTTCTATTGTTGTGACTTACATGATGTTTAGAGTGCATTTTATGGCCAATTCATGCAAAACTCCACGTAATCCCAAAGGGTTCACATACTTTTTCTTGCAACTGTATTTTATATTAAAAAGTGCTCAATGTGAAATAAAAAATGAATTAATTTCATAAGCACTGTACCTAAAAAATCAGGAAGATACTGCACAGAAATTAATGCTCATTTCCTTTTCATTTACTGTATACAATTAAGACTTATTTTTAGTAACAGCAGAACTTTATCTGGTCAAAAGTGAGGCTGGCTGAAAATAATGGGAAATTTTCTATTAAATGTTCTTAAAGCCAAAAGCTTATTTTTAAAGCCACTTGAGTTCAAGTGATGGATTGAAAATATAAAGGATTCCTTGAATTTCTAGTTAGGTAATTAATTCTTTTTACAAATGGAAATGAAAGTGGTAATTAAAAATATCTTTCATTCAGAAAAATGCTTGAATGCTCATTCCTTTCTATAATGATAACAGAAGTTTAAAACATTTAAATAGTATTAATTTATGTAAAATTGTTAAGCAGTGATCAGAAATACAAAAGCATAGTACAGTTGGTAGAAGAGCTCTGATTTTGCAAACACTCAGTAAGCTTTGTAGTTTGATCCTATGCATATTTATTCAAATGAATTTTGAGAATTAAATCCATCCACCTAAAACACAACTATTTTGAAAATAGGTTTTTTGTTTATTGGTCTATTTTTGTAACTTATTTTTTTCATCAACAGGGTAATTTAAGACCTTATAACTGACTTTGCAGAAGCAGATTGTGATACCTCTTCTCTGTAAGGCAGATACTCCTATCCTGAAAAGTACAACACAGCCCTGAAATACTGAGTATTAATCACAATCCCAGTGAACAAACGTCAGCTTCATTCAATCAGTGTGCTTTAACTGTTTCAGAAATCAACTGGTATTTATAGTTCAAATGACTGAAAGACAAAGCTACAAAAATCTGGCAATAAAGACAAGAAAACTTTATAGTAACTGACTGGATTTTTGCAGTTCAAATCTGATAGCTCTATTGAATGGTAAAAATGATTTAGATGAATTATTTTAAACTTACTTTTTCTATGTGGTATTTTAAATCACCTTGAAATAAATGTTCATACAAAATGTTAATGTGAAATGTATGAAACTTAAACATATACAGAAATTTATAATCTGAATGAGTTGGCAGCAGGAACAGACTTAGTACTTTAAAATGTTGGAATTACAATAATCACATATGAGTTATATTGCTGGTTAAAAATCTTCACTAATATGTAACAAGACTACCATCTAGTGGTCTGATAGAAAATAAATGTAAAAAAACATTTTCCTTTTATATTTCGGAAGGGAAAAAAGTAAACTCTTTACTATATAAACAGGTTTTTAAGAAATATTTCCCACAAAAGCAGCAAAATGAATTAACTGCAAGGACTTTTTCAAGAAACAAAGCTAAATTAATCAGTACTATAACATATTACAGACTCTTAATAATCATTTGAAATATTCCAGTCTACAAATTAAAATTAAGATTGCTTTAAAAATTTAGATAAAACCACAGTAATCAAAGGATACCTCTTTAGAGAACCATGGGAACTGAGCAGAGATTGTAACTTTCCATCACTATTCTGCTAGTACAAAAAAGTTAAGGTGAACTTGCACATCATTCAGAGGAGAATATGTGCCTTGTTCTAAACAAATGAAAGGTACTTAAAACTAGAAAAAAGTGGAACATAACCTGTAATAGTGTCATTCTGAAATAAATATGAATAATGAATACAAAACAAATCTTAACACTAGTTTCCAAACCTAATAAATAGTGAGCATTAAGAGGCTATTCTTGTTCTCTTTGAGCTTACCATGATATAATTTGACATAGGTAATGCTGCACTTGATCATTTCAATAAACAATAACACACACACACACACACACACACACACACACACACACGTATATATGTAGGTATTTATTTATTTTTATTTTATTTTATTAGATTTATATACCGCCCTTTCCCGAAGGACTCAGGGCGGTTTACAGGGTATTTTAAAATCAAACCAATACAAAATACAAAAGTTAAAAAACAATTAAAAAGATTAAATTATCCCTAAAAATAAAAACCCCAGTTAAAAATTCTCAGCCTGGGCCAGAGAGCACAAAGAGCCAGGTCTTCAGGTAGCTAGGTAGGTGGATGTATATATGCCCAAATGAAGCCAAATTAAATCCCACCCAAGATAGAACCCAGCTACAATATACAGATAATTCTCGACTTACAACAGGTTGCTTAGCAACTATTCAAATGTATGACAGGACCCCGAAAAAGCTACTGCCACCTGGTTTCAAAATTCTGACCTCTACCATACATACACCCCTGGTCACTGACCACATCTTGGGCACTCAGCACTTACAGCTGTTTGCAGCTTCATGCAGTTATGCAGCTGCAATTTATCATGTCTTTGTTGGACAACGGCATTTACTTCCAATTTCTTCCAAAAATAATACCCCCTAGTGAACAATGGTTTTGCTTCTGTTTAACGACATTGGTGTTTGCTTGTGTGCCACTGCATTTGCTTAATGACTGCTGCAAAAAGATTGTCAAATCAGGTGCAGTCAAATGGTGAGCCGCTTTATATCTTTTATGACTTATGGCTGAAATTGTGGACTTAATTACGTTCGTAAGTTGAGACTACCTATACAGTCTTTGATAGGTATTTCTCAAAAAGATATATAAAAAACTGTAATATTGCAAGTTGATTACTGTAGTCATAAATTTTGTTCAATGCCTATTGTTAAAAAAGTAGCCAATTCTTATATTGTTTAGGATTTAAAGAATTCAAATAGAAACAGCAAGGTTTCAGGTGCATCTTATCCACTCATTGGGTGACACACTGCTGCAACTGTAACAAGTAGATAATATTACAGCTAGATGTAAGATCTAGTCTAGTCCAGTAAAGTCTCAGTGGGAAACGGGAGTATTTTAAACTCTTAGTGACTAAATAATAAAATCTAACAAAGATCACACTTTCCTCCAACAATGTATTTGAAGTGTCACTAATATAATGACTGTGGATTGCCTTAGTGAAGTTTCTTTAGTAAAAAAAGTCATAATTAACCTTAAGTTCTAAAGAATTGTTACTAGCATATTCCTAAATCAATAACATTGTAACACATATTATAGAAATAAACTGATTTTAAGCCATTATTAGTTTTCATTCCCAAGGCAATGATATATGACTTTATCCGGGATGCAAATTTAATCTAGGATAATCCAAAGATAAACCACATGGACTATAGTTTATTTTTCTATCATCTATTAAAATATGAAAAATATGAATTCCAATCCTAGACAACATACACTATACATACAATTTAATCATCTGTCAAATTAGATCCTGAGTATTTTTCAGAAAATATTTTTTTTTATTTTCATCCAGTTTTGTAATCTAGAGCTACAGTAATTCTCAAGATGGAGCTTTAATATTTCTTAGTTTTACTTATTCCTCTTGCTATTTTGCATAAATTTTCTCTCACACGTTAACATGCATTGTGTTCTTCCTAAATAGTGAGGAAAGAGCATCTACTTGAAATCAGATAAAAATATAATAAACCAATATTACCTTGCCTGTGCTCTGTAAGATGGTAGTTCTTGTCCTCCACACTCTTTCCCTGCTGACAATATCTCTAGTAACATCAACTTCTGCATCAACAAAACTTCTCTGTTTAAGAGCAGTTATGTCATCATCTAAATCAGTCTTAATTGTGGCCCTTTTCTTGGCCATAATTTTGGCTTTGATAGCTGCAATTTTTTCCACAGACATGGCTTCAGATAAGGATCTACAACAAAAAAAATGGATAGAAATTGGAGCAGGTAGAAATTGGCATTGACAGTTCAATCATGCTACTAAATGAATACGATTAATTACCAAATTTTATAATAGAATTTAAATTCTATCACTAGGCAATTCCAAAGATAAAGCTGCTTGTAAGCCGCCCTGAGTCTTCGGAGAAAGGCGGGATATAAATGGAATTAAAATAAAATAATAAATAAATAAATAAAATAAAAAAGCTTGTCTTTCTTCCTGAGATCGTCCTTTAAATACTTTAATTCATGAGTATTGTGAAGAAAACATAACTAAGAAAATGAAATAGACATTAAATAAGAATGAAATAGAAGGGTATTTTATGATTGTTATCTTAATTCCATCATTAGTCTAAAGATGTAAATATTCAGCACCCTACAGTATTCCTGTTGTTGCTCGGTGAGAACACAAGTGGTAAAACAGCAATTTTCTGATTGTTTTCAAGGGATGCAAAAAGCCTGGTTTAGCTAATCTTTTTATAAGAGTGGGAAAATAATCTAATATTGGGTGAAACAAGTGACAAGCTCAACAAACATATAATAGTTTTTTCCTAGTTACACATTAGTTTTGAATATAGTCAGTATCTTACTTCATCAGGTTTCTTAAGGACTGTAATTATTTGGGGACTGACAAACCAGGATTTAAAATAATTGCTTAAAACAGTGGCAAGCTGAAATTTGTAAAGTATATGATTCATTCTTACTATTTTATTCAACTAGATTCACACCGAACTGCCAATATCAAAAATGTCAGGGTAGGTACTCTTTTAAGTGAAAAATACCTTTTTAACGGGACATCTGTTAGTGGTAGTTCTAACTGTATATTCTAAAATGATATAAAATATCTGCAAGTTATTTTCTACTGTTACCATGTTTTTAATCCCAAGGACAAATTTCAGAAAAATTTAGTAGCCATGCTATTGTTAAGGTAACTCTTAAATTAACAATAGCACAAAGCAAAACTTGCCTGATCTGCTCAGTCTGCACAATGCCTTCCTTGTGTCCTTCCAGCCGAGCTGCCAACCGTTCTTTGTCAAGCCGCACACACTCTTCATCCTTATAAGGAGAATATTGCTTATAACATCATCTTTATTTCTTACTAGAATAAACAACTAAGAGTTCACAAACATGTGAAACTTGAACATTTAAATGAAAGACAGTATGGTCTTCTTAATTATTTTTAATAGCCAGTATTATCCATATTTATATGAACTATCTACAAATAAAAATCAGGTTAAATTTCAATTGTTCAATCTACCCAGAAAGAGTTCAGAAAGTCTTAGAAAATATTGATATCAATCACATTGTGCAATTGAACTGAGTAGGAATTACAGTACTGGCAGTACTGGTTCCTTTTCTTTAATCATTTTCATTGATCAACAGAGCTAGTCTACCCACACTGTTAATCTGAAGGAAAAAAAGTAAACGGTAACACAGAAAAATTCAATGAAACAAATTTTGGTACTTTAATCAAACACTGTATCTCAAGCATTGCTATTTACAGTTTTTAAGTTGTAGTTCAAAAGGGATGACTTGCCTTCATATTTACATACAATTATTATACCCTATGTAAGATAATATTGGAAGAAACAAATCTGAATAGTTTTAAAACCATCGAACAAGCTTCTTATTCCATAAATACCTTGCATGAAACCACTTTACCTCTATTCTTGGTTTCTTAGCTTCTGCTAATATTTCATCAGCTGCTCTTTTGACTGCAAGAAAAAGATAAATTAATAAGGATTAAGGAGCAGCTTTTTAAAAAATCCACTAATAAAATATTTAATTATTAAACTAAACTGTACCTTGAGTAGATCGCTGGAGACCTATTTCCAATGGTGCACTTCTATCTATACTTGACGATGTTGCTAAAAATTTATAAGTACAGAAAAAAATATGAATGTTTTTAGAATGTCCAAAATTAAAGCAGACAGGTGAATAGAAAAATTGAAGCAGTAACCAGGCTATATTAAAATATTAGAACATGAATTCCCTATATGATAAGCAGGGTTGCCTATGTGCCTATGGAGGCATCCCTTACTATCCACCAAGCTCCAAGTTAATTGAAGGCAAAATGTTCAATTCATGCTTGATGTTTCCAACACTTCATGTTTTATGTTTCCAACAGCAGAAAATCCCCATTAGGCTTTTCCAAGTACTGAACAAGACTGGATGTACAGTGAGATCTTCCATGACAGAGAATTGGCTTTAAGCATTTTTCTATTATCAGCAGAACTGTCTTGGTACCCGCCTACCAAGCTTCATTTCTACCTCAGTTTTTTTTTACAAGAATTACTTAAATTAAAAACAATAAGGAATCTAACACACTACATAGAAAGTGTCCACATTAAGTATAATTGTTAGTTACAAAAAGAAACACTTCTGAGTTCCACATAGTTCTTACTGATATTCTTTAAAACTAAAATAACAGGAAATGGCAGTCCAATGTTCTGTCTGATAATCTCCCCACTAAAATGAAAGGGGGCATCCTTGGAGGTCAAGGGGAGATAACGGGAAAGAGTCAATATGGTGTAATGGTTAAGGTAACAGTGTGACAAAGGTTCTAATCTACTCTCAGCAACAGAAAGTTCCTGGGTGCCTTTAAATCACTCATTTTTGCATAGTTCAATCTACCTAGAGAACTGTTCTTGTGATGAAAATAAGTTGCCACCCTAAATTTTTTCTAGAAAACTTGGGATATAAATCAATCTCATTCATTTATCTCCTAGTAAACGTGTCATTTTTGACTTCACAGCCTTTTAGGATTAGAGTGCACCCAATAGGCTCTAAAACTGCCAATATAATGAAAGCCTCACATTGGAAGCTCCTGAGTAAAAACTAATTCTAATATTTGCTTGACCAATACATATCTGTAGCAAGAAAGTAAACATTTTTTCTCATCAAGAATTCCACTAATATCTGCTGCTGACTGAAGATGGATAAGAGGGAAATATTTTTTTTATTATTTTCCTTTTCTTTTTTTCTGGGCCTTTGCATTCAATTATTGGCTTTTTCACATTGATTTTTTCCCAATAGTTTCTTCTTTGGGTTTTAAATCAGGGCCTTAGAAACACTCAGTGATAGAGAAAAGAACTATTAGAACTTGTTTTCCTTTTTTAACCCGTTGGTTTTATACTTGACACCAGATTCAATTAGTCTTATCTAATCAAGTTAATACTTGATTTGGTATTTTAATTTATGACAAAGGGACTAAAATTATTCTGCCTTTAATATAAGAGAAAATATTTCATTACTCATGAATTCATAGTCATGGCTTGGGTCCGGGATATTTGAAGGAACACCTGCTGCCTGCATCAAGTTCCCTTCGTCCAGTGCACTCGCAGAGGGTCTTCTCAGGGTGCCGCCGGTAAAAGATTGCCGGCGGATAACACCCAGGGGGAGGGCGTTTTCTGTGGGTGCGCCTGCCCTCTGGAACCAGCTGCCCGTGGAGCTCAGGACTGCCCCTGACCTACGTTCATTCCGCCGAGACCTGAAGACTTGGCTCTTTGAGCTCTCTGGCCCAGGCTAAGAATTTTAACTGGGGTTTTATTTTCAGGGATAATTTAATCTTTTTTTGTCTTTTAACTTTGTATTTTGTATTGGTGTGATTTTAAAATGCCCTGTAAACCGCCCAGAGTCCTTCGGGAAAGGGCGGTATATAAATCTAATAAAATAAATAAAATAAAATAAATATATTTATGTTTTTGACTCACATGTTTCTCCATTAAGATATGCAAGGAGATCTTTTCTGTCAGGTCTTCTTACTACAGGAATGTTTTCAGTCTGAAAGGAATAAATAATTGGCTTAATTTTGTAATCTAAAAGTCTCAAAATTGGTATTTTGCTATGAGCCCACTTAATATACGTAAATCTTAGCTAGACTTTCAAACCTACTAATATACAATATACAAAATACAACGCTCAAATATTTAAAGACATATTAGTAAATATACTATCATCTATATGATCATATTTTGTCAACAGAACAAGCTGAGGGTAGTTACATTCATCAAACAATTTTGCTGACACTGGCCCTAAGAGTATTTCTGTATTATTTAGGTATAACATTACAATATTTCATTTTAAAATATATTTCAAGAATGCTAGACAAAAGTAATTCACAAATTTCTTCTGTTATTTTAGCAAAGGTATCTTTTTTTCTAATTTAAATTTTGTAGATGGCTTGAACTAGGTCACCATATGGTAGAGCTACTAGGCAACTGAGACAGAAAAATACAGTAGTTTCAACAAAAACAATGAGAACCTTGCAGATCCCTGTGCTGAAGGTAGTTGCAGAACAGTCTCTTTCCAGTGTAATTGGCATGTTCAACTTGTCCATGCCGGGAGAAACTTCTGGTGAACGCCCATTACTGAGAATGATAGTGAATGAAGGCTTGTGGGTGCTGCTTTGCAGCAGCAGCAGCTATTTTATGGAAGAGTGTCCTAATAGAAGTCAGATTGGTCCCCACTGTCTTGGTCATCCTAAAAACCAAGTTATTTCAGAGGGCTTATGGTAAATGACAAGACGGTTAGTTTGATCATTTTTATGATTGTGGTTTATGGTCCTAAAATAAAATACAATTTAGTTCTTACCATGAACATTTTATTTTGATTCTTGTGTCGCTTGTAATTATTATAAAGGATTTAGTTAAATATTGGGGTTTTTTTTTAGTGTTCAGTACCATTATTTTAAGAAAGTTTAAATACCAAATATTCACTTAAACTAGGGAGGGGGTGTTCTTTGTATGGAGGCCGTCATTTTTGTTTTACATTTATTTGATTTTTTTATTTTATTTTAATTCCATTTATATCCCGCCCTTCTCCAAAGACTCAGGGCAGCTTACAAGCTTAGCAGTAGCCTTCATTCTATGTATATGCCTGCTTATTAGGGCTTTCACACAAACCCCAAGCGGCATTATTACAAAGTCAGCTTAATTGCCCCCAACAATCTGGGTCCTCATTTTACCTACCTCGGAAGGATGGAAGGCTGAGTCAACCTTGAGCCTGGTGGGATGCGAACCTGCACTAATTGCAGGCAGCTGGTGTTACTTAAGGAGGCATTAGCCCACTGCTCCACCAAGGCTCTTGAGTAACAGTAACAGTAACAGTAACAGTAACAGTTGTCACTTTTTAATCTGTTGTATTACTGCCCTCCCCCCTTTTATTAAATTTATATTTCAATGTTTGTTACAAAATATAATAAAGGTATTTGTAAAAAATATTTTTTGACTAATGAAGCTTGAGAAAGTATTATTTAACACAATGTTGTGGCTTGAATAACTATCAATGAGTTACAGGTAGTACTTGACTTACAACCAGAAGCTTAGCAACCATTCAAAATTACAACAGATCATCCAAAAGCTACTTATGACTTGGTTTTGAAGTTACAGCTGCTGCAGCATCTCCATAGTCATTTATCTGACCATAACATAAGAGATGCTTCAACAATCCCCCTATGTAACATCACATCCCGTCAGCTCCCTACAGGCCTTGAAAATAAGGCTAAAAATAGTTAGTTTAAGTTTGCGTTTATTAAATTTATATACTGCCCTTTTCCCGTAGGACTCAGGGTGGTTTACAAACTATTTAAAAACATCAATACGATACAAGAGTTAAAAACAGTTAAAATAATTAAATTTGATCCCTGAGGGGGGGGAAAAAAACCTCTCAGCCTAGGCCGGAAAGCTCAAAGAGCCAGGTCTTCAGGTCCCGGTGGAATGACCGAAGGTCGGGGGCAGTCCTAAGCTCCACGGGCAGCTGGTTCCACAGGGCAGGCCCTCCCCCTGGGTGTTATCCGCCGGCAGTCTTTTACAGGCGGCACCCTGAGAAGGCCCTCCAAGTGGGAGTGCACAGGACGAAGGGAACTTGATGCCGGCAGTAGCTGTTCCCTCAAATATCCCGGACCCAAGCCATTTAGAAAAGGAAATGGTTTAAGAAATTCTCAATTTTACCCTAATTTTACCCATAATATCACTTTAAGGTAGTTATTTACAAGAGAATATTTACTCTGTATTATAGAGTTTCTTTTCTTTTTAATGTATTATTACTTGAATAGGTAATATATTATTTTAAATTAAATAAAATTTAATTAAATAAAATTTATATGTTGCCCATTTCACTATCGAGAACAACTCTGGGAAGCAATGTAGCAACAGAGACATGAATGTGATATCATTATGTGATTTGTTTTTTAGTATATGCTATATTAATTTGCTTTATTTTTATTGTTCTTTTCAACTTTATGTTTGGTTTTTACAAGACATAGACAAATATTTTCATGATTTCAAATCTGGACACTGGATGGGACTAAAGATTATACACAGAGACCATACGATGGTGCAAAACATTAAAAAAATAAAAATACTGAAGATTTCTGTGAAGAATGGAATCAGATAGTAGTAGTATCAATGACGTCTGCTACTATATTAAACTATGTCCCAAAGATGTTACTGAAGAATTATCAGATGTACAACAAATGGTATCCGACAAGATAGAAATGATATTTTAAAGTAGATTTACAACTGATAAGTCAAGAGAATGGTTTTAAAAAGCACATTTCACTATATCTAAAAAAAGAAACTGGCTGAGTTTTAATTTAATTTAAAAGGAAAATACAAATGACAAAACAAGAGAATAACCTGAATACTTTTTCCTACTGGATTTACAAAAGAAGCTTGTTAAGACCCTAAAGACCTCTGCAATATGACAAAAAAAGAAATGAAATCAAATTCTACAATATGTGATTCAATTAAAGATTAAGATTGTTAGAAATAAAAGGAAGGAATACAAAGTTGGTCTATCTTCAAACTAAAATTAATATATTGGTACAGGCAACATAAAATGCAAGATTAAAACTAATTTTAATGACATGCTAAAATACATATCAACCTTTAAATTCAGCCATAAGCAAGTAGTTCTTTTCTTCTGCTAAGGCTGCAAGTTTAGTTAGAGTATTCAATTCCAGTGAGTTTAATGTCATTTTCTTTCATGTAAACAGGCCTAAGACATAAATAAATTATAAGCACCTTAGCATAGTTTTTGTAATTAGAGTTAATATGCTCAAGACCAAACTGCAACTGAAGTAAAAAAGGATGCAAGTATCAAAACTGTGAATTGTTTTGCATATTTTTAATGCTGTTGCAACAATCTCTTTTATTTCTTTTATATATAAGTGTGTGTGTTTTGGTTGAGCTTTAATGGTAGTTAATATAATTCTGACAAGTCATCTTTAGGCAGGAGCATTTATTGAGCAGTATATTTTCAAAAGGGACACGGTGGCTCAGTGGGTTAGGACGCTGAGCTTGTCAATCAGAAGGTTGGCAGTTTGGCAGGTCGAATCCCGAGTGCCACGTAACAGAGTGAGCGCCTGTTACTCATCCCAGCTTCTGCCAACCTAGCAGTTCGAAAGCACGTAAAAATGCAAGTAGAAAAATAGGGACCACTGCGGTGGGAAGGTAACAGTGTTCTGTGCGCCTTTGGCGTCTAGTCATGCTGGACACATGACCACAGAGACGTCCTCGGACAAGCGCTGGCTCTTCGGCTTTGAAACGAAGATGAGCACCGGCCCCTAGAGTTGGAAACAACTAGCACGCATGTGCGTGGGAACCTTTACCTTTACCTTACCTTTATATTTTCAAAGCTGGCCCAAATCTTTTATATGCAATTAGCATAAATTTGAAGATTATCTATAATATCAATAAAATGTACCAAAATGTGCAATATAGTTTCAATTACATTTTTGTATGCTTTTAAATGACTGCATGTGACAGGCAGCTGCCTCTCTGGTCAGAGAATTAAGTTACAGTTATTATGCTCCTGTCTTTCAAATCTTTTCCAGAAGATTAAAAAAAGTCAAGTGAAACAATTCCTAAAAATATAATCATAAAATAGTTTGATATTGGTTCAATAAAAAGAATGTATTATAAGGTCATGATTTGTGACAGTTCAAGTCTTAGCACAGAAATTCATATTCAAATATTAAAACGAATAATTGGAGAAGTGGAAAACACCATTAAAAAAAGTCAAGCTTTTCCTCTAAGAAGTTTACTTACTGCCGCACGACGGACATAAACAGGATGTGAAAGATGTACATTATTCAACAGGAACAAAATTGAATCCAATGTGTAGTACTCTCTGGGCTGGCCTTCTTTTCCTGTCCTGTATAGGATAAAATGAAAACAGGCTTACAAAACTGCTATAAAAGGAACATACACCAGCTATGTTTCTGACCATAAAAAGCAAAAAATATGAACTAATAAATGACTATCACTACCAGTACATATTTTGCTTCCTCAGTAGAAAAGCCAAGGAGAATAATCCTTATGATCTCATTCAAAAGATAAACGTATTTTCTTGCAATTTCTTTTTTTTTAAACAAAAACAAGACTTGTATTCAATGAGAGTGCCCTTCAGAAATTCTCTTCTTTATTGGATAAAATAGCTAATGACAGTTCAAATATCTGGGGGCTTGCAACCTTTCAATTTGGGAGCCAAGGTTGGCAATCTTGAAGAAAGGTGATCTAGTGTCCATTTTAAATATCAATAAAATCTAAATAAAATCTAAAGTGTTATTGTCTCCTGCCTTGCGCTTTGAGGCAACTCAAGTTTACGATTTTTATTGTAAGCTGCATGCCTATATTGTTACTATATTACATACAGAATAATTACATTATCCTATTTCTAGTAATTGCTGCATTAAAATATTATTCACAACTGGACTGGAAAAATGTCCCCCAAAAGTAGCTACACAAAATTGCATATCACTTTTACAGCCTCATCTAAGTAATCAAACAAAATTAATTACTACAATGAGAACAGATATCTATAAATATTGACTAGATCTGTGCCTTGATGACACAATTCTCCACAAAGTTGTTTGGGAACTCAAAAACCTATTGTTCAAATGAATGTGATTAGCTATCAACGTATTAGATATGGATTTGTTGTTGTTAGCTGCAAAGTCATGTCCGACCCATCGCGACCTCATGGACAAGATATGGTTTAGGAATAAAAATCAATTGTTTTTTTCTGGAAATAATGATTCAGGGTAGTCCTCTATAGAATTACATACAAGTAACATCTATCAGAATGCATACTTATCTTGCCACAGATGTGGATATTTGAATGAGTATTATAGCAGATCAGAAAGAGCAAAGCAGAAGAGAAAGTATTGTTGTAGATTATAAGAAGGTTTATTTATATATTCATTTATAAGACTGGATTAAAAATTTTAAAAAGCCAATTCAGTATGCATACATAAATTCCAAGGATTTATTTGTGTATCTCTCATAATATATAAAGGGACGCGGTGGCTCAGTGGGTTAGGACGCTGAGCTTGTCGATCAGAAGGTCAGCAGTTTGGCGGGTTGCGTGCCGCGTAACAGAGTGAGCGCCTGTTACTTGTTCCAGCTTCTGCCAACCTAGCAGTTCGAAAGCATGTAAAAATGCAAGTAGAAAAATAGGGACCACTACGGTGGGAAGTTAACAGTGTTTTGTGCGCCTTTGGCGTCTAGTCATGCCGGCCACATGACCACGGAGACGTCCTCGGACAAGCACTGGCTCTTCGGCTTTGAAACGGAGATGAGCAACGGCCCCTAGAGTTGGAAACGACTAGCATGCATGTGCGGGGGAACCTTTACCTTTACCATAATATATGGCAGCATAAATACATTATTTTAAAATATTATTTTAGCTCATATTAATAAAGATCAATACACTAATATATTAAACAGGTTTATTTTCCCCCAAAAAAGCATTTTCAGCACTGTATAGTGTACAATGATAAAATAGACTAAAATGGACACTTTTTGCTGTTTATTTTTTCTACATTACTAGCTCTTCTACTTTCTTTCCATAGAGAGAAATGATTAAAGGAGTCTAGAGGTATAAATACACTTCAGATAGGGATAAATATGTGCAGGAAACATTTCAAGGAAAATTTACAGGTTATGGAAGTATTAAACACCTCCTCACTTCTGCAATTTTCTGCCAGCTTTTTTAAAATAAATTTATCTACTAGAAAAAGTTGACCTGCGTAATAACCTACACACTAAGTTTATCTATTCTTCTAAAAGTTCAAAATACTAAAAATATCAACTTTAAATTCATCAAATTGTTGTGGTAGTGGATGTTATGTGGTTGCACTAAGGTTAAATAATTTACTTTTTTTGTTCTTTATAGCCTAATCAGTTTTACAAATTCAAAGTAAACAAATTTGTCATGATTCAACAAAACTATATTAATAACAAAAACAACACTATGTGGATAATTAATATTTTCTATGACTTTTTCCAATATTTCATGTTGTTCGATTTTTCAGATTAACTTTTCAAATATCAACACAAAGTTGTTTGCACTCTGAGCATGCAGTGAAACTTTTAAAGCAAATTAGTTCTCTGTATGCATCTGCAGAATATAGAATTTAAAGAAATCTTTTAAAAATCTTTACGCACTGCACTAGGTTTTCCTTAAAGAATATTATTTCAAATTTAATTAATAAATTTACTTTTATTACATTAACTTAAATTAGTTTATATTTGCTAAAACACTAAAAAAACTGTATGAAAGCAAATCAGTGCAACATTTATATTCCTAAACTGGATCAATAAAAGGGCTGCACACATTAAAATGTGTGAAAGAAGTACATGGTGGGAAGAGGATGCAGGACCATCTTTAAGACAGTCACATATTTTTTTACACTAAAGTTAGGCTGAAAAGAGTCTCAATCACTTTTGAAACACGCACAATCTTAATGCCTTATTTTAGATATATAAAGTACCGTATATACTTGACTATAAGCCGAATTTTTCAGCCCACTTTTTGGGCTGAAAAATTCCACTTCGGCTTATACTCCAGTCAACAAAAAAACTTACCGAGGACTTGTGCGCGGCCGAGGCTTTGGTGCTTCCGGGATCGCGCGCACCTCTCCCAAGCCGCCGCCGTCCGGAGACCTGCCGACGTTTGGGGAGGTTTGGGGAGGTGCGCGCGCACCTCCCCAAACCTCCCCAAACTTCGGCAGGTCTCCGGACGGCGGCGGCTTGGGAGAGGTGCGCGTGATCCTGGAAGCACCGAAGCCTCGGCCGCGCGCAAGTCCTCGGTAAGCTCCGGGCGGTCACTTGCTTCGCGTCTCCCGAGGGAAGGGGGGGGCGACTGGAGCGGGCGTTTCCTCGCCTGCTGGGCGCCGCGATTTGCCCGGGGAACGCGCGGGCCCCGAATGGCAGCGTGGAGCGAGGAAGCGGACAGCCAGGGCTTCCCCGAGAGCCGCGGCCACACAGGGTATTCCTGTGTATTCAGGCTTGCAAAATGGCGGATCGAGCCTCTGCTGGCGGCAGAGGCTTGCAGAGCGCGGATCCAGCCTCCGCCGGCGGCGGAGGCTTGCAGAACGGCGGATCGGCTTATACTCGAGTCAATAACTTTTTCCAGTTTTGGGGGGTGAAATTGGGGGTCTCGGCTTATACTCGAGTCGGCTTATACTCAAGTATATACGGTAATTATACTAATGTAGGTTCAACTTGTTACTGTACCTGCTTTTCAAGTCTTTGCATGAATATCCTAACTTGCATCTATATACACGTGTGAAAAGAACACTACTGTATAAGATTTTTTTGTAGAGCAATGCAAATATATTATACATTATACTAGGATAAAACAATCAAGTTTAGGTCAAATGGTATAGGCCTTATCACAAATCTTTAGAAGACAAAAAATGATTATAGAACTATAAATAAGTATTATTGTACAATCTTGGTACAGTACTTGGTAAGACTACACTTAGAATATTATATCCAGTTTTTGTGACCACGATGTAAACAAGATGCCGAGACTCTAGAACAGGGGTGTCAAACTGCCGGCCCATGGGCCAGACGCATCATCGGGAAACCACGTCCACCCCATTGCTGGCAATGGCGAAAAAGCTCCGATACGTTGCGTGACATCACATGACCTTGCGAGTTTGACATGTCTGCTCTAGAAAGAGTGTAAAGAAGAGCAACAAAGATGATTAGAGGACTGGAGGCTAAAATATGTAAAGAATGGTAGCAGGAATTGGGTATGTTTAGTTTAATGAAGAGAAGGACTAGGGGTAACATGATAGCAGTGTTCCAACGTCTAAGGGGCTGCCACAAAGAAAAGGGATCAACCTGTGCTCCAAAGCATCTGAAGGCAATGACTGGAAACTAATCAAGGAGAGAGCTAACCTAGAACTAAAGAGAAATTTCATGACAGAACAATTAATCAGTGGAACAATTTGCTTCTAGAAATTGTGTTTGTTCCAACACAGGAGTTTTTTAAGAAGGGACTGGACAAGAAATATTTGTCTAAAATAGTATAGTAGGACTTATGTAACCTAGAATGTAACTTTTCAGCAGACGTTGCTGAATCCAATGTACATTCTGATGCTTCTAGACAATCTTGCTAATAGTTCTGAGGACAAATAAGCATTTTATAGATTATAAATTTATAGTTAATGGTTTTTCCCCCTCCTGTAAATAGTTGAACAGTCATTAATGCATTCTAGTCATAAAGGAAAACCTGAGTTTGCTTCTGTGCAAGAGAACAGTTTAGATTAGAGCTGCTGTAGATTCCATGTAGAAATGGATTTGCTAGAAAAAATTTGGCTGAAAGACTTGATTTTAAAAATTGTCCAATGGAATATTGTCTTATTTCCATGTTATGTAATATATGTCACATTTTGGAAAATATACAGTAGATGAATAAAGAATACATGGCAATAAGGAACAAAGATGCTTTTGTTCTGTTCCCTTTTACCCTAAATTGCCCCAGAGACCAAGTGTTCCATGTTCATTATGAAATTCAGACTGGACACACAATCTAATGCTCCATATTTCCCTTGAATTTAACTATTTAATCCACCAGTGGGAGGGGGTAAAAGATATCATTTTTTAAAAAATGATTTTAACTTAAATGAAGTTTTAAAATGTTCTTTAAATTTAATAAGAATTTCATATTTTCTTAAAGTTTCAGAAATGAACGTAGAAAGCTATCTGTTCATTTTTTAAAAATATTGTGTACTGAATAAAGACTCACAATAAATAAGAATCTTAGTACAATTTAAAAGCCTATTTGGTAGTACCATACTTTTCAAATATCTATTATTTATTTATTTATTTATTTAATTTATATACCGCCCTTCTCCCGAAGGACTCAGGGCGGTGTACAGGGCAATAAAAATAAGAATACAGGATACAAGATTTAAAGTTAAATGATTGTGAACAATGTAGTAAGTTAGTTAAAAACAATGTTAAAACCCCAAACCCATCAGACCAGGCCGGCTTGTTTGAATAGATAAGTTTTTAGATCACGCCGGAAGGAGCGAAGGTCGGGGGCCATCCGTAGTTCAGCCGGTAAGCGGTTCCAAAGGACTGGTGCGCCCACCGAGAACGCTCTCCCCCTGGGGGTCACCAGTCGACATTCTCTGACCGGTGGTACCCTGAGGAGGCCCTCTCTGTGGGAGCGTACAGGACGGAGGGAAGTTGACACCGGCAGTAGGTGCTCCCGTAGGTAATCCAGACCCATGCCATGTAGGGCTTTATATGTCATCACCAGCACCTTGAATCTCACCCGGAAGGTAACTGGAAGCCAATGCAGCTCACGGAGCAAAGGTGTAACATGGGAGTATCGGGAGACCCTCAAAAGAACTCGCGCGGCTGCATTCTGTACCAGCTGAAGCTTCTGAGTGGTCCTCAAGGGCAGCCCCATGTAGAGAGCATTGCAGTAGTCTAAACGAGAGGTCACAAGTGCATGAGTGACTGTACGCAAGGCATCCAGGTCCAGATAGGGTCGCAACTGGCGCACCAGACGAACCTGGGCGAAGGCCCCTCTAGTCACAGCTCCTATATGATCTTCTAAGGAAAGCTGTGAATCTAAGAGGACACCCAAATTGCGAGCCTTATCTACGGGGGGTAGTAACTCACCCCCAATAGTAAGAGATGGAATAATCTGAATTTCCTGAGATGCCGGTATGTACAGCCACTCAGTCTTGTCAGGGTTGAGTTGAAGCCTGTTCCTCCCCATCCAGACCCGGACCGCTTCCAGGCAACAGGACATCACGTCGAGGGCATCACTGGGGTGGTTTGGGGTCGAGATGAAAAGCTGGGTATCATCAGCATACTGATGATACCCCACTCCAAAACCACGGATGATCTCACCTAGCGGCTTCATATAGATATTAAACAGGAGAGGTGAGAGGACCGACCCCTGAGGAACTCCATAAACGAGAGGTCTCAGGGTCGATCTCTGCCCACCCGCCAACACCGACTGTGAACGTTCCAGAAGGTAGGAGAACCACTGAAAAACAGTGCCTCCCACTCCCAACCTCCTGAGACGCCGCAGTAAGATACCATGGTCGATGGTATCAAAAGCCGCTGAGAGGTCTAATAGGACTAGGACAGAGGAACAACCCCTGTCCCGAGATCGCCAGAGATCATTCATCAGAGCGACCAATGCCATCTCCGTGCTGTGTCCGGGACTGAAACCAGATTGGTACGAGTCTAGATAATCAGCATCTTCCAGGAACAGAGGAAGTTGATGCGCCACTACGCTCTCAACAACCTTCGCAAGAAAGCGAAGGTTGGAGACCGGGCGAAAGTTGTTTAAAACAGCTGGGTCCAGGACAGGCTTTTTAAGGAGGGGTCTCACCACCGCTTCTTTCAAGGCGGCGGGAAAACTACCCTCTTTCAATGAAGCAGTTATCACTGCATGGATCCAGCCTCGTGTCCCATCCCGAGCCGCAAAAACCAGCCAGGAGGGGCACGGGTCGAATAAGGACGTAGTGGAGCTCAGTTTCCCCATGATCCTGTCTACCTCGTCCAGAGTCACAGGATCGAACTCTTCCCAGATAAAATCAACAAGACTGTCCATGTTCTCATCGTCAGATTCTGCCCAGTCGGAATCCAAACCGGTCCGGATCCGAGCGATTTTGTCCAGCAGATGTTGGCTAAACTCCTCGGCACGACCCTGTAAGGGATCCTCCCTCACCTCTTGATTAAGGAGGGAGCGGGTCACCTTAAACAGGGCGGTCGGGCGATTATCTGCGGACGCGATAATGGTAGCAAAGTAATTAGACCTTGCCCTCCACAATGCCGCGAGATAAGACCTCGTAAAGGACCTTAGTCACGATCGGTCGGATTCAGATCGTCTGGATCTCCAACAGCTCTCTAGGCCCCGTCTCCAACGTTTCATCTCCCAGAGTTCCGTAGAAAACCATGGAGCCCACTGGGATCTGCACCAGGTCAGGGGCCGCATGGGTATAACTCGGTCGAGTGCCTCCGTGGCTGCCTTTTCCCAGGCTTCCACCAGGGCATCGGCCGAGCTATGAGCAAAGGAGGCAGGTGGGGACCCAAGCGCTGTTTGGAACCGCTCAGGGTCCATTAGGTCCATTAATTGAGCTAAACCATCACCCAAGCATAGGCAAAATCAGTTTGTAAGCTTACTAACATTTAAAAATACAAATTCACCTGGCACACACAAGGCAAAATGCTACTTTTTTTTCGATCCTATCTATCCCCCCCCAAAATAATCCCCTTGAAATGGTATGATTTTTGAAGCTGATGGAAGACAGGTTAGACCAGTGATGGGGAACCTTTTAGAGTGCCCCAAAAAATGGCCCTGCCCCCAGCCCACCCCCATTCTGCCCTAGCCCACCCTTCCCCATGCCGCACACCACCCCCACCCTGATCCCACCCACCCGCAGGGCCACTCACCACCTCCACAGCCCGCCGATCGCCCCGGTGGCCCAGCAGCATCATGGCAGCCATGCCCTCAACCCGCACCCCGCAGTACAGGGCACAAGGACGGAGTCTTGTCCCCAGTGCCCAGCTGCCATGTCTTTGGCTGTGCTGCTCCACGTGGGCCACGCTTGCAGCAACTCTCCTCTGGGGGGGCCAGTGGTGGAGGGGGCCGTGGGGGGAAGTGAGGGTGTGGCGACGGCACGTGTGCCCACAGAGAGGGCTCTGAGTGCCGCCTCTGGCACCCGTTCCCTAGGTTCACCACCACTGTCCTACTGTATCCAACACTCAATCACTTCAACATTAACTTCAACAAAATGCTTGTGATTTTGTTTTTGTATGATTTTCTAGTTTTACATTTGATTATTTGTTTTAAAAATGCAGACAGAATTTTTAAAATATTAAATTTGCAAATATAAGTACAGGTTCAAAATCTGAATGTATATTTGGTTGTATCAAATTTTTATTGACTAAACTTAATTTCTTTTAAATTTACCATGACTTAAATTCTATTCATTTGAAATGATTCAAATTCAGCTAAATAATTATTTAAACACAAAGATTTTTTTTCCTTAAAGCATTAAAATAGCTGCATATTTACAAAGGTCTACAGCTTCAAAGACTGGTTGTCTGACTATGCATGTACATGTGAAGTTATTTCACTGGTAGTTTCAGCAGAAATGCTTGTACATGCATACACACAGACAACTGGAACAATGTTTGAAGCTGCCACATAAGTAAAATCCATGATCCCCAGAAGCTATTGCTTATTCTAATAAAAAATATTTTTACTGTATGTTCTCAAGTTTGACATTACCAATGGATATAAACGAAAATCAGCAACAAAAAGAGAAATCTGACACAGAAAAAAACAGTGTTTTAAGTTTCCTACCAAGTTATTTGACAGAGAAATAGAAAAAAAGTGTCTTGGAATGCAAACTTAAGAAAAACACTACATGAAAGAAAAAAATTGTTTGACAGAGTACTATTTAAGAACCTTTTAATCTTATGTTTTAATTAATCTAAACAACCTACAGTTTTCAGAGCATACAGCAAAACCAAATATTCTTCTTTCACTGTAAGCTCTGATTTATTTTGTAATTTCATCAACTGGAAAAGCGGTACATTTGACAAAGATATAATCAATGATTATAATAAAAATAGAATGAACACAAGTCCAATTATAATAAATCTATTACTTATTAGGAAATCTTGCCAATTAATACATCTATATCTTCCATTACCTTAAGAACAGAAGGGATTTAAAAAGTACTGAAACATGCTGCAGATACCAAATGGTAAATGCCAGAATGAACACTGAAGGTATTTTAATTAAAAAATCTTACTCAGTCATGAATGCATTAGGCTGCCTAGGTCCAGACTTCTTCATATCTCAGACTAACTGTTGTTAGTCTGATAAAAAAAGTTTCATTTTTTTAAAGGAAAGACTTACAACTAACAAATAATTTTGTTCATATTTAGAACTGAATACAATTATGTAAGGAACAGCAGCCATATTTTGGTCAATCTCACAAGAGACCAGATATATAGGCAAGTATTATTGTAACTACGGTATATTACAAATGTAAGGGACAAATAGTTAACAGAAACTTCCGAGTGAGTTAACAGCAAAGTGAAGACTTGAATGTAAATCTCCTGAATCTTCATAATAGCAAAAAAATATTAGACGTAATCAGACTTTATATCTAGTTATCTAGAACAGAGAGTGAAAGGCAAGTTTGAAAAGAACGGTACAGTTTTTCTAGAAGTAATTGTGGATGTCAAGTTCGGGGATTTACTAAAAAAGAATAAACCACTTATAAGTAAATTAGAACAGGGGTCCCCCAAGCCCTGGTCCGTGGACTGGTACTGGGCTGCAGCATGCCAGCAACCAGTCCACACAAAACAAGCAAAGCCTCATCCCCGGGATGCAGGCAGCACACAAAACCATGCACTCTCCGGTCCACGGAAAAAACCTTTCTCCACAGAACTGGTCCCTGGTGCCCAAAAGATTGGGGACTTCTGAATTAGAACCCTGAGATCTGAGCAACATAAAGCTCAGAGACCACAAAAAGTTTTTAATACAAAAAAGGGTGATTATACACTATATGACTATAATACTATATAAGATATTCACTATATATACATACTACTTCTTTTAAATTTAAAAAGGACTAAAATCAAATTTAGTTTTTGTCATAGTTTCCTCAGCTTCTGTTTTTTATACTATTTTTTCTACCCCAGGATAAGTAGTTTTGTCAGAGAAATCAAACACCATGCTTATTGGCAGAATTCATGAACTAAAGAACAGAAAGTGTAGCATCAGTGCTGTGAAAAAACATAACAGTTCACAAAATAAATTCATAAAGGGAAGGTATTTGAGAATACAGAACAAAAAACAGTGCCTGCATGAAATACATGCATTCTAGATCAGGAGCTTCCTTCAGTCATGTAAATCACATATATAGTAATATGGAGATGCCTGAATCACTCTATGTCACGGGTGTCAAACTCACGACTATTTTCCCATTGCTGGCAATGGGGTGGGAGCGGTTTTGGCGTGACACATCTGGCCTGTGGGCGGGCAGGTTGACTCCCCTGCCCTATGTTAGCTGACGTCTTTGTAACATTTCAAATTTTTAATCTCTTGCTTTGCTATGAATCCTTGAAACATTTCTGTTTGAGTCTCCAGACTGTTTCTGGATACCTTTGTATAACTCCTTTGGATTTAAAGAGATAGATCTGTGTTTTTAGGCTTTTTCAACTTTGGGGTTCATAACTTTATAACTCAGGCATGTCAAACTGACGGCCCGCGGGTCGGATGAGTCATGCAGAAGCCACGCCCACCCCATTGCTGGCAATGCCAAAACCATCCTGATACGTTACATGATGTTGTGAGTTTGACATGTTTGTTATAACTGATTATATGTAATGTTCTAATATCAACATTAAATCATAAAAGAAATTGAAGCAATAGTAAAGGTAAGATATTAAATCCCCAGAGCTTACTGAAAACAAATCATGAAACAGATAAATGTGAAAGTTCATAAAGCACTCAAATATACAACTGCTATCCTTTTAAGAAAAATATGTAAAAAAAGATGAAATTTTCAGAAATCACAACCCTGTGAAGATAAATCAATGAAAAAAATGATTTTAAATGTTCTAAAGAGAATAAAAAAGTCTAATGGAAAGTCTAACGGCTCTTATAGTCTGCTGTAGGCTCTCAAAGAGACATGGTTGCCTATCAGTAAAAGAGACATCAGCTTTAACTGAATCTAATAAGTTTACAAATTGTTACTGATGTTCAAATTATGAAAACAAAGACTAATGTCAAGTTTACTGGTAAATTACCTTTCTATCATAGCCAGCAAAAAAGTTGTATTAGACCAAAGCGTTGCTTCCTTCTAAAAACAGTACCACATGAAGTTCTTAATTGACAGATGGCACAGTCCTTATATGATGAATAACATCCAGATCACCCTAATTGTTTATGCGGATCACATGTGAAAAGTTGTATTAGTTAAAAAAAAATGTTGGTTTGTCTGTTCTTTCGAAGGTTCCATAAAAGTAATGGGGGCTTAAAAAGCAACAAATGTCAGTGGTTGTTTTTTTCCCCACCTGGATCCTCAACTATATTTTCAAGGCCATTTGGGGGTGGGTGGGCGGATAGCCACTATTATCACAATATACACAGGCAGAAAGAAGCATACAAAAACACAATTTACCCACTGTTGCAAGCAATATGTTGTTTCAAGCTCGGAACTCTTGCATCTTTACATTCTGCTACAGAACACAAAACTCCCAGATAATAAAGAATATACAACTTCTGTCCAAGTTGACTAGATGTACTTCCAAGAGAACCCACTCACAGAATGCTCACTTTATCTGCTCATGTCTTTCCATGGACCCTACCCAAGAGACCACTTCCATCCTTTGCACTCTGACATCTTAAACAACACTAAATAAATTCATTATCTTTTGACCAGGTTTTATAGAACGCCTCCCTTTTCCCCCTCCCCCCCGCCCATCCCCACACACGTGTCTCCCAAGCACTATGCCTGACTGTTGCTCCAACTTCACATCCCGTTTCGGGGAACTACTTCCTAGTTAACCTGGAGGCAGCAGGTGAGGCTACGATCGGCTTTAGAAAAAAGTAAAGGCAACGCTGGCTACTGGCCCCACACACCACCTCCGACATCCTGAGCCCCAGGCGGCAACAGCATTAATCAGGGCTGGGCAAAGTAACCCGCCTGGCGTTCCCGGACGGCTTGGGAGCAGCTCTCAGAGGGGAAACCATCGGCGGAGCAGGAAAAGCTTCTTGGTCCGATCCTGCAGGACCATCAGGTCCCTCCCAATTAAAGTGTCCCCCTTCCCATCCGGAGCCCCATTCGGGCGAAGCTTTCGCGGACTTACCCCCAGATGACATAGTTGGTCTTGACGTTCTTGGGCCAGGAGAACTCGCCAAAGATCACTTCGTCGCCTTTCACCACAATCTCCTTCTTCTGCGTGTTGTACTGGCGCAGCACGCTCAGGACGTCCGCCATCGCCTCAGCCTGCTTCGCTCGCTGGCCTCGAGACCCCGGGAGACCGCCCGCTCCAGTGACTTCCCTCGCGCCTTCTTCCTCTCGCTCTCTCGCCCCGACAGCCGCCTCGCCGCCTGACTGTCAGGCACACAAACCAACCGTCCGACTAACCGACCGAACGACTGACCAACAACCCCGCCGCCGCCGCCGCCACCGCCACCGCACGCGCAGAAGGAAGAAGAGCTAGAAGGACCCTACCAGTCCGCCTACGTCTGCGCCTGCGCTCAGAGGGGAAAGAAAAAGCATAACACTCCTTGACTCCGCCCACGACTCTTTCCTCGTTTAGGTACACCGAGAAAATAGGAGAGTTGTTCTCTTTCAGCACTGCGTCCCACCTCCCTTCTGCTCTCTCTCAACCGCTCAACGTCAGACAGAGCGTGATTGACGTGAGGAAGAGCCTGGCGCAACGCTCGAAGGGAAATCGCGTTTCAAAAGGAAGGAAAACAAACAGGCAATGGAGTAGTTAGCCCCTGTTGTTGAGGGCCCTGGAAGAGAAGCAGACCCGTCTTCCGGAGGCGGAGTCTCGGGGGCTGCTGTTCGTATTTGGCTGATGGCTTTGAGGGTACTGCAGAGGGTTTGGGTGCTCAGGTTCGTAAACGCAGGAAGGCTGCGGGAAACAAAAGGCACCTTGGCTTGATTCCAGTGGTTTGGTTTGTAGAGATGCTGTAATATTACTTTGTTCTATTTTGCTGGTTAAGGCAGTTTGTAAGAGATTAGCTGTATCGATTTTTGTAACATTCACCTTGGGTACCCCATAAGGTTTGTTTTTAGTCACCTTACTGTCCTTTTATGGGTGTTTATTCGTGAATAAATAAAAGGTGCTGTATGCAAGTGAATACTGTATATTCGGCCAGGTATTCGTTTTGAACCTTTAGGGCAATTCTTAACAAAAAGCCATTCAGTGGAGTTGCTCAACTGCTGATGTGCGGCTGTTTGGCTAGGCAGCTCCCACTCCCAAGAAGGAATAGTAAGAATAGAATAGAATAGAATAGAATTATTGTCACTTTAACACTAATCAGCATACATGAAAATGAATTTTTGTTGCATTCAGCTCTCAAAAAATACCATTATGCATATACCCATATACACATATATGATGGTTTTGGGGATGATCCCATATTGAAATCCTTCCCGCACACACAAAGGTGCTTTTGGGGGGGGGGGGGGAAACTAATGTTATCTTACAGAATATCCTGGCTGCTGAGATGCATATTGTATTCATATGTTTACTCTCCTGGGTTTTCATACTTATTTTGAGTCTCACGATAGGGCTGCTGCTCTAGAATTGTTGCTTTCATGCTGCCTTTGGTCATGGGTCTCTGGATTTTACAATCTATAATGCTTTATTGTACTTGAATTTATGAGTTAACCATTGTTAGTAGTTTTATGGAGTCTAGCTTGTCTCTTCTTTTTGTCATAGATTGTTATTTGTTTAGTATTAAACTTTTATAGTTAGAGCTGCCTATGTGTTAATCTATTTAGCCTGTTTTAATATGTCTACTGCGTACTTTACTGTAATCTACTGCACGAAAACTGAATTTCTTTATAACCTGCAATATTGTTACTGAATTTTATTAAACCATAATTTTCCACTCAGTATACTGAATTTGATTTGTATTTATTAACTGCCACAAAGATACTATTTCTTACTAAACAGGACATTTGATTACCTCTGTGGAAGAAAGACTATATTTTGATATCCAAAATATTATTTATATCTTAAAAGTGAATGTAATAGCATGTAATTCAATTGGGAAACAATTTCTAGATTACAGTATTTATGTTAATTTGTATTACATTCAAAAATTGGTGCTTTTTACATGATATATTATTTCAGCTTTATAGGAGCTTTTAAATCAGGATAGATTTTAGTTCGAAAGTACATAGCAGTTCAAAAGTACATAAAAATGCAAGTAGAAAAATAGGGACCACTACGGTGGGAAGGTAACAGTGTTCCGTGCGCCTTTGGCGTCTAGTCATGCCGGCCACATGACCACGGAGGTGTCCTCAGACAAGTGCTGGCTCTTCGGCTTTGAAACGGAGATGAGCACTGGCCCCTAGAGTTGGAAACGACTAGTACGCATGTGCGGGGGAACTTTTACCTTTACCTTAGATTTTAGTTTTATAGATAAAATATATTTTAATTTATTACTTAAGATAATTTATGATCTCTACTATTTTAACTACAATTCCTGGTATTTATGCTCCTTATAAAGTCTTATGGTGATATGTTTTTAAGATTATATTTTATAGACAGATTTATATATAATCAACCATTTATATTGTAATTACAGTAATGAAATTAAAAACTTTTTCAGTGATACTTTTAAATCTATGTATATCCTCCACACTACCACTTTTCATCTCTTTTATTTTTTTTCTTTAAAATGATTGGTAAAATATTTTTTTAAAGGCTATGATGTAGTAATTTTTAATTTGGCATTAGTCCTGTTAATTAAGGCTTTAATCAAAATTAGCTTTTGTATGTGTCCAAAAAGATTATGCCACTTAGTTGGTTACTGTTATGAAATTTACAATGTAATTGGTTGTAAGGCTGATCTTCAAATACATGATTGAATTATAAACAGTCTGTAACATTCATTGCAATGGCTTTTTTTTTAGAATGGGGAACAATGCATCTGCTGCTACAGCAATATCTAATACTGCTATAGCAAACCAAATAAAAGTGAGTAAATGTCATTGGTCTAAATGTGGGGCATATTTTTTCTAAAGTATAAAATGTAATTGGGAGTCATGTTCTGGAAATGCTAAATGTTATAGCTAAGAAGTATGCAAAAATTATTCCAGCTGTTGGTTTTTCAGTTTTTCACCCTTTCCTGTTTCAAAATAGCAGGAAATTGTGTTGGCAGATTTTTTTACAGTCATAATCAACCCCCCCCAAAAAAGCCAGCATAGAGGATTTGAGACACAGAAATGGTTTTAAAACAGCTATCCATTGTGCACCAATATCTTCTAACAGTACTGAAAGTGTGTTCTAGTAAAATAATTCAAACTATCTAAAAGGTTTGTTCTAATTTGTATTAAGAAAGCAGAAATACAATAGACACTAATGATTTTAGTTGGGAGAGTTAGCAATCCTATTCAAAATTAAATGGTGAAACAAGTGGAAAGTCATGTTGGCAATACAATAGTACTTTGCCCATGCCCTGAAAACATGCTAGCTGATTCATATGTCAGCGTAGGCTCAACTGGAACATTTTAATTAGTTTTTGTTGTTTTTTGGGGTGGCAGCTGTCATATTAAAGGCTAGTTACGTATTTTTCTTTAACACACAAGTATATAGAATGTGTTTCCTTGAGAAGTTGCTTTTTCTCCATTATACAAACATTAAATTTAGTGCCAGATGTTAATACTGGCCTGCTAAACTTGGTTTAATCATTGTGTGTTGAATAACTTACAATTGTCTAGATTCACATAAAATCTAAACTTTGAAGTTGTTTTAGATTTTGAATTGACTTTGGATTTCGAATTGACTTTAAATTCTTCCAGATTTCCTTATGCATGCTTCTCATCACGTAATTTTTTTTCAACCCATAGGATGCTATATCAGATGATTGTGTTGTGATCTTCTCAAAAAGCACTTGTTCCTACTGCAAAATGGCAAAGAAACTATTTCAAGAAATGAATGTGAATTATAAAGCCATAGAACTTGATAGATATGAAAATGGAAGCCAGTTTCAGGATATTCTTCATCAAATGACAGGCAGCCGGACAGTGAGTACTATTTTTTTAATCTTTCATTTATAAAACACATTTCAGAAAGTGATTATTCCATTTCTGGGTATTTTTGAAGCAGTACATACTTTATTTTTTTAAAAAAAATAGGCATCATACTAGATGTTTTTAGATTATAGAACAAGCTACCATTTTTAGTTTGAGTAAGATGACAAAGTCTGCACAGAGCATCCAGTGGTTTTCTACGTTTTCTAATTCTGGACAGACTCTAGTCCAGGGGTTGGCAACCTTAAACACTCAAAGAGCCACTTGGACCCATTTCCCACAGAAAAGAGAACACTAGGAGCCACAAAACCCTTTTGACATCTAAAATGAAGATAACACTACATATATCGTTTTTTACCTTCATGCTATGTATAAAAAACTATAGTGTGTTGCATTTATGAAATCAATGAACTGTTATAAAGAAAACAAATTTTTATTTCTGCATGCAACAAAAGCATTTTGAACTCAAAAAAAAAAAGACGCTGGGTCGAAGGTTACTTCCAAATAAAATAATGTCTGTTTGAGTTCTCCTTGTATTTATGAAATAAAAAGCCGGTGCAAACTATAAAAACTACAAACAGAAAAATAGAAAAGAAAAAAGTTGCAGGGTGGGGGGGGGGAGAAAAGGAAAGGAGAAAGAGGGGGAAAAAAACCTTTTTCCTTCATCCCAACAGGTAAAAACTATTTTAGTAGCTTATCTACCAACTTTAAATACAGCATAATTATCCCCATACCTAATATCTTAATTTTAAAAAATCAAAATATTTCATTAAATGTTCTTTACTAAAAGTCCAGTAAGGACAACCACATATACTCATATTCTCTCTCTCTCCCCCCTCCCCTCCCCTTCTGGGTTTCCCAGAAAACTGAGGCCAGTTCACATCTGCCACAATCCAAATTCCCTGCGGGGGAGGAAGCAGAACCCAAAGCACTTTTCTCGCTCCTCCTGGTTGAGTCTGGGGCTCCATCCCAGCACACGGCTGGGCTGTGGACCCCCTCGGCGGGGTGGTGGTTGACCCTCCAGGTCTGACCAGTAAGTGGCACAGCCAGCCCCCCTTGGAAGACCCCCAAAGCCACTTAGCTGGGCTCCCTTCGGAGCAAAGACCCGGAGCTGAGCAGAATCAGGAAGAGACACCCCCGGTGTCTTACAGAAGACCCAGCCCAGACCCAATTCCCTGCCCTGCCCTTCTGGGGACCCCACTGCAGCCCCGCTGCAAAGCAGCCTGCAGGATACTTGGGGGGGGGGAAATCCACCACCTGGCCATGGAGGGAGCCGGGCTCCCAGGACTCCCAGCCTCAAGGAGAGGAACCCCCCCAACATATGCCGATCCTTCCAGGCAGCCCTTCTTCCCTCCAGCTCTGGGGTTCCTATAGTGCCCAGCTTCCTCCCCCCCACCCCGAGCCAGGCTCCCTGGGAAGCCGCGGGACCCCAGCAGGTGTGGGGATGGGCTGGGGAGGGGTCCTCCCACTGCAATTGAGTCCTCCCCTTTTCAAAAACAGTGCCAGAAAGGAAGGACGGAGCAAGCTTCCCCCGCGGGGAATCCAGCACTCGTTGCCTACCTCCCTTTCCCAGGCAGAGGTCACTCAGTGGATCCAGTGGGCTGGCGAAAGGTCCTTTGGGAGAGCAGCTGCCGCCACCTTCCCTCCCATCTCTCGGCTTCAGAGGAAGTGTGGGACTACGGGGGGGTGTTCCTGTTCAAAGCGAGCTGTGCACCTTCAGGGGTTTGGAGACAGAGAAACGCTGACCCTAAACGGGGCAGACCCCTTTCCTGGGCCCGCAGCTTGCGGGAGGGCTGACCCACTCAGCAGAGGCTCCAGGGGGAATTCCGGGGCAGTCCCACGTGGCTCCCTGGGCATGTGCGCCTCGGACGAGACCAGCCTGGGAAAGGGGCTTCCTGGCTGCAATACTCCCAGGGGCAGGGTGCCCAGGTGCAGGGCCAATCAGGAGTCCCGCAAGGAGGCAAGTCCGCATGAGAGAGTGTGAGAAGGGAAGCACAAGTGCCTCTCTCTGTCTCTCTCTCTACAAATGGCGGAGGACTGGGAGCCGTAGGAAAAGGCTGAAAGAGCCGCATGCGGCTCCAGAGCTGCGGGTTGCCGACCCGTGCTCTAGTCCATTGCAAGAGAAATCTGGAATGCAAGTGGAGTAGTTCAGAATTAGCCCAGAATTTTAGTGAATTTTATGTAACCATGTCATTCAAAGTGGTTCATAATGTAATAGTGCTACTGCAATAGATTTTTTTTAAAAAATAAAATTTAATATGCAATCCATATATTTATGCAATCTATTTCTTGCAATAACTGCTGCCTTGAAGAAATTGCTGGGATGTGATAATAAGAGAATGTTGCTTTGTTTTAAACTTTCAATTTTAGATCATAGTTAAATACTGTCTTTAAATAAAAATTAAAGTGCTAAATTGAAAAAAAAAGTTATCTGTATTTGGTATTTTACTTGAATTCCAATGGGAATCTGGATAAAGAATCCAAAGAATGTTCACTGCTGGAGTTAGATTGGATTGTATAAGATGCTTCTTGCAGGTCTCAAAGTTTTGTTTTTTTTACAGAGTCTGATTCCTTCAATTTTTATAAGAGTATTTGTCTTGATTCATTAATAACATAAATAGAAGTAGTATACTATAGTGCATTTCATCCATGTTTGAACAATAGGTTTATAATATTCATTTATTTATATTTCAACAGGTTCCCAGAATATTTATCAATGGAAATTTTGTCGGAGGTGCTACAGATACTCAGCAACTTCACAGGGAGGGTAAATTGCTACCATTAGTTCACCAGTGCCAGATCCAAAGAGAAAGAAACTCAGTACATTCATATGGTTTTCCTTGATTTTTTAAATAAAATGTGACAATCCTTAATTTATAAATCCAGATTTAACTTTAGCAACTTATCTGTACAAAGATGGTTCAACAATATTGAATTGTCCCAAAATATATTGGCTAGTAAACATGCAGTTTGCAACCATATAAGGGTACCTGGTAGAAAATGCTGCAATAAACTTTGTCACATTAATTCAATTCTGGAAACTAAGTTTAAGACCAATGCCACCTACACTCAAATATATAGCAATACTCCCAGAATGATTTTGGCATACCTATGAGCACATGCACAACAATCAGCTGCCGTCCATGACGATTTGCTCATTGTTTGATGTTTCTGCAACTCTGTACTATATAGCTAAATTGTCTGTGAATGCCCCCTTTCTCTCAGGAAATTGGACATTGGCAAATTGGTATATCAAACAAAAAAGGTGAAAAGAGACCTGGACAACACAAAAATCAGAAGATGGAGTGCTGGAAACAGACACTGGGCGCAGATAAAGCAGTCATTGGAAAGGAAGAAGCTGAACTCAGCTTAATTCTTCCTTTCTCTTCAACATATCTCCTTTTTGTATGCTTTCTCTCACCTTGGAGCTTGAATTTCTGATTAGCCCCCAGCCCATGAATCTTTGTGCAGTCAGATAAAAGAAGGCTTCTGCCTCTTTTTAAAGTTATACAGAAAGAGAATGCCAGCAAATGGGCAAAGAGTAGATCTGAAGAAAGCAGAAAATATAGATTGAATAAGTCTTTTTGGATGAGATATATAGACTACATTTATATATGTTAAAGTTCTACTTCACTTGAACCTACATGTGTATAACTAGTTTTCACTGTCAACTTTGCTAGTCTTTGTGTTTAGCAAGTGGTGTTCTGTAAAATCGGTGTTCATTCTCAGTAAAGGCACCATCACTGCCCTTTTCCCAGTTTAAATATGTCCAAGCTAATCTATCCTTGCCTGATTAATTTCATAGTGTATTTAGGCAGTGTATCAAAATCGCCCTTTAACAACACATAACATGAAGGACTTTTGGAATTAGGTTTCTAATTCTGATTAGGTAAAAAGGACCTCATCAACTATATGTAGGAAATATTAATAAATGATTTACAGATGGGTGAATATTTTCAAAAACCTTGCAAAAATTAATATGCATGTCAGATTGAGCGTTTTTCAAAAAAAAGTGTTCTTGTGCTAGTGACGAGAAAAGATTTTTGTGAGAGAGAAATTTATAATGTTCAGATTGCTAGATAACATTATTTCATTATCAAAGCTTGAAAATGTGACCTCTTTGTGGCTTGCAATTGGATTGATGTTTATGAAGTAAAACTTTATGGGTATATGACAAAACTACTGTGACTTAATGTCCTTCTTCTTTGTGTAATATATTTGCATTAATACCAAATATTTATCAGAATTTTACATGTGTTATGATTAAATGTATTATAAGCTGCATGCTCATGTTATAGGGAACCAGAATGTCTTTTTTATTTCCATTTTTCAGTCAAATATTGTATCCTAAAACAGACTTACAAATTTTAAAACAACAAAGATGGATTATAATATGGTAATGGCCAAATTAACTGTTTTAATTAAAAGAGAACAATACATCTAACTTTGTTTCTATCCAGAAACCATGTCTGGATTTTGTGATTGAGATAAAAAATATTTTGGGATTTAGTGATTAGGCATCTTTTTTTTAAAAAAGAAGAAGAAATGACTAGTATATATTGAGTATGTAAAGTAAAAGGTTGAGGCTGTAATGTTATGTTTATTGTATTGTATTGAAGAGTCAGAAGAAAATGTTTTTCCCCCTTCATCCCACAGTCCCTTCTTTCCCACTATTTTCAGTTTCATTTTGTATTTTAAAGTGCAATAAAAGTATAAAATAAGACATTGTATGGACAGAGCAGCTTAAAATTTTACCAATACTCCAACATGAAGCAACATATTTATATTGTGTTTTTATTTCCTGTAAGCTGCCTTGAGTTGCCTTGAGCAAGTAGGCAGCAATATAAATTTTCCAAATAAATAAATGTCAAGTTATGAATGGAGCAACAAATTATATAATGATGTTTCTTAGTGGCAAAGTTAAACCTGATAACAGTTTTATTAATCTAAAAATATAAAGTTAAAGGGATTATAGCATGTTTTGCCTCCAAATTTCTTTCTTACAAATCACAATATAAGTGAACAGACAGAGAAAGTTCTCAGAGACTGACTTACCTATCCATCCATTCATATACATCACCCAAGTATTTAAATGCTTAAGAACTTAGAAGCAAATGCTTCTAAGAACAAAAGCATCCACGGGACATAGAAGCATGCATCCAGCATTCACAGAACCTCAGTTCCAGTTCACCTTTTTAGCCACATATAACATGAGTAAATAACGATTATTAAAGGTAATTTAAATGATGAAGTACATAGAATTTATTTTGCACTTGTTCTACAAAGCATAAAACACTTAGGAACATTTCATTTACACTTCTATCAGAAAACAGTCATTTATTTATTCAAAACAATGGGTAGGATTGCCAACAAACCCCCTCTTCTCTGATGTTTATTAATAAAGAGATTGTTTCCTTAGCTAAAAACATGTTACTCTTTAAAAGAAAATCCAAGGCTGCTTATTTTAAAGTGGAAATCACATACCAAATACTCAGTGTCTATTGTAACGTTTTGGCAGTAAAGGCATTGTTTTGCTTTTTGAAAAGAAAACGTAATTATGAGCCTCGGAAGAACACTATTCTAATGAGAGGAACAATGGCTGAATTCTTTTTCTTCTAATAATATACTACATTAAAAATTGTACATGTTTCACAATATTTCTGCCTCAACATTTTTTTTCAAATACAGCTAGATGTACAATATTTTTTCAAAACGTTAACAATGTAGTGTATGGATTGCCACTTAAAAATACAGATTGTATAAAATACAATAGATGATACTGTGCTATTCTGGTAAAACTACAATAATGTGTAAAATTAGTGTTTTTAAAATGTTACATTTTTAAATCCTTGTTTCACAAAAAATTATTTCAGAAACTACCAGCCTTTTCCAATATAGTGTTGATTGTATAATCTCCAGTCTCAGAATGGATCAATTTTATGCAAAAAGTAGTTATTCTTGGAAAAATTTACACCTCTACAGATACAAATAATTTAATTTCTTATGATCATGTTTAAAATTTTCAAAAGGCAATGGTGACATTTGATAAATTAAAGTTCTTTCCCCATCACAACCAAAAATTAAATCTCACCCTATTACAAAAATTCCACCTCCTGTTAATCTTTTTAACAGCATAATGTGAGTATCTGGATATAAAAGGCAACATTTCAATTGAACTACATATTGTACAGTTAAACCCAAGTGTTGCATATTCCATGCTAATATACAGTAATTTTTCACTGAAGAATTAAAATATTGGGTGTTATTTTGGTGTTAAGAGTTATTCAACTAAGTACAAATACAAGATCAGGTTATTTCTGAAGTTAGCACCTTTTAACTAATCTCTGCGACTCCAGCAAATAGAGAATTCATATATGCTTCCTTGGCATTATTTCTTTACAAGAACAATGAAGTTAATTGGTCTTCTTTCTGAGATAATAGTTTACAATGTAGGTGAATGTTGCCTTTGTATTCAAGCATAGCTTCATGCAATTTGATAGCTAGATCATACATTTATATTGTATTCAACAAGATACAGGTAATCGACTTGTAACCCAAAATTTCCAGTGGTAAGCAAGAGTTGTTAAGTGAATTTTGCCCCATTTTATTATATTACTTGCCACAGTTGTTAAGTGAATCACTGCAGTGGTTAAGTTAGTAACACAGTTATTAAGAGAATCTGGCTTCCGCATTGACTTTGCTTGTAAAGAAAGTTGCAAAAGGTGATCACGTGACCCCGGGACACTGCAACCATCATAAATATATGTAAATGCCAAGTAGCCAAATTTTGATCATGTGATCATGGGGATGCTGCAATGGTTGTAGGTGTGAAAAACTCGTAAGTCATTTTTTTGGTGCAATTGGAACTTCAAATGGTCATTAAATGAATGGTTGTAAGTTAAGGACTACTTTACTAGTTTAGCATATATAATAGGTTTTCAAAAATCAATAGAATTGTCTATATGTCTGTAAAAGACCACTAGATCTGGTATAATGGCCCACAGTATTGTGAAGATGACACTGATTCATTGATTGTGAATACAGAATTCAAAACCAGGCCTATAATCACACATTTTGCATCAAAAATGGTTAGAAATAATACTCATGGTGAGCACTAAACATAATACAACTTTGTGATTAATTCAAATTGAACTGTGATTAGAGAATGTACCAATCTAACTCTTAATGATGGCTAAGGTGAACAGAATATACAGCACATGATTCCATGGTATCCTTTGACAAAATAATGTTTCATTTGCATTAAGCTAAAGGTACAATCTAATTTAACTAAAGGGTATCAAAGACTAATTCAAAAACCAGAACAGCGGCTATTGTAAAAAACATTATTTACAAGAGGCACTCCTGAAAGAGACAGCAGTGATTACTAAAACAAACCAGGCGGAGTGGAATTAAGCTGATGTGGGTAGGAAGTACATTTGAGCATCACTATCAGGATATGAAGTGACTTTCAGAAGTTAAAAGTTTAAAATTAAGTAAATTGAGAGTTGTGTTAAAGTGCCAGTGAAAGAGCAGGAAAGCAGTAAAGCCGGACTTTGGCCCCCAACATTCTCACAGTGATGGGAAATTAAAAAAATACTTATCTACCATATGAAAATAAAAGGAAACATAAGAGAAATAATTCTCTGTATATTAATATTTTAACAAGCTTTGTGGTAGGCTCTTTCTGAAAATACATAATTCTCAAGTGAGACTTTGGAAAGGTTCATAGACAGTGATGGGATTCAAATATGTGAACAACTGTTTCTCTGTGTGGATGCTGCTTCCAGAAGTCCATTCTGGGCCTGAACAACAAAAAATTAGCTACCAGTTCTACCGAACTGGTGAGAACTGGCTGAATCCTACCACTGATTATAGACCAATATTGAATAGGACTTTACTTGGATTTATACACAGGATACACAGTATCGGGGAAAAATCAAATTAACTTTGGTATAGTAGTAGTAGTAATAGTAGTGTAATTTATTATACACCCTGCTCATATCCAATTTAAAAATGATCTAATTTATCAGTTTTACAGTTGATGAACTGTCTAAAGCAAATATGGGGTATAATCAAAAGGGGCAGAGAGAAGGGGGAAGTCGTATTGGCTATAACCTCAAATTAATTGAAAAAAGTATTCTATTGCAATTAAAACCTATAATCCATTTTTAACACAGAATGGATTCAGTTATGAAGCATGCCATATTTTTAAGGTCCCAGTTCATCTTGCACTCTCTTTCATAGCAACTGGTTACTATGCAAAAAGTCCTTCCAATACACAGAGAATCTTTTATTTCATATTACTAACATCTATTGCCAAGAGTGATTTAAATAAAGTGGATTATTTATCCATGGATACATGCAAGTTAAACCCTTTGTCCACCACCACCACCCAATTATCTTGGCCTCTTCTCTCTTTCAGTAAACATATTCTGTTCAAACCTCTTTCCTCTTTAAATCCCACTGCCACCATTTAACAAGGTGTCCTAATCTGCACTAAAACAGAAGTAATATTATAGGAAGCAATATTACTGATAAAGGGGAGAATGAAGCCACCTATCTGCTATTGATATATCTCTAGATTTAATTTAATCCAGAGCACAGAAAAGAATGAAAAAGATTAAGATAAGTGAATAAAATTGACACCTTATCTATTATAGATGCTATTCTATTCCTATTGCCTTATTTGAAATATGGTCTGAAAAAAATCCAATTTCATTTTAACAGCAAAACTAACATTTGTACAAAAAGCTAATGGCTACACCTTTATAACAATTTGTTATCACAATTGCATGTTGAAAAAAACACAATTCAAAGTAGATTGAACAAATTCAGAGTGAATGTATTTTAGCAGGCAAGTCAGCATAATTATATTATTCAGTGGCATATAATCAACCTTTTTTTTCAAATGAAACAAATTTATAAAGGAGAAAGATTTTTTTATAAAACATTAGAATCCAAATGTGTGTTTGTGTGTGTGTATGTATATGTATGTATGCGTATATATGTATGTATGTATGTGTGTGTGTTGTGTGTGTGTGTGTGTGTGTATATATATATATATATATATATATATGTATATGTATATGTATATGCATATGCATATGTATATGTATATACACACATACACACACATACATACATATATACACACACATATACATACATACATACATATACAAACACACATTCATTCATGGGGAAAATAAATCAGGATGAAAAATCATTGGATCTTAAGCTAACATTTGAAGAAAAGCTTTGATTTGCGTATTTCCTTAAAAAAAATAGCTGTCCAATTCTCCTGGGTCAGAAGGCCAACAATTTTGTAATGGAAGAAAAGTCATAAGAGCCATTTATAATATGGCAGGAAATATGTTGTACATTCAACATTGCAGATTGAAATACTTTTGCATGACATATCTTTATATTGGTCCTGGAGCTTAAAACTAAATTCATGCAACCTGTTATAGCTTTCCCACAAAATTATGTAAATTATACATTTTGACTTTTTAAATGTCATTATTCTGGTACTGGCATTTCTCCATAAAAGAACTATAAAAATCACAACTATTTATAATGAGGGTAGATACATGATTAAGCATAGCTGTATAGATTAAGTATACAGGATTAAGTATAGATTAAGACATATACTTATGTCAAAAGACCTATAAGGTAACTTAGGTCAATTTCCACTTATACAATTAACTTATTCTATTAATTACAACTATAATTAGATCTTTGCAAATGTCTTAAAAGCCACACATTTATAGTTACAATTCATATTTATGTGTAGCAACTCTTTCCAGGCTCAGCAATATTTCTATACTTGTCAGAAATTGCCTGTAGTATCTATACATCAGTTGGGTGTATTACCTTATATTGAATATCTCTCTCAAAAATGAGTCATAATAATAATAATATGAACCATGATTTTTATTTTTTTTACAGTTAAATAGGAAATGCAGTAAGAATCCTCTCAAAAAATAGACAAAACTACTTTAGAGTACATATTATTACTCAAGGTAAAACGCCTTGTGCGGCACTGTAGAAACCCTTTTAGATATTTAAATATTCTTTAATAAAGATAATTTACAGAAAGGTCGATACAGCTACAAGTTCTTTAAAATTCATTATTTTAATAGAGCAGCTGTTGATCAACTGCTATTTCTGTAAAGAACAGTAGAATAACTACAGATCAGCATTTCCAAAGCAACTTCCTCCTCTCTAACTATTCCAAAAATTGATCATTATTCTGACAGGATTATTCTAGGGCTTTTTAAAAATTGTAGCTACATAAAGCAGGCATGCTGCTTCTACCAAATTACATCCAAATGCTGCACGAAAGGACTTGTATTAAAAATAAATCTCCCTTCTATCCACTCTAGTATCTGCTCCAAAATGCCCCAGGTCTCCAATGCAAATTTGTTACAGACAGGAGAGCTGAAGTAGTTGGGGGTACTTTAATTGACAAGCCTTCCAAGCAAACAAATATTACAAACCTATATCATCACTTTTTTTTAGTATCAGATTTTATAACCTGCAGTGCAAAATTTTGCCCAGTATACAAAATCTGGGTATTTGTTTCGGCACTTTTAATTGAGTTTCAGGAGCTTTCCATAATTTTACCTGATGTGCTAAACCACAGTTTCTATCACCTCCCATCCAAGTTGGGGAAAATTGAGTCAAAACAATTTCTCTAGCCATTTTTATCTAAAAAAATAATATACATTATGTCTGGAATTATGAAAAAAATGTGAACAGCTATCATAAGTATACAGTGAAAATCTATGGTAAAGAGTAGACAATTGTCACAATCTTGATTACCAACTGTTTACAAGATTATCAACTTGAATTCTTTAAGAGGATTTGGTTACAGAATGTATATAAATGCGTATACATTATCCAAATGTGGAGAAATGATTCTTTCCAGATGTTACTAAATTATAAATCTGGCTCACGATGAGGGAGGCTGGGAAGTGCATTTTAATAGTATAGAGGGGGACAGATTCCCTACTCAGCACTAACATTTGGTTCTCGATTTTCTAAGTCAATGAAAGGTGTTTTGCAAAGCAAAGGATATGTTCATTTGTCACAATACCCCATTAAGCCTGGTTTAGCAACCAATTTATCTGCATGCATCGTATGCTCAATGAAAATGAAAATGTAGCTATTAAGTCATCTGTGACTTGGCTAGTCGAACTTGGTTAGTTTTCCTCTTCATCAGTTTGCCAACCTTGCATTACAGTAAACATTGCCATAAAAACTGTCCTGATTTTCCTGCTACGGTATATCATTAAGAATTGCGGCAAAGGAGAACCGCCCAAACCAGGAAGAGTGATTTTGTACCAAGCTGAAAGTTTATGCATTGGGCTAAGAAGCCTTAAATATAAGAAATTGTTTTCACATTATTGCTCATATGAGACAGAAAGGTTTCCTGGTCTATGGGGAGTTTAGTTTAGCGGACTGTAATATAGGAAGAAAAAGAACAGCAACATCAGTTGTGAAACTGTCTTCTGTATAAGCTGCCTGTCTTGCTCACCCCATCAATTTACTACCTTATAACTGTTCTGTTCAATTAAAAGACAATGTATTGTTTATATGAACTTATTTTCTAGGACAAAGATGGACAATTTGGAATACAGCAACATCTGGAATGGCACAACTCCCAGCAGACCCAACTGGAATGCCAAATTCAGATCAGCAACAGGTTATCTCCTTGCCAAAATTCTGCAGTTGATCTTGATCTTGATTTGCCTACCAGCAGTGATGGTCCTCGCATTAGGACACAAGGGAATCAACAAAGGGTGAATTTCATTAAATTACATGCTTTACGAACATGTGATTCCCTAAGAGGATAAAGCAGGAATAAGAGTCTATATAAATTAAAACAGCAAGTAATCAGCTGTCTTGCTCTCACAGCAATCCTACATTTAAGTAGATATTCTGGCACAAAAAGACTACTCTGCAAATGTTAATATGTTCAGAAAGACAGATCAGTCATCATGTTAAGGCGGGGCTAGAAATGTGTGTCCATTTCTGATTTATTGTGTTAACTGTTGTACAAGTAACACATGAATATGGTTAGTTTTATTAATGGTCGATATCTTTGCTTCTTTTTCACTTTTTCTCCTCTTGCTTCAAGATATGATAAACCACATTTTCTATAAAGAACATCAGAAACTATTCTTTATTTTCTGATATTCTGATTCTATTAAAAAAAATCAGAAAAAAACTTGCTTGAGAAACCTTCTACTATCCACTGTCAGGAAGGAATCTTCTTGGGTTAGGCTAGAGCAGGGGTCAGCAACCTGAAACAGTGAAAGAGCCACTTGGAACCGGTTCCCTCACAAAAGGAAAAATTGGGAGCCGCAAAAAATGTGTTCACATGCGCGCATGCGTAGAACAGCGTTTGACTGAAGAGTGGAGCCAAGGCGAGATATGCACCTACCCTGCATATTTGAATTGATTGGTTGAACTTTTTTAGTCCCACTTTTTTTTTTTTTTTTGGACTGCACATGGCATAGGACTGGGAGCCGCAGGAGACGGCTGAAAGAGCCGCATGGGGCTCCGGAGCCGCGGGTTGCAGACCTGTGGGCTAGAGGAACAATCCAAACACAGAGACGCTCCAGGGCTTTCCTGATGGAGGCCACTGACAAAAGAGCAGAATTTGTAGAGGTCTCAAAAACCATCTATCCCAAGGCAACTACTTTTCATGGGAATGCCTTTGACTGACTTTTTCTGTTCCTGAGACAGAACAATTTCTGGAATAGTTCTGCAACATAGTGGGAGAAGAGAATGTGCTGACTCCTACAGAACTAGAGGCCTATAAGAATCTGGTAATTTCTGAGAAGCCTACTTTAGAAGGCGAAGCATTGGAGAAAGTATTGAGAACATGTAGCCAGTTTTTTTCAGCTGAACAGTGAGCTAGAAGAAAATGAAGCCCTACTGCTTGATTTACTTGAACAAGAGCTACAGATGCTGAAGAATCAATATGCATGTCGAGTAATGCAACGCAACAAGCAACGCAATATAGGGAACGGTTGCTGGAATTGGGTATGTGTAGTTTAATGAAGAGAAGGGTGAGGGGTGACATGATAGCAGTGTTCCAATATCTCAGGGGCTACCACAAAGAAGAGGGAGTCAAGCTATTCTCCAAAGCACCTGAAAGCAGGACAAGAAGCAACGGATGGAAACTAGTCAAGGAGAGAAGCAACCTAGAACTAAGTGAGAAACTTCCTGACAGTTAGAACAATTAACCAGTGGAACAACCTGCCTCCAGAGGTGGTGAATGCTCCAACACTGGAGGCTTTTAAGAAGAGACTGGACAGCCATTTGCCTGAAATGGTATAGGGTTTCCTGCCTGAGCAGGGGGTTGGACTAGATGACCTCCAAGGTCCCTTCCAACTTTATATTATTATTATTATTATTATTATTATTATTATTATTATTATTATTATTATTATTATTATTATTATTATTATTATGCTTCAGATTTGTGTAGACAGTTTGAAACAAAAGCTCTGCCATTTAGCAGGTGGGGGAAAAAGAGCAAACAGAGAACTAAAGAAGATACATCTAAAGCATGAGTAAGAGAATTTTCACAGCAACAATATCCACAGTGAGGTTTGTCAGATAACAGAGAAGTTAGCACACTGGCATAAGGGGCCTGGGTATAAGCAATTAATTTTGTCACGAGATCTAGGGCATTACCTGGAAACGGAAGAAAAATTCACGAAAGCTTTTTTGAGATTGTTTCCAAATTTTGTGAACATTATTATCAATAATATGTAGATCGATCAAACAACTTATGAAAAAAATGGGCAAAGCGATATTACAGAACAGCTAACTTCAGAATCTACAGCTAAACTAGCTGAGCAACTGCAACTAAGACAAGAGCCTAGTTTATGTTGATAATCCTGATAATCACAAAATAATCTTGGAAATTTTGAAGAGCAACTGCTCAGCAATAAGCCACAATTTAAACAGAAAGACTTGCTACAAAAAATAGATCAACCAACAGCAGATTATTTCAAGACTGAAGGCCTACCTATTCAGGATTTCTTTCAAAAACGGGCTGAAGACACAGACAGAAATTGGTCAAACAAACCTTAAAAACATGGGAAGTTATAGGGAAGAACTGGGACACATGGAGTTAACATACCTTGGGAGCAAAACAGTTACAGTCATGACCATTGCAAGAATTACAGCAATTTCATCTATTTTGCAAAGGTCAGAAGAAGTTTTAAAAGTCAGTAAGGAGAACAAGGTGAAGGAAGAGAAGAGTGAGTTACGTTTTTGTGTGACTAGATGCCAGGAACAGTTATGCATTCTCCAAAGTGGGATAAATGAAAAGACCCAATTGCCTGTGCCATTGCTTCAAAGCATTGCCCACCTTGTTCATTTGCCTATAATAAATGGAGAACTAGACTTGGAAAACATGAGACTTTAAGTATCTTGAACATGTACAAGAGGAAGCTATTGACCAGTTATTGGGCCAGCTCAGCCACTTTGAGGTGCTGAAACTCTTGTTGACGTTGAAAAGGAACTGCAGTGGACTGGAACTAAGCTGGAGGGACTGATGACTGTCCTGAAAGAACCTCAGTTAGAAGAATGGCAATCTTGCCCTGAGGATTCAAGATTCTCCATTAAGCAATGCCCACGGATTTTGATAGATCCTAGTGACCTCACTACCTTACAGTTGTGGAGATGCTAGGCAAACACAATCAAGAGAAACAACTTTCACATTCATATGAGCCTTTGGCAAGCACAGGTTCATGACTGTGCCAGGAACTCCGAATGCTTCAAGTACAGCTAGCCACCCCATTTACTCAGTATCTTAAACTAAAGTCTGAGAACAAGGCACTGTAATATTTGATGTATGGTAACTCCAAGCAGATAATGCTTCGTGCTCAGGAACCTCTGGAGCAACTTCGCATCACACAAGCTAAACTCTTTGAAATTCTAATGGACACCCTGAGACCCAAAACAAATATCTGCAGGGCCACTTCCAGAAGATGGAGCGCAAACTCTACATATACTTCTTCAGCGACCCAGACTATCTGAAGAAGTTAGTTGAAGAAGTTGAACAGCAAGCACTGGCATCTTCGTGTACATAATGGACAAGAGAAGAAGAAAATAATCTTGCTCAGAGGTGCTTTTACATAAATTCTGTTTCAGTGAATGGAACGTTTCCAAGAGAAGCATTTGGGCATTGTTAGCAGGGTAAAGTTTCATCTTCCTGCCATCTCTTCTCTGAAGAATACATTAATGTCTATTAAGTCGTAGGCTCTTTTCTAGGATTTGATTTGATGACATGTATGTATTATCATGGGAAATATTGTATAGGATAAGGATTCTGTGTATGTTCCTTTTTTGGATCCTTAATTTGCTACAGTATAGTATAATAGAATATATACATAGTGTATGTGGGGGGGGGTGTTTGAGCCATGTGGAGGATGTTGTGCAGAAATTGAGATGGGGTGCCTGAAACTATGAATACTTCTAAGAACTGAAATAAAAGTATCCATTGTCAAGAAATAAAACACAGACCAGTTAGATCAGTATTTCTCAAATTTGGCAATTTCCTGGTTGGGGAATTCTAGGAGTTAAAGTCCACATATCTTAAGGTTGTCAAATTTGAGAAACATTGCTAGACTATAATGTGCACAAAATTGATGGGCTTTGCAAGACTTTTTTTGAAACAAGAATTTCAAAGACTAAAGTATAATCATCAAATCAGTATGTTTGGGAATAATCTGTTGTTTCCAGATTTCCCAACACTGCTTAATACAAAATGTCTGCTAAACACAAGGAGATCATCAAGTTGCCAGTGGTAAATGGCAACCATAAAGTAATAAGAACTAATAAGCAATGATAGAAGTAATATAACCTGTAATGCATATGTGGCTCATTTTTCTCAGATAATAGAATAAGTTATGCCAATCAAACAGTTGTTAACCTGAAACAGTATAAAAAGATGAAGCCCTGTCTCATCATTTGATTCCCTGTGATTAACACAATAATTCATTCTAGGAAAATAAAATCTTCAGTAATGGAATACATTGTCATAGTTAAACTAATATAAAAAATTAAAAGCATTCACTGTATTCCATATTTAGTTCTAAAAAGCAATAAGAAACCTAGAATTATGCACAATAGATGTAAACAGTATGTTCAGAAAGTAGAAATTCCACTGACTGTTTTTACATCTCTTTTAAAATGTTAACACTCCAACAGGGGTATGAAACTTAGCCTTAGTCTTAGTCTTAGTCTTGTTAATTTAATTGATAGGTCCCAGTCAATTCTTCAGGAAGTTAATAGCTTTAGAAAAAATGGTGCTCACAGGTTTAGATCAAATCCAAAATGAAGTTTTGAATGACAATGGGTGTCCCTGTATCAAAACCACAAATATCCAGCATCCCTCTGTCATCTGGGTCTGCAACAGTAAAGCCACTGGATGTCATTCCACAAACAATTAACTTGGATGGAATACCCATTTTCTACAATCAGATAAAAAGAGAGAAATACTTTTTTTCAGACTATATTTGCGAAACAAAAAATTATTTATAAAAACCAAGACTTACATACTTTATTACTGAAGTGCACAATCCATATTATTGTTATCTTCCTGCAAAGTGGGAAGTCTTACTGTTTTTCAGTATTTTGCCAAGATTTTTTATCACAACTATCACAACTACAATTAGGGAAACCTGAATGTGGCAAATGGGGTTTTTCTTAAAAGTTGGCTTTCTTTCTTATTTGTGGTAGTCCCTTTTCTTTGTACTGCTCATTCTTTCTGCTTTGTCCTTAAATAGCTTTTTCTGCATCCAATAACAAGCACTGTTCCACTTGTGGATCACTTATGTGAGCCCAATACACTTCTAGATCAGATCACTATAGTGCAGATAGCTAGAAAGTCACAAGCAGTGCTGATATAACACTAATATAAACAGGAGTAAACTAGTATGCACTGAACACATTAAAAATATAATTTTATATATTTATATTTCATTCTACTTTAGGATTATAATTATATTGTTTGCCCAAAACCATTCCAGAAAATGGTTCTCTGTTATAACATAAAGTAAATCATCAGAAAGCTGGCAGCTACTTAAGAATGCAAAATTTTATAAAGAAACATTTTACTTATTTTACATTATTTAAAGAATACTTACCTCTCTATACTGTCTCAATGCTGTAGCAGGGTGAACATCTCCAGCAAAGGTCTCACAATCCATGAAGATAATAAAAACATCAACTGCTACACCTGTCTTTTGGGCCCAGAGCACTGGAGAAGAACGATCAGTGGAGCCCCTTGGAATCTATAAGTATATATATATATATATACATCTATATATATATTAAGATTCAAACAAGCCAGCAAAAGCTTTTTAAACTTAGCAATATTTCTGCCAGGGAACTAAAAAAGGGAATGTGAATAAAAGTTTACATTTAAGATTGCAAACTTTGTTGTTATATATATGTTATTGGCAATGTATGAAAAACTGGCATTTTGTAGATTGCCTTTCTAGGAAATCTATAGAATGTGTGATGTTTAAAGGCAAAGTATGAAGTGTCTGTTATTTTAATATGCTACACACTTTCCTTAGGCATTGTATATAATACCTAGGCAAGATGCAGAATGACAAGAACTATTTAGGAAAAGTATGAAAAGAAAGCCATGAAAAGGGTTAGGGTTAGGGTTAACCCTAATCCTTTATTGAAAGGGATTTATGAAAATGAAAGAAGAAATGAAAAAGAAGGTACAGGATTTTCTTACTGAAAAAACAAGACAAAAAGACCAGTATTGACCTACTTGTTGCAACAAGGAAGGCTAGAATGACATATTAATGGGAATATTTTATACTTTGCTGGTTTGCCTTTTGGTATTGCATAGAATGCCTAGAAAATATGTAAAATATTAAGTGTTTCATATTTTGATGTCCCATTTTTGTCATTCTATAGATTTCCTAGGCATTCCATAAAATGTCTAATTTCACACACTGGTGATAACATATATATTCTACCAGACAATCTGTGAACTATTGGGTCATTATTTCAGAGATACTTCCTTATCTAGAAAAACTCTGGGCAAAAACCCAGTGAGAATTGGTACAACTTCTCTCTTCCATTTAGCTTCCTCATTGAGTTTCCTTGTGGAAAGCCAGCAGTGAACCCTGGAAACCTTCCTTCCTTCCTTCCTTCCTTCCTTCCTTCCTTCCTTCCTTCCTTCCTTCCTCCCTCCCTCCCTCCCTCCTGTCTTCCCCTTTTCCTTCCTTTCTCCTTTCCTGATAAGGCTAACAAATCACTACTGTTGAGTGGAGAAGGGATTAAGAGAGTGGCCAGAAGCTTTCAAGAAACGTTGATGATCAAATTGTCTCAACAGCATGGTGGCAGCAGCACTGAAGCAGCTACAACTTTCCCAAATTTCATTCCCTCAAGGTAAGGAGTCACCACATTTTGTAACTTTACCCATTTGAGGTACCTTGATTAAAAAGGTTTTGCCCTATGTTGCATCACTTCGCTCAACTAAAGGTTACAGATATGAGTGTTTTGGTAGTATTTCGATATACAGTTGCAAGAAAAAGTATGTGAACCCTTTAGGATTATGTGGAGTTTTGCATGAATTGGCCATAAAATACGCTCTAAACGTCATGTAAGTCACAACAATAGAAAAACACAGTCTGCTTAAAATAATACTACACAAACATTAGCTGTTGTCATGTTTTAATTGAACATAACATGTAAACATTCACAGTGCAGGGTGGAAAAAGTATGTGAACCCCTAGCCTAATGACTTCTCCAAGAGCTAATTGGAGCCAGTGTGATGATATTGGATGTGTTGCTGACAGCTGTCCTGCCCTTTAAAAACACACACCTGTTTTGGGTTTACTGGTCTCAAGAAGCACTGTCTGATGTGAACCATGCCTCGCAGAAAAGAGCTCTCAGAAGACCTACGATCCAGAATTGTTGACTTGCATGAAGCTGGAAAGGGTTACAAAAGTATCTCCAAAAGCCTTGATGTTCATGTGTCCACAGTAAGACAGACTGTCTACAAATGGAGAAAGTTTAGCACTGTTGCTACTCTCCCTAGGCATGGTCGTCCTGTAAAAATGACTGCAAGAGCACAGTGCATAATGCTTAATGAGGTAAAAAAAAATCCTAGAGTGTCAGCTAAAGACCTACAGAAATCTCTGGCACATGCTAACATTTTTGTGGGAGGACACCACGGAGGAAGCCACTGTTGTCCCAAAAAAATATTGCAGCACGTTTGAAGTATGCAAAAGAGCACCTGGATGTTCCACAGCACTACTGGCAAAATATACTGTGGACAGATGAAACCAAAATTGAGTTGTTTGGGAAAAACACACAACACTATGTGTGGAGAAAAAAAGGCACAGCACACCAACATCAAAACCTCATCCCCACTGTAAAACATGGCGGAGGGAGCATCATGGTTTGGGGCTGCTTTGCTGTCTTAGGGCCTGGACGGATTGTTGTCATTGATGGGAAAATGAATTCCAGTTTATCAGGACATTTTGCAGGAAAACGTACGACCATCTGTCCACCAACTGAAGGTCTGCAGAGGATGGGTGATGCAACAGGACAATGACCCAAAGCATACAAGTAATTCAACAAAACTGGCTTCAACAGAACAGAATACGCCTTCTGGAGTGGCCCAGTCAGAGTCCTGACCTCAACCCGATTGAAATGCTGTGGCATGACCTTAAGAGAGCGATTCACACCAGACATCCCAAGAATATTGCTACACTGAAACAGTTTTGTGAAGAGGAGTGGTCCAAAATTACTCCAGATCGTTGTGCAGGTCTGATCTGCAACTACAGGAAACGTTTGGTTGAGGTTATTGCTGCCAAAGGAGGGTCAACCAGTTATTAAGTCCAAAGGTTCACATACTTTTTCCACCCTGCACTGTGAATGTTTCCATCTTATGTTCAATTAAAACATGACAACAGCTAACGTTTGTGTAGTATTATTTTAAGCAGACTGTGTTTTTCTATTGTTGTGACTTACATGACGTTTAGAGCGTATTTTATGGCCAATTCATGCAAAACTCCACATAATCCCAAAGGGTTCACATACTTTTTCTTGCAACTGTAGCGAATGACATTTTCCCTGGGAAGTGATCAAATGTCAGCTAAGTTATTTTTTCCCATCAAACCAATGTCTCCTGTGATTTGCAATAGCAGTACAGTTTCAGACAGAGACCTGCACTACTTGTCCCTTGAACCTGTCCTCTGGAGATGCCAAACTGACAGGCAAATGAAGGTACACAGCAAAGCACTATTATAGACAAGTCATGCAACCTACAGAATTGCTGTTAACAGAAAAAACGAGGAAAATCCTCTGGCCTGAGGATTAATTTAGTGGCAACCTTTTTCATCTCCCACACATACACAGACAAATCTACAGTCCCCATAGCATGCAAACAGATATGCATATATGATTCTATGTTTACTGTAGGATGGGCAAAGTTTATAGAAGGCTACACGATATGAAATGGAGAGGACTAGCTTGCCCACCAATATTTCCATGTCCATTCAGATCCGTGTTTCCTTTTTAAAAAAAGTTATTACCAAGAGATCTTTCACAAATCCAGGGCTGATTCCCATCCTCTTCTGCATCTACCCTTAATCTAACCATTAAAGTTCTTCAATGTTTTTGCAGCAATCTTTTGTGTTTTATTTCCTTCCATAAACCCATACACTAATTTAATTATGAATTTGATCACAAAAACAATCTGATCACTTCCCAGGGAAATTATCATTCATTATATCTACTGTCCCAAACAAATTTACATGCTCTTTTCTATTAAGCCAGCTCATTTACTTTTTTTCTCTTTATCCCGTAACTTATTATGTAATAGTGCCTTCAAATTATATACTGACTCACTTCAAGTAAAATCAAAGCATATCCATACACTCTTATATCTCTTATTAGTTAGCCATTTTCCATTTTTCTTAATGAAGTTTAAGTACTGGATTACTCAGGCCAATGTGCTTTCCTTTTTACCATGGTATTAAAATTAACATGTGCTACATGCAAGAAACAAGAGTCACTTGAAAATAAAATACTTCTATGAAAAAGAATTACTTGTTTAAGACTTAGTAAAATACTTCTTTTCATGATAAATACATTAGGTTAACTGTTCTCATATAAAACTACAGGGTGACTTTAAGAATATTAGATACCTCGGTGGGACAATATTGGAAGAAGGATAGTTTGCCCATTATAGAAGAATGGGTGTTTAAAGTTTCGAATCTTGCAGAAATGTCTAAGATTTCTGCTTATTTGAAAAATCATTCACAGGAAAGATATATTTCAGTTTGGAGGAGATGGATAAATTATATTCAGAACAAATATGGGACTAAAAAGTTCCATTTAGCTTATGAGTAGATTTTAGTGGGATATTGTTATTGGTACTTGTTTGTAGTTATGTTAAAGGAGAGTTAAAGCACATTATGAATTTGGTTAATTGTATATTATGCATAATTTTTATTTAGAATATGATTATTGTAACTATAATCCTGTATTTAGCTCTGGGAAGTGGGGGGGGGGAAGTGGGCGGGTTTGGGGTGGGAGGGATTTGGGGATATATTGTAAAATTTTGTTTTTGTAAAACTCTTTAATTAAAAAAAAAAATATTAGATACCTCAGACATTTTCTGTAATACTTGTGGTAAACTCATATCCTCAGTCACAGGACAAGGAACTATATCATGGGAAAAAGCAACAATGTGGGAATCTTTTTCAGTGCGTGCCACAACCTGGTAAAAAACAAATGACCAAAGGTAAAGATAGAATGTTATTTTCCTGTTTGTTAAACTAAAAAGCATTTCTGCACTCAAGCTTTCTGTGTCTAATCTAGTTGTCTCTTGAAAAAGCACCTTTCGGACAAGCTTTCTCTGTTTTTCAAATGTGAAATAGCTGTTTTCACAAGCCTTTTCTATTCTAATTTATCCCTCTTTTAACGCTCCACAATATGCTAGTCCTTTCTCCCAGACTTTCTTAAGTTGTTATTTTCTTTGGATACAAGTGCTGAAAATCTGATTACCAAATCTTGCATAATGGTTCCTTCTTGACTTGTAGAACAGGCACTGAAGGGATGCATCATCTTAGCCAAACATTTGCTTGAGTACAGGAGGCATTAATCACCGGAAAAATTATTTGTTGCCTGCCTAACTTGAGCAACAGGAAAATTATGTATTGTAGACAAATGGCATGACAAGACTGTTGTTGTGATTCAGGGTCAGCCTGTGGGTTCGGCAGTTGGGTCGGACGATTCAGAGGAGGAGGAGGGGGGTGTTGGAGAGCCTGCAGAGAACAGCCCTGAGGCTTCGCAGAGCCCTCAGCCAGGCCCCTCCCATCTGGTTACGACGCAGACCCAGCTGTGTGAGCCTGACAGCGTGGATGAAGATGACCCATAGCTGGCCCTGTTCAAGGACGCCCGACGCAGGAGGCAGTCAATCAGGACTAAACAGAGGAAGGCAATGGGGCACCTTGGAAGGAGGCAGAGAGAAGCCACGCCTTGAACTGTTTAAAAGGGGAATGTGTGGGAGGGCTGGTTTGCTGAAGGCAACCCTTTGAATAGCTCCTGTTTCATGGTTCGTGTTTAGTTTTGCTCTGTTTAATGTCAATAAATTTGGCAGGCTTAGTTCCAGCCTCTTGCCTTTTTGTAAAGGGGTTGTCCCTGCCTTTTCTGCAGGGCCAGTAGTAGGCTGGTACAGAACAACTGTCTAGTACAGAACAACTGTCTAGTAAGTTGATACCTTTCATTCATGTAATGAATGAAAGGTATCAACATGTGACCAAATACTGTCCAGCAATTAAGTTACTCAAATTATAAACACACACAGACATTTGGGAGTCATTAAAGGAAATATGTCCTTATATACTTTTGGAAAATGTTGACCATGTTATCTGAAAATAAACAGGATAAATAAAACAAAAGTTTGATTTATATCTGAAGAAGTAAGCAGAATAGGAATTAATACCTATGTTGATTTTGCATGGATAGGTTTGTTAATTTTGTTTTAAAATTTTATCTATCAAATCATGAGGGAGATATCTTCAGCTTTACCAAATTATAATCTATTTAGTCTTGGGAAATCAGAACACCATCGCAACCCAAAGTTTAGGACCAAAAAATATCATAAAACTGAGACGTTTCTTACCATGCACATTGTTGCAGCAATGGTACTAGCATTCAGCACACTACCAAAAACCTTTTGTAACATAGAATCACTAACATCAACAGCAACTAAGATACGCTTTCCCATTGGTTCTAATGCCTAAGAAAGAGGCAATGAAGTCAGAACATATATTTTTTTTAACATTGTTTTAATTATGACTTTTCACAGCTGTGAGTGCTTTCAGAAGCAATGGTATTAATCAAAGAAATATTAGTTGATTACAAAAATAATACAGATATATGAGAAGAGGGTACAAATTCACCACCCTGCCACCACCAATATCATCTTTTCCCAAATATACATTATAGCTGAAGCAACCAAGTGCACACCATAATTTGCAGACTAAATCTCCTTGAGGCTTAAGAGGGAGGGGGGAAGAAAGACTACAGCCTAGACGGTTATGGGTTGCTCATAAAGAATATCGAAAAACAAACATCCTAGGAACATTTACCATCCTTCTTTTAGTCTTTATTGCCAAAATCGGAACTTCCCTAAAGAGATTTTGCTTAAATGCTTCAGACTTATACTGAAAGTAGTTAAATAAATATTTATTAACCATTACCTTGAAGGACTTGTAAAATGAAGTATTTAGAGCTTCCAAGATGTCTTTCTCTGGTTGCCAGCGCAGTTTTCCCCGATAACCACGCTCTCCTTTATAGTTTTCTAATGCAACCAAAATATGGAATGGGTGTATTTGAGCCTAAAGAATTTTGGAAAACAGACTAAAAATGTTAATTTCTCCTTCCAGTGATAATTTCTGCTAATTAAGTAAGCTATAAGATAATGATTCTGGAATAGAAAATTATACTTATTTAAGTATTCTGAATATAGAGTGCAAAGCAACTTTTTAACATGTTTTCAAAGTATTATTGCTAGAAATAACTGCTACAGTATTCCTTAGATATTTTTTTTTAAAAAAATCAGTTATTAATTCAATGGTTTATTTGGTTGATTTAGAGATTCAAATTTATATGGTGACCTCATAAATTTTGTCTTCTGTAAAGCTATTACACAAGAGAAATCCTTTCATATGACATTCACAGCCAATGTTCCTGACAAAAGGATATTTTTGTACAGTATTTTTTGTAATGTTCACTTTTTCAGGAAAACAATGATTCCTCCATTTTAGCTGTAGAGAAAGCATTGAAAAGGTTACTGACTTTAAAGAGTACCTTCGTAAAAAGATGAACAAGAGGAAAGATTACAAGTATATTTAAAAATCTTGTACAGGACTTACAACCATTCATTTAATGACCATTTGAAGTTACAACAAGCACTGAAAAAGTGACTTATGACCATTTTTCACTCTCGTGACCATTGCAGCATCCCTGTGATCACATGATCGAAATTTGAATGCTTGGCAACTGGAGTGTATTTATGACAGTTGCCGTGTCCCAAGATCATGTGATCACCTTTTGTGGCTTTTTTGACAAGCAAAGTCAATGGAGAAGCCAGATTCACTTAACAATCATGTTATTAATTTAACAACTGCAGTGACACACTTAGCAACTGTGGCAAGAAAAGTTGTAAAATGGGGGTAAAACTCACTTAATAACTATCTTGCTTAGCAATGGAAGTTTTGGGCTCAATTGTGGTCATCTTCCCTCATTGACTAGAGTTGCTAACTTCCCATGAAATCAACCCCAAAGATTCTACACTCTGAATCAACCAACATAAGACAGGTAATTTTTAATAAATAAGAGTCAAGATCAAAACTATTAATTAATAAGTACTGATTACTTAATCCACTTAGTTTGGTGGAACGATTTAAGGCACCAGGAAACTGCAAGTTCTAGTCCTGCCTTATGTAGAAAGCCAGCGGGCTCATTTTGGGCCAGTTGTTCTCAGCCCAAGGAAGGCAAACCACTCCCGAAAATCTTGATAAGAAAACTGCAGGGATATGTCTAGGCATCAGCACGGGTCAGGAATGATTTGGAGGCACACATACATAGATACCCAACCCCCCTTTAATTGCCTGTAAAATAATTCATCCCGTCTGTAAAACAGTAATAGCTTTGTTAGGCACATAAAACTAGGCAAAAATAGACACTGAATAAAATGCAAATTGATACAATATTATACTATAATTCAATTAAACTGAAAGGTCCATGACATATAACATTATCCTATATCATATAAAATTGGAAGTCAATAATAGTTATATATTTTAAAGTAACTTTATAAAATCCAGTGAAAAAGATGTTAGTGTTCTTTTTAAGTGACTAGAATCTAAGTAGCAGTTCATTCCAACCCCCCGCCCAAAAACCAGATAGAGATAGATAGACAGACAGACAGACAGACAGACAGACAGACAGAAAGCTCCCAACACAGACCTGACAATCTTAAACAGGATGTGGCTATTTCAGTTTGTGGTAGAAACAAATAACAAATAAACACAATAAATTTGGTCAAGAGCACAGAGTCATCAGCAGATCTTTCTAATAATTAGATGTACAGGTAGTCCTTGACTTATAACAGTTCATTTTGTGACCATTCAAACTTACAACGGCACTGAAAAAAGTGACTCATAACCATTTTTCATTGCAGAATCCCCATGGTCATGACTCATATTTATGACGGTTGCAGTGTCCTTGGGTCATGTGATCGGCTTTTGCAACCTTCTGACGAACAAAATCAATGGGGAAGCCAGATTCACTTAACAACCATGTTACTAACTTAACAACTGCACTGTTTCACTTAACAACAGTGGAAAGAAAGGTTGTAAAATGGAGCAAAATTCATTTAACAAATGTTTCACTTAACAAGAGAAATGTTGGATTCAATTGTGGTCATACATACATGCCTTGTGTATACAAGGCATGAGTTATGAACTCTATCAATTGGTACTATTATCTTTATTTAATTCCTAACCACTCTAAAAACTGACAATGGAAAGAGTAAACACAAAAAAGAATGTCCATAATAGTGCAAACAACAATCTTGACAAAAATCAAAAGGCACAATGAAATCTTGTGTAATCTAGCTAATAATACAACAGATTTTGTCAACATTTATTAAATGCAACAGAGTTCAGTAGTTTTTTTCTATAAAAAGCTTTTTTTAATATAGAAACATTCACCACATACACTGGATAATACACAAATACAAAGAGTAAGAAATAAGAAAATTGTTGATGGATATCTGGACTCAACATTTTTTATGCAAGCATATTCTAGATCAGCCCTTCTCACATGGCATATCATAGAATCATTGGATTTCACAGGAGATTGTGATTTAAAATTAAAAATATTTTTTTCAGCTTTGTGTACTATATAATACTAGCTGTCATAGTAGTTGAAATTCTTACACAATGGATCTCAGCTTTTAAAATATTGTATTCAATTTTATATCAATTCTCCTAATATAAATAGTATTAAGTACATTCAATTTACAATATTTGTTTTATTACATAAAATCTACCAGAACTACCTTTGGAAAAATTAAATCCTATTTGTCTCTTTGTCAGTTATTCAGAAATTTATGAAAGGAAAAAAAATAATTTCAATAAAAAGTTAAGCATAACCAGATTTTCTTCCAAGAAGGAGGGCTAAAAATCATTTTTAGTTTCAAATAGGGAAAAAACTACCCTTGCACATACTATTCATAATTAGCATCTTGAAATTTGGATAAAAGTATAAAATGTAGAATATTTAAAATGAAAAACTGAAGTTTCATCTACCCACATTACTGACTTGCATTAGAGTTAGTACCTTTGTGGTAGAGGGGAAGCCAACAAAAATAATGCACAAAATAGATCCACAGAAAACAGATCAAAAGAACATTGACAATTATTATTGGATTATTATATCTACTGATCATGCTTTACTGATAATGCTAATCTACTATGAGCTGTAAACACAATAATTTTTATGCAAGGGGCTCCCTCAGACCTGACAATTATTTTAAGGCTTCCTCCATGATCAAAATATTAAGAAACACTGTTTTAGACTAAGTCACACCGAGTTCTAGCAACTATTACTCCTAGATAAATTTGCAGTTTGATGCTATGCTGGGGATACCTCTGTTACACGTGCTTGTAAGGCCAAACCTAGCCCATTACTAAATATCTTTATTTGGGATATCCTGTAGTAGTTTTATTTATTATGCATTTGTGCAATGATTTATTAAGCTTATTTTTCAATACCGGTTTCTATTAAAAAATCAATTAATAGACATTGCTAGAATACAATGAGCACACGAACAATGCATTCAAAAAACCCTTACCTTTTTAAGAAGTTTTTCATCTTTTAATTTTTCACAAACCATTGCTACCTCTGAGCTTCCCGGTTCAAGAACAGAATTTGCTGTCATTTTTCCCAGGTTCTTCAATATTGCTGTTACGGGCATGTTCTGTAGCAGCGCTTTCCATACCTTGTACAAAATGAAGTTCAATGGTAAGGAAAAGTCATGTGTTTAAAGAAAAAGTCATACTCAGTATAAATACACATAACTGTACAGGAATCATGTAAATGTATTTATTCATTCATTTGTCACATTTCTACATATCCACTTCAGCTATGTAATTCTGGGCAGCTCACAATAAAAACATGTCACAAAATATAAAAGCATAAATAAGAACAAAATTAAAAACAGATCTCTCTCCTCTCATAAGGCAAAATTCTTTAACCATCAGGATCTACGATATGCCCTCCCCACCTGACCACGTCGAATGCGACAATATAATTTGGACAAGCAAGATAGTTCCTCAGGTAACCTGGTCCCATGCCATGAAGAATACATGTAAAACTAAGAATACATGTAAAAATTCTTAAAAGTACTGTAAAAACAGAGGAGTGATAAGGTGCAGAAAACAACATTATATAGTGTGATTTAAAGTACTAATGTTTCTCTAATTTCCTTACCTCTTTAGATTTCAAGTGACTTGTCAGGAGGTGTTCTCTAACTAAACTATGCTCTTCTATCAAATGAATCACTTCCAGTTCATCCGTTGTATGCTTTACCCTTTCCACTGCTTCCAAATACGTCAACACTTTTTCAGCCTCAGCAGAAAGCCTGCTCTCTTTATATGTCTCTTGGACTTCCTTCCATCCCTTCATTACATACTTAGTGACAATGGCCAGGCCTGTTGAAATACAGTAAGTTTTATTTCTAATTTAGAACATATTTTAAAAAGAAATATGAACTCCAAAATAATGTGAAGTTATCAATTAGGCTGGAAAGTGTATTTATTTTGTATTTGGTATTTTCTGGCATCCTAGCAAAACTAGCAATTTATATACCGGTATGTTACCTTGATATATAAATAGTGGAAGATAGTATAAAAGCAAAAGAATAAGTAGTGTTAATATTTAATTAAATACATACGGACACATACAATGCCTTTTTCACAATTTATTCATCTGACCCTCAGTCTTTAGGACTGATTGTGGGCATTCTTTCTGCTATAATTCTTCTATTGCTTTTGCTATTTGTAGCAGTAACAAAAATTACTTATAGAAAAATCTCAAGCTTTTGATTTTAAAAAATTAAAAACTATTAGATTCTCCCCTATTATAAAACAAAGCAATACAGGTTGTTTGTGACCACAATTGAGGCCAAACTTTCTGGTGCTAAGCAAGAAAGTGGTTTTGCTCCATTTTATAACCTTTCTTGCTATAGTTGTTACACAAATCACTACATTTGTTAAGTTAGCAACACAGTTGTTAAATGAATCTGGCTTTCCCCTTGACTCTGCTTGTCAGAAGGTCGTAAAAGCTGATCACGTGACCTTGAAACACTGCAACTATCATAAATATGAGTCAGTTGCCAAGCATCTGAATTTTGATCATGTGACCATGGAGACACTGCAATGGTCATTAAGTGTGAAAAATGGTCATAAGTCACTTTTTCAGCAGTTGTATCTCCAAATGGTCACTAAATGAACTGTTGTAAATTGAGGACTACCTATATGTCTTTTTTTTTAAAGTGAACGTCCTGTATTCTGTCCAATATTTTACACTTTTATATGTCAGTTTGTCATGGCTTGCTTTACAGAATTATACGTCCATGTCTCACTCCTCCATCTCTTTTGTTCAAATATAAAGACAAAAGCAAAATGTTTTAAAATTACTTGTTGCAAACCATCCTTGTTGATTCAGAAAATTGACTTGTTTTGTTGTTACCTTCATTTGCAGGCTTTAGATGTGATAACCTGAGAAGGTCTTTATGACACCAGCCATTTTTCTTCTTGTATGCTGTCACCGCTAAAGCAATCGCCATGTCATTCTTCCCATTGTACCAAACTGAAACAGCTTTTCTCAGGGCCCGGCCCCACATGCCACATTTCATGCCTTCCTTCAGATCCTTTTTAAACTGGATGAAAGTGAAGAGGTGGGTTGGTATATGACAAATTTCAGGGACAGCCTTATAAGCTTCTTGTTTGGTTTTGGCATCAGAACATTGTGAACAAATGGCAAGCGCAAACAATACTGGATCCTGTTTTGCTGCTCTACCTTCCTGGCTGAATGTCTTTATTTCTTGTACTGCTTCATAACCTTTGCCACCTTCAATAAGCCTCAAAAGAGCATCTACACTTTCAAAGCTCAGTTTCTGTTCCTTGACATAGAATGCACCTCCTTCGGAACCAAAACACAAGAAACGGCGCAGTCTAGTCATGTCTGTAACTTGCCACCCGCATCCATCTTCAGAATCTGATATCTGGTTTTCATTGCCTGGCTGTGTTGGACTTGCTCCTTCTTCCATTGCTTCTCAGTATAAAGAAGTCTCCTGAAGAAACACAATAAAATTATTTCATCTATCTGGAATCCGGACTTTATGGTCAGCTTTATTAAGACAATTACTCAAAACATTTCTTTCAGAATAAATTTGGCAAATGAAAAAAATGTTCCAACTTCAATTAAAACCTTCAGAATGAGAATCTTTTATATACAAAATATACTAGATACAGTAAGTATAAGAGATTATTTCCTAATAAATATTCATTGACATGATTCTAAAGAAACCTCCCTAAATGAACCAATTTTCTTTGGACAATGCCAGTAAGTTAATATTTTACTTTTTTCTTCAATCCCAGAGGTTTTATAACTCATAAGGGCAATTGATTCAGTTGATCATACATAGTAATAAAAATATTTTTTTTATTTTTTAAAAGAAAAAGTAATTTCATAATTTCTTATCTATCCTATGCTGGTCTAAGTAATTAAAAGTTATTCTGCCATTATAAGCATAATCACTATACCTGCATCCAGAGACCAAAATATTTAGGCAACTATATGAAATTCATGTCTCCAATGCATTTCTAGTAAGCAATTAAAATTTGACGATTTCAAGTTGCAATTTCTAGAAGTGATTTATTAATTTGATGTAATATCTTCTGGTGTTACTAAGATTCCTACAATTACTTTTAATTTCTGAACTTAATAAACTATTTTGTCAAGTTTACTTTGTTCCTTTCCTTACTTTGTTCCTTTCCTTTTTCTTATTTAAAGATAATAATATGCATGTTTAATTTACATTACAGAACAAAGATTCTGAAATCCAATATCCTGTCTGAAATATAACGTTGTTAGGACATGCAATATTCTGCTTTTAAAAAAATAAGCAGTGTAAATATGCTAATGAAATTCCACACAAATACATATTTTATAATTTGAAATTGAAAAACACATTCCTCACAACACAGTAAAATATATTGAGCAGTAAAATTTTAGCAATTTCTAAATTAAAAAGGCACTCTAAAGACCAACAAAAAAGTAATATAATCAGATGTGCAATTTAAATGATGTAATTGTTTTTTTATAAAATTTCTAATTAGTTTTCAGTGATGAAACCAGTTGAAATTGGAAATACCATAAATCAAACCACAAACATTTCCTTTTTAAAAATAAAATAGCTTAAAATCTTGTAATATTGCCCAGAATTTGATAAAAGATGGGCAGCCACATATTTTATAGTTCAGAACCAACCGAAATGAGTGCAAGATACAACACACTGCAGTTTTTCATTAGCATCCCACCCATTTTCCAATTTGTTCAAAGTGTTATATCTTAGCTTATTCAATGTTGTTTTGCATAGTAATGCTATGGAAGAAACTGAAGAAAAATAACTATTTACTGAATCCCACTCAACACATTCCATTGTTAAGTTCTAGTTCAAGTGTAACATTTTCTACCATGGTTTGGCCTAAAGAACCTTTGTGACAGATTGTTCAGGCCAAAATCTATGATATAGAAAGAATGCCATTGAAGATAGAATGCATGTTTCTACTCAATGTATTCAGGTAATTACAGATAACAACAGTTCATTTAGTGACCATTCAAAGTTACAATGGCACTGAAAAAAGTGACCTATGATCATTTTTCACACTTATGACCATTGCAGCATCTCCATGGGTTCGTGATTTATATTCGGATGCTTAACAACTGTCTCACATTTATGACACTTGTAGTATCCCAGGGCTTTCTGATCAGATTCACTTAAGAACTGTGATACTAATTTAACAATTGCAGTGATTAAGTCAACAAATGTGACAAGAAAAGTTGTAAAGTGGGGCAAAACTCACTCAACAAATTTCTCACTTAGCCACATAAATGTTGGGCTCAATTGTGGAAGTAGGTTGTACTATATATTCACTTGGGGAATTATGGTACAGAACATTTCCCATAGCTACCTGTCAAGCAGCCAAATCAATCATCTACCAACCTATTCAGATCTTGCAAAACTTCTGCAAAATCATTCACCAAACATGTATAAGTCCTTTATTCATTTGTACTATGGGATGCACATTCCTCAAGAAACCAAGTTGCAGTTGCTTCTATTGCTATCCTGCATTCCTGTCCAACCACATTGCCCCTATCCAGGAAGCCCCAGGTGGATCACTCCAGCCTAAGCTCATAGTATAGATCATACATGTCCAAACTCGCGACGTCATGTGACATCGTGCAACATATCGGGACAGTTTTGCCATTGCCAGCAATGGGGTGGGTGCAGCTTCCTGATGACGCGTCCGGCCCACTGGCCGGCAATTTGACACCCCTGGTATAGATAGTCCTCAACTTGCAACCACAATTGAGCCCCAAATTTATATTTCTAATTTGTTAAGTGAGTTTTGCCCCATTTTACGACCTTTCTTGCCACAGCTGTTAACTGAACCATTGCAACTGTTAAGTCAGTAACATGGTTGTTAAGTGAGTCCGGCTTCCCCACTGACTCTGCTTGTCAGAAGGTCACAAAAGATGACTGCATGATCCCAGGACACTACAAGTGTCATAAATATGAATCAGTTGTTAAGCATCTGAATTTTGATCACATGACCATGGGGAATGCTGCAATGGTTGTAAGTGTGAAGAATGGTCATAAGTCCCTTTTTTCAGTGCTGTTGTAACTTTGAGCAGTCGTTAAATGCATGGTTGTAAGTCAAGGACTACCTGTACAAGATTTTTAAATATGCTTGTAATCTTTCTGTTCATCTTTTTACGAAGGTACTCCTAAAGTCAGTAATCTTTTGCAGTTTTCTCTACTGCTAAGGTAAAATGGGGGAATCATTCTGAAAAAGTGAAAATTACAAAAAAATACTATACCAAAATATCCTTTTGTCGGGAACATTGCTGTGAACTTCATACGAAAGGATTTCATATTATAATAGGTTTACAGAAAGCATTGTGAACCGCTTCTCCCCACACGCAACTACACAGTTCCGATCGGTCAATCAAAAACAACTGCCAGAATTCCCTCGGCTAAAATGCTACGGGCATGAACGAACGACCAACAAAGAGAGAAAAGGCGGCTTGCTTCGTCGCCGTTCCCAGGCACGGTTCAAGCTATTCCTGGAAGGGAGGAGAGCGATTCCCTACCCAAAAGAGACGGCCTCGCTGCTGGCGGCAACCTAAAGAGGGTAGGGGCAGCATCGTCTGCACACACAAACCGTACCTCTGTGTAACTGCTGCAGCCTCCGCGGCTTTCTGGGAGCCCAAGGAAAGGATCGCTTTCTCCTCAAGCGCGCTCTCTCCAGTCACTCCTCCTCACCCCCGCCAAGACCGCCTGACAACTTCCCTCACGCAGCAAAAACAAGGGAGGGAGCCGGATGGGGCAGCGGGTCCCATCGCCTCTTGCACAGATGACGGGGAGTCCCTAGGACCCGGATGTACTGCACACGCATAAACACGCACACCCGCCCTGCAACTCAGACCTATGTCGCGGCGTTATCCCTCTGGGTCTCGCGGGCACAGGCGAAGGTTCCCGCTGATTGCTTTAGTGCGGGTTGTGCACAGCGCGATGTGAGCCCGGACCTCCAGCGCTCCTTGGGTGTTAAAGCTAAATTTGTGGTCCAAACCTTTTGAGCGAAGTTCGACGAGCCTGAACTGGAATTGCAATACCGTAGGGATGTGCTTGCAATTTCAGTTCCTTTTGGACGTTTTTGATAGGCAGCCGTTGAAGGCGGGAATGTAGGGACAGCGAAAGTAGAGGAGAAGGACTTTGGGGCTTTGAGTTTTGAGGTTTTACATCACATTACTGTGATTCGGTGACGGATTATTTTAATTTTCCGAGCAAAGCAGTCTGTATTAAATTGATGCCAATGGAGTGCAAGAGCCAGTTTGGTTTGCCAGTGGTTAAGGCACCGGGCTAGAAACCAAGAGACCGTGAGTTTTAGAACCTCCTTAGGCATAAAAATATTCTCCAGGGGAAGGTCATTATAGTTGCGTTTTATAGTCACGTAAAACATCAGTTGGAGCCAGAGAATAGAGAAAATGACCCAAGGGAGATCAGTTAGTGACAGCGTTGCTTAACCTAATCAGCAAATTAGGATGGCATTATTAACATGCTAAAGCAGTTAAAGCAAATAAGCAATCCTGATTATTGGGGCTAAAATATAATGTGGTTTCTTTAATTTGGGATTAAGTATTTGGTTTGTCATACTTGATTTATGATTTAGCGCAAAGTGGAACATAGCCAGGATAGCATAGCCAGGTAAAAATATTTTAGTCTAATGTTGTCCGCCTCCAAGCTGTTTCATTAGTCAATGGTTCAATATTATATGGATACAGAAAACTGGGTCGAGTAATTAACTGTGCATATCAGTGTAAACATAGCCTATAAGCCACTGCTTTCTTGGCTTATAAGTTGCCAACTGAACTTGCAAATGCAAAATTATAAAATAATACCACCACGCCGTTTACTCTATTTACACTGGTTTTGCTCTATTCTTAAAAACTCCGTCTCTAGCGGCTCTTTAATTGCAAGCCGGAAATGGAGCATGCCAGGCGGTTTAGCCTCTCCTCTCTTTGATTAGTCCTTTTGCTCCTCTCTTCATCATAGAGTAGAGGAGACTGCCCCGTCGAGATGTGAAGTCGCGGCCGCTGAGGCTGTCGGGAAAGCGGCGGCGTGCCTTGCTGTGCCGTGCCTTGTCTTGCTTTGCTTTGCTTTCGACCGTCGGCGGAGTGGGCGAAGAAGGGCGCGCGGCTATCGCAGAGGGGCGGCGCGTGAGCGGAGCGAGGGAGACTGCCGGAGTCTTTTGCGGAGTCCGGACGATTTGAGAGGAAGCAGGGCAGCGCGGCCGCTACTTGGACGCGATGGCGGGCGGGGGCAGCGCTGGCGAATGGTGCCTCATGGAGAGCGATCCAGGCGTCTTCACGGAGCTCATCAAGGGGTTCGGTGAGGTTTGTGGCTGGACTGCCTTCGCGCCCCCCCCCCTTCCGAAGCGGGGGAGTTAAAAGGGAGCCAAAGGGGGGAAACTGGCCAAAGCCTCAGATTCGACCTTCATGGGCTCGATTGGCTTGTTAAGATTCCCAGCAACGGTTTGCAAATGCCTCATTGATTAGGAATGGATGCGGTTTCTGGCCATGTACAGAACGCGGTTCCCTGGTTAACGACTGTTTGCAATTCAGTCATTGGAGCAGCAATTCAGGAATAACAAGCTACAATGACTAGGGCAAAAGCTGGCACGCCTATTTAGCATCTTGTGTGAAACTACTTTTTTTAAGGAGTCAGACGTCCTCTGGAAAAGATTATTTCCTCCCACATGTAGAATTCTTTTTTTCCTCGGTGCACATCAGATTTGATTTACTTTGATATCAAAATTTTTGGGGAAATGGAGAATAGAGATGATATTAACATCCTTTCCGTGCCCTAGTAATGGATCTGGAGGGGAAAATATTGAGGCTTATTTATGAAGAAGTTACAGCTATGTAACAAAAGAAATAGATTATGGAAATTGTAATAGGTATTGCCTCCCATTAATTTGGGAATGGGGAGAGAGATGCATACACATCAATTTATATGTGACACAGTAGCTTTTCATAAAACTGACTTTCAAAAAAGAGCAGAAACCAGACACTGTTCTGACATGCATTTGTAAATGTGCACTCATTAGATCAGTATTTTACCATTCATTTCCAGTTTTGTCTACAGCTTAGTGGTCTCCCAATCAAATGTTAACTAGGACCAAAGCTGCCCCCTTCTTCAAAAGCAGTCAAGATTGGCTGGTGGCTGTCATGTTAAATGTGTTAAATCTATATTTCAATTGTGTATCTATGATTAACAACATATAATGTAACAGATGCCTGAAAGTAAAATGTGTATGTGTCAGAATTTTGTGAATGCAAACATATGCAAGGAAGATACTTGAAGATCTGGATTGACTTGTAATTCCTTTTTAAATTAATTCTAAGTTTTGCCCTTGGATTTTTCCCATATAAACTCACCCTGGATGACTTCTAACCTACTTTTCAATTTTGCCTTATATATTTGTTATGAAAAATGATTTCTTAATTTTCAGGTTGCAGAGGAGCACAGGTTGAGGAAATATGGAGTTTGGAGCCAGAGAACTTTGAGAAATTAAAGTAAGTATGTTGCTTGTGGCTAGTTACCTTTTGTTCCCTGTGTTGATCCTTGCTGTATAATTTAGGTTCTGTATTTCCCACCAATGAATAAAGGAGATTTTTAGTCAAGCAATTCACATTGGAAAAAGAATGAAGATACCTTTTAGATTCTAGTCCTATATAATTACTTTTGTAAGTATATAGTTACATTGTGAGTTCTAGTGGGGAGAGGAGATTGAATGCTGCCACAGATCTGTAAAGTTATTTGCTTTGCCTGTTGCAAAGTCTAGGTACTCCATTACCCAGTAAGGAGATATAGTGAGGGAACAAAGTATTTGATCCCCTGCTTATTTTGTACATTTGCCCACTGACAAAGAAATGATCAGTCTATAATTTTAATGGTAGGTTTATTTTAACAGTGAGAGACAGAATAAGAACAACAAAATCCAGAAAAATGCATTTCAAAAAAGTAATAAATTGATTTGCATTTTAATGAGTGAAATAAGTATTTGATCCCCTATCCATCAGCAAGATTTCTGGCTTCCAGGTGTCTTTTATACAGGAAATGAGTTGAGATTAGGAGCACTCTCTTAAAGGAAGAGTGTTACCTGTATAAAAAATACCTGTCCACAGAAGCAATCAATCAGATTCCAAACTCCACCATGGCCAAGACCAAAGAGCTGTCCAATGATGTCAAGGACAAGATTGTAGACCTACACAAGGCTGGAATGGGCTATAAGACTATCAAGCAGCTTGGTGAGAAGGTGACAACAGTTGGTGCAGTTATTCGCAAATGGAAGAAACACAAAATAACTGTCAATCTCCCTTGGTCTGGGGCTCCATGCAAGATCTCACCTCATGGAGTTTCAGTGATCATGAGAACGGTGAGGAATCAGCCCACAACTACACAGGAAGACCTTGTCAATGATCTCAAAGCAGCTGGGACCATAGTCACCAAGAAAACAATTGGTAATACACATTTTTAGAAGGCATAGTATGCCTTTCCACTCCACCTGCTAATTAGTTATTGTTCTATGCTTTAATTATAAAACAAATGTTATTATTTCCTGGTCAGTATATATGTTTCAATTTTCAACATATTTTGTTTTTTTCTTTATCTGTAGGCCAGTTCATGGACTGATATTTTTGTTCAAATGGCAACCAGGAGAAGAACCAGCTGGTTCTGTTGTTCAGGATTCTAGATTAGATACATTATTTTTTGCTAAACAGGTATGGTAAATTGGAAAACACTGTGTATTTTCTAGGACAGCTAGAAGGAAGTTTCTGAATTAATACGTATATAATTTGCCTTTAAGCAAATTTATGGAGGACATATTTTTAAAACTATGAAGCATGAAATTGTCCAAATACAGCCCTTGACTTACAACCACAATTGAGCCCAAAGTTTATGTTGTTAAACGAAACAGTTAAGTGAATTTTTTGCCCCATTTTACAGCCTTTCTTGCCACACTTGTTAAGGGAATCATTGAAGTTGTTAAATTAGTAACAGTGTTGTTAAATGAAATCTAGCTTCCCAGTTGACTGCCTGTCAGAAAGTCACAAAAGGTGATCATGTGACCCCAGGATACTGCAATCGTCATAAATGAGTCAGTTGCCAAGCATCTGAATTTTGATCATGTGACCATGGAAACAGTTGTAAGTGTGAAAAACGGTCATCAGGCACTTTTTCAGTCCCATTGGTCACTAAATGAACTGTTGTAAGTCAAGGACTACCTATTTTTTTTTTCAAATACTGTTTATCAGGGAAATGGATTTTATCTTTATTTTTATTTGTTGCAGAATTGTAATATCTTCAATATAGACCTCTAGCCAGAAAATATCCAGTTGTTTAACATGGAACAAACTTTATTCAGTTTGATTTGATGTGTTAAGGTAGCAAGCATAATGTAGTAAAATTTAATTCCAGTGATATAATGTGTTTTGAACTGTTCCCATTTTACATGAGGATGTCATCCATATAAAGTTTAAGGATGAACAAGGTAGATCTGGACAAGGTGATTTCTGGTATGCTTAGGAACAGACTGAATTGTGGCACTAAAATTACCACTACTTTAAGAAGTTATCTCTTCATCTTTCTTTGCTTTTCTTGTCTGTTGTGTTTCACATGGAAATCTGTTAACTTTTTGGTGCAAAGTAAATAGCAGAATTGCCATTCTTTCTGCTTTTATTTGTGAGAGATAATACGTTAACCTAATCATATGAGAACATTCAGTTAACTCAGTTTAACTTGAATAGAAGATTGAGAAACAGAAGTTTTACTTAAGTTAAAAACTTGTGAGGCACTAAAACATGATTTCTTCCGGCAATGCCGGAAGAAATATCAAAAACCTAAGATACGCAGATGATACCACTCTAATGGCAGAAAGTGAAGAAGAACTAAAGAGCCTCTTGTTGCAGGTGAAGAAGGAGAGTGCAAAACTTGGGTTGAAACTTAACATTAAGAAAACCAAGATCATGGCATCCGGCCCTCTCAATTCCTGGCAAATAGATGGGGAAGAAATGGAGGTAGTGACAGATTTTATTTTCCTGGGCTCCAAGATCACTGCAGATGGGGACTGTAGCCAAGAAATTAAAAGACACTTGCTCCTGGGGAGGAAAGCCATGGCAAATCTAGACAGCACACTAAAAAGCAGAGACATCACCCTGTCAACAAAAGTGCGTATAGTCAAGGCTATGGTCTTCCCAGTTGCAATGTATGGCTGTGAAAGTTGGACCATAAGAAAGGCTGAGCGCCAAAAAATTGAGGCCTTTGAACTGTGGTGCTGGAGAAGACTCCTGCGAGTCCCTTGGACTGCAAGGCGATCAAACCGGTCAGTCCTAGAGGAGATCAATCCTGACTGCTCGTTAGAAGGCCAGATCCTGAAGCTAAAACTCAAGTACTTTGGCCACCTAATGAGAAGGAAGGACTCCCTGGAGAAGAGCCTAATGCTGGGGAAGATCGAGGGCAATAGAAGAAGGGGACGACAGAGAATGAGGTGGCTGGATGGAGTCACTGAAGCAGTAGGCGTGAGCTTAAATGGACTCCAGAAGATGGTAGAGGACAGGAAGGCCTGGAGGAATGTTGTCCATAGGGTCGCGATGGGTCGGACACGACTTCGCAGCTAACAACAACAAAACATGATTAACATTTGATTTCATAAAATCACTATGAACTAAGTATTGTTTAGATAAATCTTAATTCCTATATTTCATTTTTTTCTATTTGTCTTTTCTTTTAAATTCTTTGAAGGAACTATTTCCAAATACAGAACTCTTTAGCAGCCAATCATTACTATTTCTTAAGAAAGCATGTGTATAGTTATCAGAAAGATTATTAACAAAGAATATACTAACTATTAAATGCCAACAAGTTGAATGGTTCATGTAGCCCTTGGTCCATTTAATAATGCAAACCAAAATTTAATAATAATAATAATAATAATAATAATAATAATAATAATAATAGTAATAATAGTAATAATAGTAATAATAGTAATAGTAGTAATAAAAGACAATCACAAGCAACTGCTATTATAGGTTAATCTGTCCAGGGCCAGTTACAGGAATGGATGAAGTTGTTTATATAATGTGTCTTAGGTTTACATAAAAAAAAAGCTGAAGGATCAAATATATTTGATCATGCAAACAGACCTATGTAAACGGTTTGTAATTTAAAGGGGATTGCAGCAAGTAAAGTTAGTGATCTCTACAATTTGCACAAATTAAATTATTTTTTATAATCTTTACAGGTAATAAATAATGCTTGTGCAACTCAAGCAATAGTAAGTGTTTTGTTGAACTGCACCCATCAAGATATCCATTTAGGAGAAACACTGTCTGAGTTCAAAGAATTCTCTCAAAGCTTTGATGCAGCGGTATGTGTAAAAATGATATTTGAGAAAATGTCTTGAATATGAGCAATATAGGTGGCCCTCATTTTACAACCACAATTGGGATCAGAATTTCCATCGTTAAGCAAACCAGTTCTTAAGTGGGCTGTGCCTTATTTTGCAACTTTTTTTATCATGGTTGATAAGCTGATCATTGCAGTTGTTAATCATGCAGTCATTAAGTGAATGCGGCTTCCTGAACTGACTGCCTGTCAAAAACTGGCTGGTAAAGTCAGAAATGGCCATCACTTTACCCCAGAATGCTATCTCTATCAGGAATACATGCTGATTGCCAAATGCCTGAATTTTGATCACATACCCATGGGGGTTTTGTGACAGTTGTAAGTGTGAGGACCAGTTGTAAGGACCAGCACTTTTGGGGGGGGGATGCTGTTGAAATTGTGAATGGTTACTAAACGAATGATTGTTAAGTTGAGGCCTAATGTAATTACAGTGTTTTCTCTTTCAGATGAAAGGCTTGGCATTAAGTAACTCAGAAGTGATACGGCAAGTTCATAACAGTTTTGCTAGGTAAGAAGACATTGAAATAGTTCCCAAGTAAAATCTATTTAGAGGGGATGGTTGTAACGTTCATTCATGTATTGCACTTCTCCTGCAGACAACAGATGTTTGAATTTGATGCAAAGTCAACAGCAAAAGAAGAAGATGCCTTTCATTTTGTCAGCTATGTTCCTGTAAATGGCCGATTATATGAATTGGATGGTTTGAGGGAAGGTCCAATAGATTTAGGTAATATTTTCATTTCACCTATGTAGTTGTCAGTTTTTTTAACTGCAGCATGACATTCTGAATGTATAAATAGGGAGAGGAAGCTAATGGAAATCATTTGGAATTTTAAGAGCAGGTTGCAGTTACTGCCAGAAAATGACTGTTATGATAGATGTTGTCGATCAAAATCAGTTCAACAAAATGTATATTTATATGTTGTTTTCCTTTCAATCTTTAGCTCAAGGATGCTATTTACTATACCAGCTTACTTTTTCCCCCCCTCTGAATTGGTCAGCCCATTTCCCAAGAACTGGCCTGCAACCAACCCATCATTTTATTTTTTATGGGTACTTAGGCCCACAGGAGTGCCAGAATCATTATTGGAAATAGTGATGATGGCAGAACTTATGATTTTATGACTTCACGTTGCTAGCCTACGTCTCTGTATTGATTTACATTATTTGTGTACTTTCCTCTTAGGAGTGTGCAGTCAAGATGATTGGATCAATGCTGTAAGGCCTGTCATAGAAAAACGGATACAAAAGTAAGTATGTAACTTAAGCTCTTGCTTATAAAAAATTAAACAGATTTAGATTTTATTCTTGGCAAGCTAGATGAAGAAATTAAAACAACTTTTACTTAGCCGGTTATTTGTAGAAAACAATTTTTTTGAAATTCTCTTTAATATGTCATTGTTATGAACAACAGGCACACTTTTATTTGGCTAATCTAGAAGCTGATATGTACAGTGGAGTTCTTGATATGATAGAAACAGGGATACGCTGTAATCATTTCAAAAGTGCCTGCTGCTACACTGCCTAGGAAAGGAATATATGGAGATGATAACACAAAACATTATTTCATCTTCATTTTTATTTCAGTTACTTAGATTAAGACAAAGTTTACAATGTTATTTGATGTTCTGAAATCTTTGAGCATCAAGCTTTAGCTTCAAGGTAAGCATAGCTGACAGATGTACACAAAATTATTGGAGTCATATCACAGTGATTTTAACCAGGAGTGTTATATATATATTGCAACTATTAACACTTCAAAAGGCTCTCTTACTGAACTTTTCCATTGTTTATGTGATAGAGAGTAATGTTCAGTTTGAATCTTGACTTTGCTTGTGATATATTATTAAAATGCTCCAAAATGATTTAATACCTGTGAATATCTTTAAAATCATAACATAGTAACAGCAGTATGTAACAACAGTTTTTATTTTGCAGGTATAGTGAAGGTGAGATAAGGTTTAACTTGATGGCAATTGTATCTGATAGAAAAATGATATATGAACAGAAAATTGCCGAACTGCAGAGACAGTTGGCTGAGGTATTTATCAATTAGACATGCTTCTTTGTAATGGCTGGGATGTGAGGGTGAATGAATTACCTGGAGCAACTAGGACTACATATCATATAAGAGTGATTTAGGAATATAAAATTATAAAGCAGGTATCAGATTTATATAACATGATTTTTCCTATTCCTTCTTTCCCTTCTCCATTCAGTAACTAAGCCTTACCAATTTATTTGGAATCTTGAAAAGAGTGAGTTAACAAGCTGAAATTAAACACCAGTTTTTATTTAACTTCAAAATGTATCTTCCAGAAAGATACATTTGCAGTCGGTGTTGGCAGGAGGGCAGAGGTCGACCCCAAGGTCTCTCGTTTGTGGAGTTCCTCAGGGGTCGGTCCTCCCGCCTCTCCTGTTCAACATCTACATGAAACCGCTGGGTGAGATCATTCGTGGTTTTGGAGTTGGGTATCATCAGTACGCTGATGATACCCAGTTTTTCATTTCGACCCCAAACCACCCCAGTGATGCCCTCGACGTGATGTCCCGTTGCCTGGAGGCGGTTCGGGTCTGGATGGGGAGGAACAGACTTCAGCTCAACCCTGACAAGACTGAGTGGCTGTGCATACCGGCATCCCGGGATATTCAGAATATTCCACCTCTTTCCATGGGGGGTGAGCTTTTACCCCCTGTAGATAGGGCTCGCAACTTGGGAGTCCTCCTAGATTCGCAGCTCACTCTGGAAGATCATATAGTAGCTGTGACTAGGGGGGCTTTCGCCCAGGTTCGCCTGGTGCGCCAGTTGCGGCCCTATCTAGACCGGGATGCCCTGTGTACGGTCACTCATGCGCTCGTGACCTCTCGTCTGGACTACTGCAATGCTCTCTACATGGGGCTTCCCTTGAAGACCACTCGGAGGCTCCAGCTGGTACAGAATGCAGCCGCGAGAGTTGTCTTGGGAGTCTCCCGGTACTCCCATGTTACACCTTTGCTCTGCGAGCTGCATTGGTTACCAGTTGTCTTCCGGGTGAGATTCAAGGTTTTGGTAATGGTTTTTAAGGCCCTACATGGCATGGGTCCGGAGTACCTCGGGGACCACCTGCTGCCAGCGTCAACTTCCCTCCGCCCTGTGCGTTCCCACAGAGAGGGCCTCCTCAGGGTGCCTCCGGTCAGAGAATGTCGGCTGGTGGCCCCCAGGGGGAGGGCCTTCTCTCTGGGCGCTCCGGCTTTATGGAATCAGCTGCCGGTCGAGCTCCGGATGGCACCTGACCTTCGCTCCTTCCGACGCGGTCTGAAGACCCATCTATTTGAACAAGCCGGCCTGGCCTGATGGGGATATGTTGGGGTTTTAATGGGGATTTTTATATTGTTATCGACTTTTAGCTGGGCTACTATTTAATTCTTTTTAATTTTTGTATCCTGTATTTTTTATATGTGCCCTGTTCACCGCCCTGAGTCCTTCGGGAGAAGGGTGGTATACAAATATAATAAAACTAAACTAAACTAAACTAAACTATTACAATTTTGAATAGCCTACCTGTAAAGTTTCTATCCTTTTCCTAAAAGGGAGATTCTTCTAAACAAAATTGCATTAAACCGACTATTTGAAAAATATGGCTTCTAGGGTAGAATACCAAACTGCAGACTATTACATTTGCAAATTAAGTGCAGTTTGCCAAGCATTAAAAACAAGCACTAGAAGGCAGCAAAGAGGTGTGGATTGTATGCTTTAGAAAAGAAGGTTTTCTTTCCTTTGATCAATAGTTCTGGAAAACAAATGATTGCATACACTCTTAGGCATTATGATTGGTCCTAAAATAATATTGCCCAAATCAAGAGTTTGGATTGATTTTTCCTATATATTAAGCTTTCTATTTATGAAAAAGTTTGCATCTGATACTTGAACTTGCAAAATATGGAATCAGCTCTTTATTTCAATGTATATTGTTCATATTCTTCATTTCTTGAATGGATGCTGTGTTCAAAATGCTGTTATTTAATTTAATAAAACTATTTTTCCCAACAGGAAGAGCCGATGGATACAGACCAGAGTGGTAATATACTAAGTTCCGTTCAATCTGAAGTTGCAAAGTATCAGATGTTAATTGAAGAAGAAAACCAAAAATTGAAAAGGTACAAGGTAAGTAGGCCCTTTGAATGGTAGAAAGAGGTCATCTGTTTGTTTGAAACATTAACCCTGTGCTAAGTTGTTTTCCACAGAGAGAGCCACTTTAAGATAATGTGCTCCTTAATGTTCAGAACAACGGTAATCTTAGAAACCAAATATATTCAAGATGAATCATTGCCTCTTAGAATAAAAGAAAGTAATGTCATATCAAACTACCCCCATTAAAAATGATCCAGATTTTCAAAGTTATTGTTAAATCTCACTCACAAGAACCAAGAAAATGGGACTTTCTCCTCTTCTTCAATAGTTTGCTTGTTTGCACCTTTCCCTACTGTTCTGTTTGGTCTCAGAATAAATAAAGAGTGGGGAGGACATGCAGGACACTCTCAGCCCAACTCACCTCATGGGTTGTTGTGAGAAAAAAATAAAGAGAAGGAAGATGTGCTGGATATATTCACTGCCTTGAGAGTGGTAAATTAATAAAGATTAGATATAAATAAAGAATTTGTAGCAGAAATATCCGTGGATTAGTGTAATATTTAAGGCATCAGGCTAAAAAACAGGATGCTGTGAGTTCTAATCCTCCCTGGGCACAAAGCCAACTGGATGTCCTTGGGCCAGTCACTTTCTCTCAGCCTAAGAAGCAGGCAACAGCAAACCACTTGAAATCTTGCCAAGAAAACTAGGGAGCTGTCCAGTCAGTCACTAGGAGTTAAGACTGATTCACAGGCACCGGAAAAGAAAAAGAGAGAGAAAACACATGATTTGTTATCTAGTTCCTGCTTACATTCTCCCCCCCCCACACCCCTCCCCCAGTCTAAAATTGTTTGGTACTTGGTTTCTTCCCTGATGTGTTTCTGCTACTAATATAGCAATAGCACTTAGACTTATATACCACTTCACAGTGCTTTACAGTCAGCATATTGCCCCAGGATGAGTCAATCTTGAGCCACTCAGAATCGAACTGGAGTGAGCAGTGAGTTAGCCTGCAGTCTGCATTCCAACTACTGTGCCACCATAACCAGCAGGGATAGTTGTGATAAGATTTCATTTTAGTGTCTATTCTTCAATGCAGATTTCAGAGCGGGGGGATTGTTTAGAATATTTCTGAGTGGGTTACTAATATTTTGAATGTCCATTCCTTATTTTTGTCCCTTGTGTTAAGACCTGAATGTGAGAGTTTGAGAATCATAAAGAGAAATCAGTTGGTTTTCATGGTAGACTGTTTTGTTTGTGTTTCTCTATTAAAATATATCAATTTTATTTTAGTTACTCAAAAGTAATAATTGCATTTGTTTAGTTCTTTTTTCCTGGCTCCACTTCCATTTTCTAGTGTAAATATCCATCTCAAAGACCAAATTCAACCTTTGCATCAAAAACTACTGTGTCGTTCTGGCTTAAAGAAATTAGTTTTGATATTTTTTATAAACCCAACTTTACACTGATTTCTATGAGCATCTATAAAGAGTCATCACTTTCCATGTTTCTGTTGGACCTCCAAGTTGCTTGTATCATGCCCAAAGAAGGACCCTGGTTCTACATTGCTGACAGAAAAAATATATTGATGGGCAAGCAATCTTTCAATTAATCTTTTCTATCACTATCATATTTCTATTTGAAGAACGTCTGGTCAGTTTCTGGGGAATAAAAAAGTTTCCCAGGGCACAGTGTGAAAATTGGTTGTGTACATAAGCAGAAAACATATCTTAGAAAATTAAATTCCCTAGCCTATTTATAAAAGAGAGCAAATCATGTATATGTCATTCATTTTCTTTTGCTTTCAAAGCTGTTATGCAATCTTACTGAAAGTTCAAGAGAAACATTCTCAAAAAGCAATTCAATTTGTGAAAAGTTTAGGCCCTCCTAATAAAATTGTATGTTTCAATAAATCTCTAATGAACAGATGGTGACACAGTGAAACATGGTATCTTTCTGCAAATTAGCATCTAAGTGTTATTATTTATATAGCTAAATACATAGTAAAAATAAGACTAATGAATGTGACATGTACAAAAGTATAAACACTCTTCCATTCAGTTCGGTGCTGTTTCTTAAAATATTTTTAAAATACTATTGCTAATAAAAATAGTTATTGAAATCCAAAAAGTTGATTGACTTGTTAGGTCTCCAGTTAGCCCAGTGAAGACAATTCCACACATTAGCAAATACTCTGATTTTTTTTTTACCTCTCTGTGATGGTTATTCTATCTGCTTCCAGGAACTATGGTTAAGCAGCTCTCTGAGTATTTGGAAATGAATATATAGATAGTCCTTGATTTATGGCAACAATTGGGACTGGAACTTCTATCTCTAAGCAACACAATCGTTAACTGTCATTCCTGACCTATGTTGCTGAGGTTCTTAAGCAGATAACATGATCATTAAGCAAATGCAGCTTTCCCTATTGGCTTTGTTGGAAGCTCTCTGAGAAAATCGCAAATGGTGGTCAATGATCATGTGATCCATGAATGCTCCAACTGTCATAAATGCATGCCAGTTGCCAAGCCTCTAAATTGCAACTGCAGTGGTACTACAGTGGTCATGAGTATGAGAACCCCAACATAAGTCACTTTTTTCAGCAGAGTCATAATTTTGGACAGTCACTAAAAATTTACATGGGAGAGTTGTTGCAGCAGTTATCTTGTTAATGGAACTGTTTGGCCATATCCAGCAAGAATACACTTGGAGAAATCTGTATGGAGGACTCCAGCATGCATGAATATTTCTTAACTAGAAGAATTCTGCAAAGAATAGTGAGGAGAAAATACAAAAGCAAGAAAAAAAGGAATCCCATCACTTCCAGAATGTGAACGTCTTTGTTGGAGAGCTGCTTTGCTCAGGCTATTCATTATATTTCATGGCTAGTTAATCTTCCACTCCCGTGCCTTTTTGAAATTTCTTTTCTACCTTGTTTCTAGGGGGCAGTGCAACCTGATCCCTGCAGCAAGGTCAGATAGCTTGTAATCTAATTCATTTGGTTGCTGTTTTCAAATTCTTCCTTTATTTTAGATCACCTTCATATATTTTAAATATTTGATTCCTAATGGAAAGTGTCACCTCTTATCTCTGTGGTCACTGTTTGTGGAACCAACCAGGTGGTTGGAATAGCCAACTAAATTCAATGGTCATTTCAAATGTAAAGCTAGACTGTTTTGTTCATGGCTAAACAATTGTATTGGAAATTTATTTTGGAAGAAAGGATAACTACTAAATTCAGAGAACAAGTTCCTTAACAACCTAAATGTTTGTTCAACTTCTTAGGACGTTTAAGCTTTTAAACCAAGTCCATATCTGTTGTCAGCCACATATAAATGTTGAGCTTAATCCTAAAAACTGAAGACATTGTAATTCAGAGTACAGTATAGTAAAAAAAAATATTGCATGCATATCTTGATTGTGTGCAAGACAGGATACTTTTGTTATCACTGATTATTTTTTAACTCTCCTGGTCAAAAGGATTGTTGAAGATTAGCTGTAACTCTCTTATTACAACCATTAGCTGTAATCTCTCCTCCCCATTCCCCCTTCTTTCCCTCTGTCTCTACCCCTGGCCCGTTCCTAAAACAGTGTAGTGCTTTTAGCCAGAAAATTACCTCACGAACGTGGTTCTGTGGAATAGTAATGGAACCAAATGCTGATTCATGTCATGCTTCTTCTGTGCTTACAGATTGAAAACATTAGAAGAAAACACAACTACTTGCCATTTATCATGGAACTGCTCAAAACATTAGCAGAACATCAGCAGTTGATTCCACTAGTAGAAAAGGTAAATGCTGCATTACAAGTAGAATTCTAGTCTCCTATGAAGGTGGTGGCGGGGTTGAGAGTACAGGTAGTCCTCGACTTATGACTACAATTGAGCCCAAAATTTCTGTTGCTGAGACATTTGTTAAGTGAGTTTTGCTACATTTTATGCATCTCTTGCCATAGTTGTTCAGCGAATCACTGCAGGTGTTAAGTTAGGAACAGGGATGTTAAGTGAATCTAACATTCCCGTTGACTTTGCTTGTTAGAAAGTTGCAAAAAAGACTGCAGCCGTCATAAATATGAGTCTGAATTTTGATCTCATGACTTTGGTGAAATGCTGAAATGGTTGTAAGTATGAAAAATGGTCATAGGCCATGTTTTTCAGTGCTATTGTAACTTCAAATGGTCATTAAATGAAATGTAAGTTGAGGACTACTTGTAGCATCTGCCTGTGTGGAAAATTAAAAATAATTATTTACAGATTACTGTTTTGAATGAGAAGAGATAAGGCTATCAGCTGTAGTAGCTGCACAACCACTAGATGGCATTCTTGAATCATGGATACATTCCTCTTAAAATGTTGACCTGAAGAATGCTTCTTATTTCTCTAATTACTTTGACTTGCTGCATTGTTGCAATTCTAGCTGTAACACTGATTTAGTGATATAGCCAAGTTCCAAGCACATTTGGGGAAGAAAGTAACGTGATTTGCCTGTTCTCTGTCCCCTTAGGGTTATTAAACTGTTCATCTAACCTGATTTTGATTATTATCCTAAAATAGCCTTGGACGTGTTCTTCCCTGCTTTAGATGTAAAATATGAGATTCTTAATGCTTTAAAAAATCAGTTTAAAGGTTTTACCCATATATTTTTTTTCATTTTTAAATAAATAGTATTAGTTCCTTGCTTTTCACAATTTTCATTTCTATGTATAATTCATCACATGCTACCAGGCTTTCATCAGAAGATTTTAAAGAACATGTTTTGAGAGTAATTCTGTTGAGTCATAGAAGTTAATTGAAAATGTACTCATACTTAAAATAAATACATGACTTGTAGTTATGGCCAAATTAAAGCTTACTGACTTCAGTAAATCATGCCTAAGTATGAATAAAACAGGATCTAGCTCTTTGTAATTTTGTGTGTTGGATTGCAAAGATTTTGCTGTCTCTTAACATGAGTATAATCAGGTGCCAAGAGCCATACTTAACTTGAAAGTTGATAGGAAGGGAATATTTGATCTTCTGAAGGAGTTTTAAAATCATGCTTTTTTAAAAAAAACATGTTTTAAAATTTTCTTCAAAACATTAAAGTACAAATGCCAAACAAATACAAACAACAAAGCTAAAGAAGACTATAACAAAAAAGTACATAAACAAAACAGACATATACAGAAATTGTCCCTCCTAATTGAATAGTGATTATATTTCAAAGATAATAATTTGTCCCCCCCCCCTTGTGAAGCAGGCACACAATTTGTAAATTTCTCCAATAATATTTACCCAACTCACTTAACCAGACATCTATTAGTATATAAAAACATAGTTTACAAGTAAAACCAACAACTAAATTAAACTTCTAAACCCTCTATTAACAATCTGTTTATTGTATTTCACTCACAAAAAGTCCACAATGGCTTCTGGTCTGCCAGAAGTCACAACAATCATTGTCTCTGGTTCGTCCAGGATCAAATAAACTCTACTGATTCTTAATAATACAGCTTTTCCTTAAAATATTAAATGGGATCTTTTCTAGCAATTGAATTTTATTCCCCAAAATCATAAGTTTCTGTTGTGTCTTATCTCCACAGCATTTGTTGTCTCCTATACAGTTATATGACAAGATATCGTAACATTTCATTCCACACAGCATTAACCTTGTGAACTCTCAGGCTTCCTCCTTCCGTTATATATTCAAGATGGGCAGTATTTAATATTTTATTGTTAAGTATATGTAGGGGTGTGGGTCTATACATATGTTGTATATAGTATGTTTTAGGTGTGTGTCGTGTGTGTTTCACTTTGAGAGCAGGCAACTAAATTTCATTTTTGATGTGTACCGTTGTGCCCACGGTAAAAAATGACAATAAAGATTATCATTTGTTTTCCAATTAGGTTTAATAAAACCGTTCCCCATTCTTCCTCAGTCTTAGAAGAAGTCAAGTTCATCACTCGTCAATTCTGTCGACTTTGAGCTTTTAGAATTCATATCTTTCTCAGTCCTCTAACCAACTCATATTTTCTAAGTCAGCCTTATCTTTCAAGGCTGCCAGCTTAGATCAAGTAAAACCAATCTTTGTTTTATAAAATGATGTCAAGCCTGCAGTTTTAAAACTTTTTTGCACCAAAATGGCCAAAATACATGCAATTGTGTCAGATGGAGCTATAGAAACAAGGTTCATTGTTGTAGATTGGTCAGTTTCAATCAGTTTTAATTGTGTAAAAAGCTGGCCATTTAAGAAGAGTATATCAGCCCATATGATTGTTCGTTCTTTGTTGCAATTAAGTAGAATAGTAGATTCTTGATTTAAATGAAATTAAAGTTAATAAGTTCATTCAGATTGTTGCTTTAGTGTTGAGGTTGTTATAGATTCAGCATTTTATCAGCTGAAGAATGTGTGTGTGTGTGTGTGTGTGTGTGTGTGTGTGTGTGTGTGTGTATGCGTAAATTTTTGGATTTCTAACAAAGAATTAAAGGGAGACTGATATAGCCATTTCAAACTTATTTGTTCTCATCAGTCAGCCACACCCTTTCTGAGATTCGAACCTGGGCTGTTTGCACATTAGGCAGTTGTTTTAACCTGTGGCCGGCATGACTAGATGCCAGAGGCGCACGGAACGCTGTTACCTTCCCACCGTAGTGGTCCCTATTTTTCTACTTGCATTTTTACGTGCTTTCAAACTGCTAGGTTGGCAGAAGCTAAGACGAGTAACAGGCGCCCACTCTGTTACGCGGCACTCGGGTTTTGACCCGCCAGACTGCCAACCTTCTGATCGACAAGCTCAGCGTCCTAATCCACTGAGCCACCGCATCCCATATATATATAAACTGCAGCCTTTGTGTTTACATCAAAAACCAGCAACTGAGGTTTAAAATAATGGGTAATAAACTTGCATACTGTAATAGAGGATTTTTTTGCTTATTGGACAACCTCAGATGATACATCGGTACTTTTACACTTTATTGAGCTTCCGCCTTGTAATATACAGGAACAAATAACTACTTTGAAATGTAGCTGCCTATTTAGAATACAGTATTCTTGAGATAATTGTCCCATAACAGACATTAATTTATATCGGACTCACAAACCTTTTGATAATTTATCCTTAGGGAAAGAATTTTATTGAATCTAAAAATACAGTGAAAAGTTTTTCTAAAGTTGACTACAGGAGATTTTATTTAAAAAGTTATCAAGTTCTCTCTATAGTAATGCCTAACTTAAATCAGAGTAAGCATTTTTATCTTTGTAAAATACCTATTGTTATTTTGCTATATAACACAGGCAGAGAAATGCTGATAATAAACCTTGATTATTATGTACAGATAGTTGTCAGCTTATGATCATTTATTTAACAATGGTTCGAAATTACAATAATCTCAAAAAAAGGTAAGGTATAACCCATCCTCAAAGTTGTGACTGTCGTACCATGACTCCCAGTCACATGATCATAATTCAAGTGCTTGGCAACTGGCTTGCATTTGCTATAGTTGCCTGTTGTGATCACAATTTGTGACCTTCCCAGCCAGCTTTTGACTAGCAAAGTCAATTGGGGAAGTTAGACAAGCACCCGGTTTGCTAAACAACCACAGAGTTTCACTTAATGACTGTGATTCAAATGCTTATAAAATAGGTCCGATGATCACATTGTGATTCACTTAATGACCGCATCACTTAGCAACCAAAATGCTGGTCCCAGTTATCATAAATCAATGACTGCTGAAGTTAGCAATTGTGAAGAACAATTTGAGGATTGCATGTACCATTAGTGTCTCATCAAGTTTTTAGAAATACAACATCAGTACTGGTGCTCCAGTGCCTGGCTCTAGCTCTCAGAGCCCGATGTTATAATTATTTCATGACCTGTCTTTGTCCATAAACTCAAGCTTACAAGGGATCTTTATTTTATCCCTACTACAATAACTCTTTGAAGTAAATTAGATTAAAAGAGAATGATTAGCCAGTACACCACACCAGCTGTTCTGCAATGTTGTTTTCAGAGGTAAAGCAGATGGATTAGGAAAAATTATGGTTCTTCCTTAAATGGGGAGCCTCTGCTACATCCTAATTTGCTCTACAAATTGATGGAGGTGTTCTGCTTGAGAAGGGCAAGACTGCATCAGCATGGTACCTTGGCTGATGGATAAGGTGAAAACCTCAGCTCAAAATAGTAAAGAACGGTTGATGTGCTCTATAGCTTCTTTGTATATTAAATATTTCAAGAAAGTGCATGTTGAGTCACACACAAAAAATATGTTACTAAAACGGTGCACTTTCTATCTGTTTTTATCTTCTAGGCAAAAGAAAAACAGAATGCTAAGAAAGCTCAAGAGGCCAAATGAAAATCAATGTCTTTACAGGGTGGAGGCCTGGAGAAGAAAATGTGCTTCTTTGTAACTTTGCAAGACTTGTACAGTTTAAATTTTTCCGGCACATATTTGCAAATTTGTCACAGTTTGTCCTGTCTCATTTGCACGGGGGTCTTCCCTATTTCCCTGTTGTTATCATGTGCATGAGCTACCACTAAGTATGGTTTTAGAATCTCTGTCCAATTCCAGTATATAACAGTGATTTCTGATTGATTCTTCATATGTAATCAGGAAATGCTGCTACAGTTTGTATAGACCCATATTGATGCAAGTAATGTAGAAGTAATGAACATGTTACTGTAATGAACATATTTAAAATATCTTGTCTCTTAATGAAACCATGGATATATAGTTATGTGAAGAGAGCTTAACTTATTTTTACAAATAAGTTGGTCTATCTTTGCTTCCCACCACTACTTATCTTGGTCTTGGAATTGTTCAGTACTTGATCTAAGCTGTTTTTATGGAGTTATGTCTACATTTTCTATACAACTGAAGGTAAAAATTTAACATTGGAATGATTGACAAAGACCAATGAATAAGCATAAGAGTTTATTGCTTTAGTAGAAAAAAATAAATATTCCCATTTTTATTTTGGCAAATTATTGTCTGGTATGATAATTCTGTGTACTGTCTGAATAATATGATTTTGTGAGGGGGGGATCTCTTATTTTGAACATTTCAATCCCTCTCATATTGGCCCTGTGGTCTTCACCTACGTTACACAATCTGCTGGCTTCCACACTTGCAAGCAGAGTGACATTGCAGGTTAGCTTTATTAGTAGATATAAACTGTAGAAATGATTGTGTCACATAGGGAAGGGGTATTGCAAGCCTTCATCAAGAAGTGAATGTAGTATTGGGGAATCAGAAAAAACCTCGCAGTGAGATAATAAAAGAGGATTGAATTAAATAGTTCTAAATTCTAAAAAAGTTGGATTAAATGAATAAGCCATGACTTTCTTGAAATATGCAAAGCAAATGCAATCAGTGGAACCCAATCCCTCATTAGAAGAGATAATATTTTTGAGCCAATGAAGGCAAATATAATAATGTAGGATCCGATGTGGGCCAGTTACCAGGACCAGAAGTTTAGTCTTTCGAGCTGTCAGATTTGTGCTGGAGCCCATCCTCAGGGAATTCTCTCACCAGAATGTGACAGATATTTTTGACCAATTATAGAAATAAGTCTTGTCAAGGAATGGTAATTTGGACAAATCTCAGACCCAGCAGATTTTGTCAGTTAGTTTGAAAGTCCACTAAATCAGGTTTTGTTAAATTGAAATTTTATTATATATTTAAAGAATTGGGAGAAGAACCTGTTCTTAGAGGAGTACTGTATATGAAAAAATAAGCAAAAAATAGACTAGACAAGAAGTGCCCATGTCTGCCTTCTTTCATCTGCGTGAGTGGCCCTAAATTACGTTCACTACAGATCTGAGCAACCCTGATTCGACTGCTGAGATTTAGAGGCTGGCAGCATGTATAGAACTTACTGTAGGTTTTCCCAAACCTGATCTAGGATCTTGGTGCCTTAATACTTCTGAATCACTTCTCCATTGGTCAGAATCCACCTCAAATAAGGGGTCCAAGTTTCAGGCATTACGTTTGAAAGAGGTGTATAAATCAACAGACAATTCAGTAACAAGACAAAGGCAAAATTGAGTATGCTTATGTTTTCCTTAAGAAAAAGAAGTGGGCATGCTACCTATTTTCAGGTGCCTTAAAAGTCACAACAGATAATCAAGATTTGTTCTCGGTGCCCTGAGTGGGATACTCAGAATAATATTTGTTAAGAGAAAGGTGGTGAGCTCTGCTGAATGCAACCAAGCAGATGGACCACCATCTGGAGATGTGCTGGGGATGCTTTAATTTTGATTTCTTCACTAAGTAGGAATTTGGATTTAATGACTTCAAATGGAACTCTTTCCAAGTCAGTGATTCACCCCTACGAGCTTCAGCAATTGTTGTCAATGGAAATACTTGAACCAGGAGTCTTGCATTACAAAACACTGGATATTTCCTTAAATTGGTGAAACAACTATCCCCCAAAGCAGACTGGACTTTAATATATACAATACTAAAGGTGTATCAAAAAGGGACACGGTGGCTCAGTGGGTTAGGACGCTGAGCTTGTCGATCAGAAGGTTGGCAGTTTGGCAGGTCGAATCCCGAGTGCCGCGTAACGAGTGAGCGCCTGTTACTTGTCCCAGCTTCTGCCAACCTAGCAGTTTGAAAGCACGTAAAAATGCAAGTAGAAAAATAGGGACCACTACGGTGGGAAGGTAACAACGTTCTGTGCGCCTTTGGCATCTAGTTATGCCGGCCACATGACCACAGAGACGTCCTCGGACAAGCGCTGGCTCTTCGGCTTTGAAACGGAGATGAGCACCAGCCCCTAGAGTTGGAAACCACTAGCACGCATGTGCGGGGGAACCTTTACCTTTAAAGGTGTATCAGAGAGATGGATGGTCTTTCATATATTTTTATCCCTCCCTTCTGTTTTGTCTTCTGAGATTCTTGAATTAATTCACCATGGTACAAAACAAAACATAAAAAGAAAAAAAGACAACAGCAGAATAAAAGTCATCACTTTCAAGCCAATTAGGAATCAGCCAAGTAATACTGACTAACAGAAAAAGCTTGTAGCTACTGCGAGAACACACTGTTGGCTTTTCTAGGATAAGAGCATTTCATATGCAAAGATTTAAGCAATATTCTTGTAGTGTACTTGTGCTGGTAGCATACTAGAGATTAAGGTTTCCTCAGAAGACATTACATGGGACAATCTTTTATACTGATTCAAGTTGTTAACAGACTTGTAGAAGAATTAAACACTAATAATCAGAGGTGGAGATCCAAGCTAAACTACCCTACACAATATCAAGTACTGCTAATCACATGCTAATAACATACCAGGGATTCTCATACTACAACCTAACAAGTCCTATGGGAATAATAATAATAATAATAATAATAATAATAATAATAATAATAATAATAATAATAATAATAATAATAATAATAATAATAATAATAAAAATAATTAATAATTAATAATGGTGGTGGTGGTGGTGGTGGAAGGGACCTTGGAGGTCATCTAGTCCAACCCCATGCTCAGGCAGGAAACTATACCATTTCAGACAAATGGCTGTCCAGTCTCTTCTTAAAAACGTCTAGTGTTGAATCATAAGCAAAACAGAGATAAAATTGGGTAGGGGTTTGCATAAACACAACAAGAGCATTATCAGCTTGTTTTGTTTTGTGGGTTTTGAAAGGACTTAAGCACCTAAAGTTGGATTGCTTAATTGAAATGCCATTATGTTAAATCTGTTGTGCAACCATTAAGAGTTTAGCTTTACTCCTCACCTACAGTACATGCCCTTCTCTTGAGACTCCTAGAAGATGGCTACCCCCTTTTAGAAGACTTTGGGTGCTTAAGATTCATTTTAATACATTATCATATTGCTTAGCCTGGACAAGGCTTTTGAGCCTGATGGGATGTGCATCCACAGCTAGATCACTGTCATAATTTGACCTGCTCTTCATAGACAACCCAGCAGCAAAGTCAGGATCTTCTACAAATTTTTTTTCTTAAAGGATGCATATCAATCCAAATTAATGCTAGAATGGAAAATCAGAGTGATGGTTTCTGACAATTTATATAAAAAAAGTCAATTTTAGAATTTAGACAAAACTAAAGAAGCTCATCCTTCTACATTTATGTATATGTGAGTGCATAGACAGGTAAACTATTTTAAACTGCTTTATCTTATAAAGTTATAAGTTATATATTGATTTTATTTGATATATAGGCTAACAACTGTTTAAAATAACAATTTAAAATAATTGTAACATTTATTTTCACTTTTTTTTTGTTTTACTGCACTGACATAAGACTCAGGGCACTGTACCAAAAGAATCAAGATAATAGTGTTCCTTCAACACATTTTGTACCAGTTTTATCTTTACCGGCAGTCATACAGAGTAAGTTACAGTAATTTACCCCAGTGAAATCATCATCATTCATGGGGGTGGGAGAGTTTCATGATATTCATTTATCATTTTAGGGTGTCTTAAGATTGCAAACCCCTTCATGGATTACTGCCTTGTCGTGGCGAAGGGGCTTGCATAATTCAATGAAGCTATGAGCTATGCCGTGCAGGGCCACCCAAGAAGGACAGGTCATAGCAGAGAGTTCTGACAAAATGTGATCCACTGGAGAAGGAAATGGCAACCCACTCCAGTATCTTTGCCATGAAAACCCTATGGACAGTACCAAAAGGCAAAACGATATGACGCTGGAAGATGAGCCCCTCAGGTCGGAAGGCGTCCAATATGCTACTGGGGAAGAGCAGAGGGCTAGTACTAGTAGCGCCAGAAAGAATGAAGCGACTGGGCCAAAGCCGAAAGGACGCTCAGCTGTGGATATGTCTGGTGGTGAAAGGAAAGTCCGATGCTGTAAAGATTTTTTCTCCATAGGAACCTGGAATGTAAGATCCATGAATCAAGGCAAGCTGGACGTGGTCAAACAAGAGATGACAAGACTGAACATCGACATCTTAGGTATCAGCGAACTAAAATGGACAGGAATGGGTGAATTTAACTCAGATGACCATCAGGTATACTACTGCGGGCAAGAATCCCTCAGAAGAAATGGAGTAGCCTTCATAGTCAATAAAAAAGTAGGAAAAGCAATACTGGGATACAATCCTCAAAACGACAGAATGATCTCAGTTCGAATCCAAGGCAAACCATTCAATATCACAGTAGTCCAAGTCTATGCCCCAACCACCGGTGCTGAAGAGGATGAAATTGACCGGTTCTATGAAGCCCTACAGCACCTTATAGAACTAACACCCAAAAATGATGTCCTTATCATCATGGGGGATTGGAATGCTAAAGTAGGAAGCCAAAAGATAACCGGAATAACAGGCAAGTTTGGCCTTGGAGTACAAAATGAAGCAGGGCACAGGCTGATAGAATTTTGTCAAGAGAATACGATGGTCATAGCAAACACTCTTTTCCAACAACCCAAGAGACGGCTCTACACATGGACATCACCAGACGGTCAACACAGAAATCAGATTGACTATATCCTCTGCAGCCAAAGATGGAGAAGCTCTATACAGTCAGTAAAAACAAGACCAGGAGCTGACTGTGGCTCAGACCATGAGCTTCTTGTTGCAAAGTTTAGGCTTAAACTGAAGAAAGTAAGGAAAAGCACCAGGCCAGTCAGGTATGAATTAAATCATATCCCCGTTGAATATACAGTAGAGGTGACAAATAGATTTAAGGAATTAGATCTGATAGACCGGGTGCCTGAAGAACTATGGACAGAGGTTCGCAACATTGTACAAGAGGTAGCAACCAAAACCATCCAAAAGAAAAAGAAATGCAAGAAAGCAAAATGGCTGTCTGAGGAAGCTTTGCAAATAGCTGAGGAAAGGAGGGAAGCAAAAGGCAAGGGAGAAAAAGAAAGATACGCCCAATTGAATGCAGAATTCCAGAGAATAGCTAGAAGAGATAAGAATGCCTTCTTAAATGAACAGTGCAAAGAAATAGAAGAAAACAATAGAATAGGGAGGACCAGAGATCTTTTCAAGAAAATTGGAGAGATGAAGGGAACGTTCAATGCAAAAATGGGCATGATAAAGGACCAAAATGGCAGGGATCTAACAGAGGCAGAAGAGATTAAGAAGAGATGGCAAAATTACACAGAAGAACTATACAAGAATGAGCTTAATGTCCCTGATAATCACAATGAGGTGGTCACTGACCTCGAGCCAGACATCCTAGAATGTGAAGTGAAGTGGGCCTTAGAAAAGCTGAGCAACAACAAAGCTAGTGGAGGTGACAGTATTCCAGCTGAGCTATTCAAAATCTTAAAAGACGATGCAGTAAAAGTGCTACACTCAATTTGCCAGCAAATTTGGAAAACTCAACAGTGGCCACAGGATTGGAAAAGATCAGTTTACATTCCAATTCCAAAGAAAGGCAGTGCCAAAGAATGTTCAAACTATCGCACCATTGCACTCATTTCTCATGCTAGTAAAGTTATGCTTAAAATTGTACAAGCTAGACTCCAGCAGTATGTGGATCGAGAACTACCAGAAGTACAGGCAGGATTTCGAAGAGGCAGAGGAACTAGAGATCAAATTGCTAACATACGCTGGATCATGGAGAAAGCTAGAGAGTTCTAGAAAAACATCTACTTCTGCTTCATTGACTATGCTAAAGCCTTTCATTGTGTGGATCATAACAAACTGTGGCAAGTCCTTAAAGAGATGGGCATACCAGACCATCTTTTTTGTCTCTTGAGAAACCTATATGCGGGCCAAGAAGCAACAGTGAGAACTGGACACGGAACCACTGATTGGTTCAAAATTGGGAAAGGAGTCCGGCAAGGCTGTATACTGTCGCCTTGCCTATTTAACTTATATGCAGAGCACATCATGAGAAAGGCAGGACTAGATGAATCAAAAGTTGGAATTAAGATTGCTTGAAGAAACATCAACAACCTAAGATATGCAGATGATACCACTCTAATGGCAGAAAGTGAAGAGGAACAAAAGAGCCTCTTGTTGCGAGTTAAGAAGGAGAGTGAAAAACTTGGGTTGAAACTAAACATTAAGAAAACCAAGATCATGGCATCTGGCCCTCTCAATTCCTGGCAAATAGATGGGGAAGAAATGGAGGTAGTGACAGATTTTATTTTCCTGGGCTCCAAGATCACTGCAGATGGGGACTGTAGTCAAGAAATTAAAAGACGCTTGCTCCTGGGGAGGAAAGCCATGGCAAATCTAGACAGCACACATAAAAAGCAGAGACATCACCCTGTCAACAAAAGTGCGTATAGTCAAGGCTATGGTCTTCCCAGTTGCAATGTATGGCAGTGAAAGCTGGACCATAAGAAAGGCTGAGCAGCAAAGAATTGAAGCCTTTGAACTATGGTGCTGGAGAAGACTCCTGCGAGTCCCTTGGACTGCAAGGCGATCAAACCGGTCAGTCCTAGAGGAGATGAACCCTGACTGCTCTTTAGAAGGCCAGATCCTGAAGCTAAAACTCAAATACTTTGGCCACCTAATGAGAAGGAAGGACTCACTGGAGAAGAGCCTAATGCTGGGAAAGATTGAGGGCAATAGAAGAAGGGGACGACAGAGAATGAGGTGGCTGGATGGAGTCACTGAAGCAGTAGGTGTGAGCTTAAATGGACTCCAGAAGATGGTAGAGGACAGGAAGGCCTGGAGGAACATTGTCCATAGGGTCGCGATGGGTCGGACACGACTTCGCAATTAACAACAAGACTGCAAAAGTTAAAAAACCCTTATTAGATCATCAAATTGTGTTACTTCTAATATTCAAATAAATATGCTATATTTACATTATTTTACTATTATCATAAATTATTTTATTTATTTATTTATTTTATTTTATTACATTTATATACCGCCCTTTCCCGGAGGACTCAGGGCGGTTTACAGGGAATTAAAAACCAAAAATACAAAAGTTAAAACCAGTTTAAAAAAGATTAAATTTATCCCTGTACAAATAAAACCCCAATTAAAATAAATTAATCCTCAGCCTGGGCCAGAGAGCTCAAAGAGCCAGGTCTTCAGGCCCCGGCGGAATGAACGGAGGTCGGGGGCAGTCCTAAGCTCCACAGGCAGCTGGTTCCAGAGGGCAGGTGCCCCCACTGAGAAGGCCCTATCCCTGGGTGTTACCCGCCGGCAATCTCTTACCAGTGGGACCCTGAGAAGACCCTCCCTGTGGGAGTGCACTGGACGAAGGGAACTTGATGCTGGCAGCAAGTGTTCCCTCAAATACCCCGGACCCAAGCCATGTAGGGCTTTATAGGTAATGACCAGCACCTTGAATTTCACCCGGAGGGCAACCGGAAGCCAATGCAGCTCGCGGAGTAGAGGTGTTACATGGGAGTATCGGGAGACCCCCATTACAGCTCGTGTGGCCGCATTCTGCACCAGTTGAAGCCTCCGAGTGGTCCTCAAGGGCAGCCCCATGTAGAGAGCGTTGCAGTAGTCCAAACGGGAGGTCACGAGTGCATGAGTAACTGTGCGTAGGGCATCTCGGTCCAGATAGGGACGCAACTGGCGCACCAGGCGAACCTGGGCAAAAGCCCCCCTGGTCACGGCTCCTATGTGGTCTTCAAAATTGAGTCGTGAATCCAGGAGGACGCCCAAGTTGCGAGCCCTATCAACGGGGGGTAACACCTCACCCCCCATCGTTAGAGATGGAATAGTCTGGTTGACCCGAGATGCCGATATGCACAGCCACTCAGTCTTGGCGGGATTGAGACGAAGCCTGTTTCTCCCCATCCAGACCTGGACCGCCTCCAGGCACCAGGACATCACGGCGAGGGCATCACTGGGTTGGTTCGGGGTGGAAAGAAAAAGTTGGGTATCATCAGCGTACTGATGATACCCCACCCCGAAACCACGAATGATCTCACCCAGCGGCTTCATATAGATGTTGAACAGGAGGGGCGAGAGAACCGACCCCTGAGGAACTCCACAAATGAGAGGCCTCGGGGCGGATCTCTGCCCTCCCGTCAACAACGACTGCGAGCGGCCCAGGAGGTAGGAGGAGAACCACCGTAAAACGGTGCCTCCCACTCCCAACCCCCTGAGACGCCGCAGCAGGATACCATGGTCGATGGTATCGAAAGCCGCTGAGAGATCTAATAGGACCAGGACAGAGGAGCAACCCCTGTCCCTAGCCCTCCAGAGATTATTCACCAGCGCGACCAATGCCGTCTCCGTGCTGTGTCCGGGTCTGAAACCTGATTGGTACGGGTCCAGATAATCAGTTTCCTCCAGGAACAGAGGAAGCTGATGCGCCACCACACTCTCAACAACCTTCGCCAAAAAGCGAAGGTTGGAGACTGGACGATAGTTATTTAAAACAGCCGGGTCCAAGGCAGGCTTCTTGAGGAGGGGTCTCACCACCGCCTCCTTCAAGGCGGCAGGGAAGACACCCTCCTTCAAAGAAGCAGTTATTACTGCATGGAACCAGCCTCGTGTCTCCTCCCGGGCCGCATAAGCTAGCCAGGAGGGGCACGGATCCAACAAACAGGTGGTGGTGCTCAGCCTCCCCATGATCCTGTCCACATCATCAGGGGAAACAGGGTCGAACTCAGTCCAGATAACATGCTCAAGACCGTCCGATTCCTCCACATCAGACTCTGCCCAGTCAGAGTCCAGACCGGTCCGGATCTGAGCGATTTTGTCCGCCAGATGATGACTAAACTCCTCGGCTCGTCCCCACAAGGGATCCTCCCTCACCTCCTGGTTAAGGAGGGAGCGAGTTACCCTAAACAGGGCGGCCGGGCGATTATCTGCAGACGCGATAAGGGTAGCAAAGCAGTTAGACTTCGCCGTCCTTATCGCCGCAAGATAAGACCTTATAAAGGTTCTTAACTGCAATCGGTCAGATTCAGATCGGCTGGACCTCCAACCGCTCTCTAGACCTCGTCTCCGACGCTTCATCTCCCGGAGCTCCACAGAGAACCATGGAGCCCAATGGGATCTGCGCCGGGTCAGAGGTCGCAAGGGTACAACGCAGTCAAGTGCCCCGGCGGCCGCCCTTTCCCAGGCATCCACCAGAGCATCGACTGGGCTGTGGGTAAGGGTGATGGGTATAGGCCCAAGCGCCCTCTGGAACCGTTCCGGGTCCATTAGGCGCCTCACGCGGAACCACCTGGTCGGTTCCGCAGCCCAGCGGCGGGGGGTGGCATAACGGAAAACCAGCCGCAGGAGGTAATGATCTGACCATGACAGGGGGGTGATGGTTGGTGAACCCCCTCCCAGATCATCCAACCACTGTCCAGATAGGAACACCAGGTCGAGAGTATGATCCCCCATATGAGTTGGGCCCTCAATAACTTGGGTCAGGCCCATGGCTGTCATGGAAGCCATGAACTCCCGAGCTAACTCAGACGACCCTCCCAGTGACGGCAGGTTGAAGTCACCCAGGACTATAAGCCTGGGGAACTCCACCGCCAGCCCTGAGAGAGTGTCGAGCAGCTCGGGCAGGGCTGTTGCCACACAGCCGGGCGCCAGATATGTGAGCAACAAGCCCAACTGAGCCCAAGGACCACATCTCAAGAGGAGGGATTCACTCCCGGCCATCTGGACAATGGTGGCCTCCCGCGGACACAGAGTCTCCCGAACAACCACTGCCACCCCACCACCCCTGCCCTGAGCCCGTGGCTGGTGTAGCACCCGAAAACCTGGAGGGCATAACTCGGTCAGAGGCACCCCTCCCTCCGAGCCCAACCAAGTTTCCGTAATGCACACTAGATCCGCACATTCCTCCTCGATCAGATCATGAATGAGGGGAGCTTTGTTAACGACGGATCTAGCGTTAAAATAGACCAGCCTGAGCTCAGGGACCTGATCACCCTCATCCCCGGGTAAGAGGGTGCTAACCGGAGGGTCGGAGCGCGCCACCGCTCGAAGATAGCGGGGGCACGATCCCGGGTGTTGATATGGCCCTCCGTGCAACCACCTGCTGCCATTCCCTATCGTCGTGGGGATTTGAAGCCCCACCCCAACATTCACAGAACCAGCAGCCACCTCCCCCGACCCCGTCCCGTCAGGACCCCTAACAGGCCCAGACTGAGTGCCGGTTAAAGATTCCCTCCCCACCCTCCTACCCCTCCCCCTCCCCCTCCCTAACCTTTTAAAATAACCGGCTAAAAATTGTATCAGGGGCCTCTTAGCACGTCTCAACTCGAGGCCCCTATCTAGGCCCAGCCACCTCTCGGAGTCCCAACACTTGGGCTCGTCATTAAGGGGAGTGTGGAAACAGGCAGTAGGTCGCGCCCAGGAGGGAGAAACCCCCCTGAGGGCATACAGATCAGCTTCGGAGTAATGGAAGCAAACTATGCAGTGCTAGAATAATCACATAGGGCAGATGTTACAGATATGTCCAAAGGGTAGTTCGATGGTATTGTTATAGATGAGAAAAGAAGTCCAGTAGGCATTTTAAAATGCCAAGTCATTTTTCACAATAGTTGATAGCAAATGTCCCTCAAGGTAGATCTCTGTTTTTTTCTTTGCTAAAAACAACATTTACAACAAGCAAAACATTTAACCTGCACAGGAAGTGTTGTCCATTACTCCCTTAGAAAACAGCATTTCATTAAGTAATTTTTTTTTTTAATTCCATTTATATCCCGCCCTTCTCCGAAGACTCCGAAGAAGGTGATGCAAACCTGATACCATAACATAAATAGTTTAACTTGATATAAGAGACTTAATTAATTCTCCAACACATTGACTGTCTATAATTACCTTTTAAATTCATGCATATAATAATTGTAATGTATTTAGATTTGATTTCTAGGAATTTTTCTTCAGAGGAGTAGTGATATACTGTGGAAATTAGACAGATCTAATTGCTGGCTGTTTCAATTGTACAAAAAAATCTGTTACTGATAATTATACAGATCAATGATTAGAGTAAAATAAGGGAACAACGTCTCTCCAAGTTAAGGTTACCAGCGGTGCTTTTTTTGGGGGAAAAAATGGTGCCGGAACTCACACACATCATACAACCCGCCTTGCCTACCCTACAAGGTTCCATCTAAAAAAGGTGCTGGAACTCCATTCTGGGCGTTCTATGACAAAAAAAGCCCTGGTTATCAGATATCTGAACAGGCAAAGGAAGACAATATATTGGAAAAGCAGAGAAATTAGGGCATGGGGGGGAGGGAGAAGAAGGCATGTGGGAGGGGAAGGAGAACCTACTAACTCTAGTTTTCTTGAAATCAGCAATTAAAATTGCACTTTTAAAAGCCTGCAAAAATCTACTTAGCCCTATATAAAATTACTTTTTCCAGCATTAGAAAGACTGGTTTTTCAAGAACTATATTTTTTCAAAAAATCTTTATCTTCAAGAACATTTGCTACCAGTAATATAGAATCAACAACAATAAACTTTTCAAATTGCACCAAAGAAACACATGATCTACAGCAGAGGTGTCAAACTGCTGGCCCTTGGACTGGTTGCATCATGCAGAGGCTGCGCCCACCCCAGCTCTGGCAATTTGAAAGAAGTCACGATACATCGAGACACGTCATGTGACACAGCAAGTTTGAAACCCGTAATCTACAGACTCCTGGACTCATAGATATGAAGAGGTTGGATTAAAGCCAATTGATGGAATCCAGAAATAAATTAATGTAAAACTGGTGGTTGAATCTGTTGATAGATGAAGAAAGGAAAGAAGCAGACAATTCAAAGGTCATACTACATGAAAATTTGAATGACTACTGCTGTGAAAACAGCCCTGCCCCCCACAAAAAAATGTCCAGGATACTAAAAAAAAGTGGATAATATTTGATTTTAAGGCTATGCTAATCAGACAGAGGACATGAGATAAAAGAAGGACATCAACTCTTTTTGCCAGACATCTGGTAAAATGCCTACTACAGATGCCTCTTTTAGCAGATCCAGATAACGTGGCCAATGATAAGGAACACTGAGAATTATAGTTCAGCAACTTTAAAGAGTGACAGGGTCTTCACCACCCTGTTAAAGAATCTGTTTGAATACAATTGGGTGGTATTTTTTCCCCTGCTGTAGGCATTCTCTACTGAAGAACTACAGCAGAATTTGAGATATTGAAAAAAGAATTTGTCTGTTCGTCCCTTGGGAAGAATTGTTTTTTGTCTGAATCATGCTTTAATGTATTGCTTCCAAGAAAGGGATTCTTGTCAGAATTTGTTACTTTGGCAATGAGGTTAAGTCTGTAAGCAGATATGTTTAAAAGAATCCAAGATGGCAGCTATTTGGAGTTTGCACAATTCAGTGACCCTGAAACATTGTCCAGAATGTAACAGCCAATGGCATTAAGTCTACTTTCTTTATCTGAAGTTCAGAGGAGCAAATATATTAATCTATAGAATTCTGTTTCTGTGTCATGTCAGAGGTATCAGATTTTGCAAGTAGCACAGAAAATAGACTCTGGGAATACATACATATATGTTGAAATGGTGGAGTGCAACATATCAGACAGGAAATTTTAGATAGGCTGTGCTGCAAATTGTCCTGCTTGGGAACCTTCAAGGGCATGACCAATAACGTTATTAGAAGTTTCAGACCTGTGTTTGGTGAACCTAAGAAGCAAAAATGTTGCCTTAAACCTTACTCTTTGGCCCCTTATTCCTATCTTTTCATTCAAAAAAATGTTGACTGTATTGTGCTCTACCTAGGATGACGTGTGGACTAAAAATTTGCCCAACCTTGATTTTGAAAGTGAGGCTTTGAACAGAAACTTATTAAATTTCCCGCATAGTTCCTGCTGTAAATGTCCTCTCTCTGGCAAACTCTCCTTTCATAAAATGTTGGTAACTACACACCCAAGACATGTTTAAATTTAGTAGCTGGAGCAGTGGAGTCATGCAGCGAGCCACAACAACCCCATTATAGTTAATTAGGTGAAGAATGCTGGCTCCTGAATGAGACAATTTGCGCTGTGATTGGTTGCTGAGGGTGTGGAGGGAGAGGTTCCCTTTTTTCCTGCCTTCTGTGTGCCCTGTATGATCTCTGATTTACCTTCATGATGCTCCTGTTTGCCTGACTATCTAGTTTGCTGTATATATAGTTGTAAAATATATTTATTTATATTTTTAAAAAACTACAAGTTCATCTCAGCATCTCTGACCCCATTTGGACACTGGCTGCGCAATTCCCTGACACATTTCATGCCAGCGTTTCCTATCCAACCACAACATTGACTAATCATGGTAGGAACGTCATATAATAAAACCAAACATAAACAATCAGATGTCTTTTGTACAGTAAGTACACTTGCATTAGAGGTGTCCTTTTGTAGATTTGTAGCACTTCTGTGAAATTGCAATGTTTGTGTAATGTAGAAGATGTATTATATATTTAGGTTTGTTCTCAAGATAAACTAGACTGCAGAAGCAATAATATTTTGATACCTTGGTAGCTAGCCTTATATAAACTTGTAAATATATTCCAAGTTCTTTGGCATTGATTTTAGATTGGTATCCAAAGCAACATTTTTAAATTGTAATCCTGGCAGCATAATTATGGAAGCACCCTTGGTTATTAATATGAGAAATATGAGACAGTGTGACTTTAGTAAAGCAGCAGTTATCTTATATTCTCATGAGAATGTCTTTTTTTTCACTACTTATTTGAAAACAAGATAAAGACTGACAGGAGCCTCAACAATTCTGCAGGGACTTTTTTGAGGAAAAGTAGAAAGGGAAAAAATAATTACTTTTCCAATTAGGCAAGGATGACTGGCTTCAAAGCAAACAAAACACAAGAATATGTGTCAAAACTAATGTTTGAGGTGTTTAGAATGTAAATATACAGTAGTCTCATCAATATAAGAAAATTAAGCTAACTTAATAGTTTTCACTTTTAACACTCTTCACTAATAATATATTGTTAACTTCATATAGTGAAGATTAGAATGATCCTGAGCTGACTGGCCTTTTGTAAGACAATAAACACGAGGTTTCTGTGCCTGACCAGGGGCACCCTATGTGTCAAAGGATCTGTCTCTTGGCTGAATTAGCTCTATCAATTGTGCTTATATTTTTCAGTTGTGTATTTTAATTGTTGTAATATATGTATGTAACTGAGTTTTTTTTAAAAAAAAATGGTACTGTTCAATGCCCTCATTTGTTGAGATTTGTGGCTTTATAAATTGATTAAATAACTAAAGCTGTATATACTATATGAGATACTTATTGCACCTGTGAATGAAGATTTACTCAATATACTGTAGAACAGAAATAAGGTTTAGTGTTATTAGCTTTGATGATGACAACGAACTCCTGGGCATGGTTACACTCTATAGAATCGAGGAATCTATAGCCCTTCAGGTCCTCTCAACTAAATTGTACCACCCTCCAGTACTGGACATCAGCAGCATCTATAGGGTTAATGTTTTCCTTTCTTATGTTGTTAAGGGGAAAAAGAACATGGGATGATGCTAAGAGCTTGTGGATTTGTTTTACAAATCCAGGCTAGGTAACATCTTCCACGGAGTTTAGGGGATGTCAGTGTCACTGACAGAAAAGATACTGAAAATGTACAAACCACCCTCATCTACACCCAAGCTACAGATATTTGCCACCATTGCACACTGTAAATCAGATGTCCCCAACCTTTTGGGCACCAGAGACTGATTCTGTGGAGAGACATTTTTCCACAGACTGGATGGTGTGTGGTTTTATGTGCTGCCTGCACCCCATGGATGGGCCTTTGCTTGTTTATGTGGACTGGTTGCTGACATGCTGTGGCTCGGTACTGGTCCATGGACCAGGGGTTGGGGACCCCTGCTGTAAATGACCATATTGTGAGGTTTTGGGTTACTTGCTTTTTTTGTGCTGCCTCTGGTGAAGTGCAAAGATAGCTTCAGTCAATATTTATGCCTCAGTCACATCCTACATGCACTTCAGCTGGAGCTGTCCTACAAGATGATTTGGAAACTGTGGGGCTTTCAAGAAAGGCAAAGCATAAGTGAATTGCAAAGCTCATACCCTGACGTAGGATAGAATAGAATAGAATAGAATAGAATAGAATAGAATAGAATAGAATAGAATAGAATAGAATAGAATAGAATAGAATAGAATAGAATAGAATAGAATAGAATAGAATAGAATAGAATAGAATAGAATAGTTTATTGGCTAAGTGTGATTGGACACACAAGGAATTTGTCTCAGATGCATAAGCTCCCAGTGTACATGCAAGCAATAAGTGGTAAATCATGATTATAGTCATTGTAAAAATACATTCATCATAAGTCATAGGATACAATTCTTAGTGATGATAGTCATAGGATATTAAAGTTAGCAATCAATATAAATCATATTAGGATACTGAATAAAACAATATAAATTGTAAGATACAAGCAACAAAGTTATAGTCATAAGTAGATTAGGAGATAGGTAATAGGAAAGATGAAAAGAATCTAGTAATACAGCCTTACTAGATAGTTTGACAGCGTTGTGGGAATTAGTTGTATATCAGAGTAATGGCATGGGGGAAAAACTCTCCTTGTGTCTAGTTGTTTTGGCATGCAATGCCCTATAGAGTCATTTTGAGGATAGAAGTTGAAACATTAGGTTTCAACTTTCTCTAGCCACCTAACCTAAAATTAAATTAAATAGCTAGAGCAATTACGTGAATAATTTTGATTATTAAAGTAGCTGCTGTTTGAAGCTATGCTATTTTAAAACCACATTCAAATGACTGAATGTTTGAGGATTAAAAAACAGTTTTGTACATCAAATTGATAGAAGGCAACACATTTCCCTTTCTTCTCCTTACTAAATATATCATACCTTTGTCTGATTTTTTTTCCATCTGTCATGTGGACACACAACATCTTACATGATGGAAAATATGACTTCACTGCACTTCTTTGTCTTGAAGAGATCGTTATGTGTCAGATTCCTATTTCTATCAGCCTTTCAAAATTATTCTGTTCCAAAATGGAAAACCTACTGAAACATTTTGGCTAAGATAATGATCATTTCTCATCAGAAAAATTCATTTTTTCAACTTGGCCTTTTTCCATCTCTTTTTTATATTTAAACTTTCCATATTTCCAATATTACTTAAAAAGAAAAAAAGAAAAGTTTTGGGCAAATGCTGAGTTCATACCTTGTGTTAAATGTGAATGTGGTTTTGCCTCAGGAAGAATCCAGCCATAGCTTAGATCAAAGAAGGGCTATGTGGGGCAGTCCCTGAACCATCCCCTTTTTTGCATCTCCACTCCACACCATTAAAAAATGTTACTTTGTCCAAAGATTGTCCACCCTTACTTATGGTCTTAAATTTATGATGTTGTAAGCCAGCCCAGAGTCAAATGACAGTGAGATGGGCACCATATAAATTTAATGCATAAAATATATTATGTACAAATTCTTAGCTAGGCTGATTTAAAACACAGTTAACCTTAATATAAAGAATTTATAATATAAAGAATTTGTAAGTTATAATCTTAATATAAAGAATTCAGCCAACCTAAAATGGCTGATTTCGAAGTGAATTATCAACAACATTCAATTTGTCCAAATTATCCACCCATAATTAACTGTGCTTGAAGATGCAGACATGGACTCATGTATTGCATGAACCCAGCCCATGACAATAAACTAAATTCACATAACCTGCTAAGCTATGATTCATTAAACCATGGCTTATTTAACAATGACTTACAACATACAAATGATAACCAGATTTTATCAGCCAGGAACTGCAATCCTAATAATCTGCAGAATACCAGGTTTTAAGATATTGTCACCAGCCAAATCACCATGACTGGGTTAACAAAGCAAACTAATCAGCAAACACACAAATAGTCTAATAGCTTAACATGTTGTGTTACTTATCCTATAAATAATTCCTATCTATGTTCTATAATAAATAACATTCATGGCTATTTCACTAATGTCCTATTTGGGAACTAGCCAGAAGTATTTAGATAGCCACTGGGTAACTTGGATATTGTTGTAATTTAATCCATTCTATTCGATCCTAAAAGTTTAGCCCTCAATATATGTATGTACCTATTTGTGTGTGCACATGTTATATATAATATAATTAAGAGCCATGGTGGCGCAGTAGTTAGAATGCAGTATTGCAGGCTAATTCTGTTGACTGCTGGCTGCCAGCAGTTTGGCAGTTTAATTCTTACTGGGTCAAGAGGTCCTTCTGAGGTTAGTAAAATGAGGATCAAGATTGTTGGGGGCAATGTGCTGACTCTGTAAACAATGTAGAGAGGCCTCTAAAGCATTATGAAGTGTTATATATGTCTAAAAGCTATTTTTATTGCAATAATACAATACAATACAATACAATACAATACAATACAATACAATACAATACAATACAATACAATACAATACAATACAATAGGCTCTTTCTTCTGTGTGGATGTTTTAAGATTATTTACACTTTATCATCATTTTCAGGTACTCCTAGTAGATTACAGTTGTATACAAATTGAAAAATAAATAATACAATAGAATAAAATAATGTTCCCTTCATTTACTTCACATGAGTGGAATATCTGTCATTCACTTTGAGGGGGCACAGTGCGGCACATACACTATAAAACATAGCCTGTGGTCTACATATACATGATACAAAATACAAGTAAATACAAATAGTCACAGCAGTCAGTAGGAAGTCATTTGAAAAGATCTTTGTTACGTTTCTGAAAGCAAAGCAGACATAGGCACTAGTAGTACAGATTTTTGGCAGATACTTTTATTTGGCTTCTTAAAAAGAAACAGCTTTCCCCCCTTTCCATATAAAGGCAGAAAGCTAAGCATGAGGTTGAGAAAAACTGTCCAAATATAAGACTCAGTTATCAGTCAAATGTTATTACAACCAGGAGGACATATTTTAGTAATCTGTTTCTGATGTGGGCAACTTGTTCAGAACTAAATGTTTAAAGTGATCATACATTTAAGCTTGTCTCTGCAGCCATATGGACAAGGTTTGCCATTTATATGGAAAATGACATTTCTGGCTATGTTTCTGAACAGACCTAGGCATAAAATGTTCTATTTAGAACATCCCACTGAATTCCATGGTACAAAATCAGTGGCTTGTAATTGACAAGACTACTGAAGAAAGAATATCTATTCCTGTACAGGGAGCATGACAATATGTATGACAATATGTAAATGTCTATGGGAGCCAAACTCAGTCTCTCATAATTTTATCCAGCCATCAGATTTCTATAGTTCCCCTCTCGGCAAAAGATTTTGGGTGGCTCACAATTCAAAAACATATATTACAATTAAAACTGTAAAAACACTTTAAAACAACAAAAACAGTAAAAGCCATTAAAAACCCTAAAAAGCATTAAAACCTCTAATTCAAGTACATTCAAAGCAAGACATTTGGCCTCTTAACAATATAACTAAAAAGATCTAGATGCTGCTTACTGTTATAGGTTATGACATTGCAGGAAGTTCTGAAATATTTAGTTGGGGAATAGATTAACCAGGTTAGAAGCAAGTAATTTTTTAAAAAAAGCCTCTCTAGAAGGTCCATAGAAACTTAACATTAACTTGTTTTTTCTTAAAGAAAAAAAAAACACCTTGCTGAAGGAGGTTATCCAACATCCAGAAGATCCAAGCAAGAAAGCATTCAAGTCAATTCTGTCCTCATTTGATTGCTTTTCAGCATCTGGGATTCAAGGCCATCTAAGTTCAAAATTTGGGTGGCCCTGTTAATTAAAACCAATGGTAGCCATATTCTCTATTCATTAATACAAGCCAATGATTACATCAGATTTTCTTCTAAATTGCATTTTGTTTGACAGGAAGAAATTCTTAGTTTTGAGTACTCTATTTATTCAATGTATATGCTGATATAATATATAAGTTGACCATATTTTTAAAATTGGAGGAAGAAATATTAAACCTGCACTGTACTAATGATATTAGTTTTATAGCTGAAAATGCAGTGATCTGCAAAGCTCCAAAATTAAAAATCAAGGAATAGAAAAATGGAACTAGGATTAAATATAAAGGATTAAATATTGAAGTGGCAGATACCTTTTAGGATCAACTATCAACAATGAATAAAGCAGTAGCCAAGAACTACACCAAGAAATACAATATATATACACTTGATAAGATAGCAGTAAAGGCCTTGGAAAAGATTATCAGATGATGTGATATATCTATAGCAACAAAGTGTATAATCAGTCCCTTCATAATTTGCAAGTGACATCAGCTCTTCAATTCACTGAGTAACTGGGGTGATAAAATTGTATTTCCAATATTGAAGATCTTACAATAAGAAGAGAATGGTGAATTCATTTCCTTTGTCAAATTTTCAGTCATCTTAACTGTATCCTCCCCTTCATGGATTACTGCCTTGTCGTGGCGAAGGGGCTTGCGTAATTCAATGAAGCTATGAGCTATGCCGTGCAGGGCCACCCAAGACGGACAGGTCATAGCAGAGAGTTCTGACAAAACGTGATCCACTGGAGAAGGAAATGGCAACCCACTCCAGTATCTTTGCCATGAAAACCCTATGGACAGTACCAAAAGGCAAAACGATATGACGCTGGAAGATGAGCCCCTCAGGTCGGAAGGCGTCCAATATGCTACTGGGGAAGAGCAGAGGGCTAGTACTAGTAGCGCCAGAAAGAATGAAGCGACTGGGCCAAAGCCGAAAGGACGCTCAGCTGTGGATATGTCTGGTGGTGAAAGGAAAGTCCGATGCTGTAAAGATTTTTTCTCCATAGGAACCTGGAATGTAAGATCCATGAATCAAGGCAAGCTGGACGTGGTCAAACAAGAGATGACAAGACTGAACATCGACATCTTAGGTACCAGCGAACTAAAATGGACAGGAATGGGTGAATTTAATTCAGATGACCATCAGGTATACTACTGCGGGCAAGAATCCCTCAGAAGAAATGGAGTAGCCTTCATAGTCAATAAAAGAGTAGGAAAAGCAATACTGGGATACAATCCTCAAAATGACAGAATGATCTCAGTTCGAATCCAAGGCAAACCATTCAATATCACAGTAGTCCAAGTCTATGCCCCAACCACCGGTGCTGAAGAGGATGAAATTGACCGGTTCTATGAAGCCCTACAGCACCTTATAGAACTAACACCCAAAAATGATGTCCTTATCATCATGGGGGATTGGAATGCTAAAGTAGGAAGCCAAAAGATAACCGGAATAACAGGCAAGTTTGGCCTTGGAGTACAAAATGAAGCAGGGCACAGGTTGATAGAATTTTGTCAAGAGAATATGATGGTCATAGCAAACACTCTTTTCCAACAACCCAAGAGACGGCTCTACACATGGACATCACCAGACGGTCAACACAGAAATCAGATTGACTATATGCTCTGCAGCCAAAGATGGAGAAGCTCTATACAGTCAGTAAAAACAAGACCAGGAGCTGACTGTGGCTCAGACCATGAGCTTCTTGTTGCAAAGTTTAGGCTTAAACTGAAGAAAGTAAGGAAAAGCACCAGGCCAGTCAGGTATGAATTAAATCATATCCCCGTTGAATATACAGTAGAGGTGACAAATAGATTTAAGGAATTAGATCTGATAGACCGGGTGCCTGAAGAACTATGGACAGAGGTTCGCAACATTGTACAAGAGGTAGCAACCAAAACCATCCAAAAGAAAAAGAAATGCAAGAAAGCAAAATGGCTGTCTGAGGAAGCTTTGCAAATAGCTGAGGAAAGGAGGGAAGCAAAAGGCAAGGGAGAAAAAGAAAGATACGCCCAATTGAATGCAGACTTCCAGAGAATAGCTAGAAGAGATAAGAATGCCTTCTTAAATGAACAGTGCAAAGAAATAGAAGAAAACAATAGAATAGGGAGGACCAGAGATCTTTTCAAGAAAATTGGAGAGATGAAGGGAACGTTCAATGCAAAAATGGGCATGATAAAGGACCAAAATGGCAGGGATCTAACAGAGGCAGAAGAGATTAAGAAGAGATGGCAAAATTACACAGAAGAACTATACAAGAATGAGCTTAATGTCCCTGATAATCACAATGAGGTGGTCACTGACCTCGAGCCAGACATCCTAGAATGTGAAGTGAAGTGGGCCTTAGAAAAGCTGAGCAACAACAAAGCTAGTGGAGGTGACAGTATTCCAGCTGAGCTATTCAAAATCTTAAAAGACGATGCAGTAAAAGTGCTACACTCAATTTGCCAGCAAATTTGGAAAACTCAACAGTGGCCACAGGATTGGAAAAGATCAGTTTACATTCCAATTCCAAAGAAAGGCAGTGCCAAAGAATGTTCAAACTATCGCACCATTGCACTCATTTCTCATGCTAGTAAAGTTATGCTTAAAATTCTGCAAGCTAGACTCCAGCAGTATGTGGATCGAGAACTACCAGAAGTACAGGCAGGATTTCGAAGAGGCAGAGGAACTAGAGATCAAATAGCCAACATACGCTGTATCATGGAGAAAGCTAGAGAGTTCCAGAAAAACATCTACTTCTGCTTCATTGACTATGCTAAAGCCTTTGATTGTGTGGATCATAACAAACTGTGGCAAGTTCTTAAAGAGATGGGAGTACCAGAACATCTTATTTGTCTCTTGAGAAACCTATATGCGGGCCAAGAAGCAACAGTGAGAACTGGACACGGAACCACTGATTGGTTCCAAATTGGGAAAGGAGTCCGGCAAGGCTGTATACTGTCGCCTTGCCTATTTAACTTATATGCAGAGCACATCATGAGAAAGGCAGGGCTAGATGAATCAAAAGTTGGAATTAAGATTGCTGGAAGAAATATCAACAACCTAAGATATGCAGATGATACCACTCTAATGGCAGAAAGTGAAGAGGAACTGAAGAGTCTCTTGTTGCGAGTGAAGAAGGAGAGTGCAAAAGTTGGGTTGAAACTAAACATTAAGAAAACCAAGATCATGGCATCCGGCCCTCTCAATTCCTGGCAAATAGATGGGGAAGAAATGGAGGTAGTGACAGATTTTATTTTCCTGGGCTCCAAGATCACTGCAGATGGGGACTGTAGTCAAGAAATTAAAAGACGCTTGCTCCTGGGGAGGAAAGCCATGGCAAATCTAGACAGCACACTAAAAAGCAGAGACATCACCCTGTCAACAAAAGTGCGTATAGTCAAGGCTATGGTCTTCCCAGTTGCAATGTATGGTAGTGAAAGTTGGACCATAAGAAAGGCTGAGCGCAAAAGAATTGAGGCCTTTGAACTCTGGTGCTGGAGAAGACTCCTGCGAGTCCCTTGGACTGCAAGGCGATCAAACCGGTCAGTCCTAGAGGAGATCAACCCTGACTGCTCTTTAGAAGGCCAGATCCTGAAGCTAAAACTCAAATACTTTGGCCACCTAATGAGGAGGAAGGACTCACTGGAGAAGAGCCTAATGCTGGGAAAGATTGAGGGCAATAGAAGAAGGGGACGACAGAGAATGAGGTGGCTGGATGGAGTCACTGAAGCAGTAGGCGTGAGCTTAAATGGACTCCAGAAGATGGTAGAGGACAGGAAAGCCTGGAGGAACATTGTCCATAGGGTCGCGATGGGTCGGACACGACTTCGCAACTAACAACAACAACTAACTGTATCCTATTTTAGCAAAAACAAAATTGTAGGCAATATCCAACATTTAGGAAGAAATATAGAGATATTATATTACTATGAATTTTATTTGTTGCATAATATTCCTGATTGCTTATATTCTTCAGAATATTCCTTTTTTAGTGTTGTTGCATGCTGAATTGATATTTTCAGAGATATATTCACTACATCCCCAATCTTCTTCCTGTTTCATCCTTACCAGCTAGTAGCTTAATGAATGCTAAGTCATCCATTTATATGCTTCCTCATAACCTTGATACTGCCTGTTTCTTTTAGGTTAATTACGCTCCATGGATAAAGTCCATTTGAGTATCAAACATTCTGGACATTTTTCTTATGGTTTGGTGCTTGGTAAACAATAAAAAAAATGTCAATCAAATCTCAATTTCATAGGGGAGAGAGAGAGGATATTTATTACTCTCCTTGAGCATTTTTGAGAGTTGCTTAAATATCTCCTCAGAAGTAAACTTTTAAATCTATATTGTGTCCAAAAGCTGAGCCTCATACATTCTTCTTTTTTAAATATTTGTATCTCTAACAATTGACATTTAAAATGAGGCCCAGGAAAGACAGATCTCAATGGCATAGATATTAGTAAACATTGGCTCCACCAGCTAACATCTGTGCACTGAGGTTATTTTATCTATATGCAAAGTCATAGACTCCATTACTGGATGGAAAACAGTACTATAAACTAAATCAGGCCAATTACATCCTGATATTGTGAAATCTGATGCCAGCAACTTGAATAGAGTATCTTTGGGTCCAATTTCCCAGTAGTTTTTGATCCATTGGACTATGACCAGGATGTAATAATAATAATAATAATAATAATAATAATAATAATAATAATAATAATAATAATAATAATAATAATAATAATAATAATAATAATAATAATAAAAAAAATTGGAAGGGACCTTGGAGGTCATCTAGTCCAACCCCCTGCTCAGGCAGGAAACCCTATACCATTTCAGGCAAATGGCTGTCCAGTCTCTTCTTAAAAATGTCCAGTGTTGGAGCATTCACCACCTCTGGAGGCAGGTTGTTCCACTGGTTAATTGTTCTAACTGTCAGGAAGTTTCTCCTTAGTTCTAGGTTGCTTCTCTCCTTGACTAGTTTCGATCCATTGCTTCTTGTCCTGCTTTCAGGTGCTTTGGAGAATAGCTTGACTCCCTCTTCTTTGTGGCAGCCCCTGAGATATTGGAACACTGCTATCATGTCACCCCTCACTCTTCTCTTCGTTAAACTACAATACCCAATTCCAGCAACCGTTCCCTATATGTTTTAGCCTCCAGTCCCCCAGTCATCTTTGTTGCTCTTCTCTGTGCTTCTTTCTGGTGTTACAGATCCAGGATTTTTGTCGGAGCCAAATGTTGTGGTGAGGAAGGGGGTGGAGGTGGAGACAGGAGAAGATTTCTATGCACAATAGATGAAAATTTCACTTTGTGGCCTCTCATCTGAACATTTTTTCAGTGCATGAATTCAGTCCTGGTGCAAATCTTCCCTTCATCTCTAGTTCCAGGAGATAACATAACTTTCTCTCTAAAAGAATAGACCAGGGGTGTCAAACTGGCAGCCCATAGGTCAGATGCTTCACACACAGGCCATGCCCACCCTGGCTCTGCAAAGGCAAAAAATGTCACGTGTGGAATAGACAGAACCAACCAATACAACTCATTTGCATAGCACTCAAGCTTACATACTTAGGCCATTCACACATTAAAAGAGACAGGAGTTGCATCAGTTTCTAAAGGTCCCAGCAGTTTGCAAACCAAGTTTATTCAATCAAAATTAAAGCTGCAATGTGCTGTATACCTAAAGCGCCATGTCTCATGAATTACAGGGGTATTAAAGTCAAGCATAATAAACATACCTAATAAGAAAGATCTGTACTTTCCTGAGTAGAAAGAAAGAATCATTATGAAGATAGTGAAAACTGATCAGGTTTTCAAAGAGATTTCTGAATCTCTTTGCTGCTACTATTGATTGCTTGGGTTTTTGCAACTCAGATATGGTATTCCTAAAGAAGTAAGAGCCTCTGAGATAAAATATAAGGGCCACCAGTAGAGATGGATTCTGTAAATGGGAATGGAAAAATCAGACAATGCATGAAATGAGAGGAGGTGGAGTTGCTCTCTATATAAGAAATAACTTTATCTCTACAGAAATAGAGCACAACAATGACGAAAACTGTAAACTTGAATGCATTTGGGTCAATATAAAAGGGGGGAAAATGACATTGCCATAGGTGTATACTATAGGCCGCCCAACCAAGCAGAGGAAATAGATGAACTTTTTGCTAGTCATCTAACTAAGGTATGTAAGAAACACATCACAATAGTAATGGGGGACTTTAATTACCCTGATATCAACTGGGAGACAAACTCTGCACCAAGTGGAAGATCAAACAGATTCCTGTCAAACCTAGCAGACAACTTTCTCTCCCAAAAAGTAGAGAAGGGAACTAGGGGATTAGCCATATTGGATTTAATTCTCACAAACAGAGATGAAATGATAGAAGGTGTCGAAGCCACAGGAACCTTGGCGGGAAGTGATCATGCAATCTTGGAATTCAACATTCGGGAGGCACAAGCAATAGAACACAGCCAAACTAGAGTCTTGGACTTTAAAAGAGCTAATTTCAATAAACTTAGAGAATGGATGAGAATCCTAAAGGGGAAAACAACTCAAGAAGCTTGGGAAATTTTGAAAAGTGAGATAATAAAGGCCCAGTCTAGTACAATACCATCAAAGAAGAAAAATAACAGCTCTCAAAAGAAACCAGCATGGCTGCATAAAGAACTCTCTGATAAATTGAAAGATAAAAAGGACAAGTATAAGAATTGGAAAGAGGGGCACATAACTAAGTCAGAATACCAGCAAATAGCCCGTGCCTGCAAAGATGAAGTGAGGAAAGCTAAGGCTCAAAATGAACTAAGGCTTGCGACCAAAGTCAAAAATAACAAAAAAGGCTTCTTTCAACATATAAAAAACAAGAAAAAAGTTAAGGAAATGATTGGTCCATTAGTGGGGGAAAGTGGCAAGAAGGTGACAAGCAATAGGGAGAAAGCAGAACTATTTAACTCGTTTTTTGCATCTGTCTTTACACAAAGGGAAAAAACAGTCCAACCTACCAAAACCAGTGCCATAAAAAACAGAATAGAAACGCAGGTTAAGATAGGCAAAAAATGGTAAGTGAACACCTGTCCAGCCTAGACGGGTTCAAATCACCAGGACCAGATGGATTACACCCCAAAGTTCTCAAGGAACTGGCAGACGTGATCTCAGAACCACTGAACTATATTTTCCATAGATCCTGGAGCACTGGGGAACTACCAGAGGACTGGAAGAGAGCTGATGTAGTTTCCATCTTAAAAAAAGGGAAAAAAATAGATCCAGGAAACTACAGGCCTATCAGCCTGATCTCAATACCTGGGAAGATTCTGGAAAAGATAATCAAACAACAAATCAGCGAACACCTTGATGCAAACAAAGTCATCACTAAAAGTCAACATGGGTTTGTCAAAAACAGATTATGCCAGACAAATCTTATTACATTCTTTGACCAAGTGACAAAATTAGTGGACCTGAGGAATGCTGTAGATATAATTTACTCGGACTTCAGTAAGGCATTTGATAAAGTAGATCACAACCTACTACTTGATAAGATAGAAAAATGTGGGTTAGATAGCATCACCACCAGATAGATTTGTAGCTGGCTGACAGGCCGTACTCAGCGTGTGGTCCTCAATGGAACTGCATCTACATGGAAGGAAGTGTGTAGTGGGGTGCCCCAAGGCTCTGTTCTGGACCGAGTGCTCTTCAATATCTTCATTAATGATTTGGATGAGGGGATAGATGGGGAACTCATCAAATTTGCAGATGACACCAAGCTGGCAGGAATAGCCAATACTCCAGAAGATAGGCTTAAGATACAGAAGGATCTGGACAGACTCGAACACTGGGCACTATCTAACAAAATGAAATTCAATGGTGAAAAAAGTAAGGTTCTACATTTAGGCAGGAAAAATCAAATGCACAGGTATAGTATAGGTGGTACCTTGCTCAATAGTAGTAACTGTGAGAGGGATCTCGGAGTCCTAGTAGACAATCACTTAGATATGAGCCAGCAGTGTGCTGCAGCTGCCAAAAAAGCCAACACAGTGCTAGGCTGCATTAACAGAGGGATAGAATCAAGATCAAGTGAAGTACTACTACCACTTTACAATGCCTTGGTAAGGCCACACCTGGAATACTGCATCCAGTTTTGGTCACCACGATGTAAAAAAGATGTCGAGACTCTAGAAAGGGTACAGAGAAGAGCAACAAAGATGATTATGGGGCTGGAGGCTAAAACATATAGGGAACGGTTGCTGGAATTGGGTATGTGTAGTTTAACGAAGAGAAGAGTGAGGGGTGACATGATAGCAGTGTTCCAATATCTCAAAGGCTACCACAAAGAAGAGGGAGTCAAGCTATTCTCCAAAGCACCTGAAAGTAGGACAAAAAGCAACGGATGGAAACTAGTCAAGGAGAGAAGCAACCTGGAACTAAGGAGAAACTTCCTGACAGTTAGAACAATTAACCGGTGGAACAACCTGCCTCCAGAAGTGGTGAATGCTCCAACACTGGACATTTTTCAGAAGAGACTGGACACTCATTTGTCTGAAATGGTATAAGGTTTCCTGCCTGAGCAGGGGGTTGGACTAGATGACCTCCAAGGTCCCTTCCAACATTATTATTATTATTATTATTATTATTATTATTATTATTATTATTATTATTATTATTATTATTATTATTATTATTATTAGTGATGAAACATGCATCAAGACACCATGACACAAATATCATGATATACTTTAGTCAGGCACTGAAACACAAGTTGGTAGGGATAGGATTGCATCATGGGTGATGCTATAAACAGACCTCATTTTGACATCATTTTGGTTTACAGCAGTTGTCTATGAGAAAAGACTGTCTCTGGTCAGACAACAGAAGGCAATATACTGAATATGAGTAAAACAATGAAGGCAAAGGAATTATCTTTATGCTGTGCTTGTGGATTATGCAGTAGTATTCCAGAAACTCTTGAACAGTTTCTGTAGAGATTTTCAGTCATCCAGCTGATCATTGTCTCAAAGCTGCTTTTTCAAAAGGTAACTGGACTTTTTTTTTCCTTGAGGAAGAAGAACACAACATTTCATTTCTCATCCAAGAAACTTCATCAATTATGATGGCAGGGGGGGATGGAAGGATAGGTACTGACAGTTGAGACTGGAAGGTTGGGGGATGGAAGGATAAGTTCTAATGGGAGTGAAAGGATTGCATTTCTTTGCATCATCTGGTTATTAGCACTTTCCCTGAGATCTCTTGAGGCTACTTGGGGGTTTAGCTTTGCCCTCAGGGTCACGTAAATCAGAGTGCAATTGGTTACTGAATCTTCTTCTAACTTCTGCAAGGGCTACCTTGTAGACTTGAGCTAGATGGTGTCTTATCCCTTCCCCTCTCAACAGAAAACCACCCCTCTGTTTTTTCCAAGGAAAAAATAGTCCAGTTGCATTTGAAAAAGCACCTTTGAGTCTAGAACAGTTTTCTTTCACCAGGTGGCTTCTAAAACAATTGGCTGAAGATGATGAAAGCTGTAACCTCTGAGAGATGTCAGTTTAAAGAAAGCTGTGGTGATCTGATACAAGTAGACTCTTTTAAAGTATTGTATACAAATACACACCCAGAAATTCTTAAGCATACATGTACTGTACCATCTTAGACAGGAGGTCAGTTTAATTTAATCACTCCTGTATCTATTGATCCTTGCCTGAAAATATATTATTAAAACAAGATGTTTTGGCATTGATCATGTTTCCTTGTTCCCATACATAGCCACATTTACAGTAAATTAATGTTCTCTGTCTGGCTCCCAAAAACAAAACAAAACAAAAGTCCAGTGGAAAAAAGAAAATGATACATTCTCTTTTAAAAGGGCCTCAGTGAGCACTCGAATATAAACATGTTTTCCATATAGTTCTGGTTTCAAATTCAAATGAGTAATGCTTAAATTATTTCTTGACATATGTTGTAGTAATACATATTCTTTCCGTACTGTATACAGATAGCTTTTGCTTTATCTTTTGAGTCTGCTGCTCTTGATCCCTTCACTCTGCAAATATTTTAGCTCAACAAAAACATGACTTCATTAATTCCACTGTGGATATAATATTTTTCTGCATTGTGTTGTTTTCACATTTCTTTATCCCCTAAACCCTTGAGCATAAAAATATATTGAGTTGAGTTCCACATTTAAAAAATGTTTCATTTCTGGCTCACACATGTTGCAACTGCAATATTTTTCCTTGTTGTCCTATATATCAGGGGTCCCAACCCCGGACCTTGAGCCTTTCGGAACCAGGCCATGGAAGTGGCGGGCGAGCATACACATGCCTCATCCTCACTTGCACAAGCAATGGGTGAACGCATACATGCACATTCCATTTGCACAAGCAGCACGTGCACATGCTTGTGCCAATGGAGCTATTTGTGCATGCACCCTTGCCTGACACACACCTGGAACCATCTCCTCTCCCTCCCCTGCCAATCCGCACAGCCGAAAAGATTGGGAAACTCTGCTATATATTACATCCTGAAAATATTAGATACAAGTATATATATATATATATATATATATATAGAAAAGCTATCAGCTGTGGCAACCTTGGCCACATTTGAATGGAGAGCATTATGCCGGGGAAGGTTCGGGTTTGGTTATGGGATTGATCCTGATCTTTGTTATCAGTTTCTAGGTATCTCAAAGATGCCTGTGGATTACAATTTAGAGAAATGTATTCATTTGATACTGCAGAATATTATGCACTTACATCTTTATCACACATTTTTATTGTACAGAGTAACATAAATAAGGGAGTTTCTAATTTATACAGTCACATTATCACAAACAAAAATTGGGGCATAAGGATTTTGTTCTCTTTTGCCCCAGTGTTTGATGATAGATTATTACTCCCCTGTGTGGCCAAATATAAGCAAAGGCAATTGAAAAGGGGAAACTTATAACTCTGCTATGCAGCTGTTATAAGATAGTCATTAACTTCTATTGACTGATAATATTTAAGCTCCATTGTTTACTATGAATTCAACTGTTATGAGCAGTAAACCATATGGCAAGGCAGGGAAATATTGACCTTACTGAGGTAAGTCTGCATATTTGTAAGCCCCTAATCATGTCAAACAAATAAGAATGAGGGAGGCTGAAGATATGAACCTGGAAATCTTTTTGCCTTTCTTGAAATAGGCAGTATCAGGAAGTACAGGAAATTAGCAATAATCAGCGACATACTTATGTTTCAATCCAGAACATGTTCCTGTTGGGAAAATTAATTTGAGCTAGACTTAGAGTACATATCTGAATACAAATGTGACAATAATTTGGACTGTAATAAATAAATGCTGATTGTTACCATCATTCTGTTAATCATGACAATCTATTCTTTTTGGTTGTTAAGAAAGGAAAACAATATTAGGGAATATTGAAGACTGGAATGGGAAATGTTGATGTGATAGAAGTATGAATGACTCCCTGTGACAGAGTTATTTCACCTGCATCATACTGCAGCCACCAGCACCTTATATTTTCTTGGTTTGCTTGAAGAGTGTAACAATTGAATAAACTTGTCATCTTCTAATAATAAAAAGTCAATGACTCACATGAAAACATTTACACCAACAGCATGGCCAGTTATTTTTTTTCCTTTTAAAAGTTAAAATAATAATAAAATAATAAAATCTGGCTCACATGTTATAGAATAGTAATAGAATACTGGTAGTACGGCATTCAAGCATACTATAACAACACAATTTTTCGGTGCTGGCAGCTATGACACCTAACAGATTTCATGTTTTGGAAGAGGAATGTGTCATATCCACAACTCACTAATTAAACAAAAAAACCCTCTCCTTCCTCATCTCAAGCCAAGTGAAAATTATCAATTCGGTAATTCAGCAACACAAATAACAAATGGAATTTCTACTCATCATCTGCATATTTCCTTCCATTCAGTTTTTCTATAATAATAATAATAATAATAATAATAATAATAATAATAATAATAATAATAATAACAATAATAATAATAATAATAATAATAACAACAACAACAACAACAACAATAACAATAACAATTATTATTATTATTATTATTATTATTATTATTATTATTATTATTATTATTATTATTATTATTATTATTATTATTATTTTATTTGTATACCACCCTTCTCCCGAAGGACTCAGGGCGGTGAACAGGGCAAACATATAAAAGTACAAAAATACAAAAATTAAAAGAGATTACATAGGATGCCCAAAAGCTTAAAACAGTAAGTTAAAATACATTAAAACAATAATAAAACCCAACCCATCACCCATCAGCCCAGGCCAGCTTGTTTGAACAAGTAGGTCTTCAGATCGCGTCGGAAGGACCGAAGGTTGGGCGCCATCCGGAGCTCGACCGGCAAACGATTCCATAAATCCGGCACGCCCACAGAGAAGGACCTCCCCCTGGGGGCCACCAGACGACATTCTTTGACCGGTGGCACCCTGAGGAGGCCCTCTCTGTGGGAGCGCACAGGGCGGAGGGAAGTTGATGCCGGCAGCAGGTGATCCCTAAGGTACTCCGGACCCATGCCATGTAGGGCTTTAAAGACCATTACCAGCACCTTGAATCTCACCCGGAAGACAACTGGGAGCCAATGCAGCCCACGGAGCAGAGGTGTAACATGGGAGTATTGGGAGACTCCCAACACAACTCTCGCGGCTGCATTCTGTACCAGTTGGAGCCTCCGAGTGGTCCTCAAGGGCAGCCCCATGTAGAGAGCATTGCAGTAGTCTAAGCGAGAGGTCATGAGCGCATGAGTGACCGTACACAGGGCATCCCGGCCTGGCACACCAGGCGAAGGCCCCCCTAGTCACCGTTACTATATGGTGACTATACTATACTATACTATACTATACTATACTATACTATACTATACTATACTATACTATACTATACTATACTATACTATACTATACTATACTATACTATATGGTCTTCCAAAGAAAGCTGTGAATCTAGGAGGACTCCCAAGTTGTGAGCCCTATCTACGGGGGGTAATAGCTCACCCCCCATAGAAAGAGGTGGAATATTCTGAATATCCCGAGATGCCGGTACGCACAGCCACTCAGTCTTGTCAGGGTTGAGTCAAAGCCTGTTCCTCCCCATCCAGACCCGAACCGCCTCCAGGCAACGGGACATCACGTCGAGGGCATCACTGGGGTGGTTTGGGGTCGAAATAAAAAGCTGGGTATCATCAGCATACTGATGATACCCAACTCCAAAACCACGGATGATCTTGTTGTGACTCAGGGCCAGCCTGTGGGTCCGACAGCCGGCTCCGATGTATCGGAGGACTCAGATGTGGGGGAGGAGGGAAACGAACCGGCTGATGATGATTTGGAGGCTTTGCAGAGTCCTCAGCCGGGGACCTCTTCTCAGCTGTGTGAGCCCGAGAGTGCGGAGGATGATGACCCACAGCTGGCCCTGTTCAAGGACGCCCGACGCAGGAGGCAGACGAGCAGGGACAAACAAAGAAAGACTATGGGACTCCTCGGGAGGAGGCACAGGGAGACCACGCCCTGAGCTCTCTATAAAAGAAGTGTTTGGGGAGGGGCTGGTTGCTGAAAGCAACTTTTCCGCTTGAGAAGACAAGCTCTTGTGTTTTTGTTAACTGCGTAATTAAATCTTGGCAGAAGCCTTTTAGCCTTGGACGCTTTCCAGACTCTTCTTTTAATTAGGGGTTGTGAGAAGAGGGCTGGTTCAGAACAGTTTGCTTTCAGCCACCCACCCCTTAATACTACGATGGAGCAGCTTCTTGCCGAGAATGCCCAGCTCAACCAGCAACTCACCTTGCTGGCCACTCAGGTGGCACAACTGCAGGCTCAGGTACATGCTGCCCCCCCACCCAGGAGGAAATGTCAGATAGCTATGCCGGATAAATTTGCTGGTAAACCAGAACTGTTTCCTGCCTTCCTGGGACAATGCCAGCTTTATATCAGCGTGAGAGCAGCTGATTTCCCCACTGACCGAGATAAGGTGGGATTCGTGTTGAGCCTTCTGTCGGGAGATGCAGCTCGTTGGGGCACGCCTCTGTTGGCACAGCCTAGCCCTTTGTTGGATAACTTTGGGGGGTTTTGTGACCATATGCGCCTCATGTACGAGGACCCGATTAAGGCGCAGACCGCCACCCGACGTCTGAAAGCTTTGAGGCAGGGTCTGCGCCCCCTACAGGCCTATATCAGCGATTTCCGGCTGCTTAGCCAGGATTCCGCCTGGAATGAGGCTGCGCTCGTGGATGCCTTTCAGGATGGCTTGTCAGAGGAGATGTTGGATGAGCTGGCCCGCGTGGACATTCCCTCAGACCTGAATGGGCTGATCCATCTTTGTCTGCGGATCGATGCCCGGCTGCAGCAGCGTAAGAGTCGCCGTGCCACCCCACAGACCCCTGCCGCCCCTGTTGTGCGTGAGCCCCCAGTCCAGAGGGAGGAGCCAATGGAGCTGGGTGCCGCCAGGTCCCGTCTATCGGTGACGGAAATGGACAGACGACGATCGGAGGGGTTGTGTTTTTACTGTGGGGACCCTGGACATTTGGCTGCTTCTTGCCCGAAGAAGCGTCAGCGGGCGTCAGTGACCAAGCCTGCCCCGAGAAAGTCCCCTGCTTTGCTATCGGGAAACGGCCCGAGCCCGATCTAGACGGTGTGAAAGATCGGGCGACCCACAACGACCACGCCGAGCGACGCCGTTCCGACGGTGCCTGTGAACCTCCACGGCATTTGATTTTGGAGGCACGACTGATCCTTCCTGGCAAGCCAGAGGGGATTCCGGTCCATGCCTTAATTGACTCTGGGGCTACCACTAACTTTATGGATTCGGCCTTTGTGGCCAAATGGGCTGTTCCCCAGTGTCCGGTGGATCCGCCCATGCTTGTGGAGACCATCGATGGTCGAGTGCTCCTGTCCGGGCCTATCACGGCCGCCACGCAACCCGTGTGTATGGCCATCAGTACCCATGTGGAGGCCATTCAGTTTTACGTCACTTCGGATCTGCACTTCCCCATGGTCTTGGGACTGGCGTGGCTCCGGGCGCATGATCCACAGATCTATTGGTCTCAGAACTTGGTCACCTTCCCAAGTTTGCAGTGCGTGGACCACACCCGCCATATCTGTGCCGGCCAGGTGGAGGGTTCCTCAGGGGTTTCCTTGCCTCCCGTACTGTCCGACTTTGCTGACGTGTTCAGCGAGTCAGAGGCGGACCAATTACCCCCGCACAGGCCCTACGACTGCTCCATTGACCTAGTCCCTGATGCGCCTCTCCCAGTGGGGCGTTTGTACTCCATGTCGGAGCCCGAGTTGGCTGCATTGCGGGACTTCCTGACAAAGAACTTGGCTCGTGGATTCATCCGGCCCTCGTCCTCGCCAGTGTCTGCGCCTGTGCTCTTCGTCAAAAAGAAGTCGGGCGAGTTACGGCTTTGCTGTGACTACCGGAAACTCAATGCCATCACGGTGCGTAACCGCTACCCGCTGCCCCTCATCCCCGAGCTCTTGGACCGACTCCGGGAGGCTAAGATCTTCACGAAACTGGACCTGCGTGGAGCTTACAACCTCGTCAGGGTTCGGCCGGGTGATGAGTGGAAGACGGCGTTTGGTACTCGCTATGGACATTTCGAGTACACGGTGATGCCGTTTGGCCTGACCAACGCCCCCGCTGTGTTTCAGCATTTTATGAACGACATCTTTCGGGATCTGTTGGACCAGTTTGTTGTGATTTACCTGGACGACATCCTGATTTACTCCCCGTCGCGTGAAGTGCATCATCAGCATCTCCGTCAGGTCCTGCAGCGCCTCCGGAAACATCGGCTGTTTGCCAAGTTGGAGAAGTGCCAGTTCTACCAGGTGACCATTGATTTCTTGGGCCACCGCATTTCTCCTGAGGGCATCGCCATGGATCCAAGTAAAGTTGAGTCGTTGCAGAGTTGGCAACCCCCGCGTCGCGTGAAGGATGTTCAGCGACTTCTTGGATTTGCCAACTACTATCGGACATTCATCCCTGGCTTTGCTGCCTTGACAGCCCCCCTCACCCGGCTCCTGCAGAAGAAGACTCGGTTCCAGTGGAACGCCCCCGAACAACAGGCGTTCCAAGCTTTGAAGGACGCCTTCATGAAGGAGCTCATCTTGAAGCATCCTGACCCGCAACGGCCGTTTGTCGTGGAGGCGGACGCCTCCGACATTGCCATTGGGGCCGTGTTACTCCAGGCAGCGACGCCCAACGGTACCCTTTTCCCTTGCGCGTATCACTCTCGGAAATTGAACCCCTCGGAGCGCAAGTATACCATCTGGGAGAAGGAGCTGCTGGCCATCAAGGCAGCGTTCGAGGCTTGGAGGCATCATCTGGAGGGGGCGCGGCATCAGATCGAGGTCCGGACGGACCACAAGAATCTGGAAAGCCTGCAGACCGCTCGGAATTTGAACCAACGCCAGATCCGGTGGTCCCTCTTCTTTGCGAGGTTTGACTTCCGGGTGCGGTACATACCAAGCGGGCACAACCAGAGAGCGGATGCTCTGTCCAGGAAGCCCGAGTACACCCGAGTGGAAGACAAGCTTCTGCCCAGGACAGTGATCCCCGTCGAGTCTTTTGCTGCGGTGCGGGAGCCGGTGGATATACGGGCTCGGATCCGGGAGGCGCAGCAGCAGGAGGCGTGGGTGGCTCAGCGGAAGGAAGAGGTAGGGCCAGATTCGCCTTGGTCGGTCACGGATGGACTCCTGTATTATCGTGACCGGCTCTATGTTCCAGGAGGGCCACTCAGGGGACTCGTCCTCAGCCAATGTCATGATAACCCGGCTGCGGGGCATTTTGGCCTGTTCAAGACTCTGAACCTGGTCTCCCGTACCTTCTGGTGGCCCCGAGTCCGACACGATGTCCAGTCTTATGTCACCTCCTGCGTCCCATGCAGGCAGGCCAAGTCAGCGACAGGGGCCCCGCCTGGTTTACTGCAGCCTTTGCCAACGCCCAAGAGACCCTGGGGGGCTGTGTCCATGGACTTTCTGACGGATCTACCCCCATCCTCCGGCTTCACGACAGTGTTTGTGGTGGTGGACATGTTGACCAAGATGGCGCACTTCATCCCCTGTCGCGGCTTACCGTCAGCTCGCGCCACTAGTCGCATGTTCATCCAACAGGTGTTCCGGCTGCACGGCCTTCCCGATAGAGTCGTCTCCGATAGGGGGGCCCAGTTTACAGCCCGCTTCTGGCAGGAGTTGATGCGGGCGTTGGACATTAAGGTTTGCCTCTCGTCCGCGCATCATCCTCAGACCGACGGGGGTACCGAGAAGGTCATCGGCATTTTAGAGCAGTATCTGCGCTGCTACGTTAACCTGCAGCAGGACAATTGGGTGGACTACTTGGCCATAGCCGAGTTTGCCTTTAACAACTCGCAGCACACCTCCACGCAGATGACACCGTTCTTGGCCAACGTGGGTTATCACCCCCGGTTTTTCCCCCTTTCTCCCGTGGACTCACCGGAGCCGGCAGCGAACGAATTCATGGCGGAGTTACAGGCAATCCATCGGTTGGTGCGACGGCAGCTGGAGAAGGCCAAGGCCGACTACAAGAGGTTCGCCGATCGGTCGAGAAGGGATACGCCTCCACTATCGGTGGGGGATCGGGTCTGGCTGTCCACCAGGAACCTGCCATCCACTCGGCCGGCGAGGAAGCTGGACCACCGTTACCTTGGACCGTTCCCAGTCGAGGCCGTCATCAACCCGGTCGCCTATCGTTTAACTCTGCCACGTTCCCTGCGCGTGCACCCCGTCTTCCATCGGTCCTTGCTGGTCCCCGAACGACCGGCCTGTCCACTTCGCCAGGCGGAACCTCCACCATCAGGAACTCGTGATGGAGACAGCACCCCCGAGTACGAGGTCGCCAGCATCAGGGATTCCCGCTGGCTGAAAGGTCGCTTCCAGTACCTGATCGAGTGGAAAGGGTACGGGCCGGAGGACTTCACATGGGAAGACGCGACCGCCGTTCATGCCCCTGCGTTGGTGACTGCTTTTCACGAACAGTTCCCATCCCGACCGCATCCGGATCGGCAGACCCGGGGGAAGGGCCCTGCGGTGCGGGATAGTGTTGTGACTCAGGGCCAGCCTGTGGGTCCGACAGCCGGCTCCGATGTATCGGAGGACTCAGATGTGGGGGAGGAGGGAAACGAACCGGCTGATGATGATTTGGAGGCTTTGCAGAGTCCTCAGCCGGGGACCTCTTCTCAGCTGTGTGAGCCCGAGAGTGCGGAGGATGATGACCCACAGCTGGCCCTGTTCAAGGACGCCCGACGCAGGAGGCAGACGAGCAGGGACAAACAAAGAAAGACTATGGGACTCCTCGGGAGGAGGCACAGGGAGACCACGCCCTGAGCTCTCTATAAAAGAAGTGTTTGGGGAGGGGCTGGTTGCTGAAAGCAACTTTTCCGCTTGAGAAGACAAGCTCTTGTGTTTTTGTTAACTGCGTAATTAAATCTTGGCAGAAGCCTTTTAGCCTTGGACGCTTTCCAGACTCTTCTTTTAATTAGGGGTTGTGAGAAGAGGGCTGGTTCAGAACAGATCTCACCCAGCGGTTTCATGTAGATGTTGAACAGGAGAGGCGAGAGGACCGACCCCTGAGTGTTATGTATGCAGGCATCTGCATAGCAACAGCCCTCAGGGGGCGTTGGCCTGGACAGTTTTGGCGGGAAACCTAGGGCCAACCCCATTGGCTGTTAGCTTACCTGGCCAGGTATATAAGGAGGCCAGGTAGCCCTCATTCCTCAGTTCACTTCCCCTTCCAATAAAGAGCTGAACTCACACACCGGCTGGCGTCTCTCTTGCGTCGGACCCACTACTCAATAGTGGCGACGAAGGTGGGATTGCTGCCGACCAAGAGCTGAAGTCACTGGGGAAACGCTCCGCGAGCTGAAGGGAAAGGCATTTTTCCTTCTTCCCCCCACGACCGCCAGCCGAACTGGCAACGCCAAGCGCCACATCCACGACCAACTGCCGCCATGGCTAGAGCCGGACAACCCCACGAATTCGAGACCCGCCGCCCCAAAACCTGGACCCGTTACCTGGCTCACGTTGAACTGTACATGCGGTTCAATCAGATATCCGAGGACGGTGCAAAGGCGGCCGCCCTGCTCTGCCTTGGGGGACCAGCGCTGCTGGAAGTCGCCGCGAACCTGTTCCCCCTGGAGGCCATCAACAACGTCGCGTACCGAGACCTCGTGGCCAGGCTCAACGCACATTTCAAGCCCCGGCGCTCCAAGGTGGCCGCACGGTCACAATTCGAGAAAAGGGACCAGCGCCCCGACGAGACTGGTGCCGACTTCCTCGCCGCCATGCGGGAAGCTGCCGTCGCTTGCAGGTTCACAAATTTGGAGGAGCGACTACGGGACCGGCTGATTTGCGGCCTACGCGACAGGCGGTTGCAGGAGCGCCTGTTTGAAAGAGAGGAGGTCTCTCTCCAGGAAGCCGAGGATGCCATCCTAGCCCACGAAGCGGCCTGCGGGGCCGTCCAAGCCTGCCAGGAAACCCGGCCTGGCAACCAGGCAACCAGCGTCCACCGGCAAGGGGCCACAGAGGAGGACGACCTGAGCATCGACCTCCTCCAGCGGAAGTCGACCCCCGACCAGCGAGCCAGACGCCCAGACAGGACCAGGCCTCCCAGCAACACCGCCGTTCCCCAGAGGTGCGCAGGGTGTGGTGGGAACCACGTGCGCAGCCTCTGCAAGTTCCGGTCCGCCACGTGCCGGGCCTGCAAGAAAACAGGCCACATAGCCGCCGTCTGCCGTAGCCGCCGCCCCCGAGAGGAGATCCACGAGCTGCAGCCGGAGGAACCACCGTTCGAAGGTACTGGGGCCCCCACCAAAACAAAAATTGGCTATGTCGAGAGCCGGCTGGCCATTAACCATACGGGTAGCCGCCGGCTGCTCAAACCCAAAATTAGATTAACAATCCGTTTGCAAGGTGTCCCTTGCAGCATGGAGCTTGACTCCGGATCAGCGGTCTCGATTATTTCGGACGAGACCCTTAACCACATAATTAGCCGGAGCAAGCAACGGATTAAATTACGGCCTACTAAATTAACCCTGACCGATTTTCAGAATTCGCCGGTCAAGGTGAAGGGGGAGGCCACCATTTCAGTGGGCTTTAAGGGTCGCGAAGGGCACCTGGATGTTGTAGTGGTAGAGGGCCGCAGAGCCAGCCTGGTCGGGCTGGACTGGTTTGAGGCCCTGGGAATCTCAGTATCCGGGATTTTGCCGGGAGTTCGCCGACGTCTTCGACGGGTCATTAGGCAAGTACACCGGGGCCCCCATTTCGTTCAAGCTTAACTCGAACGTCTCCCCCATTAGGGTCCAGCCGCGGCGAGTCCCGTTTGCGCTCAAACACAAAATCGAGCGCGAACTAGACAAGTTGGTGGCCCAGGGAATCTTAGAGCCTGTAGATGGAGGGGAGTGGGAAACCCCCATCGTGACCCCCCTCAAATCCAACGGGGAAATAAGGATCTGCGCCGACTATAAGTGCACGGTGAACCGCGCCCTAAACCCGCACGCTTACCCGGTTCCCGCGGTCAGCCACGTTCTCGCTTCCCTCCAAGGCGGCGCCATTTTTGCAAGGCTCGATCTTGCACAGGCGTACCAGCAACTCACGGTCACTAGGGAAACAGCTGACATCCAAACCATAGTAACCCATAGGGGGGCGTTCCGGGTGAACAGGCTGCAGTTTGGAGTCAGCGTTGCTCCCGGCATTTTCCAGGAGGTTATGGAAAAGACACTCAAGGGCATTCCAGGAGTCTGCCCCTATTTTGATGACATCCTGATCGCAGGAGCATCAGCAGAGGAACTGGCAGGGAGGCTTAGGGAAGTGCTGGCACGGCTGCGCACAGCTGGCCTCAAACTCAAAAAGGAAAAATGCAGCATAGGCGTTCCTTCCACAGACTTTTTGGGGTTCAGAGTAGACGCCAGGGGAATCCACCCCACAGAATCCAAGGTGAGGGCCATCAAACTAGCACCCACACCCAAGAACAAAGCAGAGCTTCAGGCATTCCTGGGTCTGCTGAATTTCTACCATACATTCCTCCCACACAAGGCAGCCATCGCTGAACCGCTCCACAGGCTGCTAGACAAACAGGCAACATGGGCCTGGACGGCCACCCATGATCAGAGCTTCAAGGCCCTGAAGGCATTGCTGTCGGACAAGTCCACAGTAACCCATTTCATCGAGTCCAAGCCCATTTGTATCGCCTGCGATGCATCCCCTTATGGTGTGGGCGCTGTCCTAAGCCACCTTGAGCCCAACGGGGCACAAGTCCCCATAGCATACTATTCTAGGACACTGTCTGGAGCAGAAAGAAACTACGCCCAAATAGACAAAGAAGCCCTTGCAATCGTGGCAGGAATCAAGAAATTCCACGATTACTTATATGGCAGGGAGTTCACTGTCTTCACGGACCACAAACCACTCCTGGGCCTGTTCACCACAGACAGGCAAACCCCCCAGATTCTGTCCCCCAGGATGCTCCGGTGGTCTATCTTCCTTGCAGCATACAATTGCAAGCTGGTACACAAGCCAGGGAAGGAGATGGGCCATGCAGACGGTCTAAGTAGGCTCCCCCTAGACACACACGACCCAGACCCAGCACCAGCCACACAGATCCTAGCCCTGCAGGAACTACCTGAGTGCCCAGTTCTTGCCAAGGACATTGCCAGCCACACAGCCACAGACAACATCATGGGCAGGGTGCACTCATGGGTTTGCACAGGGTGGCAGGACAAATCCCCGGGACCAGAGTTTCAGGCCTATTTCATTAGACGTGATGAAATCTCCACACACAAAGGGTGCCTCCTTTGGGGTAGCAGGGTCATCATTCCACCCGCACTACGCGCCAGGGTATTGGACTCCTTACACGAAGGGCACCCGGGGGTGGTCAGGATGAAGGCACTGGCTAGGAGCTACCTCTGGTGGCCCGGGTTGGACAAGGAGGTTGAGGATCGGGTCAAGGCCTGTTATACGTGCCAGAGATCCAGGCCAGAAGTGCCACATGCACCAGTACACCGGTGGGAGGCCACACACACGCCATGGTCCCGCATTCACATTGACTATGCGGGGCCATTCCAGGGTCAACTATTTTTAGTAGTGGTGGACAGTCACTCCAAGTGGTTAGAGGTAGTCCCTGTCCCCAACATGACCTCGGGGAGGACAATCCAGGTGCTCAGAGCTCTCTTTGCCACACACGGCCTCCCCGACGTAATTGTGTCTGATAATGGGCCTCAGTTTACTGCTGCTGATTTCCAGGCGTTCTTGAAGGCGAACTGGATTAGGCACGCCACCTCTGCGCCTTTCCATCCATCTACCAATGGGCAGGCCGAACGGATGGTAAGGACGACCAAAGACGCACTCCGGCGCATCATCAGCGGGGACTGGCACCACAGACTGGCCAAATTTTTACTAGCCCAACACACAACACCATGCGTGGCTACCGGCAAGAGCCCAGCAGAACTGCGATGGGGACAGCGCCTCATCACCAAGCTGGACCGCCTACACCCAGACCGGGTAGCAGCTGAAACCGGTAGGGCAACATCACCATCATCACCATCATCTCCATCACCACCAGCATCACTACCATCACCATTGCCATCATCATCCACACACAGGGTCCTCAACCTGGGGGACCTGGTCTGGGCAAGGAACTATGGGGCTGGACATCCTTGGGTTCCGGGGACAGTGGTCGGGAAAACAGGACCCCTTTCGTACATTGTAGGGGTGGAGGGGGACAGACGCATAAGGCGACACATCGATCAGCTCAGAGGAAGAGTCCCTGAGCACGTCACACACGCCCCTGAGCGCGTCACACACGTCCCTGAACTCAACGCACACGATCAACAGGAGGACCACACTCCAGGAGGGGTCAACCCAGCTGTGGACGTCACAGGGCAGGGACCAGAGGAGGAGGACTTCCTGATGCCGGCTCCTTGCAGCCCTGCACGAAGGCCTCAGGAACCCACGGTCCAAGCCCAGGGGCCAAGCACACCCAGACGATCCACCCGTCCACACAGGACACCAGCCTACCTGTCGGACTATGTGTGCAAGTGATCCTCACACAAGGACACCACTGTTTTTTTTATATATATATACTCATAGTTATAGTAGTTGCATGTTGTTGTTGTTATGTGGGTCTTCTCTAAGGGGGGAGGGGTGTTATGTATGCAGGCATCTGCATAGCAACAGCCCTCAGGGGGCGTTGGCCTGGACAGTTTCGGCGGGAAACCTAGGGCCAACCCCATTGGCTGTTAGCTTACCTGGCCAGGTATATAAGGAGGCCAGGTAGCCCTCATTCCTCAGTTCACTTCCCCTTCCAATAAAGAGCTGAACTCACACACCGGCTGGCGTCTCTCTTGCGTCGGACCCACTACACAATACTGAGGAACTCCGCAAGCGAGAGGCCTTGAGGTCGACCTCTGCCCCCCTGCCAACACCGACTGCGAACGTCCCAGGAGATAGGAGGAGAACCACTGAAGAACTGTGCCTCCCACTCCCAGTCCCCTGAGACGCCGCAGCAGGATACCATGGTCGACGGTATCGAAAGCCGCTGAGAGGTCTAATAGGACTAGGACAGAGGAATATCCCCTGTCCCGAGCCCTCCAGAGATCATTCACCAGAGCGACCAATGCCGTCTCCGTGCTGTACCCAGGCCTGAAACCCAATTGGTACGGGTTTTGTCCCCCTTTGCGGGGGACAGGGACAATGACTGGTAGACTATAATCCCATTACTAGTGGAAATGGTGATGATGATGGTTCCCAACTTTAAGCCTAGCTGATATACTCTTGTCAGATTTATGAATAGACCAGACAGGAAACCAGATCAAATGTGCTTATTCTACTTTATTGTAAGCTTACATTAACAAAATTTTGCAAGTTGGAAGGTATTTCTCTCCTCCATCTTCTTTACAGACCATGAAATTAGGGAGGGATTTCTTCTGAGCCTCTTGCCCTGACCACATTCTAGATGTGGGCTAAACTGCCTTTTGTCTGACCATTCCCTCAGCTGTATTCTGTTGCCATCTTCTTAGGTCATTTTCACATACCGTTAAAAGTCTTTACTTTATGAAGGTTCTGGTAACATTCCATCTACAGGTAAACTGCTTCAAACAGTGATCACATTTACATCAGTGCTGAAAAAGTAACTTTGCGACTAATGTTTTTACGACCTTCACAGCATATCTCTCTTTCTCTCTTTCTCTCTCTCTCTATCTGCCATTACAGTCAGTCAGTAGTTGGTCTTTTTTGAACTTACAGAATTCCTGTAGTTGTCTTATTATGTAGCTGATGAGTAGAGTATTATTCCACAGAAATTATAGCTGCAATAATTTCCCCCCCAGCAGTCATTACAACATGACTGCTACAAGGGACTAATTGATCCCAAACATGCTAAGAAGAAATAGCATAGCCCAAATCGTACAATGTTTTGACAAAAGTATGCATGTGAAAAACCAAAGGAAAGGTAAATAAGCCAAAGGAAGCCATTAAAAATCTTTCTTTCTTTCTTTCTTTCTTTCTTTCTTTCTTTCTTTCTTTCTTTCTTTCTTTCTTTCTTTCTTTCTTTCTTTCTTTCTTTCTTTCTTTCTTTCTTTTTTGTCATTCTTGGAATACCTAGGAAACACTTCATATTATACCAGTGTCATTCTTCTCACAAAATCAGATAGTGGTTCTGATCAAGGACTCAATAAATGTTAAACCAGCGAATAACCTAACACACCAGCACAACATCTCACTTCCATCATTCTATGTTGTATAAATAAAGATCTTCCTAAATGGCCTTCAGAAATTTTTGAAGGAATGCATATCCATACACCAGCAGAGGATCAGAATATTGTCAAAATATTACTGGAAAATCTGAAGCTTCAGCACAAGCCTGTACAAAGGCTTTGTGCCATTTGACATATTCAGCATCAGTGTGTATATTCAAAATGGAGAAACACAAAGTCAGAAATGAATGCTATAGCAGGTATCAATTGAAGAACATGTTTTATTTTACTTCTAAATATTTTCACTCATCCAGAATGATGAAAAATCATGTTTGTGGAAAAATCTTTCCCCTTCACATTGAAAAAAAATGTGAAAAGTGAATAACAAAATATGAGTCTGCTTCTCAGAAAGACATGTCGGGGAACATTACTACTGTGATTTTTTTTCCTTTTTGTAGAAAGATTAGTTATATTATATGGTAAGAATCCAGATTCTGGAATTATCCCATAATGGAAGTTACCTGAGACCACAAAGATCTATTGCCAGGTTTGAACCTTTTTGTAAGCAGCAGCCAAGCAATCATAAAAAAGGGTCATGTTTCATACATGTTCTCATAGATCTCATGATTAGCAAGCCAAAGGGAAAAGAAGATTATAGGAAATCTCTCAGGAAAAAATTACTTTGTTGAAGTATTTTCTTTTGTTGTTGATCTTACACTAGATATTTCTCACATGGTTATTAAGTATCATTTTTCACTGGTGCCTCAGTAGATAAGTGACTATTAACAGCCATACTGGAGAAAACCTATGTGAAGCTGTGATAAGAATTCTTTAGAAATATAATCCTGGTATCAAGAATTGCAGGGGACTGATATATAACAATGCAAAGAATATGACTTAGCAATTACAGATTGCCTATAAAGCATAAGTAACTAGAATATACTTCTGCCTTATACTTTAAATTCACTGAATCTACCTAAAGAAACCTATATGAATTATAAGTTCTGTAAGGGTTCAAGGGGAAACAGAATGATAGAAGCAACACTGTACCATTATGATGCAAGCCCCACCCCTTTTGTATGAACAAATATATAAAAACGGAGGATCTTATAGTGCTATACTAGGACACCATTATCATCATTGCAATGAAAGTACTAACATTGTTTCTGGTGATTGAGACTTTACATATCTTATATTCACCTATCCATAGATGGAAAATGTAATGTATCGGGCTTTGTTTTACTAAGTGTATCATGTGGGTTTGATTGCTGGAAGGCTGTTTAAGCAGGGAGCTGGCTAACAGCTCCCAACTCCTCAGACAACCCATCTCCAGCTCTGCCATTGGCTGCTTCTAGGGAGGCAATAGGTTACTTTAAACCTATTGGCCGCTACCTAGAGGCCAGGGTATAAATAGCTGCATTCGCAGCCTTGTTCCCCAGTTCGGTTCCTGCAAGCAAGTAAAGAATGTTTCTGACTGAACTCACTTGCCTCATCTCTTCACTCAAGCAAAGAACCCAGTACACAACACTGGCGATGAAGGTGGGATCCTGCTTCTCCAACACAGCTGAGAGTCACTAGGGGAGAGCCCGGAACATGCCTGGTGGGAAAGCAATCCCCCCCTACGGTCAGCCTAGCACAGCCAAGCTAGTGACCATGTACCCAGAGGGTCAGTCCCTGGGCATACGGAGGAGCAGGACAAGAAGATGACGAGCCCTAGCTGTGAAGACCAACCAAGATGGCGAAGGTCGGAAAGCTGGAAGAATTTGAAATAGCTCACCCAGAAAGATGGTCTTCATATCTTATCCAGGGTCGAGAACTACCTCCGCACCAATCAAGTTGCTGAGGATGGCCTGAAGGCTGCTACGCTCCTGTGTGTTTGTGGCCCAGCCATGTCTGACATTGCAGAGAACTTGTTTCTGCTGACCCCATTGGAGTCCGTAATGTTCACAGACTTGAAGAAATGGCTCAGTAACCATTTCCAGCCCAAGCTGTCGGTAATCGCTTGGCGCCACACATTTGAACAGAGGGTTCAACAGCAGGATGAAACAGCATCTGAATTCATCACAGCATTGAGGCAGGCTGCACACCTGTGCCAGTTCTCTGACGTAGAGGAGAGGCTCCGGGACCAACTCATCTGCAGCCTCTGAAATTTAAGAGTTGCAACCAAAACCGTTTGCCAAAGAGACTTTCCAGATGCGCTGAAGGAGATCATGGTGGATGAAGCCTCCAGTGGGGCTGTACGAGCCATGCGGCCTGCCAAAACAGCACAGCACAAGGAGGCCATCCAAAGGCATGACGACCAACAATGTCGCAGTGACAAGCAACAAGGGATGACTTACAAGGCAGATCCCTCCCTTAGGTGCCCAGGGTGTGGCGGCCACCACCAACGCATGGACTGTAGGTTCCACGTGCCAGGCCTGCAGGAAGACTGGCCACATCACATCTGTCTGCAGAGGTCACCAGAGGGACTGGCAATCGAATCGCCAGTTGGACATTCCAATCAGGAGAGGTACCAGGGCCCCAGGCCAGTTTAGTGTAGGGTTTTGCTCCAGTCACAGAAGTATTTGCCGCACAGGAGCTCGCTGCCCCATTAAGCTGAAGTTTGGACTTCAGGTTGAGCTGCAAGGGGTCCCTTGCAAGATGGAGCTGGACATGGGCTCAGCCATGTCCATTATATCACTTGAAACATTTAACTTCATCTGCAATTGCAGCAAGAGATGGGCCAAGCTCAGGCCATCTGACATTATACTGACTGACTTCCAGAATGCCAGAGTTGTAGTCAAGGGTGAGGCCACACTGGCCGTCAAATTTAAGGGGTTTTCTGGGAACCTGGACATTGTCATAGTAGGGGGTCAGCGTACGAGCCTGATTGGGCTCAATTGGTTTGATGCATTAGGCATCCAAGTAACCGGAATCAACTAGACACAAGTCACGAGTCTAGTGACAGTATACGAGGAATTTACAGATGTGTTTGACTCAGGTCTAGGGACTTACATGGGCCTGCCAATAACATTTAAACTAGATCCTACTGTAATGCCAGTCAGGATTAAACCTTGAAGAGTGCCATTTGCTCTTAAACACAAGATAGATGCTGAGTTAGATAAACCCGTAGAACAGGGGGTACTACAGCCGGTAGATGGGGGTGAGAAACTCCAATCATCATGCCACTAAAAGCCAATGGAGAGGTTAGAATTTGTGCTGATTACAAGTGCACAATAAATTGTGCACTCAAACAGCATGCGTACCCGGTGCCAGTAGTGAGCCACATCCTGGCATCACTGCAAGGGGGGTACAGTTTTTGCAAAGTTAGATTTGGTTCAGGCTTACCAACAGCTTCCTGTGGATGAAGCCACAGCCGCAGCATAGACTATTGTAACTCACAGGGGGGCTTTTAAAGTAAAACGCCTGTAGACTTCCAGTTTGCCAAGCCAGCCGACATAGATGTCTGGAGGATGGCTCTCGTCTTCCATGTCCAGTTTCGCATTGGTGGGGGGGTCCTAAAAGGGCCGAAGAGCCACCTTGGAGGGGTGACCAGATAGAAGGGGCTTTTGCAGAAACGTGGGGGAGCCGCAACCCCCCAGTTAGTGCCTGCATTCCCTTCGTACCAGTGGACGAAAGACTGGCCATAGTAATATGGCCAGTTACTAGGCTGCAGACAGCCGAAGTCAAACTTACCATCAGGCAACATTAAAGCAGCATGGAAAAGACAGGGGTAAGATTCCTCTCTTATACCTTAATCTTCTTCTTTTCACCTAAATAAGCTGCTAAGTACTTTCCCCCCTGTGGAGAGGGAGGGGGGAATTCAACCCTCCCTTCAAATAAGCTGCGAGCAAGCCCAGGGGTGTTTTTTAAAAAAAAAACATTGAAAAAAGAAACAGACTAAAAGAAAAGAACTTTCAAAGTACTTGGGGGACACCCAGTGGCTAAACCTGAAATTGCAATCTGACTTTCTCTTTAAAAAAAATCAAGAAAATATTTAAAAAAAACAAGATAAGATTAACCTTGAACACCAGATGTGAAAGTTCACTATGGAAGAGTTTCAAAAACAAATATATGCTATGTGGGAAATATCTTACCAAAGTTATCAGTTCTGTTCTACAGCTGGCGATGAAATAAGAGCTTTTGGAAAAGAATTAGAAAGCATCTCGAAGAAACAAACTCAAACTGTGTCTACAACTAATATTTTATTGGGACAAAACTTAACAGAAGAAATTGAACAATCAAATACATTGGCAGAAGAATTAAATATTCAACAAATACAGACTTTTGAAGATTATAATGGGAAACAGGTGGAAAAAAATTATTCAGACCAGGACAATTATATCAAGAGGTGAAAATAATGAGAAGATTTGGTACTGTTATCAGACTCTTCAATCCTTCAAAAGTGGAGACTGCAGGGCCACTTCAATATGATATAACAACAGAAGAATGCTCTGATGACCCTGAGGCAAAGAACCGAAAAATGACATGGCAAAGGAAGAAAGCAAGAATAAGATTGAAGAAATATGGACATTCTAAAGAGGCCTGAAATAGATAATAGCAAAATAGATAGGATTGTACTTGGATTACGAGAGATTGTTTTGATGAGTAGATAAAAATACTGACTAATTAAAAAAAATAAAAATAAAACACAGATGTATGTGTACTAACATTGAAATATTGAATTCTTTAAATGATATGGATTAAGATGTATACATGTTAAGAATGATAGAAAGTAACTAATATACTTGGATGTAGTGACATGAGAGGATGTATTAAATGTTGAAACGGAAGAAATTTTGGTTAATTTTTAATATATGGAAACTATAAATGAGAAATAAGAATATTATATTGTCCTCCTTCTTTTTCTCCTCCTTGCAATTGGTATCCTAATGACTACTATTCTAATATTGTACTACTAATATTGATATGGTAATGAGATAAATAAGAAGTGTATTACATTACTAGGTATTGGAGAAAATTGTGTAAAGGGAAAGGAGATTATTTAGCAATATGAAAATGAGAAATTTTAAACATTTAATTTTAATATTAATGTAAAATTAAAGCTAGAAAAATATATAAGGTGTTTGATGTTTTAAAGATGGAATGTTAAAATATAAAATATACTAAAGTATTGATAAATATAAGAAAACTATTAAATGACTGATGGATAGCAATGAAAAGTATGTTAATTTAGATAAGAGATAGTATGTATTAAAGGATAAAAGAGAGAGGAAATATTGGTTACAACAATTTGGAGATTTGTAATAATATGTATTTGTCTGAAATGGAACTATTGTAACCCAGACACCACGTTGCTTTTTAAAGATACTATTGTAATATTGGAAAACTAATAATAATAATAAAAAATAAAGTAAAATGCTTGCAATTTGGGGTTAGTGTAGCCCCTGGCATTTTTCAAGGCATCATGGAGCACACACTCAAGGGCATTCTGGGTTTTTGCCCCTATTTCTACGATGTGCTCATTGCCGGGGAGTCCACTGAGGTGCTTGCAAGGAGGCTCAGAGCTATCCTTCAACGGCTTCGCAAAGCGGGCCTTAAACTTAAGAAAAACAAGTGTAGCATTGGAGTCCCTTCAACTGAGTTCTTGGGTTTCCGTATCGATGCTGAAGACATCCACCCTGCTGAGCTGAAATTGAAAGCCATTCAGATGGCACCCAGCCCCAAAACAAAGGGAGAGCTTCAGGCATTCCTAGGCCTCCTCAATTTTTACCATGCATTCCTTTGTAACAAGGCTGCAGTGGCAGAGCCATTACACTGGCTCTTGGATAAAAATACTGCTTGGAAATGGACCAATCTTCATGAAAGCAGCTTTAAGGCATTGAAGGCCCTACTGTCCACCAGTTCCACAATCACCCACTTTAAAGAGCCGATGCCAGTGTGCCTTGCGTGTGACGCATCCCCATACAGGGTGGGAGCTGTTTTAAGCCACTTGGAGAGTGATGGGACTCTAGTCCCAAATGCTTTCTATTCCAGAACACTGTCCTCAGCAGAGCCTAATTACACACAAATTGATAAAGAGGCATTGGCCATAGTAGCTGGAGTAAAAAAATTCCATGACTACTTGTATGGCAGGGACTTCATGGTCTTCACAGACCATAAACCACTATTGGGGTTATTCACTACAGATGGACAGACACCCCACACCTTATCCCCTAGGATGTTAAGATGGTCCATCTTTTTATCGGCCTACAGTTTCAGGCTAATTCACCTCCAGTGCTGGAGCATTCACCACCTCTGGAGGCAGGTTGTTCCACTGGTTAATTGTTCTAACTGTCAGGAAGTTTCTCCTTAGTTCTAGGTTGCTTCTCTCCTTGACTAGTTTCCATCCGTTGCTTCTTGTCCTGCTTTCAGGTGCTTTGGAGAATAGCTTGACTCCCTCTTCTTTGTGGTAGCCCCTGAGATATTGGAACACTGCTATCATGTCACCCCTCACCCTTCTCTTCATTAAACTACACATACCCAATTCCAGCAACCGTTCCCTATATGTTTTAACCTCCAGCCCCCTAATCATCTTTGTTGCTCTTCTCTGTACCCTTTCTAGAGTCTCAACATCTTTTTCACATCGTGGTGACCAAAACTGGATGCAGTATTCCAGGTGTGGCCTTACCAAAGCATTGTAAAGTGGTATTAGTACTTCACTTGATCTTGATTCTATCCCTCTGTTAATGCAGCCTAGCACTGTGTTGGCTTTTTTGGCAGCTGCAGCACACTGCTGGCTCATATTGAAGTGATTGTCTACTAAGACTCCGAGATCCCTCTCACAGGGATATAATAATATATATCTTATTGATTGCTCAGGCGAACTAATTCAGTGACAACTTGATCTGTGGAAATCATGACTCAAGTGTATTATTTTCAGTTTGGTCAAATGTGTCACATAAGATATCAGATTTGAAGCTGAGGAACTTTATTAACTGCCTCCCACACACAGAGAAAAACTGATAACTAGATATTAGTAATTATTTTCTAACAAATACTATAGTAGACGTACTAAAATTAACATACTAGTGATCATTTCTAACATATATAAAGTAGAATTTGTTAAAAAAATACATTAACATATGCAATAGCAACAAAGTCAGCTGAGGAAGACTTTGATGCATTCCTGGAAATTTCAGAGAATAAGTTAGCAAATAAAAAGAAGGAAAAAAAAGTTTGAGACCAGCCCAACCTTGAGTAAAACATTCATTTTGATTACTTTGCAGAGCTAGAACAGATGCACTTTTTTTTTGCATAAGGGACATGACTAACGTGAATGATTTTCTTTATATATAGCAAAAACTACAAATATTAGGGGATATGAAATGAGAACTGTATAAATATGTGAAAAGAGGAAAATAAATTAGAAAGATAAAAAGTTAATTCTCAATTTACAACCATTCATTTAATGACAATTTAAAGTTATGTCAACCTCAGAAGAAGAAAAAAAAATCCTAAAAGTTATGACTGTTTCATCACCCTCATGGTCACATGATTGCAATTTGGATGGTTAGCAACTGGCTTGCATTTACAATAGTTGCAGTGGATTTCACTCACATGATTCTGTACATCCACATCAACAGCTCTGGTTTGCTACTTGCATGATTTTTGTCTATTCCAAGTCATCTTAAGAATGGTGCAGAAAAACCACAGAAGGACAAATCATTGTCAATGGTCTTTTTCCAAATAAATGTCAACTGGCCTGAAAAAGTAAGCTGGCAAACCAGTGATTAACCTCAGAGGGTTTGTTTTAGCCAATATTTCAGGCAACAGTTTTCAGTCAAAGCATTATAGTGAGGTATTCAAGTTCTAATTGAAGATGCGCATTCAGAGTGGACTGGAGAAGTTGGAATAAAGTTGTGATGAATTTGGATTGGAAGGTTTCAGAATGTGAATTATAATCAGAATATGCACAGGACTGATCACTGAAAACAGCGGGCTTAGCTCTCAGATATGGAAAAGGTTGCAAGGAGCAATACATTCCCCTTGCAGCTAGCAAATCTGATGAGAACCCTGGTGTTTTGTGAGCTTTGGCTGTATCCAGGAAGTGAATGGCTGAAAATAGATGCCTAGCTACAGTATTTAAATACCTTTGTGCACTTATTGATTTTCTGTATATGCTAGCAATACAGCATCACTTGGTGAACAGCAATATTTCCATTTATAGATAAGATAACTTTTATTGTCATATTTTATTGTGGGCACACAGGCACACATTTAAAATGAAATTCTGTTGCCTGGTCTCAAAGATGTACACATACCTAACACAGAACCTGCTATGTACATACAGCTACATCCTTACATATAAATACACATAAATATTAATCACTGTTGAAGATGTAGTGGAAAGAGAAAGCTTGAGACTTCATAAGGTTGATACTGTATGGAACAAAACTATGACTGAATCTGGATTTCTGAATAATTCAATCATACAGTGAACAGTATCTTCATTTTTGTGTAATTTGCAATTCCAGCACCTTAGTTCGACAGTGTCCAAAGACTATAGCATTTGTCCATAGGCTATGGTAGAGTACAATTTGAATGAGGGAAAGTAAAGCTGTATCATCAGAACAGAAGTATGAAAATTAGTTTTTAATTTTGTGTGGTAGAGGATCTGAACAAAACAATTAACATAAAAGCTAAATAAAATGGCTGGGGTAGAATGCACCTTTGTTTGACTTTATGGGCATACCAAAATTAGAGGGAGGGGAATGCAGTCCACCCCAGATGAGGCAATAAGCTGAAGACAGCAATTATAGAGTTAGGTTGCTGCAGTTTCTTATACTTTCACATGATTCTGAAGTAAAGAAACATCCAAACTCTAGTATAAGCCCTAAGATAAGATTTTACCTGATCTGATCATATAAAAGTGGTCTAATTAATTCATTCATTAAAACCCATCTGTCAACCCCAAATAACATGGAAAATACTGGTCTCTGCTGACTTAGTGTTTTCATCTTTTCAGCTACAGTCCATAGACAGAAGGAATATTTTCCAGCTCCTGATGTAAACTGAGAAGACATATGATCAGTAAATGTTTCAGGATTTTGGCTAGCGTAGTGAGAAAAGCTGTAAACACTTTCAGGAATAGTCTGATGCAGTGGTATGTGTTTTTAATATTTCACCTAATGCTTGTCTTTTGTATTGTCTTAGTGAAAGTCTTCATTTTTAATGTTTCCTGCATATTGTCATAAATGAATTGATAGTCATAGTCCATGCTTTAAAAATAAAACACTTGGGAATATTCAGATTGGGCTATTGCATCAAATAAGTATTTTCATGCTAAAAGATGTGCTGCAGCATGGCCCTAATGTCTTCTTCCATCCACAAGGAACTCTTGGGCTGGAACTAATTATAGCCACAATGAATTGTTAAGCAGAGCTGTCAGCTTTGCAGTTTAAACAGGGACTGAATTGTTGATAGAAAGTCCAGAAATAGGCATTATCTCACCCACACATTTTCTCTCTTGTGAATACACAGTCACTGAAAAAATGGAAAACTTATTTTTTCCCCAAGTCCTTCCCCACCCTACAGCTAATCACTTCCAGAAGGTGACTGCTTTTGTTCAGTAAAATATTCTGCTTTCTCAGAGATAATAGTGGCCCTGTGTTAAAATGTTAACTTAGGAAACCACAATTGGGGTTTCCTGGACTAAATTTGGCCTGTGGAAAGCCTCCTCACAAGACAAAATACTATAAGATAAAAATAAACTAGTCTCCTGGAAAGAGGGAGCACTTGCCAACATGCTGCTTGAAGCCTTCAGACTTTGAAGATTGAAAACTAAACAAAACCAGACGGAAGTAAAGACTACAATTAAAGGAGAAGGACACTTCAATTTGTTTGTTTATTTATTTGACTAATTAATTAATTTCTATAGCCACCCAACTCAATCAAGTGACTCAAATCTGATTTACTAATTCAGAATGAAGCAAAATATTTTAACATTGGTGATATTGAAAAATATTTTTACCAACGGACCAATAAATTAATTTTAACAATGTCTGTCTCTATGAATAGACTATGTTTAAAAGTTGTTATGTTAAAGGAACACATTTTACTTGACAAGATGTCAACTGTGAATGTAGCACTATTCAATCAACTATCCATCTTTTACAATGCCCCCTGGGACTGACATGCACACAGAATGACTTGCTATTCAGAAATATCACTGCCATCAATGTGGCCCAACATTGAACTAGAACTATATAAATTTATGTTTTTATTAAAGTTTTTAATCTTTTTGCATTTAAATTAACAATTTTTCCCTTTCTAGTTCCTGCAATTCTGACACAAGATGATATGAGACTTGCCAAGATTGAGACTGATTCAGCAGGCTATAAGAACAATATGGAAAAAAGAAAACAGCTGATGTTTTAAAAGTATGTATAAATAACATACAAGAAAGTGGCCTGGATAATTTTTCTATAACAGATTTACAAATGAGACTTATGAAAACTTTGAAGAACTTTGTGAAAGGGACAAAGAAAAAAATGAAAAGAAATCAAGTTTAATGTGACATTATTTTAAGGAACTAAAGATCCAGATTGTTAAAAGTAAAAGGAAGGAATATAAAGATGGTTTATTTGATCAAGGTTAAAATACACACATTGCTCTGGTAACCCTTAATGGACTTTTGCTGATCAGGTTTAAAATAATGAAAAATTATTTTATGTCATTGTTTACCACATATACTGCACTTTGTGGTTTGCTAGCTAATTTTTTTTTTTAAAAAAAGAGGTGCTAGAAGCTTTCCAATCTAATATGACAAACATTTAAAATGGAATATTTAGCCTTTGTCATTTTGCAGGCCAATTTCTACAATATAGGCTATGTTCCCACAGTAGTCTTCCTGCTTTGATCATGGAGTGGGTTTTATTCAGCTGAAATGTTTCTACTCCTTCAACTCCAGGACTGGGGGAGAAAAAAAATCCAGCTGAGAAGAAAAATGAAGAATATGAAATGACAGTTTGGAAGAGAAAATAGGAATGTAGAGTGACAAACAAACAAAAAGTTATCAGCAATTTTTCAGTAATAGACAACAAGTTGCTTGTACTGAAGCCAGAAGAACCTGCTATATAGGGAAAGCAACATCAAAATATAGGCATGAAAGGTGAGATTTTTAATTATTTGATGATCAAAGACTGAAATACACAAAGCAGGTAAAATTCTGTTTAATGTATGTCTGGTCTTTCGGGGTTGGGAGAGACATGGGCAGTGGTCTGATTTATTTTCCTGCTCTTTGAAAAACAAAACAGAATATGTAAGCCAACCTTATATTTATCTCTAGAATCATCTGGCTCACTAATTATCTTCAGGGTAACTTAATTTTATTTTTTCAAAATTAACTATTTTCCCATCTGTATTTACTTCTTCAGGATGAATTTTACCCAGAAAGGCTCATTTCTTATACAGAAGAAATTTTATTTATTTGAGTGCTACCAAAAATAGCTTCCTGACATCACAAATCATAAGACTAAAAATTTTTTTGTCAATGGTTGAATTGCCTTGATGAATTTGATGTGATTTCTGGTGAGGGCAATGACAGAAAAGTGGGGATCTTTTTTGTTTCTGTAGAATGGATTACCCCTTCATGGATTACTGCCTTGTCGTGGAGAAGGGGCTTGCGTAATTCAATGAAGCTATGAGCTATGCCGTGCAGGGCCACCCAAGACGGACAGGTCATAGCAGAGAGTTCTGACAAAACGTGATCCACTGGAGAAGGAAATGGCAACCCACTCCAGTATCTTTGCCATGAAAACCCTATGGACAGTACCAAAAGGCAAAACGATATGACGCTGGAAGATGAGCCCCTCAGGTCGGAAGGCGTCCAATATGCTACTGGGGAAGAGCAGAGGGCTAGTACTAGTAGCGCCAGAAAGAATGAAGCGACTGGGCCAAAGCCGAAAGGACGCTCAGCTGTGGATGTGTCTGGTGGTGAAAGGAAAGTCCAATGCTGTAAAGATTTTTTCTCCATAGGAACCTGGAATGTAAGATCCATGAATCAAGGAAAGCTGGACGTGGTCAAACAAGAGATGACAAGACTGAACATTGACATCTTAGGTATCAGCGAACTAAAATGGACAGGAATGGGTGAATTTAATTCAGATGACCATCAGGTATACTACTGTGGGCAAGAATCCTTCAGAAGAAATGGAGTAGCCTTCATAGTCAATAAAAGAGTAGGAAAAGCAATACTGGGATACAATCCTCAAAATGACAGAATGATCTCAGTTCGAATCCAAGGCAAACCATTCAATATCACAGTAGTCCAAGTCTATGCCCCAACCACCAGTGCTGAAGAGGATGAAATTGACCAGTTCTATGAAGCACTACAGCACCTTATAGAACTAACACCAAAAAATGATGTTCTTATCATCATGGGGGATTGGAATGCTAAAGTAGGAAGCCAAAAGATAACTGGAATAACAGGCAAGTTTGGCCTTGGAGTGCAAAATGAAGCAGGGCACAGGCTGATAGAATTCTGTCAAGAGAATGCGATGGTCATAGCAAACACTCTTTTCCAACAACCCAAGAGACGGCTCTACACATGGACATCACCAGATGGTCAACACAGAAATCAGATTGACTATATGCTCTGCAGCCAAAGATGGAGAAGCTCTATACAGTCAGTAAAAACAAGACCAGGAGCTGACTGTGGCTCAGACCATGAGCTTCTCCTTGCAAAGTTTAGGCTTAAACTGAAGAAAGTAGGGAAAAGCACTAGGCCACTCAGGTATGAATTAAATCATATCCCTGTTGAATATACAGTAGAGGTGACAAATAGATTTAAGGAATTAGATCTGATAGACAGAGTGCCTGAAGAACTATGGACAGAGGTTCGCGACATTGTACAAGAGGTAGCAACCAAAACCGTCCCAAAGAAAAAGAAATGCAAGAAAGCAAAATGGCTGTCTGAGGAAGCTTTGCAAATAGCTGAGGAAAGGAGGGAAGCGAAAGGCAAGGGAGAAAAAGAAAGATACGCCCAATTGAATGCAGAATTCCAGAGAATAGCTAGAAGAGATAAGATTGCCTTCTTAAATGAACAGTGCAAAGAAATAGAAGAAAACAATAGAATAGGGAGGACCAGAGATCTTTTCAAGAAAATTGGAGAGATGAAGGGCACGTTTAATGCAAAAATGGGCATGATAAAGGACCAAAATGGCAGGGACCTAACAGAGGCAGAAGAGATTAAGAAGAGGTGGCAAAATTACACAGAAGAACTATCCAAGAATGAGCTTAACGTCCCTGATAATCACAATGAGGTGGTCACTGACCTCGAGCCAGACATCCTAGAATGTGAAGTGAAGTGGGCCTTAGAAAAACTGAGCAACAACAAAGCTAGTGGAAGTGACAGTATTCCAGCTGAGCTATTCAAAATCTTAAAAGACAATGCAGTAAAAGTGCTACACTCAATTTGCCAGCAAATTTGGAAAACTCAACAGTGGCCACAGGATTGGAAAAGATCAGTTTACATTCCAATTCCAAAGAAAGGCAGTGCCAAAGAATGTTCAAACTATCGCACCATTGCACTCATTTCTCATGCTAGTAAAGTCATGCTTAAAATCCTACAAGCTAGACTTCAGCAGTATGTGGATCGAGAACTACCAGAAGCACAGGCAGGATTTCGAAGAGGCAGAGGAACTAGAGATCAAATTGCCAATATACGCTGGATCATGGAGAAAGCTAGGGAGTTCCAGAAAAACATCTACTTCTGCTTCATTGACTATGCTAAAGCCTTTGATTGTGTGGATCACAACAAACTGTGGCAAGTTCTTAAAGAGATGGGAGTACCAGACCATCTTATTTGTCTCTTGAGAAACCTATATGCGGGTCAAGAAGCAACAGTGAGAACTGGACATGGAACCACTGATTGGTTCAAAATTGGGAAAGGAGTCCGGCAAGGCTGTATACTGTCGCCCTGCCTATTTAACCTATATGCAGAGCACATCATGAGAAAGGCAGGGCTAGATGAATCAAAAGTTGGAATTAAGATTGCCGGAAGAAATATCAACAACCTAAGATACGCAGATGATACCACTCTAATGGCAGAAAGTGAAGAAGAACTAAAGAGCCTCTTGTTGCAGGTGAAGAAGGAGAGTGCAAAACTTGGGTTGAAACTTAACATTAAGAAAACCAAGATCATGGCATCTGGCCCTCTCAATTCCTGGCAAATAGATGGGGAAGAAATGGAGGTAGTGACAGATTTTATTTTCCTGGGCTCCAAGATCACTGCAGACGGGGACTGTAGCCAAGAAATTAAAAGACGCTTGCTCCTGGGGAGGAAAGCCATGGCAAATCTAGACAGCACACTAAAAAGCAGAGACATCACCCTGTCAACAAAAGTGCGTATAGTCAAGGCTATGGTCTTCCCAGTTGCAATGTATGGCAGTGAAAGTTGGACCATAAGAAAGGCTGAGCGCCAAAGAATTGAGGCCTTTGAACTGTGGTGCTGGAGAAGACTCCTGCGAGTCCCTTGGACTGCAAGGCGATCAAACCGGTCAGTCCTAGAGGAGATCAATCCTGACTGCTCTTTAGAAGGCCAGATTCTGAAGCTGAAACTCAAGTACTTTGGCCACCTAATGAGAAGGAGGGACTCACTGGAGAAGAGCCTAATGCTGGGAAAGATCGAGGGCAATAGAAGAAGGGGACGACAGAGAATGAGGTGGCTGGATGGAGTCACTGAAGCAGTAGGCGCGAGCTTAAATGGACTCCAGAAGATGGTAGAGGACAGGAAGGCCTGGAGGAATGTTGTCCATAGGGTCGCGATGGGTCGGACACGACTTTGCAGCTAACAACAACAACAACAGAATGGATTAATGTGCAGCCATATTTATAATTATATTTATTACCTATATTATTTATTACAATTGTTCTAAAATACATATTTCAAAGAAATCTAGGAATTTCTTCAAGTGCTGCCAAGTATCGCAAAGAAGAGCCATCCATTGTTTAGTTAACTAGTGCTAAAAATAGCTATATGGCATCAGAAGTCATAAGGCTGAAGGAATTTGGCCCATGTTTTAAGAGACATGACTGCATTTAGGAAATGGGGAGGGGGAAGAAGGAAACTGAGAATTTTCCTTTTATATCTCACTTTTGAATAAAGTATTAATACAGGGTTCTTCAAACTTGGTCCTTTTATGACTTGTGGATGTCAACTCCCAGAATTCCTCAGCCAGCTGAGGAATTCCTCAGCCAGCTGAGGAATTCTGGGAGTTGAAGTCCACAAGTCATAAAAGGACCAAGTTTGAAGACCCCTGTATTAATATAAAAGAATCAGAATATATAGAGATAGAGATATAGAGATAGAGATATGCATACATGTGTGTTTTTAAAAAAGCCTTGGTAGACATATGCCAACAAAATAATTACAAAAAATGCTTTCAAGCATTTTTTTTAGAATTTTAGCATTCTAAAATTCCACCTCAGAAATCTGCAGGGTAGTGGATTGAGCTGGAAATTGTAGCATGTAGCAAGCATAAAGTCTTAACTCTGTTAATAAATCTTCAGAAAAAAGTCAAGTGTCAACGCTGATAACATCGAATGTTCTTGCTTGAGAAGAGATGAAGACGCAGCTATTTCATATGTTAAACTTGTGTATTGCTTTAAGAGATAGGGTTAAGGCTGGTAGGAGGGAGGAGGAAGATTGTACCTCAAGGCCATATGAAATTAAAAGAAGATAAGAACTTGGTGGGTTGTCTAATGGAAGGGAAACTGATTCTTTAAATTAATTGGAGAATATGACTAATGACAAAATTAGAAAGGTGGAGAACTGTGTTTAATATATTGTGCAAGGGGGCGGAGATTTCAGATTCCAGCTTCCTTCAAGCAAGCGTTTGCTGGTGTATTAGGCTAAATAAAGGACTTTTAAGTTAAACAATGCCTCAGAGTCACTTGAAAAGCCCATACGTCGGAAACTTGACATCAAGCTTGAATCCTCCTACTTTTTAAACTAAATAGGGAGTCCCGACCTCCCGTCGCTGTCTCCAAATTTGGGAGGCAGTCTGGCAAAGAATTGGGGAAGATCCCATAATGGAGGGAGTAAAATTGCCTGAAACCAGCTCCCCGGCACCAGCAGCCAACCCAGCGGGGGAAGGGCCAGTGAAGAAGCAAGCAGGGAAAGAGTTTCAGCAATCCTCCCAGCTGGGAGCTAGACCCAAACAGCCAGGACAATTGGTCTGGTTGTCAGGGTGGATTAAGCCTAGCGGAGACTCCAGGCTCCTTGAAGCAGCCTCGCCACTCTCAGTAGATCAGCAGCAGAGGGTGCCACTATTCCCTGCAGCCAAAATCCAGAGTAGACAACAGCAATCCCCATCTGTCCAACAAAATAGTGGAACAATACCTTAGATGCTACATCTCTTACCAACAAACAAACTGGACCGACCTCCTCCCTTTCACAGAGGTGGCTTACAATAATTCAGTACATAGCAGCACCAGCTACACTCCTTTCCGTGTAGCCACAGGGGAAGAATTCAATCCCATACCAGAAGACCCTTAGTTACCCTCTGCTTCCCAGACTCTTGATCATTGGGTGAGAGGTTGGGAAGAAGTTTGGAAAAATACAAAGGTGGCCTTAAAAAAGACTTTTGAGACTACAAAAAGCAAGCGGACAAAAAGAGAGCTCCCCAAAGAACATTCCAAGTTGGGGAAAAGGTCTATTTGTTGACCAAATACTTACACCTGAAACTACCCAATAAAAAAATTGGGACTGAAATTCTTGGGCCCTTTGCCCGTTGTGAAAATCATCAACCTGGTCACAGTAAAATTGAAATTCCCCAGTCTTTTGGGAAAAATTCACCCAGTGTTCCATTGTAGCTTACTGAAACCTTTTCGAGCCTCCACTTTAAGACCTCCCCCTAAGAAAGCACCTGGACCCCTCGTAGTAGAAGGTCAGACCCATTATGAAGTGAAATGTATTCTTGACTCTAGAATCTTTAAGGGAAAATTGCAGTACCTAGTACAATGGAAGGGATACCCATTGTCTGAAGCCATTTGGGTGAAATCCAGTGATGTGAAAGCTAACAGACTTATCAAAAGGTTTTATGAGAAACACCCCAATAAACCAAAAGCCAGTTCCTAACTTGTGTTTTGTTTACATTACAGGATCTGTCCTTTTTGTAAGGGGGGCCAGATGTCAATGCTGCTAACATCGAATGTTCTTGCTTGAGAAGAGATGAAGACGCAGCTATTTCATATGTTAAACTTGTGTATTGCTTTAAGAGATAGGGTTAAGGCTGGGAGGAGGGAGGAGGAAGATTGTACCTCAAGGCCATATGAAATTAAAAAAGATAAGAACTTGGCGGGTTGTCTAACGGAATTCTTTAAATTAATTGGAGAATATGATTAATGACAAAATTAGAAAGGTGGAGAATTGTGTTTAATATATTGTGCAAGGGGGCAGAGATTTCAGATTCCAGCTTCCTTCGAGCAAGCATTTGCCAGTGTATTAGGCTAAATAAAGGACTTTTAAGGTAAACAATGCCTCAGAGTCACTTGAAAAGCCCATACATCGGAAACGTGACATCAAGCTCTCAGAATTTACATCAGACTAGAGACAATTTCTTCTGAAGCTGAAGAAATCTATAAGTAAGCTTTGAGCTGTAAGTCCCTTGGTCCACATACAGCAGAGGTATCTACAGGAGGGAGATCAAGAATGGTAAATTACAAAAACAGTGTCATGCCATCACTGTCTACTCAAGTTCAGCATTTTGCTCCAAATATTTTCAATTGGCTACCCAATCACAATCCAACATACCTAAGGGAGGTACCATATGGTTATAAATTCTGCAAGGAAGTGGCTTCTCTTGGATTCTCAACAACTTTGCCAATTTATTTATTTAGTTATTTATTTATTAAATTTTTATACCGCCCTTCTCCCGAAGGACTCAGGGCGGTGTACAGGGCAATAAATATTAAAAAACAAAGTACAAAAGTTAAAAAACAATTAAATAATTTATGCCTGATATATACAATAGTTAAAAACATATTAAAAACCCAACCCCAACCCCATCAGACCAGGCCGGATTGCTCAAATAAATAGGTTTTTAGATCCCGCCGGAAGGAGCGAAGGTCGGGGGCCATCCGGAGCTCAACCGGCAAGCGGTTCCACAGGTCTGGTGTGCCCACAGTGGCCCTCCCCCTGGGGGCCACCAGTCGACATTCTCTGATCGGAGGCACCCTGAGGAGGCCCTCTCTGTGGGAGCGCACTGGACGGAGGGAAGTTGACGCCGGCAGCAGGTGCTGCCGTAGGTAATCCGGACCCATGCCATGTAGGGCTTTGTAGGTCATTACCAGCACCTTGAATCTCACCTGGAGGGCAACCGGCAGCCAATGCAGCTCACGGAGCAAAGGTGTAACATGGGAGTATCGGGAGACTCCCAACACAACTCGCGCGGCTGCATTCTGCACCAGTTGGAGCCTACGAGTGGTCCTCAAGGGCAGCCCCATGTAGAGAGCATTACAGTAGTCCAAACGAGAGGTCACGAGCGCATGAGTGACTGTACGCAAGGCATCCCGGTTCAGATAGGGCCGCAACTGGCGCACCAGGCGAACCTGGGCAAAGGCCCCCCTAGTCACAGCTCCAATATGATCTTCTAGAGAGAGCTGTGAGTCTAGGAGGACCCCGAAGTTGCACACCCTATCTACGGGGGGCAATAGCTCACCCCCCATAGCAAGAGATGGAATAATCTGAATTTCCCGGGATGCCGGCACAAACAGCCACTCAGTCTTGTCAGGGTTGAGCCAAAGCCTGTTCCTCCCCATCCAGACCCGGACCGCCTCCAGGCAACAGGACATCACATCGAGGGCATCACTGGGGTGGTTTGGGGTTGAAATGAAAAGCTGGGTATCATCAGCATACTGATGATACCCAACTCCAAAACCACGAATGATCTCACCCAGAGGCTTCATATAGATGTTGAACAGGAGAGGCGAGAAGACCGATCCCTGGGGAACTCCACAAATGAGAGGCCTCAAGGTCGAACTCTGCCCTCCTGCCAACACCGACTGCGAACGTCCCAGAAGGTAGGAGGAGAACCACTGAAAAACTGTGCCTCCCACTCCCAACCCCCTGAGACGCCGCAGCAGGATACCATGGTCGATGGTATCAAAAGCCACTGAGAAGTATAATAGGACTAGGACAGAGGAACAACCCCTGTCCCGAGCCCGCCAGAGATCATTCACCAGCGCGACCAATGCCGTCTCCGTGCTGTACCTGGGTCTGAAACCCGATTGGTACGGGTCCAGGTAATCAGCTTTCTCCAAGAACAAAGGGAGCTGATGCGCCACCACGCTCTCAACAACCTTCGCAAGAAAGCGAAGGTTGGAGACCGGACGAAAGTTGTTTAATATTTCTGGGTCCAAGGCAGGCTTCTTGAGGAGGGGTCTCACCACTGCCTCCTTCAAGGCGGCGGGAAAACTACCCTCACTCAAAGAAGCAGTTATCACTGCCTGGAGCCAGCCTCGTGTCCCATCCCAGGCCGCATAAACCAGCCAGGAGGGACACGGGTCCAATAAACACGTGGTGGAGCTCAGCTTCCCCATGATCCTGTCCACGTCTTCAGGAGTCACAGGGTCGAATTCCTCCCAGATAACATCGACAAGACTGCCCGTGTCCTCATCGTCAGACTCTGCCCAGTCGGAGTCCAAACCGGTCCGAATCCGAGCGATTTTGTTCGACAGATATCGGCTAAACTCCTCGGCACGACCCTGCAAGGGCTCCTCCCTCACCTCCTGATTAAGGAGGGAGCGGGTTACCCTGAACAGGGCGGCCGGGCGATTATCTGCAGACGCGATGAGGGTGGCAAAGTGGTTAGACCTTGCCACCCTCATCGCCATGAGATAAGATCTCATAAACGACCTTAGTCGCAACCGGTCGGATTCAGATCGGCTGGACCTCCAACAGCTCTCTAGGCCCTGTCTCCGACGCTTCATCTCCCAGAGCTCCATGGAAAACCTTCGAGCCCATTGGGATCTGCACCGGGTCAAGGGCTGCATGGGTACAACTTGGTCGAGTGCCTCTGTGGCTGCCCTTTCCCAGGCTTCCACTAGGGCATCAGCCGAGCTGTGAGCAAAGGAGGCAGGTGGGGACCCAAGCGCCGCCTGGAACTGCTCAGGGTCCATTAAGCGCCTAGGGCGGAAGCATCTCGTTGGTTCAGCAGCCCCACGACAGGGAGTGGCAAAATGGAAGACCAGCCGCAGGAGATGATGATTGGTCCATGACAGGGGTATAACAATTGGAGAACCCCCACCCAGATCATCTAACCACCGTCCAGATAAAAAAACCAAATCGAGCGTGTGACACCCCCCCATGAGTTGGACCCTGAATAACCTGCATCAGGTCCATGGCCGTCATGGAAGCCATGAACTCCCGAGCTAACTCAGATGATCCCCCCAGGGATGGTAGGTTGAAGTCACCCAAAACCATAAGTTTGGGGAACTCAACCACCAACCCTGAGAGGATATCGAGAAGCTCAGGCAGGGCTGCTGCTATGTGACTGGGCGAAAAGTACACCAGCAGCAAACCCAACTGAGCTCTAGGGCCACACCTCAGGAGTAGGGACTCACACCTGACTATCTGGACCATGGTGGCCTCCCGCGGACACAAGGTCTCCCTCGCAACTACCACCACTCCACCGCCCCTACCCTGGGCCCGAGGCTGGTGCAGCACCCAGAAACCTGATGGGCAAGATCGACCAGGGGGACACCGCCCTCTGGGCCCAACCAAGTCTCCGTGATGCAAGCCAGGTCCGCATGCTCCTCCTCAACCAACTCACGTATGAGAGGAGCCTTATTCATTACGGACCTGGCATTAAAATACATGAGCCTGAGCTCAGGTGGCTGCTCATCCTCGCTCCCGGTACCACGGGCCGAAATCAGAGGGTCGGAGCGCATCACCACTTGAAAAAGCAATTTGAAATAGTCATGAATCATGACAGTTAAACCAGTTTGTAAATTGTCTGGGTTTAGATGTAGCCTTAATGTCATTTTTTGCTCTAGGAAATACAAAGAAAAGGTCACTAAAGAGTACAAAATGTAAGACTCAAATGTGTTTTTTTCCTGTTATGTTTCAACTTCACTTTACTTGCAGAGCTAGTTTTAACAGATGACAACTGACCTTTACTCACACTTTTCTCTCCATCAGGTGAATTTTGTTCGAAATATCCTTGTTCTGCAGTACAAAGATCATCAGGCAGGGTTGAATGTAAACTGAGACAATTTGTGCTATGTAAATATTCAAACTGTAGAGTATACCCTCCAGGTTTGGATAATGGAAATGGAAAATGTTGAAGGACAAGCACATAGTGTATGTGTATATGCATTAATGTGTCTGTGTGTGTACAGAATCCTCATCCAGTTTATTCCCTCCTGAGGTTTGACATTAGAAGCATAACAGTTTTAAGTGAGTTTGAACACTCCATAGAGAAGAAGCTTATGGGTTTAAGAAGATGACACCCATTTGAATAGCTTAGCATCTCATCCTGAACTAAGAGGAAGAACTGCTGTTTTAGACAAATTGTTTTATACTTTTGTGCATCGCATTTATAACCCACCACTAAGCAGCTCAACAAATAAGCTTGTACAATGACAATATGTAAGAACATTTTATAAATACTTTTTTGTTGTTTTTGTTTCTGTGTGCCTTTGAGTCAGTGTTGAGCTGGTGATTTCCTGGGCCAGTTCCCACAGTTTTCATGGCAAGATTCAGAATTGATTTGCCACTGTCTTCTTCCCAGGACTGAGAGAGAATGACTGGTCAAAGTTCACCCAGCAGGGCTAGAATTCAAGGTCTTCTAGTTTCTAGCCTGGTGCTTTAGCACACTAGCTCTCATAAATTCATTTAAAAAGCCTCTTAACAATGTATGTTGCAAGGCCCCAAAGGCATTCCAGAAAAGCTTTGTCTTCAACTTTTTTTCAGAATGCAGATAATTTGGGAGACAAATTACTCACATTTATTTATTTATTAAATTTATATGCCGCCCTTCTCCCTAAGGACTCAGGTCGGTGCACAACAATAAAAATTAAAAAACATAAAATAGAAAATTTTAAAAAAATTAAACAATAAATACAATAATTATATGACAATTTAAAAACCAGTAAATATCTAATTAAAACCGTAGTCAGTCCAGGCCCGCTTGTTGGAACAACCACGTCTTCAGGTCATGGCAGAAGGACCAAAGGTCAGGGGTCGTCTGCAGCTCCGGGGGCAATTCATTCCAGAGGGTCGGCGTACCCACAGAGAAGGCTCTCCCCCTGGGGGTTGCCAGCCGGCATTGCCTAGCCGACGGCACCCTGAGGAGGTCGACTCTGTGGGAGCGAACTGGGCGAAGCCATTCTGGAGGACCAATCCCATCACTGAAAAACATTTCAGCTACCCAGACATTCTGGAAATGAGATACATCCATCTGCTTCTAGATAAGTGAAAGGTCACAGTGGTTGTGTCACAACCCAGAGTTATATTGCTTTCCTATGTCTCATTCATATTTCTCCCTTGACCCACTTCTCCATTCTCATTCTCTTCTCTCCCTAGGTTCTGCCATACTCCTGGAGGGAGCGGGGAATGATTACGGGGTTATTGCCTTAATTTCCTCTATAAATACATTGTAACACTTTGCTTTCCTGCATTATTTCTCTCTGACCTTTCTTCTCCCTTAATGTCAGCTAGCAAAGTGGGGAGGAAGAAAGAAATGTGACCTCCAGCAACTGGCTTACCTCTGCACTCTCAGGAGAAGGTGTGAAGAGCCATCACTGTTACAACCGGGGCCGGCCTGATGTTATCTCCGCCTTTCTCATGATGGACTTAACACCTGGGGATTGGACGATTCGAACTGACCGGATGGACTATAGGGAGGGGTTTTGCTTGGGACATTTTGTCCTTTTGATCTGCATGGGAAATCCTCAGATCTTCAGATAGTATGCCTGCTATCAGCTTCTCCTAATAAAAGATCCTTCTGGAAGAATCTGCATCCACAAGTCCTGCTTTCTTGGGTTGAGTTTTGAACTGGGCCCTGATATTAGACAGGATCTGTAGTAATAGTCAACCCGGAAGGAAGACCCTTACCAGGGGACTTTGCAAAATCTACTATGTCGGACACCGGTGCACGGAAGAAAGAAGCCATCGTGAAGGGGGAGCCCTCCCTCTGATCTGAACCCTGCCAGCTGTTGTACTCTGAGTCTTCCTACATCTTGCAGGAAGAGGTAGTGTAGATGCACAGCCACAAGCCTTAGTGGTCGATGGGCATCAGGAAGAAGGACAACTGGAAAAAGAAGTTGAGAAATGTGACTCTGAGTCGAGGTAGCCACCAGCCGGGATGGAAGCAAGAGATGGAGAAGTCCCTTCATCTTAGCGAAGATGAGGGAGATCACGTGGAGCAATCAAGCTGGATCTTAGAGAAAGCAATCAACCTAATGAAATCAACTCTCAGTTCCCTCAAGGATGAGAAGCCTGAACCCTGCAGCCACACCATTACCTAGGGCTGCAGTAAGAGGGACATCGAGGGGGAATCCAAAGCCAAAGTCCGGGGGACATCACATGGTACCCCCGAAACTGCAGCCATTGCTGCAGCAGTCCCCACTCCCCACCATGCTGCAGCTGCCGATCAGGATGGGAGACATCACAGACAACAATGAAGGCACTGGTCCATTCAGAAATTCCTGCCAGTGGATGTGAAGTTCTGAGGGGAGTCGCGACACCTGGGATTCTTCCTAACCCAAGTCCTCAGCTACATGTAAGAATATGGCTGAGACATCCCAAATGACAAGGCCCAGATCCGCATCATGCAGGGGGCTTTGGACGATGTGGCAGCCGACTGGGTGGTAGACCTGCATGATTCCAATGGTCCAGAACTACAGAATTTCAACCAATTCATGTTCTCCCTCAGACAATGTTTTGAGGACCTGTTGGCAGACAGGAAGGCCTGTGAAAGAATTAAAATGGTGAAGCAAGGCAGATAGCTAGCAGCTGAATACACCCAGGAATTTCGAGCCATCACTAGCAAGCTGAATTGGCCAGAAGACATCCTGCTCAGCCATCTCAAAGATAGCCTTAATTATGACCTCTATGATACCTGCCTTCCCTGAGGAGACCCATACCAGCTGCATGATTGGTATGTCCTGGCAGAGGAAACAGAGATCGACCTGGCCAAGAAACATCGCAGGGGGAATCTTTGGAGCCTATGACCATCTGAAGCATCCTGAGAACCGGCAAAGTCTCAGCCCACTGCCAAAAAGCCCACCAGCTGCTTTACATGTGGGAAAGAGGGGCATTGCGCCTCTATTTGTAATAAAATATTTATTTGTTAATGAGTCTCTTACTGTATAGTGAAGGACTGCAAGCATAATGGATTCCATTTTTGAGGAAGATCATTTATTTATATATTTAATTTATGGTATGAGGGAGGACAGATAGAAATAGAAATAAGAAAGTGAGATTTTATCAGTCAAACACATTTGCTTTTTAAAGAAGACCACTTGATGAACAAGGAAAGAGAATAAAGATTTTCATAATATATGTATTTCATACTATCTCAAAGTCACAGCTTAAATCCCAATTACCCAGTACATTGTTTCACAATTGTTAAGAAATTTGTTGTGCAGAGATCTCCTTGTGCTACCAAAGAGTTGCACAGACAAGGAAGGGTACTGAGAGCAGCAAGAGTTACACAGTAAACACAAGAGTACACTGAGTTGTAAAAGCAAAAAGTAGTTTACTTTAAGGTGGTGTAAGAACAAAAATGCACAGTCAAAAAATAAACAGTCCAGGTCATACACAATAGTAACAGTCCAAGAAGTAATCCAAAATACAAAGTCTTTTTACCGGTCCAGAGGTCAATACACAGTTCACAGTAACAGAGCAAAAACAGTAATAGTAGAGAGCAGTGAATTCAGAGAGAGAAAGAAGCTACTTTACTAGCTCCCTCTTATGGCCATGAGAACACTTACACACCCATTGGCCAATTAACATCTTAAAGACATAACATCATGGTTAATATATTTTCAACCCAACATTGTAGGCTAACACCATATGCCTAACATTCTCCCCTTTGGGTAGAATAATATATAACACTTAGAATCTTATGCACATTCTTTCACAATTAGCATTGTGTTTCACAGTACTTTGTACCTTCGTAAAATGGTCTGCAATATTTACATCAGATGAACAATACTCTAGCTGTATTAATTTATCTTTGACACATTGTCTGACATTTAAATAATGAAGATCAGTATGTTTGGATCTTGTTCTTACTGCAGCATTGCCATCTGTATCGCAGCTTGATTATCCTTATATACAATGAATGGATCATTTACATTTAAACCCATATCTAACAATAATTGTTTGTACACTAGCAGTTCTGTACATAACACTGATAGACATGAAAATTCAGCCTCCATTGTAGACAGGCTTATGTGCTTTTGTCTAATGGACTTCCATCCAATTAAAGAATCACCCAACATTACAGCCAACCCTGAAGTAGATTTACGAGTGCTTGTATCAGAGGCAAAACTCGCATCTGCATATGCAGTGAGGATTAACTCACAATTTGGCTCTAAGTATAACGAATAGTGAATAGTCTGCTTCAAATACCTTATTACTCGTTTAGCTGATTGCCAGTGTCTAACAGTAGGTTCATTGTTGTACCTAGCTAATTGGTTTACACAGTAAAAAATATCAGGTCTAGTCCAATTACATAAGACTCCCTATCAAAGATTGGTACATAGTCTTATCAAATACAGGACTCTCAACATTAGTGTCCTTAAAATCCATAGCCATCGGAGGTTTTGCTGGTTTACACATTTCCATATTGTATCTCTTTAATAACTGAGATATTTTACTGGCTTGTGACACCTTAAAACCCCTATTTGTTTTCACAATATCTAACCCAAAATAGTGGCTAATTTCCCCAAGATTTCTAATTGTGAATTTATTTTGCAATCTTGAAATGATAGTTCGTGCTTCTAACTCAGTTTTTGTTATGATTGCAATATCATCTGTGAATAATAAAAGAAAAGATAATGCTCCGTTGTGTTCTCTTCTAAACAAACAAGGATCAGCATTACTGGCTACAAAACCTATTGCACTCAACTCATTAACTATACATGTATTCCACTCATAGCCTGATTGTTTCAATCCATAGAGGTTTTTCTTTAATTCCCAACAATCATGGTCTCTATCATTGGTCAATCCTAGTGGTATTCTTAAATAAATAGTATGTTGCAATGGAGCATGTAGATATGCAGTTTCAACATCTACATGGTTAACCATATATTGGTTTTTAGCTGCCCATACTAAAGCTGCTCTTAAAGTAGTTGCCCTCAGACTGGGTGCAAACACCTCATCATAATCTTCAGTAGTTTGGGCAAAACCTTGTGCAACCAAACGTGCCTTATGGGTTACAGTCCCATCTACACCTTTCTTAATTTTATATATCCATTTGCAACCTATAGCTTGCTCACCAGGTGGCAGTTTTGCTTTCTCATAGACCTTAAGATCCTGCAAAGACTTCAACTCCCTGTTCATTGCAGCTTTCCATGATGCCTGTTCCTTTTCAGGATACATCCTGATCTCATCATAGTTAGAAGGTACTGAACTAACTTGACATATTATACTAGCTTCATAGCGATCAGGTGGATGTCTGATGTGCGTTGAACGCCAAGGAATTACAGGGCTTTGAATGTCTGACTCCTTTCCTTCCTCTGATTCATCTTTTATCTCCCCTATCTCCTCTTCATCTTTTATATTTACAGGAGATGTATTATCATTACTAGTTACGTTATCAGAGGAGTCCTCAAACACTAGAAGATCAGTATTAACAGTTTCTTGCTCTAATCTATCCCAACCAACGTGCTCAAGGAATTTGGCACTTGCACTATTATATACATTAGTTGTGCCTTGTTCCCAGAAACGATAGGATCTGTGATTAGCTTCGTAACCTACGAAGTGTAATTGCCTAGCCCTATGTTGGCCTTTACTCCTGAGTTGTGCAGGAATGTGGACCCAAGCTGGGGTGCCAAACGTGTGCAGATAATCAAGGTTTGGTTTTCTACCATGCCATATTGTATATGGTATTTTACCAGTAGAAGTATTAACAACTATATTCAGAACATGGTTTGCACATTTTGATGCCTCCCCCCACAGTCTATCTGTTAAGCCAGAATCTTTTAACATGGTTCTAATCATGGCTTGTAATGTTTGCCCACGTCTCTCAACAAATGCATTATGTTGAGGCCTATAAGGAGCTGAACATTTATGCTCAATGCCAGCTGATTCTAGCATATAAACAAAGCGCTTGTTTGTAAATTCAGTGCCATTATCAGTAATTATGCACTGAACCTTTCTCTTTGTTTTTCTCTCCACGAATTTCAGCCAGTTTCAAAATTGTTGGAAAATGTCTGCCTTTGACTTAAGCAGATAACAAAAACCATAACGAGAGTAATGGTCAACTATACTTAAAATATAACATGACCCTCCTAAACTTGGTTTCATGGGTCCAATTAAATCTGCAAACACAACTTCCAAAGGTACAGTTGTTTTGAAGCCATTTAACCTGTTTGCAGGAGTTGCCTTACTCTTTTCCTGATTACAGGCATTGCAATTCAAATACTTATTACATGGCTTCAGTTTTATTCCTTGTACTAACTCAACTGTTTTACGTAGTGAGTTAAAGTTTACATTCCCTAACTGCCTATGCAATAAATGTATACATTCATCATGTGGTTTCTTGTTCTCACATATAGAGTTAGCTTTTACTGTACTAACCTGGTTACTTGTGAGAACGAATAAACCATTTTTCAAATTAGCAGTTACACAGGTTCCATTCCTCTCAATAGTGCATTGCTCCCCTCTGAATGTTACCACAAACCCAACCTTAACCAATTCCCTTACAGATAACAGGTTAAATCTTAGTTTAGGTATATATAACATAGGTAACTGTTCATCAATGCATGGACAATAGGAATTACCTTTACCAGAGGCCTTCATCCTCCAACCATTGACTAGTGAAACATATTGGTTGCTGTTTTTCATATTAATAAACCTCTCTTTCACTTTAGTAATGCATTGTGAAGCCCCACTATCAACAACCCACAATTCATTATTTCTGGATGTTGGTTCACCAGAAACAGCCAAACCAATGCCCTTCTTAGCCTTCCCACTGCTATTTACATTCTGTTTTCTACCCTTTCTACAGAATTTGGCTATATGCCCTCTAGCCCCACAAGAATATCATTTCTTGACGTTATAAGCAGTAGTGAATGGCTGCTCCTCTCGTGGTTGTGTCTCTTTCAGCTGGTCTCTGTCACGCCTTCTTCTGGACTCTTCAAGCAGTCTCCCAGTAATGTTAGTCAATGTCAGTTCCTCTCTGGTCAGGACTTCCAAAGAAGAAAAATACCCATCATAACTCTCATCCAAAGATGACAGAATAATGTAGACCTGATGCAACTCTGAAAAAAATCAGCTCCTTTTCATGAAGCTCTTGAAAAGTTGCCTTCATGTATTTTAAATGGGTCAGCATATCTCCATTCTTCTGCAGACGAGCCCTAAACAGCTTACGTGTAAGGTGTATATGTGCACCCACACTGTCTCGAACATAAAGCCTTCGCAAAACGCCCCAACACCTAGCAGCAGACTCCTCACCACGAATATGGACAAGCTGCTGGTCATTCAGTGTTAGTCCAATAATGCAAAGAGCTTTCTCATTGTTTCTTTTAAAGCCGTCTATCTTCTTTGCATCCTCTTCATTATTTGCATCCCAGGCAGTAGTATCTGGTGGGTTATTTACAACAGTCCATAGTCCTTCCTTGCGCAAAAGCAAGCAGCATTTCGTGGACCAGGAAACATAGTTTGTCCCATCCAACCGGGTTATCCAGGAGATGCCTGATAACAGTTCTTGTACCATTTTACACCAAATAGCTAACACAAACTCAGCTAGGAATACAGCTAGGCCTGGGCCCATAACCAGTGTTAATGAATTTGTTGTGCAGAGATCTCCTTGTGCTACCAAAGAGTTGCACAGACAAGGAAGGGTACTGAGAGCAGCAAGAGTTACACTGTAAACACAAGAGTACACTGAGTTGTAAAAGCAAAAAGTAGTTTACTTTAAGGTGGTGTAAGAACAAAAAAAGCTGAGCAACAACAAAGCTAGTGGAGGTGACAGTATTCCAGCTGAGCTATTCAAAAATCTTAAAAGACGATGCAGTAAAAGTGCTACACTCAATTTGCCAGCAAATTTGGAAAACTCAACAGTGGCCACAGGATTGGAAAAGATCAGTTTACATTCCAATTCCAAAGAAAGGCAGTGCCAAAGAATGTTCAAACTATCGCACCATTGCACTCATTTCTCATGCTAGTAAAGTTATGCTTAAAATTCTGCAAGCTAGACTCCAGCAGTATGTGGATCGAGAACTACCAGAAGTACAGGCAGGATTTCGAAGAGGCAGAGGAACTAGAGATCAAATTGCTAACATACGCTGGATCATGGAGAAAGCTAGAAAGTTCCAGAAAAACATCTACTTCTGCTTCATTGACTATGCTAAAGCCTTTGATTGTGTGGATCATAGCAAACTGTGGCAAGTCCTTAAAGAGATGGGCATACCAGACCATCTTATTTGTCTCTTGAGAAACCTATATGTGGGCCAAGAAGCAACAGTGAGAACTGGACACGGAACCACCGATTGGTTCAAAATTGGGAAGGGAGTCCGGCAAGGCTGTATACTGTTGCCTTGCCTATTTAACTTATATGCAGAGCACATCATGAGAAAGGCAGGGCTAGATGAATCAAAAGTTGGAATTAAGATTGCCGGAAGAAACATCAACAACCTAAGATATGCAGATGATACCACTCTAATGGCAGAAAGTGAAGAGGAACTAAAGAGCCTCTTGTTGCGAGTGAAGAAGGAGAGTGCAAACGTTGGGTTGAAACTAAACATTAAGAAAACCAAGATCATGGCATCTGGCCCTCTCAATTCCTGGCAAATAGATGGGGAAGAAATGGAGGTAGTGACAGATTTTATTTTCCTGGGCTCCAAGATCACTGCAGATGGGGACTGTAGCCAAGAAATTAAAAGACGCTTGCTCCTTGGGAGGAAAGCCATGGCAAATCTAGACAGCACACTAAAAAGCAGAGACATCACCCTGTCAACAAAAGTGCGTATAGTCAAGGCTATGGTCTTCCCAGTTGCAATGTATGGCAGTGAAAGCTGGACCATAAGAAAGGCTGAGCGCCAAAGAATTGAGGCCTTTGAACTATGGTGCTGGAGAAGACTCCTGCGAGTCCCTTGGACTGCAAGGCGATCAAACTGGTCAGTCCTAGAGGAGATCAACCCTGACTGCTCTTTAGAAGGCCAGATCCTGAAGCTAAAACTCAAATACTTTGGCCACCTAATGAGAAGGAAGGACTCACTGGAGAAGAGCCTAATGTTGGGAAAGATTGAGGGCAATAGAAGAAGGGGACGACAGAGAATGAGGTGGCTGGATGGAGTCACTGAAGCAGTAGGTGTGAGCTTAAATGGACTCCAGAAGATGGTAGAGGACAGGAAGGCCTGGAGGAACATTGTCCATAGGGTCGCAATGGGTCGGACACGACTTCGCAACTAACAACAACAACAACAAAGAACAAAAATGCACAGTCAAAAAATAAACAGTCCAGGTCATACACAATAGTAACAGTCCAAGAAGTAATCCAAAATACAAAGTCTTCTTACCGGTCCAGAGGTCAATACACAGTTCACAGTAACAGAGCAAAAACAGTAATAGTAGAGAGCAGTGAATTCAGAGAGAGAAAGAAGCTACGTTACTAGCTCCCTCTTATGTCCATGAGAACACTTACACACCCATTGGTCAATTAACATCTTAAAAACATAACATCATGGTTAATATATTTTCAACCCAACATTGTAGGCTAACACCATATGCCTAACAAAAGTTTATAAAAAGTGTTTATGAATACAAAATGTTTCTCAACAGAGGTAACTTTGAAACTGCCAATCTCCTCCTCTCTCTGGGAGTTTCTGATTATTCTGCCAGATCTGTTAGGGTGGTGGGCATGATCAAGATCTACTCTACTAAATAAAGTCATCTTGGAGGTCCAAATAGGCTTGCCTTCTCTGTTCTGGCACCTGCCCTGTGGAACAGACTCTCCCCTGAACTTCAGAAAGCCTCAGTTCTTTGGTCTTCCAGAAAGCCATTAAGACGTGTGTTTTTGTCTAGGCCTTAGGACCAGGTTGTTAAGGAAGCTCATTATGTGTGTGTCTATTTGTGAATTTCTTACATGGTGCCTTGCCATTTTTTCCCCTTTGTATTGGATTATTTTGATTTTGGTTATAGGGATGCTTTTAATTGTTATTAGCTGCACAGAATTAGGTATTTAAGATGGGCAATGTGGTAAATTATAAATAAAGGCAGACTATTAACTCTAAATTCATAAATGGAAGAAACAGATTCTAATTCAACCATTGATGAATCACTAACCTCAAATGTGAGCTCCGTTAGAATAATATATGCAGTCTACCTTCTCTTAAGCTTCTACAGCAAAGTGATACAGATGTTACATTATGTTATGTGCTTATGTATGTATGGGTTTTTCCACAACTTGTAACCTCTCTCTTTAAAGGAAGATGGACTGTATGTATCAATCTGATACAGTGGTGCTTCAGAAATACTCCTTCCTGCAATTGCTGAATATCAGAATAATTTCTAAAGCTAATGCTCTGTGTGTAGTCATCTAAAGCAGGACTTTTCAACCAATGGTACAGGTACCACCTGTGGTACATTGGCACCAGGCAGGTGGTACGTGACCATCCTAGAAGTGGTAGCGGGGGAGGGGAATGAGCTGAACCAGTGGAAGCACCACACAAGCCTGAGCGAGAGATGGTTAGAGCTGCAGGGCTGTCAGCAAAAGTGCCAGGATCAACGCTTGTTTGGGGCTGTCAGGGCTCAGTGGAAGCACCAGGCTCAGTGCCAGGCTCCAGCTGGAGCTCAGTGCTGATCCTAGTGCTTCTGCTGAGCCCAGAAGAAGCGCCGATCAGCTGGAACATTGCAGCATCTCCAGCATCTCCAGCATCTCATCTTGTGATTCACATTCAGATGCTTGGCAACTGATTCATATTTATGATGGTCACAGTGTCCCAGGGTCATGTGAAATGACCAAAACTTGCTGCAACCACCCAGCAGAGGGCGGGGGAATAAAAACCAAACACCCCCCACCCCCACCCCCACTGCCAATCCTCAACAGAAATGCTCACAACAATGAAAACCTCGGACAGGAGGAAGAGCGCAGCCAGGTGGGCAGGCAGGTTTCTTCCTCAGCTGTGGCTTGGGGGGCACTTTTTCAGTGCCATTGTAACTTCGAACAGTCACTGAGCAAACTGTTGTAAGTCAAGGACTACCTGTACTTCATCATTTTTTACCTTTTGGGGGGGTCAACAAGTTTTTGACACCTTGCTAGGCGACTGGTGGTACTCGGATATTGTCATATCCTAAAAGTGGTACAATGGGTGAAAAGGTTGAAAAGCCCTGATCTAAAGCAGAGGTCACCAACCCCCAGTCTGCAACCCAGTGGCAGGCTGCAGCCTGTTCAGAACCGAGCTGTACAAGTACTGGGCAAGTGTGTGCGTGTGTGCATGATGCTGCATTTGTGAAAGTGGCATGCCTGCACATGCAAAACCATCCCCTCTCCCACCTACTCCGCTGCTGCCTCCACCAGTCTGGAAAGATTGGAGACCACTGGTCTAAAGTGTGATGATTTGCAAGTTCAATTCTTAGTACAGGTCTAAACTTCATAGAATGCCATCTGGCTACTCATTTCTGAGTTCTCATATAGCTGAAACTGATCATAGTGGTCTGGTGGTTAATGCAACCGAAAATTCCATGTAGCATATGAATATGCATATGCATAAAATTAAAGATATTTTTCCACTTCCAATAGATCAAGTTATATGGTAATAGGTCATGTGCAATATAGGTCTCTGTGGACCAGTCATTTTTCTTCTACTTTTTTATAATGTCAGTTTTCAGTGATATCAGAATCCTTACAGATCTTAACAAGAAGGAAAAATAAATGTTCCAAGTCATTAGATAAATCAGGTAACATTATAATCTTTTCCCCCCCAAGTACCACAGAACTCTATACTGCTTTTGGTAAGCAGCAGATCTTCCTATTATTTGGTGTTGGATGTGTGTGTGTCTATGTGTTTATGTTTGCAATTTGGTTGAGGCAGTTACGTGGGGTGAACAAGCTAAATCCCAATGTACAGTTTTTGCATGAAACAATCATAAAGTAATATGAAAAGTTCTAAAGAAATCTATTTTGATATCTTTTTATATCAAATTAATGTTTAAGAATACAAAGAATTCTCTTGTGATACCTTAAGGCCTTCTACATTTATTTCAAAAGGCATTTTTTTCTAAGAACTTAGAAGTTAGCATTTGAGGCAAAAGAGAGAAAATAATTCCATTTCCTCTTTCAAAATACATTCATTGTCTAGACTTAATCTCACTGATTTCAATACAAATAAACTCATAATCAGTATTTAAACTGCATTTCCTGTGTGTCATGACTTCCTCATTTGCAACACCAGAAGCAAAATACATTTTGCATACCACAATATTTTATATCTGATTGTCCAATACTAATTTCAGGAATAATTATTTCAAATCTGACTCACATTGGTGTGAGATTCTAGCAAGGGAACTGGAGGAGGATGGAGAAAAACACATTTCTCTGATACCTTTTTCTTTCTTTTAGCAATAAATAACATGGCATTATAGAAACCAATCTAACTTTTTTTACAGGAGAGGGAGACAAAGTACCATGAAGAGTCTTATTTCAGCCCTACCTGTGGCAAAAGGGATACTGATAGAATTGGCAAACTGTAGTTCTTGGTTGTTATAAATCAGCTTGCACTAAAAATCTCCAAATCTAGATGAAGAAATTAAATCATTCCAAAGTACTGTGTTTGATAATTTCTTTTGGTTTCTCTTTTTTTGAAAAGATGACTGTAATGTACATTAGCCTATTCCATTCTGGTGGAATATTTTATTTTATTTTATTATTTTTTTATTTTATTTTATTTTATTTATTTTATTTTATTATTATTTTATTTTATTATTTTATTTTATTTTATTATTTTATTATTTTATTATTTTATTATTTTATTATTTTATTTTATTTCATTTTATTTTTTATTTTATTTTATTTATTTTATTTTATTTTATTGGATGCCCATCTTATCATCTTATCTTATCTAGGTGGCTTACAATCATAAAAATATGTCTATACATAAACATTGAAAACATAAATAATTAAAACCAAACATTAAAACCTAAAAACACATTGACAGGGTAGTAGCGGAATGAGGGGAGATGGGATATGTTATTACTCAATCAACCACTTGCAGTGTGCTGTTTCCCCACTGGGATTCCAAGCCAGCAGGCAGAGCATTGGTGGGATTCAAATATGTGAACAACTGGTTCTCTGTGTGGATGCTACTTCTAGAAGTCCATTTTGGGCCTGGGCAACAAAAAATTAGCTACCGGTTCTGCCGAAGTAGTGCGAACTGGCTGAATCCCACCACTGTGGCAGAGGCATGTCTTTAAGCCCTTATGAAAGGATAGGAAGGTTGGGGCCAATCTCACATCAGGGGGCAATACGTTTCAGAGGGCATAAGCAACAGCAGAGAAGACTCTCTTCCTGGACCCTGCAGCTGGAATAATCAGGCTGATGGGACCCTCTGCTGGCATGAGTGGGATGGGCCATTCCCAATGGGATGAGATGGTTCCTCAAGTAACCTGGACCCACGCCATGAAGGGTTTTCAAGGTGATCATTAACACCTTGAATTGCACCAAGAAGCAGACCAGTATCCAATGCAGCTTGTGGAGCAATGGAGTTACAAGGACCATTCTTGGGGTGCCCAAAACTGCTGGGTGGAAGCAAATTCAGGCCAGGATCTCTATGTGTGAAGCAGGCATTTGCTTTCAGAGGCTTTAATCTTTTCATTTTAAGGCACCTCTCTTTATGGGGAGAAATGGCCATTCCTCTCTAAAATGAAGCCAGTAGTGTTTCTCTGGAGGAATTATTTGCTATGCTTTGCTGCATGAATAGCCTCCAGCAGGTCTGTGTGTCTCCTTGTGTCTGTTTTTGCAATAGGAAGCAGCTGATCTAATTTTACACCAAATACCATTTAAAAAACAAAAAGCCTAAGCATGGCAGAGAGGAAAAATGCCCCAAACAATCAGCCAATTTTATTTGGTTTTGCAATCTGATTCATGGGAGAAACTGTCAGGACCCACCCCAATCCACATCTTAGGAAATAAGAACTCCTGGATCCAAGTTTGTCCAAAAGGAAAAGTTTACTAGGATGAGATCGGTTATGGCAATACAAGACGGGATCTGACATTGAGTTACATTTCAATACTATATAAAGCATTCCCGTTTCAACCCCCTCCCCTCGAATCCATTTGGCCAGGCTCACATCATTTACTTAGGTGTCAGGCCCTTTCGTGGGAAAGGGAAATCTTCTTGCATTTATTGTTATTGCTTTCTTCCTTTCAGTTCCAAATGGAGATCTCTCTCTCTCCCTCTGTTCCCCCCAGATCAAAAGCTTTCCTGGTCTTTGAAAACAGCCTACTGCAATCTGAATAAACATCCTCTCCCCCCCCTCGGAGAGATGGCAGAATCCCGACAATAAGCACAATATTCTAACCATACATTTATGAAATGTGATATAAATGGATTCTGACAATCGGCTCTCCTCTCAGAAAAAAGATGGGTCCATCTGCGGGGAAAAGAAAACATATAAATGTTAGCCCAGTTTGTTCGGATATTCTGTATGAAATCTCTTAAGCAACTTTGGTGCTTTAACATGAAGTTTGTTAACCCACTCATTTTCTGAGGAGGGGAGGTGTTTCCATGCCACTAAATATTGTATCATTCCATGGTGTTGTCTGGAATCTAACATTTCTTTCACTTCAAAATGTTGTTCTCCTTCCACCATGATGGGGGGTGGTGGTGGTGGGATTTTTGTTCGTAGGGGTGATTGTTGTTCTCTCTTTATTAAACTGCAGTGAAAGGTTGGGTGTATTCATCTAAGATTTTTGGGTAGTTCTAATTCTACTGGGTTTATGATTTTCTTAATTGGAAAAGGTCCAATATATTTTGGTCCTAATTTTTTACAGGGTTGGATTGATTTCAGGTATTTTGTGGATAAATATACCATCTCTCCTACCATCTCTCCTTTTTTCGTCTGCCTGTGTCTTGTATGCTTTTCTGGCATCTTCTAGCGCTTTCCTAATGATTGGCCAGGTATTTTGTAATTGAGCAATCCATTCCTTCAGTTCGGGAATGACCCATTCTTTTGGGGTTAGTTCTGGTATTGGGTTGAAACTCTGTCCTGTAGCTACTTGAAAAGGAGTGTAACCTGTGCTTGAGTGGACTGCATTATTATATGCTACTTCTGCAAAAGGCAGTAGGTCTGTCCAATTTGATTGCTGGAAATTAATAAAAAAAATCTTAAATATTGCTCAAGTACAGAGTTAAGTCGTTCAGAAGCCCCGTCTGTTTGAGGGTGGTGACTAGATGAAAGTCCTTGGGTGGTTCCTAAGAGGGATAAAAATTCTTTCCAAAATGCCGACGTAAATTTCACCCCTCTATCAGATATGATGTGTTGTGGTACCCCATGCAATCTGTAAATATGCTGTACAAAAAGTTTTGCTAATGCTTTTGCAGTTGGGATTTTTTGGCAAAGTATGAAATGTACTTGCTTAGAGAACAGATCTGTGACAGTCCAGACTACGGTGTTTCCATTACTTTCTAGCAGTTCTACGATAAAATCCAGGGCTATTTCTTTCCATGGGGCTGAGGGGTTCGCCACCAGTTGTAGCACACCTGGCGGTTTCCCTTGCTGTCTTTTGGCCATCGCGCAAATTTGACAGCTACCCACATAGCTTTCTATGTCCTTTTTCATAGATGCCCACCAAAATTGCCTTTTAGTTAAGTGTAATGTTTTTACAAAACCAAAGTGTCCTGCTGATTTTGTATCATGGCACAGTTGCATGAAATTGATTCTCTGGGTGGCAGGTATATATAGCTTCTCCCCCACCCACGGCAGCCCATCTTTAATTGTGCACATATGTCTATTTTTCTGGAACCATTCATCACTTTCCAAAGACTTCCTGAATTCCATTCCAGTTTGGCTATCTACCTTCGGCTTCATTTTTTCTTGTGCCCTGGTGGTGACTGGTGCTGCCAGTTGTTGTTCCGGTACAAGTGGTTTAAAGTCAGTAACTCTTGTGCTGTTATATTGGGCATGCGGGATAATGCATCTGCCAGGAAGTTCTTTCCCCCCGGTAAGTGTTTGAGAGTGAAATTGAATCGGTGAAAATGTTGGGACCAGCGGGCTTGCTTAGGAGTGAGCTTACTGGGCATTTTTAGTGCTTCCAAATTCTTGTGGCTTGTCCAGACCTGGAAAGGTATTTTATTTCCTTCTAAAAATTGGCGCCATGTTAGTAATGCCCACCTCAATGAGAATGCCTCTTTTTCCCATATTGGCCAATGTTGTTCTGTTTCTGTGAGTTTTCTGGATGTGTATGCACATGGCTGCAACGTCCCCCCATCATTTTCTTGTAATAATACGGCTCCTACCGCTACATCGCTCGCATCTGCCTGCATTACAAAAGGTTTGTCAGGATCTGGGTGTTTTAGGACAGGTTCAGCAGAAAAAAGTCTCTTTAGCCTCTCAAATGCTGCTTGACACTCCATTGTCCACTTTACAGGCTGGCTGGATTTCACAGGGGACCCCCCCCCCCTTTTGTTTTCAACAAGTTTGTCAGGGGCATGGCTATTTGGCCAAATGCAGGGATGAATTGTCGGTAGAAATGTGCAAACCCCAGGAAACTTTGCAATTACTTCCATGTGCAGGGGGGGTGGTTGTTTCCCACTCGAATACTGCCCTGACTTTCTCAGGGTCCATTTCGATACACTCTGGGGATATGCGATATCCCAGGTAGTCAATTTTTTCCTGGTGGAATTCGCACTTCAATAGTTTAGCATATAGGTGGGCAGCTCGCAACTTTTTCAGGATTGCTCTGACTAGGTTGATATGTTCCTCTTTGGTCTCAGTGAAGATAAGGATGTCGTCCAGGTAAACCAGGACCCCCTTATAAAGGGGATACAAATGTGATATAAATGGATTCTGACAGAAAGTATAATCTGGAGGAATGTTTCCTTACCCACAGGGAAAGGTGGCAAGCAAGTGGTAAAGAATGCTTGTTTTGCAAGCTGACAGAAGCTCTTGAAAGGATAAGCATGTGATAAATTAAAGTGGATCTTGCATATGGGAATGGAGCATGGAATCTGGAAAAAATGCAATTTGAACTTTGAGAAGGGGATTATTTTAATCCGTGGAACTACTATTTCATCTGCATTCCCCACTTATTGCTAACAGTCTGGTGTTCAGGGGCAAATATATTAAGTTCCATTTAATGATGGGAAAAACTAAAAGACTTATTATGATCTTCAGTTCTCAGCTGCACAATTGTTGTCCTTCCTCCTTTTCATTAGGTGTCTATTTAGATATTGCAGCTTTAAAAAAATGTTTCATTGGCCACCTTGCCACACTTAACAATGCAAAAAGCTTAATGTTTAAGCTCCCTTCTGTAAATGTTACTACTTAAGGAGCTTTTACTTCACACATCATACAAACTTGGATCTGTCATTCAGTGCAGTAATCCTTACTTCTATAATTTCTCTGCAAAATTGGAGGACATAACATAGATCAAGTAGCTCCAAAAGTTGTTGAAGAAAGCTATGCTTAAATAGTGTAAGAATGGCCTTGCTAACACAAACCAAAGCTTCAAAGCTTCCTTTAAAGGCCAAAAACTACATATCATGGTTTCCCAACCTCCTCCATAAGTTCCATAAGTTTATGGTTAAGTTTTCTCATTCAAACAACACGTTGACAATAACTGCATGTGATTTATTTATCCCAGTTATTGTTTGTATGGCATGCAGTTATTAGTTTTGCTCAGAGCTTAGGTGAATTTTTCTGATTAATTTTCTGGGGCTTAAAGTTTAGGCAGTTTGCTTATTTTATCATTAACAAATTGTGCAAACCCTTAAAACCTATTAATTCATAAGATGATTGTACGTTGTGTGAGATAAACTCAAGTAGATGGATTATATTCAGGAGAAAAGCAAAAATGCAGCTTTTGAGATGGGTACAATAATCTGGTACTTAACAACTCTGTGGATGAGTAGAATGTGTTGTGTCCTATTGGCTGTTTGGAAAGCATCAGGCATTGCCTACTTTTCATTTAAAGGTAGAAGTCAAATTGTAAGTTTTTGTTTTTTACACTCCACCCCTGCAAAAAAACATAAAAATAAACAAAAACCATGAAGAATCATGCTAGTGGATAGTGGATCCCCAGCAACAAATAGAAGCTTTTTGGTAAATATAGATGAAATTGCTTAAATTCTTTGCTGAATTAATTGAATTTCTTTTGTTGCTTTGAGGCTTTAAAATTTGTTCCCAAAGTAGATATTCACCATTTTCTCAAAATATGGGGAAGGAGATTTTCAGGAAAGTCCCACAGGAAGATGGTTAAGGGAATAGGAAAGATAAAAGCTCACCCAGGTCCTCCAGATTGCTTCTTAGTGCTAGGTAGTGCTTTTGGCTTTTGGCAGGGAGCGGTTTAGTGATCAGCCATCTTTATGGCCGGTCTCTTCTTCTTCAGACCAAAGGAGATGATCCTGGATTCCAGTGGAGGGCTGCCACCCTTCTGTGATGACAGGGAAGTCCTCCTCTCGGTAATCGCCCCTCCAGGATGATTTTTGACCCTTTTCAGGGTCCTCCAAAAAAGAAAGAAATGGATGGCAGAAAGCAGACTGTTCTTGCACGTCCGGAAGTGCCGCACAAGCAAACCAGAAGCCAACACTAAAACACTTTGTATGGCTTTCCCACCCATATTGCTCAGTGATGACTAAATTTAACCATGCATGAGTGAATAAATAGATAGGGTATGTCAGTATTTCAGGTGTCAGCAGCCTATTCCTGCTTTTCTCTTCTCTCAGAAAGCTGTAGCAGGAGAATATCTAATTGCAATGTTCAAAGGTTTCCTTGTAGATATAATCAAGATTACATTTCTAAAATGTAGTGTGTGATAGGAAAGTCAGTGTGGTGACTTCTGGGTGAAGCAATGGTAAATTAAATTGCTTCCAAAGGAAGTATTGCTGCAATGAAGACCAAGAGCAGGGCAATAATTCCAGGCCAACAGAGCTTCTTTGGAGAAGGAGAGGCTGAAAGATTGCCCACTTGTGTTCCATATAGCTGATTCTCACAAGGAGTATCCAAGATTGTGGTTGAATCATGGGTTTGTGTGTTGAGAGATCCAGAAATCATGAACTCACAGCTGCAGAAGAGTCCATAATGATACTGAGTTTACTAAAACTCATTTTCTGACAAACTATTTGTGTTATATATGTAAACAGTTCAAATAATACTTCATCGACAAAGTATATAAACTGAGAAGCCGTCTGACAGGAAAACACGCGGGAACTTTGACAGCTGTCAAAGTTCCCCGCACAGCGCAGGCGCCACCACTGACAGCTCGCGGCTGTCAAACTCCGGACCATGAAGAAGCCTGAGCTGTCAAAGCGTCCACCACACAGCGCAGGCGCAACCACTGACAGCTCGCGGCTGTCAAAACACTAACCATGCGGAAGCCGGAGCTGTCAACAGAAGACGGCGCGGATTGGTCCCTGTTTGACACGGCGCCAAAATAAACACCTCTGATTGGTCCTCGCTTCCAGCTGCCGGCTATAAAAGCCGGACAAGTTATTCTATGTTTGCCTTGCTCTTAATAAACCTGTTGTTAACTAGCCTGTCGTCCCGAGTGGTCCTTAGGCTACTTCACTGGCGACGAAGGTGGGATCGCTCCGGAGCTGAAGTCACGGCCGAGGAAGAGAGTTCCCGGCAAGAGCTGTCACGGAAGTTTTAACTTCCATCGGAGCAACCCAGGACCGGACGACATGGCAAACTTCGGCCGTGTGAGGGAATTTGATACCCGCCATCCCGAGAGATGGCAATCACACCTTGGCCAGGTCGAGGGATTCCTCCTCGTCAGTAAAATCACTGACGACAGAGCAAAGGCCGCCGCTCTGCTGTACATCAGCGGACCTCCAGTGTACGATGCAGCCGTCGGCTTGTTCAGCCCGGTGCCCATCACAGAAGTCTCATACGCGGACCTGGTGGACCAGCTGAACAAGTACTACATGCCGGCTCGTTCAGAACTGTACTGGCGGGTGCAATTCGCCCAAAAGAAACAACGGCCAGACGAGCCCGCCAACGAGTTCATCGCCGGGGTCAGACACGCCGCACGGAACTGCTGCTTCCCCGACCTGGAAGACCGCATCAGAGACCAGGTGGTGATCGGTCTGAGGGACGAGAGACTACAGAAGAAACTAACTTCCAAACCCGACATGAGCCTGGCAGAGCTGACCAGAGAGATCATGGCTTACGAGCACAGCCACAAGAAGAAGCCGGCAAACACGACCCCAGAGAGCCCCGCGACCGTCTATCAAAAAAGCGCAACCTTCAGCGACAGCGGAGAGTCGGTGGATTTCACCGATGGAGAAGCCCTGCAGCGCAGAATGGAGCGCCGGCAACCGAGGAGAAGCGACCCGTCGGACCGCCGTAGGTCCAGGAACCCCCCTCCGCCGCCACCGCGTTACGAGCAACGAGCCGCCTGTGCCAGCTGCGGGGGCAATCATGCCCGAGGAAGCTGCCGCTTTAGAAACGCGAAATGCCACAATTGCGGAAAGACTGGCCACATCAAGCCGGTGTGCCGCAGCAAGGGCCGGGACAACATCAATGATGTGGAGGCAAATTCCCCAGGTAGGCCGGCTGCCCAGGCCAGCAGAGAAACCCCACCAGGGCCCCTGGTAGAGACAATTGACAGGGTAAACAGCATAAGCTCCAAAGTTAAGATCTGGGTCAAAATTCAGGGGGTGCCCTGCCACATGGAAGTGGACTCAGGGTCAGCAGTCTCCTTAATTTCGCTAACAACGTACCAGGAGATCTGTCAGCAAGGCCAAGAACAAATCCCCCTGAGGCAAACCCAGGTACACCTAGCTGATTTCCAGAAAACCCCCATTCCTCTGGAAGGAAGAGCTAAGGTCGTGGTGCAGTACAAGGGGTTCAAGGGTCCCTTAGAGGTTTTAGTTACGCCAGGGAACCGTACCAACTTGATAGGGCTAAACTGGTTCGGCCCACTAGGTATCGCCTTAACGGGGGTAAATACCATTCACGCACCCAGCCTGGAAGCCGTTTGCGACAAATATGCCGACGTCTTCGACGGCACTTTAGGGAAGTATACGGGTCCCCCCATTTCCTTGCAGCTAAACCCAGCAATCCAACCAATTAAAATAAGAGCTAGGAGGGTACCCTTTGCCCTTAAAGAAAAAATTGAAAACGAACTAGATCGCCTCATAACACTAGGGGTGCTTGAGCCAACAGAGGGGGGAACCTGGGAGACCCCTATTGTCACCCCAATTAAACCTAATGGTGAGGTGAGAGTGTGCGCAGACTATAAGGCGACACTCAACCTAGCCCTCAGCCCCCATGCTTACCCGGTGCCAGCGGTAAGGGACGTATTTGCTTCCATCCGCTCTGGCGCCATTTTCGCCAAACTTGATCTCACGCAGGCGTATTTGCAACTGCCTGTCACTGACGACACCGCGGAAGCTCAGACTATTGTCACCCACCGCGGTGCCTTTAAAGTAAAAAGGCTCCAATTCGGCATATCGGCAGCCCCGGGTATCTTCCAGGGTATCATGGAGAAGACCCTGAAGGGAATACCCGGGGTCTGCCCCTATTTCGACGATGTTCTCATCGCCGGGGAAAACGAAGCTAGTTTAGCTGACAGGCTGTCAGCTGTGCTGAGCCGGCTCAGAGAAGCCGGCCTCAAACTTAAGCGTGAAAAGTGCTCTATTGGAGTCACATCTACAGAATTCCTAGGGTACAAAATTGACAGCCAGGGCATTCACCCCACCACAGAAAAACTAAAGGCTATTCAAACCGCACCCAGCCCTAGAAATAAGCAAGAGCTTCAATCCTTTTTAGGACTATTAAACTTTTACCATGCCTTCATCCCCCATAAAGCCACTATTGCGGAGCCTCTGCATAGGCTCCTGGACAAGGGCACAGCTTGGTCCTGGACCAAGGAACATGAAAATAGCTTCCAATCGTTAAAAAAGATTATCTGTCACAGCTCAACTATTACCCTTTTCAGAGAAGACACCCCAATATGCATCGCTTGTGATGCCTCTCCCTATGGAATCGGGGCTGTGTTAAGTCACCTATTCAAGGACGGTACACAAAGACCCATAGCCTTCTATTCACGCACTCTGACCAAAGCTGAAAGAAACTACGCACAAATAGACAGGGAAGCCTTAGCGATAGTAGCAGGGGTCAAAAAATTTCACGACTACTTGTATGGAAGACCATTTACTATATTTACGGATCACAAGCCCCTGCTAGGCATATTCACCTGGAACAAAACTACTCCACAAATTCTCTCTCCGAGAATATTACGATGGTCAACATTCTTAGCAGCCTATTCCTATCAACTAATACATAAGCCAGGTAAAGAATTGGGACACGCTGACTGCCTCAGCAGACTACCCATGCAAAACATAGACTCAGACCCAGCCCCTGCCGGTCAGATTTTAGCAATCTCCCAACTTCCAGAATGCCCCTTGACTGCAAACATTATAGCCAGTAATTCAGCTAAAGATAAAATACTTACCAGAGTCCTCAAATGGGCCACAACAGGGTGGCCAGCTCAAAACCCACAACCCCAATTCCAACCATATTTTAACAGAAAAAATGAGATCTCAACACATAGAGGATGCCTGCTGTGGGGAAATAGGGTCATCATACCAGAGAAAAACATAGACCAAACATTACACATTTTACATGAAGGACACCCAGGCATTGTAAAGATGAAGGCGATGGCTAGAAGTTATGTGTGGTGGCCAGGCATAGATAAACAAATAGAAAAGTATGTGGGTGGGTGTTATACCTGTCAAGCGACCAGGAACGAGCCACCCCAAGCGCCAATCCATAAATGGGAAACTACAAGGAACCCTTGGTCACGTATACATATAGATTTTGCAGGACCCATCCAGGGCCAAAGTTTCTTAATTGTAGTGGACAGCCATTCTAAATGGCTGGAAGTCACTCCCCTTAGAAAAACAACGTCCGAAGCCACTATTCAAGCCTTACGAAAAATATTCGCTACACACGGCCTTCCAGACACCATAGTTTCTGACAACGGACCTCAATTCACCTCTCGTGAATTTCAGATGTTCGCTATGAAGAATTGTATTAGGCTGGTCACGTCGGCGCCGTTCCACCCATCGTCGAACGGGATGGCTGAGATTATGGTACGGTCCACAAAAGAAGCATTGAAAAAATTCGTTAAAGGGAACTGGCAGAGGCGTCTCAGCCAGTTCCTCTTGTCACAACACACAACTCCATGCACAACAACGGGCAAATCACCGGCTGAATTAAGATGGGGGAGGCGGCTAATAACAAGACTTGACAGACTGCACCCTGACACATGTCCAGAAGAAAAAGAGCACCCCCACCCCACCCGCACACTCACCCATGGTCAATTAATATGGGCACGGTCATACACAGATAAAAACAAGTGGGTCCAAGGAACAGTAATAAAACAAACGGGGCCCATCTCATACCTTATAGCCACGCTAGCACATGGCAACATACGCCGCCATATTGACCAGCTCAGACCCAGACAACCACCGCACAATGTGGAGCAACCAGACAATGCCGTGATACAACCCCCACCGGAAATGCTGCCTATCCCAAACCAGGAAGAGGAACAGCAAAACGAACAACCAGAACCAGACCAGCCTCCACCCCTTCGCCGCTCAAACAGGAATCGAAGACCACCCACCTACCTAAAAGACTATCAGTGGGCAGGTTCAAACGTCCAAGAGGGAAGGAACGCGCCAGGGGAGGGGTAAGGGGTGTGTTATATATGTAAACAGTTCAAATAATACTTCATCGACAAAGTATATAAACTGAGAAGCCGTCTGACAGGAAAACACGCGGGAACTTTGACAGCTGTCAAAGTTCCCCGCACAGCGCAGGCGCCACCACTGACAGCTCGCGGCTGTCAAACTCCAGACCATGAAGAAGCCTGAGCTGTCAAAGCGTCCACCACACAGCGCAGGCGCAACCACTGACAGCTCGCGGCTGTCAAAACACTAACCATGCGGAAGCCGGAGCTGTCAACAGAAGACGGCGCGGATTGGTCCCTGTTTGACACGGCGCCAAAATAAACACCTCTGATTGGTCCTCGCTTCCAGCTGCCGGCTATAAAAGCCGGACAAGTTATTCTATGTTTGCCTTGCTCTTAATAAACCTGTTGTTAACTAGCCTGTCGTCCCGAGTGGTCCTTAGGCTACTTCACTATTGGATTATTCTAATTGTAAAAGAGATTTTATGACTATCTGAATAAAACATTCCTTCATTCCAGAACGGAGAAAACAGTTAAATAACAGTTTAAAGAATATAACAGTAATGACAAAAAGCTTGATAAAAATTCAGTCTGAGAAAGTTTCGAATTGAGTAGGGAATCAATCATATTTGAAATCATTGATGTTTGCCAAGGTGTTTTTAAAATTAAATAAATGATACATTCATAGAAATACAGACTGTTTAGTCTTTCAGAGAAAAAAACACTGGTGGGTTTTGCAAAATATAGAGATAACACATATTTGAGATGGATCATGTGATTATAGAAATACAGAGCACTACAGAAGAAACAAAGACTTAAAGACTAGAAAAGGGTGAAAGAAAGAAAAAAAAGCCAGAATTCTGGGGGAGGCATGATGAACTGTAGATATTTCTGCAAAAGTAGATCTAATGACCACAAGAAGATCAAAGAACTTGTAAGTAGACTGGTTCTTTTGAACTTCTCTGGATGAGCAGAGGGTGGGAGGTTGTCCATATGTGTTCCCAATGGCTGCGTATTGCAAGGAGACCACAGGACAATGATCTTCCACAGGTTTGAACACCGGGAGATGAGGTGTTAGCCATCTTGCTCACAAGATGTGTGGTGAGATAAAGAACTCAAGAGAAATGAAATCCTACGATAATATTTCAATGAACTAAAGACTCAGACTGCTAGGGGTAAAAGGAAGAAATATATAGTTGGTTTATTTGATCATGATTAAAATAAGACTTTTTTGCAAAGTATTATTGGAGACCCTTTATTACATTTTTTTGCTGAAATTGGTTAGCGTTGTTAATTTATTTGTGGGGGTTGCTGATGGAACAGGGTTGAAATATGGGAAGAAATGATCTTGGTAATGTAACTTCAAAGGTGGAGGAAAGATATTAAACTTGCTTTTAACTGTGGCAAGGAAGATCACAAGTCAGATATTTAAATATCTTTTTTTTCTCTTTCTTTTCTCCCCTTATACTTTCTAGCTCTTCTTTTTCTAGTTTTATTTTCCTTTCTTTTCTAATTTCATTATGTATTATAATTTATTGCTGTTAAACATTTCAATAAAAAGCATTGATAAACCAAGATAAATCAGGTGTACTGGTTAAGGCACTGGGCTAGAATTTAAGAAACTGAATTCTAGTCGCAGCTCTGTTGTGAAGCCAGTGGGTAACCTTGGACCAGTCATACTCTCTTAGGAAGCAGGCAATGGCTAATCACTTCCAAAATCATGGAAAAAAAACAACAAGGACTAGTCCAAGCAGTCATCACAAGGAGTCAGGAATAAGTCAAAGGTACAAAAAAAAATCAGAGTTAAATTTTTATATTCCAGAATATAAAACTATTGTCAATGCTGCTAACATTGGATGTTCTTGCTTTGACAACAGATGAAAATGCAGCCATTTTGGGGCTTCCGGATGGCAAGGCGATGCCGGAGGCAGCCATTTCTTGGCTGTCAGCCTCGTGGCTCCGTAGAGCCGCCGAAAACAGCGTCGATCAGCTGTTCGGCGGCTCGGAAGCCCCCACCTCGGGAGAAGAGGAGGGGGTGAGCGTCCAGGTAGGGGTAGAGCTCTCCGGGGCCGCCAGAACTTAGAGTTTTGGTGGCGGAAGGATTGAGCCCCCCCGAAGCCTGGGCATGCTCCGGACTGCAAGGTGCCTCTGCTCCGGATTTTTTGGAGCAGAACAGGGCGTTTGCAACCATCCCTGCTAGCAAGGAAGAGCTTTTGAGAACGAGGACGCAGGCAGAGCGATGCAGGAGATTTTGGTGAAGATGATGTGTTGATCTTTAACTCAATGGACTTTGCTGAATCTGCAAGTGAAAGTGCGTAGTTAACAACAGAGGGTGAAAATGGTGGCTATATCTTCTAAAGTTCCTGCCCTGAGGCAGCAGTCTTCGGTGAAAACTTCATTGTCCTCTGCATCTGAATCTGTATCAGCTTTTACAGCAAAAGATTTGCAGAATCTGTTGCAAGAGACTATGGAAAAGCAAATGCAGCAATTTGTTGAGATAATGGAGAAAAAGTTGGAGGAGAAGTTTACAGAGAAATTAACAGAAATGAGAGCAGACATCACATCTGCAATGTTAAGCATGGCTAAAGGCATTGAGATTTTGGATGACAGAGTGGGAGATCTTGCTCAAAATGATATTAGACTGGAAGCCAAAATGACAGAAACTGAAAATGTGATAGAGAAAATGGATTATGATTTGATTTCGACACAGTATTATCAGATGGAATTTGCTTTAAGGATTAGAGGTCTGAAAGAAAATCCTAAGGAAAATTTGAAGAAAATGGTTTCTGAAGCTTTGGAAGGGGTGTTGAAGCGACCAGCAGATGAAATAATGCAAGATATAGATAAAATCTTCCGTGTTAATTCGTGGATCGCAAGACAAAGGAAACTACCCAGAGATGTGGTGGTTTATTTTACAAAGAGAATGATTAGAAATGAAGTTATCCAGGCCTCCTACAATACTGATTTTGTAATTGCTGAGCAAAAAGTTCTGATTTTAAAAGAGATCCCTGCAAAGATTTTAAGAAAAAGGAAGGAATTTGCTTTTTTGACACAAGAATTGAGACGACGTGATATCAAGTTTAGATGGCAAATACCAGTGGGTATGGGGGTGACCTATGAAGGTACGAGGTATTGTTTTACCACAGAGATTCAGGCACGTGATTTCTACAGTAATGTTTTAAAAGCAGTCCCCATACCATCTTTGGAATCTACAAAGAAAAAAGGTGAGAGAGAGTCTCAACGTTCCAGAGAGAACCCGCAAGTTGCTGAAGGGTTAACGCAGACAGATGTGACAGATACAGGAGTGGGTCAAATGTCATTATCACTGGAGAAGGCCAGAAATTGGAAGAGGCGTGCTACTTCTGGACAAATGAATCAAGACTGAAGATTTAGTCACATAACTGTAAGAGACTATAATGTAATAAGGATTATGGGAATTGGAATTGCTAGAAGGACTAAATATTTGGGGATATATTTTTTACCCTTATAAAATAATTATGTAATATTTTGTGTTGTTTTAGTTTTAAGATGATTATGAAAAGTTAATTGGGAAGATTTGTAGTAGTGTTTATTGATATTCTGTAGGTTATGATTTGTTTTGAATTAGTAAACTGAAAATTAGTAAAATGAAAAATTTTAAGCTTTTAGTTGGATAGAAGAATAGTTTTATAAAATTGATATAAATTGTTTTCTTTGTGATTGAAGCTAACTTGTAATATTTTTATGGGTAATATTGGAATAGGTAATAGAATATAAGAATATAAGAATGATGTGATTATATAAAAGTTTTTTAAGTTTGGAAAGTAATCTATGGTATTTTAAGTTGTATAACACATTAGGATAATGTGAATTTAAAGCTTAGTTGGAATGAGGAATAGTTTTAGACAATTGATATAAATTGGTTTATTTGGGATTGTTTTTATTGGGTATCAGATTGGAAGGTATTATTTTGTATTTGAATAATCATTGATATGATATATATATGTATGTTTGGAATTTACCTATATGAGTTAAAGTTTGATAGTTTGAATAGTTTAGGATTGTTTGTGTAAGTTAGATTATGATTGTTTGTATTTTTATACCCTGTGTTTTGGTATTAGATTGGAAAGTATTATTTTGTATTTGTATAATTATTGATATGATATATATATATATGTTTGGAGTTTTTTTATATGAGTTAAAGTTCGGTAGTTTAAATAGTTTAGGATTGTTTGTGTAAGTTAGATTATCATTGTTTGTATTTTTATACCCTGTATTTTGCTCTGGGAAGCGGGGGGGGGGGGGAGGGGAAAGGGAGGGAGGGGTTGGGGAGGGTTGGGGAGGGGGAAGAGGGTGGGAGGGGAAGGGGTTGGGAGGTTTTTTTTTCTTTTTTTGGTTTGTTAAAGATAAAATGTATTGTAAAACTTTTTAATAAAAAAATAAAAGAAAATGCAGCCATTTTCTCTATGGTTTTAGAATTAGTTGATGCTGGGAGGGGGGATAGGGATGAGAGTCCAGCTAGTCATAACAATAATAACTCGACCATGGGAATCCAGGGACATTGGGCCCAGAGCTGATAGCATTTGGTGGGCTGGATTGCTGGGGAAGAAGCCTGTGCTTGAAGCTAATTGGTGAATGTGATTTATGACTGTTTATTGGTGGTGGGAATTGTACTTTGTTACTTTGTATCCAGGGGAGGCAAATTTAGTTTTTGGGTTCAGCTATGTAGTGCTGATACTTTGTTTCCTGAATAAAAGATTCTTTAGGAATGAATGAATGAATATAACTTTATTACGGTCATAGACCAGCAATAGACGGCACTCTTTACAATATGTTAAAAAATAGCACTTACATTAATAATAAATAATAACATCCCTGTTAAGAACATACATGTTCTCAAAATGTTAGGGTCACTCCCTAGTTTACGTGAGTGGGGAGCCGATAAGTTTGTGAGTAAATATAATGTTCCAAAAATTATTAGAGATATCTCCAAAAAATTGGCACAAGTTGACAACTATAATTCTGTAACCAATTTTTTCCTCGTGGACATTGCAGCAACACAGAATTTTGCCACTTTATGCATGGTAGAAGGGTTTGAGTCCTGGAGGAGAAAGCTTACATAAAAATTGTCTGCCCTTTCTGGCAATCTCTCTAATAAGGGGAGAATATATGCTGACCTATAAACTCGGTATAACTCACAGTACAATAAAACATGTGAGATATCTTCAACTTTTCCTTTACTACATATACATACCCATTCTGCTATTGGTGTTCTCTTATACCTGCCCTGGTGGAGTGCTGAGAGGAGAATGTTAAAGCTTCCTCCGAAGAAAGCTATTCTTTGTTTTGGGGAGGTCAGATCATTTAGATATCTTGCTGATTCCCACACACTGTCAAGTTTCTGACCTATGGGCTTTTCAAGTGACTCTGAGGCATTGTTTATCTTAAAAGTCCTTTATTAGCCTTATACACCGGCAAATGCTTGCTCAAAAGAAGCTGGAATCTGAAATCTCTGCCCCTTGCACAATATATTAAAACACATTTCTCCACCTTTCTAATTTTGTCATTAATCATATTCTCCAATTAATTTAAAGAATCAGTTTCCCTTCCATTAGAAGACTGCCAAAGCCTTATCTTCTTTAGAAAAATAGCCTTGAAAAGTGCAATCCTACTCATTCCCCCTCCTAACCTTAAAATAAAACAATACACATCTTAAAGCAATACACAAGTTTAACATATGAAACGGCTACTTCTTCATCTCTTGTCAAGCAATAACATTAGATGTTAGCAGCGTTGACATCCAGTCCCCCTTAGAAAAAGGACAGATCCTGTAATGTAAACTAAATACAAGTTAGCAACTGGCTTTTGGTTTGTTGGGGTGTTTCTTATAAAACCTCTTGATAAGTCTGTCAGCTTTCACATCAGTAGATTTCACCCAAATGGCTTCAGACAATGGGTATCCCTTCCACTGTACTAGGTATTGCAATTTTCCCTTAAAGATTCTAGAGTCAAGAATATGTTTCACTTCATAATGGGTCTGACCTGCTACCATGAGGGGTCCAGGTGCTTTCTTAAGGGGAGGTCTTAAAGTGGAGGTTTGAAAAGGTTTCAGCAAGCTACAATGGAACACTGGGTGAATTTTCCCCCAAAGTCTGGGTAGTTTCAATTTTACTGTGATCGGGTTGATGATTTTCACAATGAGGAAAGGCCCCAAGAATTTTGGTCCCAATTTCTTATTGGGTAGTTTAAGGCATATGTATTTGGTTGACAAATAGACCTTTTCCCCAGCTTGGAATGTTCTTTGGGGAGCTCGCTTTTTGTCAGCTTGCTTTTTGTAGGTCTCAAAAGTCTTTTTTAAGGCCACCTTTGTATTTTTCTAAACTTCTTCCCAACCCCTCACCCAATGATCAAGAGTGTAACTGAGGGTATTGAATCAAGAGTGTAACTGAGGGGGTTGAATTCTTTCCCTGTGGCTACATGGAAAGGAGTGTAGCTGGTGCTGCTATGTACTGAATTGTTGTAAGCCACCTCTGCAAAAGGGAGGAGGTCGGTCCAGTTTGTTTGTTGGTAAGAGACGTAGCATCTAAGGTATTGTTCCACCATTTTGTTGGTGGATTCTGCGGCTCCGTTAGTAGCCGGGTGAAAAGCAGTTGATAGGCCTTGAGATGATCCAATTAATTTAAAAAAGTTTCTCCAAAATTTTGCTGTGAACTGCACCCCTCTGTCCTAAATTATTCGCTTAGGGGCAGCATGTAGTCGATAGATATGTTTTAGGAACAACTTAGTCAGGCGTTGAGCTGATGGAAGTCCTTTGCAGGTGATAAAGTGAGCCTGTTTTGAAAATAGGTCTATCACAGTCGAAATGACAGTATTTCCTCTACTGTCGGGTAGGTCTACTATAAAGTCCAGAGCTATTTCTTCCCATGGTTGAGAAGGTTCGGCCACCGGTTGCAGTAACCCAGGGGTCTTTCCTGGGATTCTTTTCATGATGGCACATACAGTACAGGTCTTGACATAGTTTTCTACATCTCGTTTTAGTCCCAGCCACCAAAATTGCCGGCGAGTGAGATGTAGAATTTTTAGATATTTGAAATGTCCAGCCTGTTTGACATCATGGCTGTGTTTGAGAGCATTAAGATGAAGAGCTTCAGGCAAGTACAATTTTCCCCCCTTGTAAGCCAGACCATCCCTGCATGTTAGGGATGTCTGATTGTCTTTAAACTATTGATCAGTGAGGAGTTCTCTCTTTATTTTCTTTACCCCAGGGTCATCAGGATTAGGGGTCCTGCGAGGTGTGAGTTGGGCCACAGTTTGTGGACCGGGGATAATTGCCTCGTGAACTTCTTTGCATTCGCTTTTGTACTGTGGCAATCAGGAGAGTGCATCAGCTAGGAAGTTTTTTCTTCCTGGTATGTCCTTTAGAGTAAAGTTAAAACAGTTGAAGTACTGTGCCCATTGTACTTGTTTTGGGGGCAATTTGAGTTTTTCGTGCCTCTAAATTTTTGTGATCTGTCCATACTTCAAAAGGCAACTTGCTCCCTTCTAAGTAGTGCCGCCAGTTTAATAGCCCCCACCTAATAGCGAAGGCCTCCTTCTCCCAGACTGTCCATCTCCTCTCAAAAGCTTTCTGACAACTCATAGTCCATGCTAGCAGCTTGCCAGGTTGTGGTTTTTCCCCTCCCTTGCCCATTTTGAGTAGTTCTGTAAGAGGTAGAGCAATCTCAGAAAAAGAGGGAATAAATTGACGGTAGAAGTTGGCAAACCCTAGGAAGCTCTGGAGCTGTTTGCGGGTTTTTGGGGGCTGCCATTCAATTACAGTTTTACTTTGGCTGGGTCCATTTTGATACCCTCATTGGAGATTCTATAGCAAAGATAATCTAATCGGGTTTGGTGAAATTCACATTTTGACAATTTGACATAAAGTTTGCCATTCAATAGTTTCTTTAACACTTCTCTGACCAGTTTTATGTGGTTGGTCATATTCGTGCTGTATATCAAGATGTCATCAAGGTATACTAGGAATCCTTTGTATAGGTGTTCATGTAGGACCTCATTGATCAACTGCATAAATACAGCTGGGGCCCCCTGCAGTCCAAATGACATGACTTTGAATTTTCCATTCTGCTAGGTTAGGTGGATGCAGATCAGGCTTCTGTAAGAGATCGATCAGGGGGTTGATATAGAAGTTAAAAAGGGAGGGGGACAGGATGCAAACCTGCCAGTTAAAGTCCCATGGGGATTACACCTCACTTTCAAGGTGGAATTGGCATACAATTTTTGTATGAGGAAAAGGAGGCGTTTATCGATAGTGTATTTTAATTTCTTTGAGAGGGTGTTCCTAGATATTGAATCGAAGGCCTGCTTAAAATCAAGGAAGGCCACGAAAAGGATTTTTTTATATATTTGCATTTTTGTACTAGATGGTGAAGTACCAAGATATGATCTACTGTAGAGCCTTGGTGGAGCAGTGGGCTAATGCCTCCTTAAGTAACACCAGCTGCCTGCAATTAGTGCAGGTTCGCATCCCACCAGGCTCAAGGTTGACTCAGCCTTCCATCCTTCCGAGGTAGGTAAAATGAGGACCCAGATTGTTGGGGGCAATTAAGCTGACTTTGTAATAATGCCGCTTGGGGGTTGTGTGAAAGCCCTAATAAGCAGGCATATACATAGAATGAAGGTTACTGCTAAGTTTGTAAGCCGCCCTGAGTCTTCGGAGAAGGGCGGGATATAAATGGAATTAAAATAAAATGAAATAAATAAATCTTCCTTCTCTAAAACCAGCTTGTTCATCTTTGATTATCCCCCTCGAAATTAGCCAATCCTGCAGTTTATAATTTAGGTGTTTGGCATACAGTTTACTAGTAACTCTCAGAAGACTAATGGGTCTATATTTGCCTGGGTCATTTCTACTACCTTTTTATAGATTGGTATGATAATTGCTAATCCCCAATCTCTTGGCATATGGTCTGTTCTGTCTATAAATGTAAACAGAGATGTCAAAAGTGGAGCCCATCAACTGGCATTATTTTTTTATTATTTCTGGCAGGACATTGTCAGCACCAGGTGCCTTATTAGCCTTGAGGGCTCCAATCAACCAGGATTTTTCTTCTGGTCTAACAGGGGGTCAGTAAGAGTTTGGTCCAAACTAATTTGGCTCTCCTTAGTTACATAATCGGGGTCTGCATATCTCTCTCTAAAATATTCTTCCCAGGCATGTATTGGTACCTGGTTAGTTGGAGGTAGGGGGGATTTCCCCAATCCTCTGGTGATGTGCCAAAAAAGGGATGTATTTTTTGTCCTGACTGATGCAATCAGTCTGTGCCAAGACTCTTTCAGAGCCGCACTTTTCCTTTCTTTTACAAGCATCTTATATTGTTCCTTCAACTGCTTTAAGTAGTGAGTGTGATCCTCAGAAGAGGTATTTTTACTTTTTCTGTACTCCTTGTTATATATATTTTTAGTTGCACGCAATCCCTGTCAAACTATTTTTTTTATTCTTTAAAACTGGCTTTTTGGAGTGAGCTAATATTCTGTTAGTGAGAAGTGATTTCAAATTTAAAATTAAAGTTTCAAACTCCTGTAAGTATGATCTTTCAAACTTATTCCTTAGCAGAGATGTACGTAGTTCTATAGTTTCTGGAGCTAACATCCATTTAGTAACTTCCTTTGCATTCTTCTCAGACCGTTTAATTTATACCTGGGTATTTTGGTTCTCTAACCTGGGTAGGTAGGCTGAGCCCGCCCTTAACAATTTCTGGTGTAATGTAAGAGTAAGGATTAGTGGATCATGATCGCTTTCCAGTCGTGAGTCAACCTCCATCTTCTGCAAGAATTTCAGGAAGTCGTATGATATTATCCAATAATCAACTGTGGATTTTCTTCCTGCCCAATACATATAGTCTGCTGGGTAATCATCCCGTGTGGAACCATCAAGGATACAAAGTTCCAAACGTACAGTCATCTGTCTTACACACAGACCTGCCTGATTTGCCTTGATGTCTTTAAATTGTCTGGAATGCAGGGGGTTCTCCTGGTACATTTTCATCATAATGAATCTTAAATTGATTAAATAATGCTTGATCGTTTGGGCCCATCCTAGCATTTAAGTCCCCCCAATAATTATTGCTGCTGTAGGGTGTTTGTCTAAGCAGCCCAGGATAAAATCTTCTATACTGTCCCAAAACCTGTTGATCAAATTATTCTTATTGAGTGGAGGAATTTAGATATTAAAAAGCAAAATCTCCATCTGTTTAAATAAGGGTAAAGGTAGTCACAACTCATGGTTGAAGAGGTGGCAGTGATACACATTTAAAATGCAAGGATGTATTCACTAGTGTCACAATGCCCCCTTTAGCTCTCCCACCCACCTTGCTTGGGACTGCTGGGATAGAGTTAACCCAATATCCATATAACTATATCTCTATGGAGGCCCAGGTTTCCTGTAAAAAGAGAATGTCAAATTGTGAAATATTGTCAAAAAAGTTGGTCTTTTGATGGCACAGTCCAACCCCCTATATTCCAGGTTATAATGGAGAGGGGATTGACTTTTGTAGCTCATCAGGAAATTTGATTTATACAAAGGGAAGTTGTAGGATTGTTGCAATGGCTTGAGGTGTCATCACACACAAAATTAGCCTTCTCTAAAAGGAGGGGAGCCCCATCAAAATTTTGAGTAGACTCCTGGGAGAATTGTCCAGGTAAGAGGATTTAGCACCAGCTATCAAGGCTTGCCATTCCGGTGCCTCTTCTCTAGGTGTAGAGCAGGAGGTTATTAGGTCATGCTCCATTCGGCTTTGAGATGATGACATTGACGTGAGTCCTCTCTCGATTTCTTGATGTGGTGTTGGAGGAATCATCGGAAAATCACATCTCCTTCTCTAATGGGGTCTCTACTAGCCCTGTGTATTTCAGCTTCTGTTTTCCATGATCTCATATTCATGCAAACCCGTCTCACTGGGGTAGAAGTAAGAGGCTCAATTATAGGGGAAACCAGTTCAATAAGCAGTTCAGCCTTGCTGATTGTAGCCAATAAGGATTTCTTTAGGTTTTGTAACTTCAATGATATATTATCTTGTTCTTTCCTTGGGAGAGCGTCAAAAGCATTAATAAGACCAATTTTATGTGCTGTTAAGTGCATCTTCACCGAACAAGGCTGGCTTACTCCCACTTTCTTCTTCTCCCTTTCCCAAGGTTGAGAATGCAGAAGAGACAGCAACCTTGAGAGCTCGCATATTAACAATTAGGGTGTAACCCTTTCCTCACAGAAAACTCTGATGGGAAAGATTTGAAAGAAGGCTAGATGTGCCTTCATCTTAAATAACATCAGCAGTATGGTGGGCTGCTTAAAAGACAAAAATATCCGCTTCCAATTTGGGGCCTCAGGAAGCCACTCCACAGTACATAGATCAATCTGCCCCCAGTGACAGTGAAGAAGCTGGATTAGGGAATTTAATATAGCACTCTTGGTATTCCAGTGACCATAATTGAGCCTGTTCATATGGATTCTCAGCGCAACCTGATGTGTTTGTAGTGAACAATGTGATTGATGTAATTGTAGGTGAGATGCTTTATTGTCTTCCCACGAAACTTCGCTATTAATACCTCCTCCTCTTGCTTTCTGAATGGGCCACTTTTTAGCAAGCTCTTCAAGTGTTTCCCAGGATCTGTGCTCTATTTCCTCTTCCTTCTCCTGAATGTTGGATTTTCCCAAGTCTGCTGTAAGGACTTTAGTAGGGGTGCCTGTAGCCCATTGTTGTGCTCGGAGAAAACCAGCTATATCTTTTTTCAGTGTCTCTACATCATGTTGAATGGTTATTAGTTGTTCAAATATTGACACTACCGTTTGCGCTTTGTGGAGGCATTGCTTTGCCATAAACTCTGTTGTATTCTCCCACGGTAAGCTGTCCACACTCTGAATTGGTTTCTTGTTAACCTTGTTAGTCTGTATCTCAGTCTCAATACTGACTGTAGCTGAACTCATTATTTGTGAAAGCAGCTGGCTATCATTTTGCTTCCCTCCCCCCAGACCAGGAAAGTCTAGTATCTGCTGTTTTGTCAGATCTCTTTGCAGGTCCCGTTCTAATCTCTCTGGATTGTTGTAAATGAAGGTGGGGATAGTTTTACTTACAAGTCTCTTGCCAGCAAAGTGCTCCTGAATCTTTGGTTGTTTTGCATTCTTCACTGGTGGGAGAGAACCTGGGCTAGTGCCATGGTGCTTCTTTCTTTTCCCCATGCCTTCCAGCAGTCTAAATTAGCAAGAACTATTGTACTTTCTGAAAAAAACCGTACTTGAGCCACGCAAAACAGGTTTAAAAATAAGTTTAAAACTAGGTTTAAAAAAGGTTAAAAATAGGTTTAAAAGGTTAAAATACCATAGGTTAAAAAGCGGTAGGTTAAAAATACAATGTTAAAAGAGGTTAAAAAGTTAAAAATAAAATAAAATAAAGCTTTTACTTTTGGAGGAGCTCTTTACAGCCTTTGCTGCCTGTCCACCATCTTGGCTCCTCCCCACACTCGATTCTTTAAGGTAAACAACGCCTCAAAGTTCTTTTGAAGGGTTTCATCTGTCGGAACCATGAAAACTACCTCTGAAAAATAGACATAATAAGATATGGAAAAGATTCTTATATTATCTATATGGTATTTCTTATTTCAGACCAAACATCCATATTTAAGCATACAAACTGGAAGAGAATGTGACATGGAAGAAAATATTTCCTTAGGTACAGTAGTTGGACAGTGCTGGCATTCTGAATTATTATAGCAGGAAGAAATTAAGACTAAGTTTTCTATTCCCTCTGCAACATCATTCTCCAAGACTATGACTTTTCTAGCTCATTTTCTTAGTTGAAATAGATTGATTACTGGTTTAATTTTTGTTCCTTTAGTTTACCAAATCAAACACAGAAACATAGGTAGGGAGTCTGAATGCAATATGTCAAAATGCAAAACAGATTTTCTGACTTTAGTAGGTATACATTACTCATTGCAAAGAAACCCAAGACTCAGGTTGTTATGTCAGTAGCTTTGTTGCAAATATGTCAGTAGCTTGTTGCAAAGAAGGTTCCTTTGAAGCGGGAGATTCTGGTGCAATTATTGGTTAATGTTGTAAAGGCGGGAAAACCCGGGCTTGTGATTGGATACAGTTTAAACAGCTCGAGTATAAAAGCCAGAGTTATTTGACAGTTGTCAGTTGACATATGTGTATTGAATAAACCTTTTTGCTGTTAAACCTCACTGAGTCATTCGTCTGTCTGAACCAAACAACTGGCGACGAAGGTGGGATAGACGGCGGACTAGTGAAGGATCGGTGACAAGCAGCTGCGCGTAAAGCGGCAAATTTAAAAAAAATTCACAGTCAACCGCAAGCGGCCGCGGCGGAATCCTCAAACCTCCGAATGGCGCAAATTGGTTCTTTAAAAGAATTCGATCCAAACTTCCCAGAGGACTGGGAAGAATATGTGGGACAGGTCGAAGGATTTTTGCTAGTGAACGGCATAACCGACGACCGGAAAAAGGCGGTTGCCTTACTGACTATCTGTGGCACACCTGTGTACCGGGTTGCCGTGGGACTTTGTCAACCATTGCCAGTATCAAGCGTTTCGTACGCCGACTTACTGGCCAAATTAAAGGTGCATTTTACACCAAGAAGATCAGAACTCTTTTGGCGGCGCATCTTTTAAAAACGAAATCAGAGGCCGGGCGAGTCAATAACAAAATTCGTTGCGGCAGTCAGAGAAGCAGCGGTACGTTGTAAATATGATAACTTAGAAATAAGAATCCGGGACAGAGTGGTGCTCGGGTTACGCGATGAGCAGTTACAAAATAGAATTATCGCTAAGCCCCCCGGCGACTTGCAAGAAGTCCTTGATGAACTTTTGACTTATGAATCCACTGGGTATCGTGACCCCCCCCCCGCAATAGCATGGCTGCTTCTGCTGAAATAAACCAAGAAAGCCCTGTGGACTGTGGGGAGGTGGACCCACAATGGGAAGCCGACATAGCCGAAGTCACCAGGCGGTTTGGAAAAATGGCGGCAAAACCATTCCACAGTGAAGGACCAGAACCGAGTCGCCGATTCCAAACAACAACACCACAACGACAACCAACAACACCGCAATGACAACCGAGAGAAGTTCCAGCTAGACAGCGCGACAGCGACAACCGATGTGGAAGCTGCGGGGGAAATCATGCCCGAGCAACATGCAGATTCCGCTCTGCCAGATGCAGATTGTGCGGAAAGACCGGCCACATTCAAGCCATTTGCAGGGGTCGTGCACGCGACAATCGTCTACACGAAATCGATGTTTGGCCCGAAGGTAAGGTAACCCCTCACTATAGTGGCAAGGAGACCCCTAGACCTTGGGCACAATACCCCAACCGCGGGGAGGTGGCGCGAGTTAATCACATAGGGAAGAGAAAAATAAATCACATTTTGGGATCAAAATTAAAAATCGTAGTCCAGTTGCAAGGAATTCCTTGCAAAATGGAAATTGATTCTGGGGCCTCAGTGTCCATAATTTCAAGTGAGACCCTTAAAAAGATTGAACTTAAAAGTGGTCGCAAAATTCCACTTAGTTCAACCAAAATTCAATTGGCAGACTTCCAAAAAACCCCAATAAAAATTAAGGGAAAAGTTACCCTTAGAGTTAAATATAAGGGGTTTAATGGAATACTAGACTTAATAGTTACAGAAGGCCATAGAACTAGTTTAATAGGCCTTAACTGGTTTCCTGCCCTGGGAATTTGGGTCGGGGGAATAAACACCGTTATTAATAATAAGACCCTCAAATCTGTCTGCGATGAATTCGCAGACGTATTTGATGGGTCTTTGGGTAAATATAAAGGACCCCCAATTAATTTTAATTTAGACCCATCGGTTAAACCCATCAGGCTTAAGGCCCGACGGGTGCCTTTCGCCCTTAAGCAAAAAATCGAGGCCGAGCTCGATAAGCTTGTAGGCCAAGGCGTTCTAGAACCGGTCGAGGGTGGTTTGTGGGAGACGCCGATCGTCACACCCCTTAAACCTAATGGGGATGTGAGGATCTGCGCTGATTACAAAGCCACCCTGAACCTAGGAATGAAAAAGCATGCTTACCCGGTCCCGACGGTGAAGCAGGTCCTCGCCACGATACAGGACGGCGCCATATTTGCCAAGTTAAACCTCACTGAGTCATTCGTCTGTCTGAACCAAACACAGGTATCAGCTAAGCTTCCAGGTATCAGCTAAGCTATAATATACTCACTACACAATGCAGGAAAAAAGCCACAATGCCTTCTTTTGTGTAAACTTTTTTTAAAGAGCAAAAGAATCATGATGCCCCCAAATAAGTAGTTTTGCTAATGAAATTAAACAGTGGGATCTGAGGGTACTCTAGGAGTTACAAAATGAAAACTAAAAGAATATACTATTCCAAATCCTATAATGGAACTTTTTCTTGGCATCACAAATTGATGCTTCAACCATTCGCTTTAGCTAATGATAGGACCAGCCTTTACTTTTCTAGATGCAATTCAGGGCTGATTCTCACTCCAATTATAGGTAAAGAATTATATTCTAGCATCTGATGGTGGTTCTTTAAGGCTTTTAGTCACTTTACAGAGATTTGGGATGATGTATTTGGACAAGAAATGTACAATTTCAGGTTGTAAATTTAACAACAGGATGATGTTCACATCACTGAATATTGCTTCGTGTCCATAAATGTTCTCCACTAAGGGAAGCAGAATAGTAGGGAAAAACAAAACAAAACTTTTTATTTTTTGTTTTTCTTTAAGCTTATGGGAACCATGCCTTACCCATTTGTATTGGTAACATCAAGGCACAGGTTAAAAATAAAAAATAAGTTTAATGTTCTGATTATGAGAAGGAAAAAAAAATCACTTCTCTTTCTCTCTTTCCCCATCCCCTGTATCATTGTTCCTCTCTCTTTGTTTTTAAATTTGAAGTGATAATTTTTAATTATTGTTTCTCATTACTTTCCCCAAAGCTTTGCATTTTATTATTATTTTCCAGAATAATAGCATTTAACAAATCAACAATATAGTATCTGAGCTGGTTTTAGATTTATGTCTCCATCATTAAACCATATGTTCTTGTCAAAGGCAACCTTGACTCCAAAATAGCTGAATATGATATGAAAATATTTTAAAAAGTGAATGAGTAAAAACCAAACAAGAAGAACTTAACATAATACAGTATTTTTAGTACGGTAGATATTATAATCAATGGATCATTAATAAACTGGAAACCACAGATTGGAAATGAGTTTTATAAATTGTTCCTTTTTCCCTTTTTTATTTCTTGGATAAAATGTATTTCTTTGATGCATCTTTATTTAGGATGACTTAAAAATACTAAAGTAGATTTCAAGGTTTATAGTCTTTTTTTTTCTTGGTGGCACAGAAAGGATCTGGAATGAATTATTCTTACAGAGGTGTTTTTTAACAACTATCCTGTATATAAAAAATAAAATTTAGATCAGGAATATATCACAGGGAAGAGAATTAACTGTCTCCTTTCTTGGACCACATTTTAAAATTCAGACATGTCCCTATTTAATTATTCTTTACAAATGGAAAATTAGATTACAGGATATGTGATTCCCACATGTATTTCTGATTGTCTGGTTCCGTTGGCCTCTATTTAACAAATTGCTTGCCAGGTACAGCTTAGCTTCATTGTTCTAAAGACTCGAGTTAAGAGGTGGAATTTTCCATACATAGCAGAAAATTGTTTATTCTGTGATATAAAATATGCTTCAGGCTGCTGCACCTTAAATTTTACTACATCTTTCATTCTATTTATAGCAATGGCACCAGGTGTTCCATACATTTTACAACACAAACATTTCATATTAATTGTAGCTGTCAGCACAGGACCCTAAAAATAGCACATTGGAGCAGGTGAGTTTCACTATCAGTGTTCTGTATTTTATTTGGATGATACAACTGGAAGCTTCCATTTAAAATAAAGCAGGAAAAATGGTGCCATTTAAGTTACATGTTTTTCTACTTAAGCTGTTCAACTTGCAGTGGTCTGATTTTGTTTTCTTATAAGAATTAGAAACCTGTCCTCAAATGGACTTGGAAATTGAAAGCAAAATATAAAGTTCATTGTCACTGTTTCAACTACAAACATAAAAAAGCTCTTACTTGAACAATTTGGAATGAATTATGTCAGGGTATATTGCTCTATTAATTTCAGTAGCAAAAAGAACATGAATAATTTGAATGATTAACAAAGTAGGACCTTCTAGGTACACAATTATACTAGTAACTTTTCTAGGCAAATTGATTATTAAAACCAGAGAAATGTTGATAAGTTCCATATGTCACACTAAATGTATTTCCACATTGGATTTCAAATCAGTTCAGAGAGCAAGTAAATCCCCACCATCCTTCAATTTTGTTAGCAAACATATTTCATTGCACCTTATTCCAATAAAACTGGAATATGATGGAAATTCAATGGAAAAAGCTCACTTCCTGTGTGGAACTGAAGCCATGTCTGGCTGAGCTATTTGTTTGGTTTTAATTTAACCAGATATGTAAACATAGCTATTATGGTTTACAAATTGTAGTTTATGCCATGGTCTGCAACGTGAAATGGACCAATTAGAGCATATTCAGGAAATTACAATAAAATACATTGGGGCTTAGCTGTACTATGTGAACCAAGTTATTGATTATAATATTGAATTCTGGCACTATCCAGCATTTTTCTATAAATGTTTTCAATCTAAGCAACATTCAGAAAAGTAACTTTCTAAAAGATACCAAAATTGGATGCTACAGTCCATCTGATTAATTTCTGTTTATTTAATTTTAATTTAATTTAATAATATTTCTATACCGCCCTTCTCCCTGAGGACTCAGGGCGGTGTACAGGGCAAGAATAAAACACAGAAATTTACAAAAACTAAAAGATAATTAAATGCATGCCCGATTAAAATACAATTGGTACATAGTAAAAAGCTCCAATAAAAATAATAAAAAACCCCACCAATCCCCCCTCAGGCCAGGCCGGCTTGCTCGAACAAGTATGTTTTCAGATCGCGGCGAAAGGAGCGCAGATCGGGCGCCGTCCGGAGCTCAACCGGTAACTGGTTCCATAGCTCCGGGGCGCCCACAGAGAAGGATCTCCCCCTGGGGGCCACCAGTCGGCATTCTCTGACCGGTGGCACCCTGAGGAGGCCCTCTCTGTGGGAACGCACAGGGCGCAGGGAGCTTGATGCCGGCAGCAGATGTTCCCTGAGGTACTCCGGCCCCATGCCATGGAGGGCTTTAAACACCATTACTAGCACCTTGAATCTTTATGATACTCCAAAAGAAGTAGACCTCTGTAATTAAGCATAAGACCAACCATGTGTGGGATTATTTTTAATTAATGATGACACCAAAAATTAAAATCAGGCAGTTTGCAAATCTAAATTAATTTTGTAGGATCATAATTTCCAAAGGCATAATGAATTATGACTTCATTCCAATAAATATAAATATGTTTGTAATTTAAACTGAAATTGATTACAACTCAATTTATAATTTCTGGGACTCTGTGATGAAGAACCTAGACATTACAATTTATTCATATATTTAGGTTTTCATAACAGCAATTCTTTATTTTCCAAAGGAAATGAGCAACTGCAATTAGCAATGGACAGCTGCAGAGACTGGTTTTGTTTTAACTATTTACTCCAGCCAAAAGATCCAACTGTTTTTTTTTTTAAAAAAGCATGAAACTGTACACCAGTTGTATCTGAAAATACGGCCAGATAGAATTGTCCCATTCCTTATTCAGTGTTTCTTTTTTAAAAAATTTGAGCATTCATTTTAGTTCTGGCTAGTCAACTTGTGGTCAACATTTCTTTTCAAGAACTGTGTGTGTGTGAGGGGAAAAAAGTGTAGATTGAGTATTGCTACTACCTGGAAGCATATTAGACAAGTTACACATTATCACTATGTTCAACAAATCACTGAATTTGCTTGTTCAAACTTCTGATGATGAATTAGTGACCAGGTTGTGGTATTAAATGGCATTATGGTAAAGTAGTAGGGTGGTTTTCTTTTCCTTTCAACCTGCATGTGATGATCCATTAAATCTAGCTTAAACAGGAATTTGTCAATGAACATTTCTCCTTGCTTATATTTTTGGCTTTGGTCAAAAACTGGGGGCTGAACAGTGAGTTATATGGATTGTTGCACCTTTATAGTTGCTTTTACTAATCAAGCTACACACACACATGACTGAACTCCATGTTGTCTGCTACCATAAAATAAACATGTATGGCAACCAATTAGAGGTAGATGCTTATCACGGCATGAAAATGCCCCATGAACCATTTTTAAAAGTTGTGTCCTTATGATTGTCTCTCATTCCCAGCCCATTGCTGAGGCAATTTAAAGACATAGTCAGATTTCCACTTTGAAGTGGTGTTTTCCTACTTCATAGCCAATACAGTTTTGGCTATTAATAATATTTATTTATTATACTTCTTTTATGATATGGCTGATGACACAGGCTGGTGATAGAGGGCTAGTGTAAACACAGCACTAATTGGCAACTTCAGATTGCTATAGAGATGCCTCTTTTCCGCCAGTTGCCAGGCACTGCCCTCCATGGACATTTGTCTTAGATCAGGGGTGTCAAACTCAATTTCACTGAGGGCCGCATCAGCATTGCGGTTGCCCTCAGGGGGCTGGGTGGGTGTGGCCTGGGTGGGTGTGGCCTACTGGGTGGGCATGGCTAAAGTGTGTATGGCCTACTGGGTGGGCATGGCCAGCTCTACATTGTTCGCATTAAGGGTGCCTATGGGGGCCTGGGCAGGAGTGGGACAGATCTGAGGGTCTCTGGCAGGAGGAGGGTCTCTGGGCCAGGGCCAAGGCAGTGGGGGCCATTCCCTCACTGTTTTCAGGATGGCTTCGCAGGCCACATGAAACCACTTCACGGGCCGGATCTGGCCCCCGGGCCTTGTGTTTGACATGTCTGTCTTAGATTGTGTGAAAGACCTGATATATCTGCCCTACAATGCCTGAGTGGTGATACAGAAAAGATTCTTCAGGTATTATGCGGGCTCTTTATATAGACAGAACTGTGTATATTTATATTTATATTTGTGTGTGTGTGTTTGTGTGTGTGTGTGTTTAAAAATTAAACATGACTATTAGTCCCTGGAGAGGGCTGGTTCCATGCTGCAGAGAATCTGGATTTAAATTGGGAAAGTAAGAATGATCCTGCCAGCTGAGTGTTGCTAGTTTTGACCCAAATGATTACAAGTTTTCCATTGCTTCTGCCAATAAGGGGCTTTAAATACCCACTGTTTTAATTATTTTGGAGAAAATATCACCCAAGCTTATGCCATTCTATATACTCAAAATCTGGTGTACTTCTGGATGCAGCAAACCTTGAGATCAGAACTGGGCCTCTTGTTTACTCCCTCCCAAGACTGTCACTCATTTGCAGCAAATTGCAGAGCGAATTGAGAATTTCAATTACATATTCACTTACGTGTACACATTGTGATCAGGGCAAATAAACAATGAATTCCATGTGTATATAACTTTAGCCTAACTGAAAGGTGCCAGGCACAATACAGAAAAGTTTCTCATGGTGGCATTTTCCCCCCTTTTTTGAGTGTTTACACCATTTTGATGGAGGAGAGGTATTTCTCTTGTTGTTCCTCCTCTTTGACAATGACCTGGACTGGGTTATCACTGAAGACAAGGTCATCTCCTTTCAGAAAAGTACTAACCCCATGTTAACAAATAGTTCAACTTTTGTCACTGATGCAGAGCATTTTTATGCCAGACATCTGTGTTTCAAGCAATTTGGAAGGTGGTTAAACTTTCATCCCAGAGATTGACCTATACTTATACAAGCACACCCTGTTATGTGTTATCACATAACAGTGATAACCCTGTTATGTGTTATGGAGAATGATTGTTAATTGTTTTTTCCTACCAGGAGGTGATATTGGGTGGAAGGGGAAGCTGGGAAAATACTGTGCTTTAAAACTGTAAGGTCAACAGAAGTAATTAGTTCCATTACTGAGGCAGATTAGTGCTTGGACATCTTAACAGTGCCATTTCTACTCTGATAATTCAAGGATTAGAGGAATGTACATGTCCAGTGCTGTTGTAGTGATAGGAGCTCTTAGGGCTGTGACTCCTAAACTGGGGGAGACTTCTAAATTGGGTGAGTGGCTCCAACAGATCCCAGAAACGATGTCAGAGATCCCTGTCCAGAACTATCAAACTCCCAGGCCTTTGATGGAGGATCTGAGATTGAGGAAGATGCAGACCGGCCATATATACACAACATACACACATATACACAAACAAATGTTTCAGTTTTTGGTCTGGTAATCAGTTCTCTGAAAGCTGAGGAGCTTTTCTTAATAGGGGTCTATAGCATTATTCTGTCTTTCCATTTTTTTTAAAGCTACATAATACCAGGCCATCAAAAGGCACTCATCCATTAATTTGGTGGGAAATGTCACTACTACACAAGAGATAGTACTGGGTTTTTGCATAAAAGAAAGGAAATCTGCTATGTAAACTTTCATTAGAGTTTGCACACTAAACCTATTCACCATCGCCTCTCCTCTGATAATTTTCCATTACCTGTTTTAATGGCATCCACATAACACTCCTCTGTCATTGTATAACTCCTGGAGACTCCATTTTTATTTTTATTTTACAGAAAGACCACACACCTGCACAAATACACACACACACACACACACACACACACAGAGAGAGAGAGAGAGAGAGAGAGAGAGAGAGAGAGAGAGAGAGAGAGAGAGAGAGAGAGAGAGAGAGAGAGAGAGAATGCTCTCTGTCTTTGGTTTAAAACTGCTCTCACTTATATTAAACTTTTCACTCTCTGTGAAAGTGAGTTCCCTTCTCTCTCTCAGAGATACAGTATAATTTAAGAGACATTTTATAATGTCTTATATTTTTATCCCATCAAACAATCTAGGTCACAGGTGTCAAATTTGCCATGTCACGTGACGTGTTGTGATGTATCGTGACTCTTTTTGCCACCAATGGGGTAAGTGTGGATTCAGTATGATGAAACCGGCCCGTGGGCCAGCAGTTTGACACCCCTGATCTAGGTATTTCTCTTTCTTTTTAAAGGGCCACTTTCCCATTTACAGTGATGTTGGCTTCTTCTCACATAGGCTTGCACTCCATGAACATCTTATGGCCACAATTGCATTTCCCACAGTGTTGCCAGAGTATGCCACTGCATTATGAGAAACATATACATGGGGCATTTAGAAGAAAAAAAAGACCTTTTGGCTCTTGACTATATCCTACAATGAGATCAATCCAATATCTCTGTTCTTTATTGTGATTTTTTTAAAAAAATGTTCTTTTTTTTACATGCTTTTTACTTCGTTCTTGTTATGTATAGATATTAACCGTTATGTGTTTTTGTTTAAATATACCTCCAACTGTTTTGGAGGGAGATTAAAGTTCATATTTGAGCGGGAAAACCAGCTTTGAATCTGATTGGTCACTGCCTAGTGGCAGCATGTATAAATATCTGTCAGTCTGCCAGTTCACCCCAGTTCCATTTTCCTTGCAATAAATCATGTTGCATCAGTTTGGTCTGGTCATTGCCAGCAAGAACCTACTACACAACAGTTCTCACCTCTCAAAAAGAGCCAGAAAAAACATGGAGAGCACTTGCATATAATGAATACACTTAATGCCACATCTCATTTCACCCTGTGAGAAAGAAATGTTTGGCAACCCCTGATCAAACTGAGTTAAAGTTCCCAGCTGAGTGAGGTTTGTTGTTGTGTTATGTGCTAAATGTCACAAAGCTTTACTGAGCAATTTGAACTGTATTATGAATCAGTTTGCAAGATAAAATCTCTCATAACTGCAAGCTGGGTAAGTTGATTTTAAAGAAGGAAAGATTGGTTCTAACAAAGGAAATTCATGTTAAATCCCCACTCCCCCCCCCCCCGCTGCCTCTCTTCCTTTGGCCTCCCTAAAACACAGCGTCTTCTTTGGAGACTCAGGAGCTTCTCCTGGACAATGTGGGATATTTTTGATGACTCCACCTTAGCCTCTAGGGAATGTCAGGAGACAAGTACATAATGGGAAATGTACAGGAGAGATGATTTTTTCTTTATATAAACTTCCTTCAATTCACTTATCTGAACATTCAGTCCATTGTTTGGATTGTGGGGTCTTTGGCCCGCTCTGAGCTTCATTGTTACATCCATTGTCTGGATGTACACATTCATTGTAGATCCTACAGAGGATTCTACCTATTGTACTTTTTGTTTATCCCCAGTGCACTAGGGTCATATTCAGAGACCATAAACATGTATTAGCATGTCTATATTTTGAAAAGATACAAAAAGATTCAGAAAAATATTCTGAGAATTCTGCCAGAGCAGGAGGAGTGAGCAATACATTTTTATTTCAGTAAGTAGTTGTATTCTGCTTTCTCTTTCTTCTGCTGCTACCTTCCATGGATTCCCCCCGCCCCCAAATTATGTCTGGATATCTTCCATTTTATATGAGATTGCATAATATTTCTGCTGCACTGAAAATATGAAAGATAGAAAATTAATATAGGGTAAATACTCAGGGATTCAATGTCTCCTGTTAGTGTTTAGTTGAATTTATTTGACAAATGTATCTGTTAGAGCCAGCATTTTGTGACTTTATGATTAAGCAAGTTGCACAGAAGTCATCTGTTTACAAATCACCAGTAAGATTCTAGAGGAAGGCATAATGTGAAGTTATTATTTGCAAAAAAATTAATGAATGAAGTGGTATCATTGAGTTGCATTTTGCCCTCAATAATGTCACAGTTGCAAATCATCATCATCATCATCATCATCATCATCATCATCATCATCATCATCATTGCCATTGTCCATCCACTGCAGGATGAAGGCCTATTCCGCATGTTTCCAACCAATACAATCCTGAGCTTTCTTTTGCAATACTTGATGTCGTCAATCCATCTTGTTTTAGGTCTCTTTTGTGGACACTTTTTATCAAATGGGATCCATTCTATGACCTCCTTGGTCCACTTGCCATCAGTTCTTTTTGCTATGTGACCAGCCCATTTCCATTTCAATTCTTTTACTCTCTTGATGGTATTGTATACTTTCATTTGTTCTTTAATCCATGTGTGGGTCTTTCTATCTTATCTTGTACTGCTGAGTATGTATCTTTCCCTAGCTCTTTGCACCACTTGTAGCTTTTGTATCGATTGTGAGGTTAGTGAACATGTTTCACTGGCATGTTAGAGCAGGTAGCACACACTGATCAAAAGCTTGCCAAATGCCTGCCAACCAGATTTAACATGCCATTCAATTTTCTTTATTGAATCACTTTCCACTGTGAACCATTGGCCAAAGTATATGTAGTGGCCTACTATGTCTAGTTTTTCTCCAGATATAAAAAATTTCTTTCTTTGGTGAATTTATTAAACATAACCTGGCTCTTTTTCAGCTTTATTTTTTAAGCCAAATGGTTCTCCTGCCTTGTGCAATTTTTGTATGTGTCTTTGTAGGTCTTCTGTGAGAAGAGAACAATATCATCTGCAAATCTTAAGTGATTTATATAGGCACCATTGATTTTTATTCCATCTTTTGCCCAATCTACTTTGTGAAATATTTCTTCAAGGCAGGATGAGAAAAGGATAGGTGATATTGTATCACCTTTTGTACACCTCGTACTATGCTGATTTCTACTTTAAGATCATTAGGGCAAATTGTCACTATTGTTTTTTTTCATATATTGATTGTAGTAAACAGTGTATGTATGTAAACAATGTCTATGCCTTAGTTGAGCAATGCATTAATTATTGCTTTCTGGAGTACTGAGTCAAATGCCTTTTTGTAGTCAATGAAAGCCATGCATAGAGGCATGGTGTATTCTTTATGCCTTTCATTGACTTGCTGAACAACCTGGATATGATACATTGTGCTGTAACACTTCTGAACCCAGCCTGCTCCTTTGGCTGTGCATCATTTAATCATTTGATATCCTTTTTGCTATTATCTTGGTGAAAACCTTGCAGATGACTGAAAGAAGGCTTACTGCGCAATAGTTCTTTAAATTCTCTTGGACTCCTTTCTTCAGCATTTTTCCATGCATCAGATTTTTTTCCCTTCTCTGAGACATCTCGAATATAGTTTTGCTAATATCTTGTGTAAACTGTGACCACCAGCTTTCAACATTTCAACCATAATACAGTCATTTCCTGAAGCTTTGCCATTTTTCATTGATTTTATGGCACTTGCTGCTTTCTCCACTAGGATATCTGGCATGTCCTCTTTTGTGGGTGTTGTTACTTTTGAGTGATCTTGATCTTTGTATAGCTCTGAATAGAATTTTCCAATTATTTCTAATATTTACTGTCTTGTTCTACACACAGAGCCATCCTCACATTTTAATGCAAAAACCTTCTTTCTTGAATTTACAAGCTTGCATTTTGCTCTATTAATCCCTCTGTTTTCTTCAGTTGCCTTTTTCACAAGTTTCATGTTAATCTGACACATTTCTTCTTGGATATGTTTTCTTATGGTCTTATAAAGTTCAACATTTATTAGTGAAGCTTCTGGTATTCTTCATTGTCCATCATTTTTTTAATTAAATCAATAATTTCATCAGAGATTTTTAACTGTACAATTTTTTTTCCAGTGGTGCTATAGAATTGGCTGATTCAAGGATGTTTTTGACTATTTGTTCAGTTTGGACTGTAATATTCATCCCTTCCAAATCTTTCAATAGACCAAATCAATTTGATAGATTAGTCTCAAAATTGCTGTTCTCCTCTAACAGCTTATCACTCTTTTTGTTTTTTATGACATTTTTCTCATTTTCATATGCTCTTTTCAACAGTCTATCTTCACTTTAGCTCATACCATTCTATGGTTCAACTTTCAGTGTTAAAATGATTGATGACAGTACAATTGCAGAATGTGGTTTTATCACTTGACATGATGTAGTCAATTTCATTTGTATACCCAGATGGACTCTTCCAGGTCCATTTTCTGCTAGTTTCATTCTTATAAAATGAGTTCATGAAGAATTCTTAAATAAGATCCCCTTCTTGAATATCTGTTGCTCACAGTTTTACTGAGAAAAATTCTACTTTTTAAGTGCCATAAGTCTGAACATCTATTCTGCACCTTCTTTTGATGCTGATTACCATAGTTGTTTAACATCATACTTATTTGTCCAGATAATGTCTAAGAGTCTAAGAGTCATCAGCCACAGCCACAGCCACAGGGAAGTAGGATATGACCCTTGGGACATAATAGGATTAACCCACCACCATCAGAATACCAGAAAGGCACACCCAGACTCAGGTCAGAATACATGACACAGGAAATACAAAGCCTCAAACAGGAACAGGAAACAACTCCAAACAAAAGGCTCCAGAGTGTATAAAAACCCACTCCCTACATGTGCTCATTCTTTTTCTTCCAGAACCATCTTTCTGTCTGACTCTCCTCTTCAATAAACTCTAACCTTCTTTCTAAAGCAGCCACCATGTTGTTTATTCCCGGCTTGGATGAATCATAATGAAGACTTTTCCTTCAACACTGTAAATTGTTAAAAAGGTATGGATTAAAAATAAGTTTCATCCAAAAGGAAAATATAGAAGATTTAACTGGGAACCATCCAGAGTTGGTTACAAGATGAGCAGCTATATAAATGTTTTAAATAACTGAATAAAATAAATACATGTGGAACAAATACTGAAATATCCCATGCTTGAATCACTCCCACTCCCTTGTATATAGAAAAATGTGAGCCCTGAAGAAGAGCAGTATCTTGAAAGTATATGCTGACTAGTCCTGTAAAAGTCATAACTGTGATTTTAATGTAGCTATTATCACTGTATCATTACACTTTTTCCTTTCTTTTTATTTTTAATGATCTAGACCTACATCGGGGAAAATATTCTTCAGTCCAACTCTTGTATCTTTAGAGGGGTTTTTTAATCCTCTGATATTATGTTAAAGGGCAGCCTTGAAATCTGAGAAATGCATTCATTTTTATAGTCCTTTCTTCCACACACTCCCTTCTGTATACTCAGTCAGAGAAGGCAAGAGTGCTAAAAGATACTATAGGTTAAGTGAGCTGTTAATCCCAGAAACCAGGTGCAAACTTTATCAATATATAACATGATTTTGGGGGGATTATCCAGAAGCAAGGAAAGTAAATTAACTGAGAAATTAGAGGTTTCATTATTATTTATATATTTATGTGATTAATACCTAGTCTTTCTCCTCTAGCAAGAAGCAGAAATGGGGAACATTTTTTTTAAACAAAGAGAGAATATAAAAAGTTAAATGTGAAATTTAAGTTTAAGAATGAAAGAAATACTAAAAATCACATCAATTCTATTTATGCATTTGTTCAGTTAAAAATAAACAAATGGTGAAAGAAATGTGCCAAATGAATGCTGGGGATCAAATCATTCCCATTGCCTGGAGCAACACAAATGACTCATTTCCTTGTTCCACAAACATGAGATTGACACTGGGGACATCTTCAAAAGGGCTCCTCCTGTTTATTGCTGTTGTGATGAAAATAGGAGGAGGAATGGTGTGTTGGATTTGTTCATCACTTTGAGTTGTTTATAAAAATAATAAAAATGGGATTAAACAAACAAACAAACAAATAGAATAAAGTGATAAAGATGGATGCAACAAGAGGCAAAACAACTGCCAAGTATTACTGTCATTTCTTCAAAATAGGCCGTATTAGGAAACAGACACCATAAAAATTATTGGAACTCTATTATCATAAGCTATAATACCAGAATAATGGAATATAATAACAGAATATTGAAAACCTGACTCTCAGTAAAGGGAGCAAATGGTGCCTTGGACCTCATTGTCCAAAACACCCCTTGCTCACAGGAGCCACCTGCAATCCAGTAGCAGTCAAGGATCAAGGAACATTCTCAAGCTATCTCAGGGGAAGTGCAATCTTGTCCAATTGGGTTGAATCTGAATTCCTCAGTCTGTTTTCTTATATGGTAACAACAGCTCTATCTTGCCTTCATTTAACTTAAGCAATACTCAAAGGTTCCAAATGTGTTTGAGGAGGAGGAGGAGGAGGAGGAGGAGAGCTTCTCATCAGTCTATATGTTAACATAATGATGTCCAAACTGAAAACTCTGAGTTTCGTATATATGTGCCATTCTAATACAATGGCAGTTGTTGGTACTACAGTTCCATGGAAATGGATCTAAATCTAGAAATTGTTAAGAAGCTGCAATACCGATCTGTAGTCCTCAACTCATAGCAGTTCATTTAGTGACCATGCAAAGTTAGAACAAAGTGACTTATGACCATTTTTCACACAACTGTTGTGGCATCCCCATAGTCACCCGATCAAAATTCAGATGCTTGACAACTGACTCATATTTATGATGTTTGCAATGTCTCAGGTTCATGTGATCATCTTGTACCACCTTCTGACAAGCAAAGTTAGTGGGTAAATCAGATTCACTTAACAATCCTGTTCATAATGTAAGAATTGCAGTGCTTCACTTAACAACTATGGCAAGAAAGGTTGTTAAATGGGGCAAAACCTATTTAACAAATGTCTCATTTAGCAACAGAAATTTTGGGTTCAATTGTGGTTGTAAGTTGAGGACTACCTATAGTGAAAACTGCTCTTTAATTCTACAGGACAAGCAGAAAGAAATAGGTCAAATGAGCAAGTACTAAACCTCATCTTTTCATATCCTGTTGATATCCTAAACATCTGCAACTGAAAAGAATCCATTACGACATGAAAGTAATTGCCAAGTTTAAAAGTTGGTGACTCATTGCAACTCTGGAGTCCAAGTCAAGAATCTGGAGTCTAAGAATTTGATTGACTTGGTCTGCAATGAATAGTGGACATTGTTCAAACGTTCCACTAAATGTTCTGGTTCCTTCCAAGTTCTTGTTGAAGAAAGTGCCACACCATATGGAAGAACAAAGTTGGTCTGTTTTGATGCATTGGAGGCAGAGAAGTAAGTACTCTTAACTGCTTCTGCTGCACTGGAATAGGAGTTGAGAAGGGTTTCATTCTGTAAGTGATCTGATGAATCTCAATAATCCTTCCTCTTGCAGTCCAGCTGAAATCCCTTTTCTATCACTCTTGGTTCTTATCCAAGGGGCTGATTTGATTTCACAGGAAGGAAGAGGGTATTTAGTGTCAACTACTTGGGCTGTATCTGTTTTTATCAGATCAGCCAGGACATCAACAGTATCACTGACAAACAATGTGGGATATTTCCCAAACACATTCCTGAAATTCTCCAGATATACCTGTTCAGATGATTTTAATAAATACTGATTCAAGAAGAAAGTTACGATATTTTTATCCATGTTATCAGCTTACACAAAGTTTATGTGAGCTATTAATAATCCAAACTGTGAGCAAATGGCTTTTTATTTAAATCTGCTATTTCCTTTTGAAGAGTAGAAGACATATTTTCTGGTACACATCATCAAAAGAGCTGAATAGCTCTGCTACTATTAGTTGATTAATCATCATGGCTGCTATTTGTACCTATTTATTTATTTATTGATATTTTATTGGTTTAATGTTTTAGATTGATTTGTTTTAAAATTTTAGAATTGTAAGCCACCCAGAGTCACTTGGTTGAGTTGTGAAGCTATGGAAAATAAATAAATAAAATATATACATATATTGCATAGAAAATATCTACCATGAAACCAAAATATCTGGTTTATCTTTTTATAAACTGAGGAATTGACAAATTAGGAAAATTACCTTATTAGTAGCTCTCTGCAAGAGGGCCAGACATAATGCCATGTTTGATGATGAGCCAAGTAAATTGTTCTTTGAGGATGCACAAAAGGGAAACTTCCAGAAAAGAAAATCCATTTTAACAACTAACACAACAAACTATTAGAGGGAGACCATTGTTTCTTAGCCTGGAACATTTTCTGCAAAGCAGTTTCATTAAAAGGAAGCAAAGGAGGTTGTAAATCTTCCTTGTAAGACCTCAAACTCTAGAAAGGACATTTATTTATTTATTTAGATTTATATACCACCCTTTCCCGAAGGACTCAGGGCGGTTTACAGGGCATTTAAAAGAAAGTCAATACAAACGTTAAAACAAATTAAAAAAGATTAAATAGAACCCTGAGAAAATTAAAACCCAGTTAAAATTAAAATTAAAAAATTCTCAGCCTGGGCCAGAGAGCTCGAAGAGCCAAGTCTTCAGGTCCCGGCAGAATGAACGGAGGTCGGGGGAAGTCCTGAGCTCCGCAGGCAGCTGGTTCCACAGGGCAGGCGCACCCACTGAGAAGGCCCTACTCCTGGGTGTTACCCGCCGGCAGTTTTTAACCAGCGGCTCCCTGAGGAGACCCTCCCTGTGGGAGCGCACTGGATGAAGGGAACTTGATGCCGGCAGCAGGTGTTCCCTCAAATATCCCGGACCCTCGCCATTTAGGGCTTTATAGGTCATCACCAGCACCTTGAATCTCACCCGAAGGGCAACTGGAAGCCAATGCAGCTCGCGGAGTAGAGGTGTTACATGGGAGTATCGGGAGACCCCCATCATGACTCGCGCGGCTGCATTCTGCACCAGCTGAAGCCTCCGGGTGGTCCTCAAGGGCAGCCCCATGTAGAGAGCGTTGCAGTAGTCTAAACGGGAGGTCACGAGCGCATGATTGACTGTGCGTAGGGCATCTCGGTCCAGGTAGGGTCGCAACTGGCGCACCAGGCGAACCTGGGCAAAAGCCAGGGGGTCACGGCTCCTATATGGTCTTCAAAAGTGAGCTGCGAATCCAGTAGGATGCCCAAGTTGCGAGCCCTATCAACGGGGGGTAACACCTCACCCCCCATCGTTAGAGATGGAATAGTCTGGTCGACCCGAGATGCCGGTATGCACAGCCACTCAGTCTTGGCAGGATTGAGACGAAGCCTGTTTCTCCCCATCCAGACCCGGACCGCTTCCAGGCAACGGGACATCACGGTGAGGGCATCGCTGGGTTGGTTTGGGGTGGAGAAAAAAGTTGGGTATCATCAGCGTACTGATGATACCCCACCCCAAAACCACAAATGATCTCGCCCAGCGGCTTCATATAGATGTTGAACAGGAGGGGCGAGAGAACCGACCCCTGAGGAACTCCACAAACAAGAGGCCTCGGGGCAGACCTCTGCCCTCCCGTCAACACCGACTGCGAGCGGACCAGGAGATAGGAGGAGAACCACCGCAAAACAGTGCCTCCCACTCCCAACCCCCTGAGACGCCGCAGTAGGATACCATGGTCGATGGTATCGAAAGCCGCTGAGAGATCTAATAGGACTAGGACAGAGGAACAACCCCTGTCCCGAGCCCGCCAGAGATCATTCACCAGCGCGACCAATGCCGTCTCCGTGCATGTTTAACAGCTGTCATCTTTCATACTTTCATCCCAAGGCAAAAACATTGTTTTGGAAGTAAGATTTAGAGACATTGGGAGAAAAGATAGCACCTGCTAAGAAACTATCCAATCCACATTTAAAAGTGTTAGGTCCTTACATCCTTTCTTTTTAAGTTACTTTTTGTCAATTAACATTATTGGTATCTATAGTTCCTGGCAGTTCCTAGACAAACCAGTTATTTATGCAGGGTGTCAAAACCCATTCCTATTTTATTTTATTTCATTTCTATTTCATTCCACCTTTTCCTGGGTTTTGCCATACTTCCAAGGGGGAGGGAGGATGTGCCTGCAGGGCTATTTCTTTCACTTCCTCCATTCGCTACAATGTAATCCTTTATTTTGCTTATTGGGACTGTATCCTGTTTCCTGCGTTATCTCTCTCTCTGTACTCTATCTTTTAAACTGTCAGTTAAGAACAAAGGAGGAAATAAGGAATATAACATCAGTGCCCAGTTTATGTCTACGCTCTCAGAGAAAGATGTGAAGAAGCTGCCGACCTTCACTGCATGAGCTGAAGACGGGTCGATGTTATCTTCCTGGTTCCCACAACGGACTTAACACTTGGGGATTGGCTATTCCACATTGAGTGGTCGATCTGTGGGGTGGGGTCCTGCTTGGGGACACTATAATCTACTGTGTTGTGTGGGAAATCTCAGATCCTGTCTATTGTGCCTGCTATCACCTACTCTTAATAAAAGTTCCTGCTTGGAAGAAATTGTTTCAAAGAGTTTTGCATTCTTAAGATGTGGGCTTGAAGTGGGTCCTGACATTAGACAGGATCTGCAGTAATAGACAACCTGGAAGGAAGACCCTTACCAGGGAACTTTGCAAAAACTATAATGTCAGATACCGAGGCAGGGAAAAAGGACCCCACCCCAAAGAGGGACCCCTCCCTCTGACTGGCATCCTGCCAACTGTCAGGATCTGAGACATTCTACTCCTCAGAAGAAGTGGGAGATACGCACAGCCACAAACCTTGGTGGTCGATGTTTGTTGGGAAGAAAGACGAGTGGGAGAAGAAATCAAGGAAGGTGACCCTGAGACATGGCAGCCACCAACCCAACTGGAAGCAAGAAATCAAGAGATCCCTTCACCTTAGCAAAGAGGAAGGAGATCACGCTCAGCAGCCGAATTGGATCCTAGAGAAAGCTATTGACCTGATGAGGAAAACCCTCGGTGCTCTTGGGGATGAGAAACCTGAACCCTGTGGCTGCTCCATTACCTTGGACTGCAGCCAGAGAGACACTGAGGGGGAATCGGATGCTAAAATCCTGGGGATATCTGCTGAGGCAGCCCCCACTCCCCACCGACCTGCAACTGCTGATCGGGATGGGAGACAACACCATTGGTGGAGAAGGTACTGGTCCATCCAAAGATTCCCACTGCTGGATGTGAAATTCAGGGGGGATTCACAGCGCTTGGGGTTCTTCCTAACCCATGTCCTAAGCTACATGGAAGAGTATGGATGAGACATCCCCAGCAACAAATCCTGTATCCATATCGTGCAATCTGCTCTGGACAGGGTGGCTGCAGACTGGATGGTGAACCTGCATGATTCTGATGCCCCAGAGTTCCACAACTTCAACCACTTCCTGTCCTCTCTGACTGACTGGACAGCCCACAAGAAAATCAAAATGGTGAGGCAGGGCAGATGCCCAGTAGCACTTGTGACCTCTCGTCTTGACTACTGCAACGCTCTTTACATGGGGCTGCCCTTGAGAACCACTCGGAAGCTTCAGCTGGTGCAGAGTGCAGCTGCACGAGTGCTTTTGGGGGTCTCCCGATACTCACATATTACACCTCTGCTCCGTGAGCTGCACTGGCTTCCAGTTGCCTTCCGGGTGAAATTCAAGGTGCTAGTGATGACATACAAAGCCCTACATGGCGTGGGTCCGGATTACCTATGGGAGCACCTACTGCCAGCGTCAACATCCCTCCGTCCTGTGCGCTCCCACAGAGAGGGCCTCCTCAGGGTGCCACCGGTCAGAGAATGTCGGCTGGTGACCCCCAGGGGGAGAGCATTCTCGGTGGGTGCACCAATCCTTTGGAACCGCTTACCAGCTGAAATCTGGATGGCCCCCGACCTTCACTCCTTCCGGCGTGATCTAAAAACTTATCTATTCCAACAAGCCGGCCTGGCCTGATGGATTTGGGTTTTAAAATTTTCTCACTTTATTGCTTTATTGTATTCTTACTTTATTGCTCTGTACACCACCCTGAGTCCTCTGGGAGAAGGGCGGTATATAAAACAAATAAAAAAATAAATAATAAATAAATAAATACACACAAGAATTCCGGGCCATTGCCAACAAGCTAAACTGGCCGGAAGACATCCTTCTTAGCCATTTCAAAGATGGTCTAAACTATGATGCTTGCCTGCCTAGAGGAGATCCAGGCTGACTCAACGAATGGTACATCCTAGCAGAGGAAACAGAGATCGATCTACTGAAGAGACACTGCTGAGGAAAACTGTGGGGCCGCTCGCCTCCTGAGCCGTTGCACAAACCTGCAAAACCACCAGCCACAGCCAAGAAATGAACAGGCTGCTTCAAATGCGGGAGAGAGGGACATCATGCCTTAGAGTGCTACTTGAAAGTCCCTCCACGCAACCCAGACCGATCACCAGCCAGAAAATTGGGGAAGTCCCCTGTCAAGCCACGAGAACCCACCATTAGGGCAACAGAGGCTGTAGATTCCCCACTGTCTGCCATGCATGGTTAGGGAACTCCGGCCTACACCACAAGGGTGGCGGATACCTCAGACAACAACTCAGAAGGTGAACCCCTGGTAAGTGGACCCATCACACCCATCCTCAAGACAGTGACTATATTAGTCCCCTCCATGCCCAAAGCTGTCAAAGTAAAAGCCTTAATAGACTCCAGTTGCACCTGCTGCCTCATTAGCCAGAGGTGAGGAGGCTGAGACAGCTGATCTCATTTGGCCAGTTAGATGGGTCAATAGCAGGGGAGGGTGCCATCTACCCTAGCCACTTTACTAATTCATCTATCCCTGGGGGACCACGAGGAAGACATAATATTTGTAGTGACCCCAGCCATGGAATGACCAATGATCCTGGGGTTGGAGTGACTAAAGAGATGGAACCCCTGGGTAAATTGGAGGATGGCAGACCTCAATTTCCCAGAGGGGGATCATGCGAACTTAACACCTCAAAGGGCCCCACCAATCCTAGGAGTGAGAAAGTGCCAATGGGAGAAGAGAAGGGGTACCAGAAATACCAGAAGAATACTGAGACCTTGCTGAAGTTTTCAATGAGGAACGGGTGGATGAGCTCCCTCCTCACTGACCCATGGACTGTGCTATAGAAATCAAACCCAGGGCAAAACTCCCGAAGCCCAGACTGTACTCCATGAGCCCTAAGGAGATGGAGGAGTTGGAAAGATTCATAAATAAAAATCTAGAAAGGGGATTTATCAAACCTGCCAAACCCAAAGTGGCCACCCCAGTCCTCTTCAGGGAGAAGAAGTACGGAACTTTGCATTTGTGTGTGGATTACCATGCCCTGAATGCAATCAGTGAAAGTAAACTGTATCCCCTACCACTCATGAATCCCACCTATCAAAAGGAAAGATTTTTACCAAACTAGACCTAAGAGAAGCGTATTACCGCATTAGGATAAAGGAAGGGGATGAATGGAAGACCACATTTAATTGTCCAATGGGATGCTACCAATTCAAAGTTTTGCCATTCGGACAAGGGACCCCCGCAGTATTTATGCAATTAATCAATGAAGTGCTAAGGGAGCACTTATTTAAGGGGGTCCTGGTTTATTTAGATGACATTCTTATCTTCACCGAGTCCAAAGAGAAGCATGTTGACCTAGTCAGAGCGGTTTTAAAACAACTGCGAACTGCCCACTTATATGCCAAGTTATCAAAATGTGAATTCCACTAGGAAAGAATAGACTACCTGGGTTATTGCATATCCCCACAGGGCATCGAATTGGACCCCGAGAAGGTCAGGGCAGTACTAGAATGGGCATCACCCCGCACAAGAAAGCAATTACAAAGTTTCCTGGGTTTCTCAAACTTCTACCACCAGTTCATCCCTTTGTTTGCACAAATAGCCCTGCCCCTCATGAAATTGTTAAAAATGAAGGGGGCCCCTCAGTGAAACCCAGCTAACCACTGAATTGGACAATGGAATGCCAAGCGGCATTCGAGAGGTTAAAGAGACTTTTTCCTGCTAAACCCATACTGAGGCAACCCTTCATAATAACAGGTGGACACAAGCAATGTGGCAGTAGGGGCTGTATTATTACAAGAAAATGATGATGGGGCACTGCAACCATGTGCGTATACATCCAGGAAACTCACAGAGACAGAACAATGCTAAGCTGTGGGAGAAGGAAGTGTACGCTGTAAGGTGGTCATTACTTACGTGGTGCCATTTCCTTGAAGAGAATAAAATCCCCTTTCAGGTCTGGATGGACCACAAAAGCTTGGAAGCACTAAAAACACCCAGAAAGCTCACTCCTAAGCAAGCCCACTGGTCCCAGTACTTTTACCAATTCTGTTTCATGCTCAAACACTTGCCAGGGGGAAAGAGCTTCCTGGCAGATGCACTGTCTCACATGCCCCAATATAACAGCACATGAGCCACTGATTCTAAACCACTCATGCCCAAACCACAACTGGCAGCTCCAGTAACCACCAGGGCCCAAGTCAAAATAAAGCCGCAGCTGAGTAACCAAACCGGAATCGAATTCCGAAAAACTTTAGAAACAGATGAATGGTTCCAGAAAAATAGACATGTGTGCATGATCAAGGATGGGCTGCCTGGGTGGGGGAGAAGTTATATATACCAGCCACCTTGAGGGTCAATTTCATGCAGCTGTGCCATGATACAAAATCAGCAAGGCATTTTGGATTTGTAAAAACTTTACATTTAATTAAAAGGCAATTTTGGTGGCCATCCATGAAAAAGGACATAGATAGCTATGTGGCCAGCTGCCCAACTTGTGCAGCTGCCAAGAGATTGCAAGGGAAATTGCCCAGTCTGCTACAACCAGTGACGAATCCCTCAACCCTATGGAAGGAAATATCCATGACTTTTATAGTGGAATTACCAGAAAGCAATGGAAATACTGTCATCTGGGTGGTTACGGACCTGCTCTCAAAACAAGTGCATTTTATCCTTTGGCAAAAGGTCCCCACCACAAAAACTTTAGCAAAACTATTCATCCAGCACATCTACAGGCTGCATGGAGCACCCTAACACATGATTTCAGATAGGGGAGTGCAATTTACATCAGAATTCTGGAAAGAGTTTTTATCCCTCTTAGGAACCACTCAGGGACTGACATCTAGTCATCATCCTCAATGTAACGGTCAGACAGAACATTCGAACTCAGTACTCGAACAATACTGAAGATGCTTTATTAATTTCCAGCAAATGAACTGGACAGACCTACTCCCTTTTGCAAAAGTTGCTTATAATAACGCAGTCCACTCCAGCACAGGCTATACTCCCTTTCAAGTAGCTACCAGCCAACCCTATGCCAGAACTAACCCCAAATGAATCGGCAATCCCATCGCTGAAAGAATGGATAGCAGAATTACAAAACACCTGGCCAGTGGTTAGGAAAGCCCGGGATGAAGCTAGAGAAGCATACAAAGCACAAGCAGATAAAAAGACAGTCGAAGCTAAACCATTCATTGTAGGAGAAATGGTATATTTGTCTACAAAATACTTAAAATCCCTACAGCCCTGTAAAAAACCTGGTCCAAAATACATAGGACCTTTTCAAATTAAAAGAATCATAAACCCAGTACAGTAGAATTAGTACTACCCAAAACCCTCAAGCAAATGCACCCAATTTTTCACTGCAGCTTGCTGAAAAGAGAACAACAGTCACCCTTACAGCCAAAACTCCCATCACCACCACCTCCAATCATCGTTGAAGGAGAACAACATTTTAAGATAAAGAAATCTTAGATTCTAGGAAGTATCATGGGGCAACTCAATACCTAGTAGCCTGAAAACACCTTCCCAAAACGAGTGGGTCCTCAAACGTCATGTCAGAGCACCCAAACTGCTAAAGACATTTCATATAGAATATCCCAACAAGCCAGACTAACCTCTCTACCTGTTTTGTTTTCTCTACAGGTGGATCTCTCCTATTTTTAAGGGGGGCAGGATGTCAAAAACCATTCCTATTTTATTTCATTTATATTTCATTCCACATTTTCCTAGGTTTTGCCATACTTCCAAGGGGGAGGGGGGATGTGCCTGCAGGGCTATTACTTTCACTTCCCCCATTTGCCACAATGTAATCCTTTATTTTGCTTATTGGGTCTGTATCCTGTTTCCTGTGTTATCTCTCTCTCTGAACTCTATCTTTTAAACTGTCAGTTAAGAACAAAGGAGGAAATAAGGAATGTGACCTCAGTACCTGGTTTACATCTACGCTCTCAGAGAAAGGTGTGAAGAAGCCGCTGACCCTCACTGCATGAGCTGGAGACAGGCTGATGTTATCTTCCCAGTTCCCACAATGGACTTAACACTTGGGGATTGGCTATCCCACATGGGGCGGTCGATCTATGGGGTGGGGTCCTGCTTGGGGACACTATAATCTACTGTGTTGCACAGGAAATCTCAGATCCTGTCTATTAAGCCTCCTATTTCCTGCTCTTAATAAAAGTTCCTGCTTGGAAGAAATTGTTTTCAAGAGTTCTGCTTTCTTAAGATGTGGGCTTGAAGTGGGTCCTGACACAAGGTCTGCATGTACTTCTTAAATGTAGGCACTAAGAAACACCCTAGTTCATGGCCATAGATTTTATCATGATTTAGAAATTCAATCCAAAAGTTAAAACAAAGCTAAAAAACAACAAGCCATCATTAACTGTTACATCTGCAGAGAGCTGATATGATTATTATACCCTTCCTTTTGCTGACACAGGTTTATTGTCTTGAAACAGTTAGCAGCCATGTTTGAAGTCTCTTCAGAATAGTAATTCATCTAAGCTCCATCATTTCCTTAATGCTGTTTTTGTGGATTGAGAGGAAGAGAAATATTTTCAAAATTTGTGTATTTGACACGATTTTAAATTAAACTGAAGTTATGGGATATGAAAACAATCACCATTAAGTGCTCTCTGCCCATTAGATCTGGTAGCATCTGCTTTTGTAGTCCTGCTAACTATAAAACTGGTCAATAGCAGGACTGGTCAATAGCAGGACTCCTGAACTGGTCAATAGAGTTGTGTATTCTTCACTACTGACAAATGGTATCTACAAATTATTCCACAATTTACTTCAGGGACAGCCTCCGTTATACTCTCACTGCTCTTAGAACTCTTCCTAGAATGAACCCAGAGGGAATAACTCTTGAATTTTAAATAGGAAATGCAGTGTATGCCTCCCAGCATACACAAAGGACAGCACAGCAGGAGGTTGATGGTGCAGATCAGCAGAGGGGCTGGACAGCTCCGGGCGATGACTGCTCACTCAGGATAAGCCTAATGACTTAAGCTGTTGACAGCCCCAGGCATGGTCAGCCTGGTGGGAAGCCAGGATCTACACCCATTGTCACCTGCACTGGCAGGAAGCCCAGGTTTGAACTGATTGGATGCCATCCACCTGGGCAGGTACAAACAGGCTTCCCTGTTTCCCCAGTTCGTTCTGTTCAGAATAAACTCATCTTCACCCCAGCTCTGTGTCCGTCTCTATGCGAAGCACGCGACTTTACAGAAAATAAGGCATGATCATTAATTTAACAAACACTAAAAAGTGGTTGTTTAAAAGAGCATTACTGGTTTTTACTGAATGGTGATTACTACTTATTCAACATCTGAAGAATATTGGATAGAGAAAAACAGCTGGAATGTGCCTCCAGCCAGCCAAGAAGGAAGTAATGGCCTGAAATTTCTATTTAGCTGGCAAAAGAAAATCTCTTTTTTAAAGAGTTTGAAAGACACCCCAGCTGTAGTTTGGAAATCTAAAACTAGCTTTCTTTGTCTGTTTCCTTGTTCTGTTGCATTTCTTACTGTTTGTGCTATTTTTAATAGCAGATATATGCTCTCTCCAGTGCTCATTCTTCACATGGACCAGATAGCACCTGTCTTTCAGATTAGTTATTCCTAAAGGGAAGGACCAGGATAGTAGAGTATCAAAGAAGATGCTGTAGTTGAATATTTAAAATCTATTCAAAGTAGCCTCAGTTTGCCTCACCATGTATAATTTTGAAAGTAAAATCAAGAGATTATTGATTTTTGATTATTGAAAAAGAAACAACTTATTTTGTAATCCACAACACTAACTCATTCTTAAATGTAAGAAATTAATTCTCATTAAATGTTCTGAAAAACATAGTTCTTTTCTTGATTATCGCAATACGTCTATGAACAGGCTTTTTATTATCAATTACAGTTTGTGAAGTGTTATTGCCGAAGGCAACAATATGATTAATGCCTTTGCTTAATATATTTCCAACCAGTGACATACCACTGTTCTTGTTAAAATGCTGGATGAGATGTGTATGGCTATATGTACAATTATCTTGGGGATAGCAAGATCCCCAAATGCTAGAGAATAATTTGAAAATGTTCAAATAACCTTGAGGTGGAGGTTGTGTAGCATCTTCTACTGTTGATTTTCACATACTGACTTTCTGGAGAATATCCATGATAAAATCTTCCTCTGTCTGGCCTACATCTTGAGTGGTGCTTTCAATCCTCCCTCTCCCTCCCCCCTCCCCCCGATACCAGTGCTCTTAAAATATTATCTGTTCAATTATTCAGAATGTTTATAAATCACACCTTCAACCAAATATTGATTTCAGGATACCTGCACGTTCTTTGTGCTGAGACACATTCAGTATTAAAATCAGAAAATAAATAAATAAATAAGATAAATAAATAAATAAAATAGAAAATAGAAAAAACAATCCCAATCAAGAAAATAGCACATTACAACACATCACTATATGATAATACTGAAAGAAATAAAATATATAAGGAAACTGAAAGGAATTTAAAAAAATATTCAAGAAACTAGCAGAGCAATTATTCCAATGGCTAGATCTCCTTCCTTAATCTCTCACCTTCCAGATGTTTAGGGACAGATTGGAGAAGAAGACCTAGACAAATAAAAAATAATCCAGTTTGAAAGTTATAAATGAATGCAGTCAACTTTCTTTGTCACATGTAGACCATACAGTGTCTTCATGATATGAGAACCTTCGTTTATTGATTTTTTTAATGTTCAAGCTACTGTTAAGTATGGGGAAAAAAGAAGCTAAGATTTCAACAATTTTATTCTTCAACCCATTTGCACAGTAAGAGGTTGCCCTGGAGCATGTGAAAAGACATTAACAAAGGGAAAGAGAATAGAGCTTGGAAGGAAGAAATAATAGTTTTCGGAGAGGTAATATTTTGAGAACCATTGTTATTTCCCAGACTCTTACATTGACTAAAACAAAAGTATCAACACATTAATTTGATGACTTCTGTTGCTTCACTTTAGGCAAGTGCACTATGTTTCAAGAGCCTTCCACTGCTAAACACTCCCGTGCATTTGGAAGTCCATGTTATGCACACCATACCTTTTATAGTAAGTGGCTGGCAAAAATAATAGAACTGTTTTGCAGTATAGAAAGCAATAGAGAATGAGTTATATTTAGTTCCATGACCTTTAAGGATATCAGTGGATATATACAACAAAATTGGCTAATAGCAGGTGGATGTCTTAAAACAGCTTGGCAGATGATTTACAGATATGCATAATGCAATTCCAAATACAGTCATATACACATGTCCCCCATCATTTCCTTTTCTCTGGCCTTTCATTTCTTCATCTGGGTTGGCTTCAAGCCAATTTCATGACCCCTTAATAAAACAAGTTAAGAATAGATTAGAACATTTCCCTGGTGATGTATAATATTTCTCTCTTGTTTCTGCATTGTTTTTCCATTTTCCCTTTTTGGTCCCCACAGGAGGGGATTCCTTAACCCTCTGGGAACTCAAAATATTTTCCTTTATGCTTTCATGTATTCCACAGCTGTATGTTTTCAACACATGACTTTTCTAAACTAAGCGTACATAAAAGTGAACAGGCAGGGAGAAGCCAGGGGAAGACTGACTACAACTATAAAAGGATTTGTGTTATTGATGTAAAGTGAAATTTATAAATTCTTTCCTCATGCTAGAAAATTTGGCAATTCTATTTTCATATAGAAGAATTATAAAAGAGGAAGGAATTGTTGAAGTCATTTATTCTTAATGTAAAAGCAGGCAAGGAACCATCATATGCAATCTTCTGTTTGAAAGTTGATGGTTACTTTCCTTTTTGAAGAGAGGAAAGCTAAGGGGCAAATGAAGCCAATCCATTCTTGTTGGCATTCTTGTAGGACCAGTGACAGCCTCTTAATTTCACTCACTTCATGCCTCTGTTTCCTTTTAAAAGGAGATGAATGCACTTGTCTCAAGGGAAATTTTATTTTCTTTAAAAAGTGGGATTTCAGCAGTTGGATCTTTTGTGTCTCCTCATGGTATTTTATCCTGTCCTCTTTTTTTGTGCCATTGAGTAATTGCTTATTTATTTATTTATTTAAAAGATGCATGTGGCTGCCCATCTTAAGCAATCCTGGGTGTCTTATAACAACTATAAAACCAAGAAATAAAACAATAATAAAAACAATAGAACAATAAACAAAATTTTTGTGCCATTGTTGACTCCTTAGTCCAGGGGTCTTCAAACCTGGCCCTTTTATGACTTGTGGACGTCAACTCCCAGAATTCCTCAGCCAGTCCACAAGTCATAAAAGGGCCAAGTTTGAAGACCCCTGCCTTAGTCCTTGCAATTTTCTGGGCAAGATTTCAGAAGTGGTTTGTATTATGTCGTGGGCTCTGATGAGCAGGAATGAAGACACACAGCTGAGTACAGAGAAACTCATTCTTTTATTAAGCTGGAACTGTACTGTGGACTTCGGGTGCACCTCGCCACAATATATAGCCAAACCCTCTGGTAGCAACCAATCAGATTGAACGCATGCTTGCCACCCAAGGTTGACCAATTGCAGGACCGGAGACATCCTGTCTGGGTTGCTGGAGAGCCATTAACTCTAGCAATGTACGTGGTGAAGTACCAAAAGCCCACTACATAGCACCCCTCCCTCCTAAGATCAGGCTATAATTCCCTTGACAATAGTGAAGGCTTAAGAATCACTCCCACAACCAAAATACATAATAATAAAATAATAACAATAATGCTTGTTATGCCAAGGTAGTTAGAATGACATTATGCAACCTTTGCAGATGTGCCTTGTAGAATAGACTACAATAAGATTAAACAATGGACAAATGGCTTGTCAATGCAGTAAGGACTACAAAGAAATGAAACAACATCTCAATGAACATGCTTGTCAGCAGTTACAATTCACCTCCAATTTCTGTAGGTAGTGGTACAAATGTCACAACCTAATACATCACTTTATTTTACAATATAGTCTGTAAGATATGCTGGGGGTTTGTGTGGTCTGGAGGAACGCCTTGGAGTTCCAGTCACTTTGCGGTCTACCAGCTTACCCGGTGGGCTGGGTAGACCCATGTCCCCTTGTGCTCCATCGTCCAGGGGAATTGGAATGCTCTGGCTGGCCTCCTCAGGTTGGACCACCCCAGAGTCAGTCTGTTCTGCAGAGTAGGCACAGCGGTTGCTGAAATTCGCCTGGTTCGCCTGGTCAGGGGTCCCATGTTGCACTTCCGAGCTTCCCTGTTTTTCCTTGGAATCAAGTTCAGCTGAGAAAGGAAAACCCTGGTGGTTCTGGTGTGGGCTGGCTTGGCTGCCAGTTTGAGGACTTCGGGAGGGACCTATGCCATAGTCCTCACTTAGTGACCATTCTGGAAACCTCTTCCTAAGTTGGTCAATGTGTCTTCTGACCAGTCGCCCTCCCTCCAACCCCACTACGTAAGATAGGGGTCCGGATGCTTTGGTCCCCTGACCAGGAACCCACAAATTTCCAGGCCCATAGTTTCTGGCCCAAACCCAATCACCCATTTGCGGCCCCCTTGGGGGCTTTGGCCTAGAGACTTTTGATGCCACTCTGTCTGGATGCAACCTGTCCAGTTTAGTAATTAAACGCCTTCCCCAACAAAGCTCAGCAGGACTTTTAGAATGTTGACAGAGCAAGAAATCTGCCAGTCTTTGATGCCAGTCACCTGTGATAATGTGCTTGAGTGCCTCCTTTGTTGTCCTCACCATGCGTTCAGCTTGTCCATTCGAAGAAGGATGAAATGGTGCAGACGTAGCATGTCTGATGAGGTTAGCTCTAAGAAAAGCCTGAAACTCAGCAGCAGTGAATTGAGCCTCATTATCAGAAACCAAAACATCAGGCAACCCATGTGTTGCAAGGAGTTTTCTCAGCACCTGGATGGTCCTAGCAGTAGTCATATTAGGGACTGGAACTACTTCCAGCCATTTTGAGTGGCTATCCACTACTACCATGAAAACCTGTCCTTGAAAAGGCCCAGCGTAGTCTATATGAACCCTGGACCAGGGAGTATGTGTTTCCTCCCACCTATGAACTGGGGCCTGAGGCATTTCAGGCCTAGACTTCTGGGAGTTATAGCAACCATGAACTTGATCCTCTACAGCCTTATCCAGGCCAGGCCACCAAAGGTAGCTTCTAGCTAAGGCTTTCATTCTTACAATGCCTGGATGGCATTCATGTAAGGATTGTAAGATTTGTTAAATTTGTATGCAGACAAAAATATAGACCATCTCAGCATTCTTGGAGATAGTATGTGGGGAGTTTGCTTATCTGTTGTGAATAGTCCCAAAAGGGGTTTGTGGTCAGTGTAGACAGTGAAATCCCTGCCATATAAATAATCATGAAATTTCTTAACTCCAGCCACTATGGCCAAGGCTTCTTTATCAATTTGTGCATAATTATGCTCAGCAGCAGACAAAGTTCTAGAATAGAATGCAATAGGAACCTGTTTCCCATTCTTCTCTATGTGGCTTAGGACTGCCCCCACCCCGTAGGGAGATGCATCACATGCAAGACATACAGGTTTAGACTCAATGTAATGAGTTACAGTGGACTTTTCTGAAAGGAGGGCCTTGAGATCCTGGAAACATTTTTCATGTAAGTTAGTCCATTTCCAAGGGGCTTTTTTATCAGGTAGCCTGGGGAGGGGCTCTGCTATTGCAGCCTTATGAGGTAGAAATGTGTGATAAAAATTCAGGAGGTCCAAAAATGCTTGCGGGTCTCCTTTTGATTTTGGCCTAGGAGCCATTTTGATGGCCTTTACTTTTGAATCATAAGGACAGACACCCTGAATACCCTTAAGTGTGCATTCCATAATCCCTTGGAAAATACCCGGTGCAACACTGACTTCAAACTGCAAGCGTTTGACTTTGAATGCCCCTCTGTGAGTTACTATTGTTTGAGCCAGTACATAACAGTTTGTACTTGCCTGCTTCCTAGGGCTGAGAGTGACTGACCCAAGGTCACTTAGATGGCTTTGTGCTTAAGGCAGGACTAAAACTCCTGCTCTCCTGGTTTCTAGCCCAATGCTTTAATCAATACACTAAACTGGCTTTCTATTCTGCCCTTTTGTACATTTGTTAATTTGTCAGGAGTCCTGCCCTGTTCTGCATTTAGCCAATCTTTTTGCAGTGGAGGCAGAATTTGATACCTATCTCTCTCCCACACCCACAGTTTTAATGGAAATTATACCTCATCCTCCTACTTCCTGCAACAGGTTCCATTTTATCCTTTCACTTTGGGATTAGAGTTTGCTATCAGTTAGCAACAGCCCCCTCATTTGTTGTTTAAATGATTATTACAGCTGTTTTCAAAGTTATATTTTTATGAAAAACATTCAAAGCTGGAATATAGCTGTATGCATCTTTAAGCTCTTATCTCGCATGGTAGCTATAACAGAATTCATATACTGAATGAGAAAAGTTTCATTTTTATCCCAAGAATATTATGACTTCATCTAAGTTAAACCTATAGTAGATGCTTATATTTGTCAACATGAGGGAAATGTGTTGAAAGATGAAATAATATGATGATAGAGGGGGAAACAGCCCAAAGTGAATATCTGTAAGTATTCATACATTTACTTGAAAATTAATTAAAAAGGAATGTATTTGTATACTTTCAGCTACATGCAAGATTCATGTATGATTAATTCCTCATAAACTCTGAAAAGGTGAGAGGGGAGGGGAGATTATTTCAGATTAAACTTGCTTCAGGCCTCTACTTTAAATTAATACAAGGGGGTGATTATCAGAAAGTTCTGCAAATACCGTACGTTTTCTTTTGGAAACCATAAGGAATGAAAAACTGGATTCATACAACAACATGCCGGACCAACGTTAAATAGTCCACATTATGGCTTAGTGCAAATGTGTGAATCTGATCCGTGGCTGGGTTCATTCATCATGCTTAGTATATTTGGCTGTTGTTAATCCATAAATGATGCTTTATACATTAGGATAAGTTAAAAAACCTAAAATGACTTAGGGTTTTTCTCCACCACTGAGTTTAAAATGCATCCATCCATTTTTCAATTGTCAGAAAACCAACTGTCATGAAATGCTTGTCCCCATTGCCAGTCCTTGCTATGCACACTTCTGATTGTTGGCCCAGCATAGCTCTTTGAGAATATAACAGAAAGATGAAGTTGGTATGGGAATGGGCTATTAATGGGGGAAGAAGCATGACTGTATCAGCTTGAAATGGTTAATAATTGCCTCTCAAATGCCACCCACTACTAATCACCTGGATTTGTCTCTGATATAACAGTTGGTAAAATGTAACAGATACCTTGCAGCTGTCAGTTGTTGTAAACTTAAGAGAAAAACAGTACCTTAACATTAGTGTATCTAAGGATGGCCTGGTCTCACTCAAGGATTGGGAACAAAATAAAAACATCATGGGATCATGGCAAAAAAAAATTGTCATCGATCAATGTTAGGTGCAAGTGGGGACATGGCCTTAGTGTGATGTGTGAACTCTGTGTTAGGTGGCAAAAATATGTTTTCTCTTATTTCCTGAATGTAATTTTTTCCTACCAATCTTATTCTTATGCACAGTAATGCATACAAAATCTTATTTATATGCAAATATTGCATCTTATTAAAATTTAGATTTATCCTGTAATAAAGTTTCCTTCTAGAAAGATCAACTTATTAAAATTGTTGCTACTTTTCAGTTCTGCTGTGACCTGATGGACATTATTATGCTGTCAGTTATCTGTCAGTAACTGCTTCTTTGAATTCTTGTAGAATCACGCTTGTCTCATCACTAACAGTTATTATTTATTTATTTATTTATTTATTTATTTATTCGGTTTATATACCGCCCTACTCCCAAAGGACTCAGGGCGGTTTACAAGGCAAAATTTAAAAACAATACAATATAAAATTAAAATTAAATTAAATTAAGTCTAGCCACAAAAATTAAAATCACAATTTAAAAACATTAAACCCCTCACTCCAGACCAGATAGCTTAAAGAGCCAGTTTTTTAGGTCCTGGCGAAATGAACGAAGGTCGGGGGCAGTCTGGAGTTCCGTTGGCAGTTGATTCCATAGGGCAGGCGTGCCCACAGAGAACGCCCTCCCACTGGGGATCGCCCATCGGCAATCCTTGACCGGTGGTACCCTGAGGAGGCCCTCCCTGTGGGAGCGCACAGGACGATGGGAAATTGACGCTGGCAGCAGGTGCTCCCTTAAATAATCCGGGCCCATGCCATTTAGGGCTTTATAGGTCATCACCAGCACCTTGAATCACACCCGGAGGGCAACTGGAAGCCAATGCAGCTCGCGGAGAAGAGGTGTTACATGGGAGTATCGGGAGACTCCCATCACAACTCGCGCAGCTGCATTCTGCACCAGCTGAAGTCTCCGAGTGGTCCTCAGGGGCAGCCCCATGTATGTTATGTTATGTCAAAACCATTTTTGATTACCTTTGATTTTTCCAAGCATCAAGTTCTTCACCAATGCTTTTTGTTTTTCATAATATTTAAAATTCAGCTTAAGTATTCATACTTCTGGCATCCTGGTTTTACTTCATCTCATGCTGACTTACTTGTTTTCTAAAGGTCTACTCCATTCCTGACTATTTTTTCTAATAACACAAATTGAAAAGCATCAATTTTCATTTGTTTACCCTTTCTGATGGTCCAGCTTTCACAGCCTTATATTTCACATGGAAAAAAATGGCCTTGACAATATGTTGTTCCTATGATGTCTCCCATCTAGATATGTTGGTATTGCTAAGAAATAGTACATATCTCTTTATTTCATGACTATGTAACCATCACTGTGAATTTTTGAGATTAGGAACATAAAGCCTGTTACTATTTCACCTATTTGCAATAGGACCTCATTGCCCATTGATATAATAGTAAGCTCTTGTTTTTGTTTTATTTTGAATAATAGATCAGTTTTTGCACTCTTACCTATAGCAAAAAAAAGTCTTCCTCACTTCCAGCCATCACACTTGAATGGATCACCAGCATATCTAAAGTTGCAGATGTTTTTCTGAGCAGTTTTAATTCTAAATTCTATGTCTTCTATCCCAGTTGTTTATATGTTCATTTTGTGCATGTAAATTAAATGAGTAAAGTGATGTTATATAACTTTGCTACATTCCTTTTTCAGTTTTGAATTATTTAGATCTTCCATATTCCATTTTAATTGTTGCTTGTTGGTCATTATATGAATGAATGAATGAATGAATGAATGAATGAATGGAAAAAATGTGTTATGACCAGATTGCAACCAAAATACAGTAAACAAATATAAATTAATAAATAAATGGTTGTAGTAAATATTTATATAAAATCAATATGCTTAAATGTTTAAGTGTTTCCTCTTAAAATTACATATAATTATTTCAACCTTGAGATTACAAGAATGTAACATCCTTGCAGCTGTAAAGCAAAATTTTGGAACCATTAGTGTAACTTTGGAGTCTGTCTACTGATATATATTAGATGTGAAATTTATTTGGCTGGCCTGAGAATTTTTTAAAAATGAAGGCCTTTCCTGAGTGCCAAATGGAGAGCATCATGGTGAGATCTAATAAATGTCATCTCTCTCTCTCTCTTATATAATATTTTTGTGTGTCTGTTTATGCATATATATAAGCACACACACTGTATGGATCTTCCTTGCCAGTTCCATTATCTATCAAATGTACGCACTGTGATTTCAGGTGGCCTGCTGCCAGTTGTGTCCCATGTATTGTTGAAGTTTGGATTGCAACATCTTGAAGTTTGTGTTAAAAGGATTTGGGGTAAATGCAATGGTTTAAAAGTTTAAATATTTCATTGGTTAACCAATCAGTGAATCCAGTAAATACCCACTGACTGTGGCTGAGTTGATATGGCACACTGAATCACAAATTACTCAGCATGTACATTTTGACCTACTATGTTATGTCAATCTAGCTAATATGATTAATAGATTAATGTGTCATGGGAATCCACAATATTAATTAAATGAGTAAACCATAGTGAACTATAGTAAATATACCATGCATGGCATATCATTATCTACTCAGTCTGTAAAAAAATATGAGTGCTGTGCCATTGAGCCTTGGCTCAGCCAATAAGGATATCGGGGGGGGGGGAGCCTGACATGCCCTACAAATTTCAAAGTGGAACAAACATACATACATACATATGAACCAAAGACCCATTCTCATAGAGCAATCCTATCCATGAATGTGTTTTATACTGTGAGTCAAGACGTGTGTGTAGAAAGGTATACTTTTTAGACATTCTGGAACTACCCCAAAATATTTTGGACATTTCTATGTAATATGATAGGGATACAAGCCCCTCAGGGAGGGGGCTGCTGGATTGGATTGACAGTGATCATGTGTTTGAGGGAAGCTGTAACAGTTGTAAGTACCTGCTGGTGGTAAAACGTAGGGGACAATGCTAGAGCAATGCTAAGAGCAAGGAGCAGTTATAAAGTTATTTTTCAGTGCCACCGTAACTTTGAACAGTCTCCAAACATCTCCAAAAGGTGGGTAGACATTATTTTCTAACATGCCTCATTTCAATCCCTGCTGTAGACTTTCCTCCATTCTGGAGGTAGCTCCATTGTTTACTCAATATCTTCCAGAGCCACAGTATATCCTTTCATCTCAGTTCTTAGACAGATCCACAATTTATAGCCTATTTGGACAGTTTGATAGTTTGACTATCAAATAGTAAAACTGAGAGAATTAATAGCTCTGTATAGCAGAAGCTTTCTTGCTATATAAACTGCTAATAAGGCAGTTGACCTGATCTTTTACATAATGGTGAATTCTGTTATAATAACTTAGCCAATGTTGCTACTCAGACAGTCCTGTTTTGGGTCAGATGTTTCCCAATTCTCCTCTGTTCCAGAGGCATCTTTTTTTTTAGGAACTGAAGCCGAGGCTTTAAGGAGCAGGTGAATTGGGTCAAGGCTTTTTATAAACACTCTTACAAAATCTTTTTATCATCAGGAAGCATCCCCCCCCAGCTATTAGAGATACAACTGCCTTTCCACTTGGTTTCTCCTATGAAGAAATCTTCATAGGAGGTTTCTGGGTAACAAATTCATCAATCCATTTCCTGTTTTTGAACAGATAAATCCACTGTGTTTTTCCTTCAACTTTCAGCCATGCTGAAAATACATCCAATATTCTCCCATTTGCTCCTGATCCTAGAATGATCCCATTGCCCTGTGCACACTTTTCTCTCTGTGTGTATATGTGCAGATCCTTTTTTTTAAAAAAGAAGGTTCTACAGAACACATGAGAGACTGTAGCAAGCATCTCTTTTCAACTTATGAAAACTAGTGAATATTTTTTCAGGCTCACATTTCTGCATTCTGTATCAGTTATTCTGCACGGCTATGATTTATTTAGCAAATGATGCCTTGAGTTAATGTGCTATGTCAACTAGGCTGCAGATTCTTTCAATTCTATAAGCTGCAATCCATCTGCCCTTTGGGAGTTAAATTAATGAAATCAAAGAAAAATCTCTGGTTCCTGTTTTTATTAGTTTCAAGTTTCAGTCCTGCCTCCTTCATCCTGTTCTTCACAGTTGCCTAATGGAAAGTATAGACTCTTCTCAGAATAGACTGGGCCAAAGTGGGAATTTTTTTTGTCACTGATTACTTCACCTTCCTTGAGTAGCTGGCATATGGTTTCTGTTTCCTATCCTTAATTTTCAATATATTTCAAAAAGCTCTATTGTTGTTGCTGCTGTTCTTAGCAACCTGGACAAAACTTCAACTCATTTTGAATTTTAACGTACCTGACATCTTTTCTCTGTTCCAGGTTATTACATACCATTCTTTGGTGTATAGTTAGTACAGTACAGTCTGACAGTACAGTCTGACAGTCAGGAGCTGTTACATACCAAACAGTAACAATAGTTATATTGCACACTATATCAAGACAATAAATTGAGACATCATGGACAACCATTAGATTCCAATAATGGTACACAGCCAACACATTTGTTATTCCATCAGCTCTTTGATAGTTTCCTTGCAATTTTCAACTAGGTTGATGGAAAATGCTTAAAAATGTTTTCCATACAGGAAAAGCCATCCCTGTATGTAAAATGATATCTCTATTTCCAAAGCAACGTAAGAGCTGACATCAGAATAATAATAATAATATTTCCATCTCTTCATAGTCATTCACCTTGCCCTCAGGGTAAAAAGTAAGCTGAAGTGCGTGAGAGCTGACTAGGAAAAAATACAGTACATTTTGCTCAATGTCACTTACTGTTAGTTCTGTTAGTTCTAAGAACAGCCTTCCCAAGTATCACTCTCCTAATGTGTCAGATTATCATACCACACTATTTGAAGGTAATGAGAATTGTAGCCTAATATGAGGTGGGGTAAGAGGTATAGAGAGGGTGAACTTGCCCACCCAGTAGTATACTTTTTATTTTGAATTACATAAATCCATAATCCATAGAATAAAAGACAGAAAAATCCAAAGTATCTAGAGACAGGTATTACACACAGACCACATATCTAAACTATTACCACATTATAAGAGCCATGGTGGCACAATGGTTAGATTTCAGTATTGAAGGCTAATTTTGCTAACTGCCAGGAGTTTGATCTTGACCGGCTCAAGGTTGGCTCAGGTTTCCATTCTTCTGAGGTTGGTATAATGAAGACCCAGATTGTTGGGGGCAATGTGCTGACTCTGCAAACCACTTAGAGAGTACTGTAAAGCACTACAAAGTGGAATGTAAGTCTAAATGCTATTGCCATTGCTATTATAATCTATGCCTATTGAGATAAACTATAAAATTATCATGGGGAGATTTTGAGAAAATATAACTCAGATCTGAGAAAGAAGAGAACATGAGAAAGGATCTCAGAATCACACCACCTTGATTTTCTTTGTTATAAAAACAGAGTAAAGAGACACTCTGGCATGGTTTCAAGATTCTGCTATTTTGTCCTATAGCCATAAGATCATTCCTGGAAACCCTGCCATGCCTGTTTCTTGACCTTTCCTGTCTTGACGGGCTGAAAATCTTTTTTTTTTTAACCTGATGAAATGTTTTCAGTCTTGACTGCTGATCCATAACGAATGATAAGAACTTTCTGTACTTTTATAAGCAATAAAGAGCAACCCAATGGAAACAAGTGCTTAGTGTTAAATAAAGAATGGGTCTTTACAATTTAAGATTGCTCAAAACATTTCCACCCCAGCAACTGAGAGCATTATCCAGTCTTTGCCATGGTGATTCATTACCATTGTAGACCATTTAATATCACCACACTAAAGGCTGGAACACCATAAATGTTATTGGACAGTTAACAGTGGCTGGAGAGTACTAAGTTTGAGAAAGCTGCTGAGGAAAGTCAGTTGCAATCCTACCTGTAGTTTTCACCAATGAGAAAGCCAGGGATTAATTGATGAAAAGGCAACCTCTTTGGTTTTGGAGCAGTAATCTTTGTTTATCTTCTCTCCCCATTAAAAGACATTCATCCCACTGTGATAAGGTATACAGAATAGCAAGGACAATTAATTCTCACTAACATTAAACAGGAACAGATCATCAATAGAAGTGCTGGACAGCAGCTTCTGATCTTTCCCCCACTTTGCTTTTAGCTACTTCTTTCCAAGTATGGTTTCCACCAGGTTCAGAAGCCTTCGCTCAGGTTTCCTTAGCTATGTGTTATTTGCAACACAAGTTTCACTGTGCTGCTATTTCTTTCTGTGCAATCCAGGTTCATAAAATTTGAATTAGTTTCTTTCTTTATCATTGCTACAGATTTTCTGAGAAGTGACCTTACCATAGGGAGGAATTGCAGCACTACTCCAAAGTAGATCAAGTTGTCTTGTACTCCTTTTACAATAAGACATAGGAGTCCTGAGCTATGTACAGTTGCAAATCTCACCTTTGTCCTTAATCTAAAGAGGCTGCTTCTTGTCAGGTTGAATAGCCTCTTCTCTCTTATGTAAGCGATAATGACGTGAAATTATGTTCCAAAGACATTGTAATAATGAGTATGTTAGTTGTAAAATGACTCTCTTGGTGTGTTGCTTTGCATATTGTTGGCACAGAACGTTTTAAAAAATGCAGGGGTTATAAACTATTGAGTTGGAAAAGCCAGTTTAGGTCATGGAATTCTAGCCTTTGCCAAGTCAAGTAAAACTAATTTCCCACAAAATACATACACAAATGATAGAAGTTCTCCCAATACAGTTACTACTAGTAATAATATTTACTACAAATGTCAATAAACAAATACAATGAAGATGTTATTAAAACTAACACATCTTTCTATTGATGCCTGTTAGATTTTTCATTCTTTTTGTATGGTTTTTACTACTCATATGTAACTGTATATCACTCTTCACCTACTATTTGTATTTATATCATATCTATTGATAGCTAAGCCACCCAAGCCATTCTGGAGTAAATAAGGTATTCGTTTGCAAAATAACATTTTAAAATAAGGCAAATAAGTAATGAAATAAACACACTAAAACAGAAGATAGAATTCAGCTGCCATACAGTGCTTGCTGGAATGAAAACATAATACTAATTAGATGAACCATATGGATTAGAAACTATCTCTCTCCATACACTGGACCCTTTTGCAGTATCAGAGAGAGAGAGGAATGCTTTTACAACCTTGGCAGCTCAAGATGGTTGGCACTTCATGCAGAATTCAAATGTAGACATCGAACTGTTGACACCTGTTGTATCATTCAGGCAAGAATCCCATGATATATTGCTCCAAGGAAGAGAGATTCTAAATCTGGAAGAGGTAAACAGTTCTGTTGTCAAGCTCCATTCCATAATTCATTCATAAGCTGAGTACGGACAGATGCTTAGAAATTAGAGAATATTGTTCTACATATGTCCAGGCTCAGTGTTAATGTCTGCTGACTTCTGTCAAGCTATGAAGTGCCTTTCCTGCATGGCAGGGGTAGGCATCATGGGAATGCTAAAAGCTATATCAAGCTTTGTCTTCTTCATTTCCAACACTTTGCTGCTCTTTCAACCTCTTCTAGACAGAGTTCCTAGACTTTACCAAGTTATGGTTTAACCATGGTTTATTTTAAAAAAGACCATACAATTGGCTAAATTCATACAACACACTAAGCCATATACATTGTGCATTTTCACAACTGATTTGCTAAGCTGAAACTAGGTAAATTAGGATGCGGTTTATCGTGATGTGGGAATTTGGCATCCTATAGGAGTCTTCACCTCATATCTGTATAGTTGTAAAATATATATTAGAAGTGTTAATACAGTATAAAATAGGCTTTTCATCTCCCTACTTTTGCTTCCATCCATTCAAGATCTGGTTCTTTTGGTCTAAGAATAGCTTCAAAACAAGCTGTATTTTGGGAGTTATTGAGCCATTGTTCTTCTCTTGCATTGAAAAGATCCTGGAAAACCTTGTTGGTATGGGCTACGGAGCTGGAACAGGGTTCTCTTGATAGGGAAAATATCTCATCCATAAGATTTGCAGGCAGAATGAAAGGAAAGTCTAAGCTGGTGTGAAGTCCTTGGTATTGTATGATGTGTTGTGGTGTGTTGTGGTATGGTATGGTGTGGTATGGTGTGATATCATATGATACAGTATAGAAAAATAAAAATAGTTTGTGCAGTGCTTTTGCTAGAGGCAGTTTTGAAACCCCTCCATGAACTGAGAATAAATAATATTTCCTGAGAAACTTAGGAAACCATTGCCAAAAGAAATTCAAAAACAGCAGTTAATCAAGGTCTAGTCCTATTTATAAAGACAGGGTTTAAATCTTCTCATGTTAATTTTTTCACTCCATCCCATCTAATGGATCACTGTTTACTATACTAGGAGTAGATTGCCTTACTTTCCTCTGTTCAGTGGATAGTTGGTTGCTACTGTATCTTGCTTTGTACTGGAAGTCTAAGAACTGACTTTCACACTTATGACCAGTGCTTTTTTTGTAAAAGAAAAAGGTGCCGGAACTCCCACATGTCACACAACCCCACTTGCCTATCCTACAAGGTTCCATCCGAAAAAGGTGCCGGAACTCTGTTCTGAGCGTTCTATGACAAAAAAAGCCCTGCTTATGACTGTCCAAGATGCCATCTTGCTCAGACATTACAGATTTTGTATATTTTAATTCATTTTCTTAAAGAAGAGAATGGCAGGTGAAAAATTCAATTTCCTAGTCTCCTTTGCAACAGTTTGAGGGACTGGAAAATTAAGTAAAGGTCCATATTCAAATATGGTCAGATCAGAGAAAGGGATGACTTGATCAAACTTGCATACAAGCATTATCTAGGGCTAATCCATACCTCCTAATAAATGTTTCCAGGTATGGAAGACCTTTCTTCCCTTGCTAAGGTGGGTCCCATCCCTGAAAGCTCTACCCTGAAAGAGCCAAAATGAGTGGATGAAGATAAATTGGGGAGGGGAAAAGACATAGCAGCTCCCCCTGCTATTCTGCAATTCTCCCATTTTGCCACTGCATATTTTTCTACTGAATGGTTTTCATGGAACCAAAGCTTTTCCTCTTATGGTATGTATATCTTTATTTAAAACCTACACCAAACTTTATGCTGGGGAAGCTTTCAGTGAGCATTGTTGGATTCCCAGTTTTGAATACTGCCAATAGTCAAGGATGTGGGAGTTGTAATCAACACCATCTGATAGGACATAAGTTCCATATCCCAGGTCCAAAGTAGCTAAGCATTGCTTCTTTGTGCTGCTAAAACACAGGGTTGTTGTTTTCCTATTATAAATCTGCCCTATGAGTTTTAACTTCATTATGTAGTAGTTGGCTGGTGCAATTGGTTTACAAGTCAGAAAAAAGCCAGAAACAAAATAAACTGGTCAGCTGGATTCTTCCCAATCTATTCCTGCTTTATGCATAAGTTCTTGCCATGCTACAGGCAATTAAGAGAGTATCATAGACCCATCTTTTGCGCACTGCTCTTGTCTTTTCCATCTTGCTGTTTATATATATATATTTATATTTGTTGCCAAAAGAAGCAGAAGTACAAAAGTTGACAAAAGGGCATGTCAATGAAACTCATCACAACTAGGAGTTTATGAAAGGCCACAAGTTTATAAAAGGCCACAAGTAACTGGAATAGTTTTTTTTCTATAAAAAATTAAAAGCATGCACTTGCTTCTGTGGAATTCTAACGACTGAGCTACACATGATAATCCAGGAAAGAAGTTCCTATCATCTTCACCATGACATTGGTTAAGTCCCAAAATACTCCTGAGATGTAAATCCTGGTTTATGGATTGCAATGGCTAAATTTACATAACATGATAAGCAAAACTAAACAGATGCTATTAGGTTCGGGACCAAGTGCAAAAGGCAATAGCATTTAGGCTTGTATACTGCCCCATAGTGCTTTACTCTTTGGGTGGTTTACAACAGGGCTTTTCAACCAGTGGTACACGTACCACTGGTGGTACATGAGCACTTGGCTGGTGGTACACGGTGTCGCCTTCCTCCCCCCCGCCTTCCCCCCGCTCCACTTTTTCCCTGCTCACTTGCTTGCAGAAAACATGCTGCTTGGCAGTGGCCTGCAGGAACCCTACCGAGGATGTGCAAAGAGCGCAGGTGCAGAGCAAGGCCCCACCCTCCCCAGGGATTCATTGTGCAGCAACCTGATTGACTTCTCGTGCGAGATCCATGTCACCCTTCCCCGCCTCTTCTTACTTCACAAGTAAGCTGTTCTCCAAAGCACCTCCCGGGTGCACAGGGTCAATGCAGCAAGACCGGTGCATGGGTGCGACTTTATTTCCTCCCAGAGGACACTCCCCAGGGCCGAAGGAGCAACCATAGTGAGGTGGGACCACCGCATCTTCCTGGAGGCAGTGGAGGGGGGTTTGCAGGGGAAGTGTGTTTGTCAGCCAGCCAGCAGGGCCCTGGAGAAAGTGGGCTTCACCTGGGACGGTGTGCATGCCCGCTCCTCACATGCCGCGTTCAGGAAAGCAGGTCTGCGCGCAGGGTGGGACAGCAAGCGGGAGTCTTGCTGAGGCGAGAGGAGCGTGGTGAGGTGGTCTCCCCTCACTGCCTTCACCCACTGGGAGGACGGCAGCCAGTCCCAGGGGGTGCCAGTTCCCAGGACATTTGCTTTTCCTCGCTTTTTGCGCTGCCGCGCTTTGCACCTCAAGGGGGATTCCAGTTCTCACTTTTCCCCTTTGCAAAATGGGCTTCAATTAAGCTGTGCTCTGACTTCAGGCACCATTCCTTTGGAATCCTCTCTCCCCACCCCAAAAAGCAGGGCTTTTACTTGCTTTTTACACTGCTGCGGTTTCCACGACTCACCCTTTCGCAGCGCAAAAAGTGAATAAAAGCCCTGCTTTTTGTGGTGGGGAGAGAGGATTCCCAAGGAACGGTGCCTGAAGTCAGAGCACAGCTTAATTGAAGCCCATTTTGCAAAGGGGAAAAGTGAGAACTGGAAACCCCCCCCCCAGGGGCTTGACACAACCATTGCCACTGCCTTCCCCGCTTGCCCTATCGCAGAACCCAGACTGCCAGGAAGGAAACCCCAGATGTGGGGCAAGCCAGGGAAAGTGTGTGTGTGTGTGTGTGTGTGTGTGTGTGTGTGTGTGTGAGAGAGAGAGAGAGAGAGAGAGAGAGAGAGAGAGAGAGAGAGAGAGAGAGAGAGAGAGAGAGAGAGAGAGAGAGAGAGAGAGAGAGAGAGAGAGAGAGAGAGAAATCCCCGGCTCCAATTCCTGTGCAAGATTTCCTGCTTGCAAAAGGAAGGGACAAAGAGGGAAGGAAGGAAAGAAGAAAGGTAGGGACAATGGGAGGGAAGGAGGGAAGGGACAAAGAGGGAGGGAGGGAAAGAAGAAAGAAAGTAAAGAAGAAAGGTCAGGAGAGTGGGATAGAGGAAGGGAAGGAAGGAAGGGACAAAGAGGGAGGAAAGGAAGAAAGGAAGGAAAGAAGAAATGTAGGAACAATGGGAGAGAGGGAGGGAAGGAAGGCACCCACCCCAGTCCCATCCCCCCTCCACCAGAGACCCATGGATTCCCCCCACACAGGCACCCTACAACATGAATGATGAGCTGCCCCCCCGCCAGCCATTGACTTCACTTGTCAAAAAGTTGATCACATGACCCTGGGACACAGAATGTCATAAGTATGAATCAGTTGCCAAGCATCCAAATGTAAATCACATAACCCTGGGGATGCTGCAACAGTCATAAGTGTGAAAAATGGTCATAAGTCACTTTTTTCAGTGCCTTCTGTTGTAACTTCAAACAGTCACTAAGCAAATTGTTGTAAGTCGAGGACTACCTGCACTTTATCATTTTTTCCCTTTTTATTTGGTCATGTTTTTGACACCTTGCTGGGTAACTGGTGGTACTTGGATATTGCCTTATCCTAAAAGTGGTACAATGGGTGAAAAGGTTGAAAAGCCCTGGGCTAGATTGCTAAAAATCTTATTCGGTATGAAAGCTACTTTCTATGTTTCTAAATTGAGAATCATACCTTGTCTTCATGGTATATGTATGCACCAGGTTTTGACTAATGAAAGGAAACAAAGGGTGAGGATGTTAATGTTTAGTATGAAATGATGCAATCTATACCTTTATTTATATGAATACATGCAGATGGCGCCTGAAAATCACTTTCAATTCTTCTTAGCTTTGTATTTTATGCAAGGTGACATTCCTTTTTTTAGCTGCTGCATCCACTTTTATTTTAGATTTGTAACCAATCATCAGAGTGGTCAAAAAACTGGCCCCTCTTGTCTTTCTGATGTTTGGCAAAGGGAAACCACCCTCACCTCCACCATTCTCCTCCTTTTCCACCATTTCTTGGATGTCTGCACTGATGGCAAAGGAGACAGAGATGGCATTCCTAGGGAACACTTATTTTTGAAAGGCTTCTATAGCACGGAGATTTTATGTTAGAATTGGAAGGAGAATATTAACCCACCAGTAAGTAATTCTGCTTACTATTTTCATTCAAGTTGATAATAAAGATCAGATCATGTTTATTTATTTTTTTAAGAAAACATCCACATTAGTAGTTGCACTGCAATTTTGGTACTTAACTTCGCTAATTAGGCAACTATGAGATGTGTAGGAATATTTTGTTAATGTATGCATCCTTTTTGGCTTCCCATGCTTCAGTTAAATGGCAAAGGAAGATATCTAGAAAAAAATACTTAGTAGGGCTTTTCCAGATCAGTAAGGAGGGTCAACCTGTATAAAGTGATGGAGAAGAAGAACATCTGTCTCTACATTACTGACAAACCAAGCACAAAAAGACCCTCAAAGAAATTTTCAAGCACCCAGAGAAGGAAGTAGAAAAGTAGAAGTGAGGAGGGGAAAACTGGGGGCACATTTTGCACAAAATTCCTCATCAGGAATTAAATGCACATGCTGATATTGATTCATATTCAGCCAACTATTCCACAAAGTGTTTGACTTCAAGATTTTCAAGGAAAGAATGTGTGAAGAAGTTTGGGGAACCATCTCACTTTATTTGCACCTAAAAGTAAGTGGAAATAAAGTATTTATGTAAGAATTACCGGTATGCTTTGAGGAGCAGAACACTGTGTCCTGATCTTAACAAATGAGCAAAGAACAGTTGTGACATGAAAGTCTCCCTGTTCAAATAAATGTTATCAGATTGAAGTAGCTAACTAATAATAAATTCAAAGCTTCCCGGTTTTTGTGTCAGAAAAAAATAATAATATTGGGTCAGAAGGGATATTTTTAATTTTCATTTTGATCTATCTTGTAGCATTTCATGTGGAAAGACAAAACCAAGCAATGAACCTCATCATTCTAAAGAAATGTGATAAGCACTGGAGAAAAAATAAAATAAAAGAGTAAAAAGAACTGGCAAAACTGCCTACATCTCTGCAGGCATATAGATGGGAGATTTTCTAAATGTCCGGAACAACTGCAGACGCCATGGAAATATTTACAAAATACACAGGAAGGTACAAAAGGGGGGGGGGAAACGGTGTATTGCTTAGCAATCACATAAGAAAGAGATCAGGACAAGATGTTACTGAATACTGGTTTTATATCAGTGTTAAATTACTCAGAAAAAAATAAATGATGAAGATGTTCCTGGAACTTAAGAATGACCAAGCTGTATTATATCAAGACTCATTCATTCTAGGATTGTACTTTAAACAATTTGTTGTTGTTAGTTGTGAAGTCATGTCCGACCCATCATGACCCCATGGACAACTTTCCTCCAGGCCTTCCTGTCCTCTACCATCTTATGAAGTCCATTTAAGCTCACGCCTACTGCTTCAGTGACTCCATCCAGCCACCTCATTTTCTGTCGTCCCCTTCTTCTATTGCCCTCAATCTTTCCCAGCATTAGGCTCTTCTGCAGTGAGTCCTTCCTTCTCATTAGGTGGCCAAAGTATTTGAGTTTCAACATCAGGATCTGGCCTTCTAAAGAGCAGTCAGGGTTGATCTCCTCTATGACTGACCATTTTTTTTTAATCCCATTTATATCCTGCCCTTCTCCGAAGACTCAGGGCGGCTTACAATCTAAGCACCAATCAAATGTGCTTAGCAATAGCCTTCATTCTATTTATATGCCTGCTTATTAGGGCTTTTGCACCCCCCCCCAAGTGGCATTATTACAAAGTCAGCTTATTGCCCCCAACAATCTGGGTCCTCATTCGATTTGATTGCCTTGCAGTCCAAGGGACTCGCAGGAGTCTTCTCCAGCACCATAATTCAAAGATCTCAATTCTTTGGCACTCAGCCTTTCTTATGGTCCAACTTTCACAGCCATACATTGCAACTGGGAAAACCATGGCCTTGACTATATGCACTTTTGTTGACAGGGTGATGTCTTTTTAGTGTGATGTCTAGATTTGCCATAGCTTTCCTCCCCAGGAGCAAGAAACTTTTAATTTCTTGGCTGCAGTCCCCATCTGCGGAGCCCAGGAAAATAAAATCTGTCACTACCTCCATTTCTTCCTCATCTATTTGCCAGGAATTGAGAGGGCCAAATACTATGATCTTGGTTTTCTTAATGTTGAGTTTCAAGCCCTTTTTCGCACTCTCCTTCTTCACCTGCATCAAGAGGCTCTTTAGTTCCTCTTCACTTTCTGCCATTAGAGTGGTATCATCTGCATATCTTAGGTTGTTGATATTTCTCTCGGCAATCTTAATTCCAACTTTTGATTCATCTAGCCCTGCATATGCTCTGCATATGCTCTGCATATAAGTTAAATAGGCAGGGTGACAGTATACAGCCTTGCTGGACTCCTTTCCCAATTTTGAACCAATCAGTGGTTCTGTGTCCAGTTCTCACTGTTGCTTCTTGACCCGCATTTAGGTTTCTCAAGAGACAAATAAAATGGTCTGGTATTACCATCTCTTTAAGAGCTTGCCACAGTTTGTTGTGATCCACACAACTATAGCCCATCTTATATCTCACAAGCAGAACTGTTTGTTCATGGCATTTATTATTTAAAGATATTTTTCCTCTATAAAGTAGAGGCTCCACTTCACTAATAACTTGTGACAATAAATTTTGTGATAGATTTATTGCAGTTGCATTTTTTCTTATGTCTTTATTTGAAATCAATCAAGTTATATTGATAATGTTGAAAACATATGCCACCGTCTTTTCAATTTCCTTCTTTATATTTTTCATTTTACATCATCTCTTTAGGAAGTTCTTGATAACTGTTCCTTATTTTTCTAAGAGAAGGGTTAGCTAGTTTTTACAATTTGCAATTTGACTGGGAAGCTACATTTCCCTTCTCCCTTCAAATTACCCTGGTTGTTCCCATGACATGGATAGGGTGAGGTGGTCCTAATCCTATCTCTTCTAGCTTTTTCTATCTGATTACCACTTGCCATCTAGCTCTTTCCCAATTTTTTTCCCCAGTAGAACTTTTTAAAACTTTTTTTTATATATATATAAAATCTTATTGACACAGAGGCAATTCAAGAAAGTGACAAGACATATTTAAAAAGAGAAAGTTGAGCTACTTTCCCCTTCGTCTGTAAAGCCACCTGCTTTGGACTTTTACCAACCATCCCTTAGCCACTAGACATTTAAAGTGATTTCTTTCCTGTTGCTCATGATGGATAGTTTAGGTTGCCTTTCTGGATAGTCAGTCACCGCTATTTTTCCCCCTACAGGGGGGAAGATGCTTTGGGCAGCTTTTACAGGAAAAGAAAATACTTGGGATTGAAAAGAGGTCTGGTCTCATCCGTTCTGCTTTAGAAGTGCCTGGTGATAAGTTTGACTTGGGCTGTCTGCAGCCTAGTGATGAGCCATATTTCTATGGCTGGTCTTTCATCCGCCAATTTGGAGGGCTGCCCCGGATCAAGCAGAAGGGCTACTGCCCTCCCACGATCAAGCGGGGGTCCCCTCCTTGCTTGTCGCCCCTAGAGGGCAACTCTTGACCCTTTCCAGTGTCCCCCAGCAGAGCAAAACCAAACACGGAAGACGGAGCTCGCCTTCCAGCATCTGTGGTGGCCACGATGGGAAACCAGAAGTCTAGGTTGCCTTTCTTTTCTATATACCAGGTTTATTTTCAGGGTATGGGGGGAAATATCAAGATGGTGGGCATAATGTTATTGAAGCTATACAAATTACAAAATAGGTAGAACTTCAATTATAGTGGCTCCCACTGTCACTTTCTTGACCATAACCTCCAAATACTCCAGTGGTGGGATCCAGCCAGTACACACCAGTTCGGTAGAACTGGTAGCTAATTTTTTGTTGCCCAGGCCCAGAATGGACTTCTGGAAGTGGCATCCACATGCAGAACCGGTTGTTCACATATTTGAATCCCACCACTGAAATACCCCCAACCATGCATTCATTTTCAGCTCTGGGAGATTATCTGACTCTGGTTCAAACAGGCAGATGCTTGGTAGGCAAAACAATAACAAACGAGCACTTGCTTTGTGTGAGGAAGTTATACCACAGATTCAGGATGCTCCAATTTTTGCCCTTTGATTTTGGTCCCCCTCTGAATTGCTCAATCTGTGAGCCTGTTGGGTTCTTATCAGAATAGTATATGGTGAAGAGGGAAAATTGCATCCTTCATTTTCTTTGCCTGAAGATTTGTCAAATGGGGGAAAATTGGTTTTCAGTCCTTGGCTCTGTTGAAATGAGACAATTATAAGGAAAAACAAGAATGGAATAAAGGAAAAAGAGGAAGGTTGGGAAAGTTTGGAAGTGGAACATTTGGAAGGAAACTAGGGTATCTAGTTGTGATAGTTTGCTCCTTGGAAAAAAGGTAAGAACATCCAGGCTGTGCCTGACCACACATTTCCTTGGTAGCAATATGAAGGGTTGCTATTGGCCTTTCCAGTATAGATTAGTTTAGAGATTTGGGATTCCTGAGTGGTATCCCATTCAAACACTAGCCAGTCCCATTTCTATTCAGCCATGTCAGCTTCTTGCTCCTACCTGCTGTGACTTGAGATAAAACATCAGACTGATACTGTTCAGATTGATGTCCTCAAATTGTATGTGGGCACTGAGTAATGGTTGCCTTGTCTATTTTTTTAATAAAAAAACTAGCTACTTTATTTGTAGTATGGACATTTCTAGGTAGAAACCAGAGCTTTTTAAAACAATAAGAATGTAAATAGCATGTGATAGTGTTCCTTCCTCCCTTTATATTCTAGCCTTTCTGACAAACTCAGACAAGTTGACCTAAAATCTATTGGAGGATGATTGATTTATTTAAAAGATAGGCTTTATTATTATTAATAATAAGATACCCTCAGGAGCCCTATTTGTTAAGATTATTTATCTATTAAAGTTAGTGGTGGGATTCAAATATGTGAACAACCCGTTCTCTGTGTGGATGCTACTTCTGGAAGTCCATTCTGGGCCTAGACAACAAAAAATAGCTACTGGTTTTGCTGAACGGGTGAGAATTGGCTGAATCCCACCACTGATTGAAGTGATTCAGGGCAGGAGAATGGAAGAAAAACAGCCAGGAAGTAAGGGAGAGAAACAGAAGGAAGTTACTTGTTTTTTTTAAAAAAAAGGTCTTGCTATAAGTACTAAACTTAGAAACAGCTTTTCTTATTCTTCTTGTACACTTCCAACAATTAATAGACACTGAATACACAAACATGTTTGTACAGGGAAAGGCTTCTATGCATGGTTATGACGGAATTGCTTCTTTTGCTTTAGATGTGCCTTGAACCCCCATCTGAAAATGGGGCAGCCATGCCTGGTTAAAAAAGACATTTCTAGCAGTGCTGGCCTCAGGCAGCGATGGGTATGTGTTTGTCAAAAGAATTGATTTAGGAAGCAGATGTTGAAATTGGCTTTCTGCCACTTCTTTGGTGTCTTTGGCTACAAAAGTCATATTTCCTTGATGTATGTAACTGTCCTCTTGCAGCAATGAAAGAATCTAAAATAGAACAATTGCTTATGTGGAGTCACTTGTCACCACTTTAAAAAAACAAAAATAAAATAACTAAAAACACCCCTTGCTTTTCGAACAGACATTCCAGATATTCTTCTTCCAAGTTGTTGCATCACGCTATTTTTCATCTCCCCCACCCCCACAATGTAAAATTTGATCATGCTGGCCAGGAAATCTACCACAATTATTTCTGGATTTGATAAATCAGATTACAGATGTCCTACTCTTATTTCAACAGCCATTGTCCATATTTTTTAACATCTAGTTTCACTTTGGATTTTATGTTCTAAGCTTGAATGTGTGCCTCTATGAGCTTACCAACATGCATATTTCCTTATATAGGCATTCAGGTGTTTCTCACAGAGCACTAAAAACCAATGTGTGGTTGTTTTGGTTTTGAAGCAGCATATTGAACAAATCCTGATTTGGAGTTAGGAAGCCAGGAGAGATAGCAGAGGCATATAAGAATAGTTTTTATTCATGGGCCTAGTCTTTGAGCTATTTTCATATCCATTAGCAGTTAGGATACTTTAATTACAGTACATATGGAAGGATTGGCAACTTTTTCATACCCTGGATCATAAAAATCTTATACAGGAATGCTGTGCCTTCTAACCGAATTTGGTGTTCTCATTTACCCATTTAAAATAACAAAAATAATAAATGTGTTTTTATAATTTAAATTTTATATTTAGGAGGCTAAGATTATTTTGGGTGTTCATTGCCCTTGGATATTCCATTACTATTCCTTGCTCTGCATTCAGATTTCTCAAGGATCCATCTTATTCAACAATGTGAGATCTACATTTTATCTGTCTGTCTGTCTGTCTGTCTGTCTGTCTGTCTGTCTGTCTATCTATCTATCTATCTATCATCTATCTATCTCATCTATAAATCTTACTACCAGGTCCTTTTTAAAAAAGCAGCTAAGAATTTCCTGAACATAGGATATATGTTTTCCCCCTTCAATTTTTCATCATGAATAATTGAATCCCTCTGTCTGATAGTAGTCATGATATTGACAAAAACCTCTCTTTTATTTTTCTCTTCAAGGTTTACTTTTTTGAAAAGTGGGAGGGGGAGCTTCCTTTTTCATCCTGATGCTTAGAGTATTTTCATATAAATACCAGCTGTTGGGGAACAACAGATGGAATATTGGCCTGCTATAACAGTCATCTTTCTTTCCTTTTTCTTTGGGTTTTGTGTAAGTATATTTTTGTATGGTGTTGTTGGAAGGTGATGGAGGCTGTTTCAATCACCTGATCTTGGGGGAAAAATTTCCCAGAATAATTGTGTTATGAAGTCTTTCCTTTTTAATCAACATATGAGAAGGCAAAGAGGATGCAAACCACCAGGGAGATGATTTTATACTAAAAAGCAGGTTACTACCAACTTTCCATTTTCACGGTTACCTAAAAAACAAGAACACTTTTTTTCCACTGGATTTTCCTTCTGCTTTGAATAGGATTTGAAAGTCATCTAATGACATGACACACATTTGTTATGCAGAGTTTCATGCTCAAAGCATAAGGAGATAGTGTAATGTTGTTTTACAAGGCAAATAATTCCTCATACTACAAACAAATGAACAAAGATGCCTTTTAGGGAAAAAGTAGGTCCTAATATCTCAGATTCTGTATATCTGATGAGTCCAGGGGAAAGAATTAATCCTAACAATGGGACTAGGAATCCAGTGACAAGCTCCATATTGTGATATTGGTTGATCACTTTTCTTGTACTGAACCATAATTTGGGTGGACCTCACCATTGCTAGTTTTGTATATTTGATATAAAAAAACATATTCCAAATTGAGCATCCTTCTAGAACAGGGGTGTCAAACTGGTGGCCCACAGGCTGGATGTGATACATTGCAATACATCACAATACATCATATGAAGTGATTGAGTTTGACACCCGTGTTCTAGAGCAGAGGTCCCCAACATTTGGGCACCAGGGCCTGGTTCCATGGAGAAAGGTTTTTCCATGGACTGGAGGGTGCTGCCTGCATCATATGGATGGGGCTTTGTGGACCAGTTGCTGGTATGCTGCAGCCCAGTACTGGTCCACGGACTGGGGATTGGGGACCCATGTTCTAGAACATCAGATGTTCCATTTTCTTGTATAATACAAAAAAAAAGCCAAACAAAAGCTCCATATACAAAACACTTAGGCTGATAATAAGCATGTAGGAGGTAGGAAAACTGGTAGAAAGACAGATAGATAAACTACAGGTAGTCCTTGACCTACAACCATAACTGAGCCAAAATTTCTGTTGTTAAGTGAGTTTTGCCCTACTGTACGATCTTTTTTGCCACAGTTGTTAAGTGGAACATTTCAGCTGTTAAATTAGCAACCTGGTTGTTAAGTGAATCTATCTTCCACATTGACTTTGCTTGTAAGTGGGTCGCAAAAGGTAATCACATGACCCCCAGGACACTGCAGCCATCCTAAATATGAATTAGTTGCCAAGCATTTGATTTTTGATCGTGTGACCATGGGAATGTTGCAATGGTGGTAAGTGTGCAAAATAGCCATGTCACTTTTTTCAGTGCCATTGTAACTTCGAATGGTCACTAAATGAACTGTTGTAAGCTGAGGACTACCTGTATACTAGCAGAGTTCAGTCAGGTTGCTGTATCTCTTTTCCCAACATGGTCAAGGAATGTGCAACAGAGACTGCAGGATTGCATCTATGTCTGTGTAGTGGCTTTACGCCAAGATTGGGAGTGGGACATGTAGCAGTTAAACCAAGCTTTCCTTGCAGGTGAAAATCTTGGTACGCAGATATTAAATGGAAAGACAGACAGAAGAGGATATGGTTGACAGTGAGGGCTGTCCTGGTCTGCCAAGGCTATGCAATAATTAGATTTGAACTTAAGGAAAATATGTGCTATTGACTCATCCCTAATTCATGTCCCAAGTCATTATGTAATGCTAGTTTGCCTTATGCTATTGCAGCTTAATGGGTGGCATGTTTATTAGTGTCAGTACTTTTCTTTCTTTCTTTCTTTCTTTCTTTCTTTCTTTCTTTCTTTCTTCCTTTCTTTCTTTCTTATTTTATTTTATTTTATTTTATTTTATTTTATTTTATTTTATTTTATTTTATTATTTTTTTTCCCATGTAGTGCATTTTTGAATATAGAGCAATAGACATTAGAAACCAAAGCAATATCATAAAGTTTAACTATTAAACTAAAAAAAAGTAATTTGCCCATAATAATTTCCCTGGGGTCATAATCAGAAATCAGGATGGAGATGACTTTTCTTGCATTAATAAATTAATTTCTAACATTTTGTTTCATTCTGTTATGGCAGTTCAGTTGTTTTTTTTTCCTAGCATTCACAACAAGGTGTTACAAAAATATCCCTTTAACAGGTATGGCTTAGATTCTTTCTGTATCATACAGCTTTCTGCCAGTCTTGCCTCCTGCTTGGTAAAGCTGGATTCATTTTTGTTTATTTTTTATTTTAATTCCATTTATATCCCGCCCTTCTCCGAAGACTCAGGGTGGCTTACAAGCTTAGCAGTAGCCTTCATTCTATGTATATGCCTGCTTGTTAGGGCTTTCACACACACCCCAAGCGGCATTATTACAAAGTCAGCTTAATTGCCCCCAACAATCTGGGTCCTCATTTTACCTACCTCGGAAGGATGGAAGGCTGAGTCAACCTTGAGCCTGGTGGGATGCGAACCTGCACTAATTGCAGGCAGCTGGTGTTACTTAAGGAGGCATTAGCCCACTGCTCCACCAAGGCTCATGACCTAGAATCACCTTTTTTACCTTTTCAGTCATTGGCAAACAAACATTTTGATCTCTAGATTCTTGAAATAACCTCAGATAGACACATTTATCTATTTAAGTAAATAAAGTATCTGCTTGATGTTTTTGTATTCAGAAACAAGTTAGGTGTGTTCTTGGAAAATTGTCCATATTGGAAAAAGCAATAAATCCATTGCATCCACAGTAGCAAGCCATTTATTATTACATACAATTAAAGTTTGTTTTCCATCCATCCATCCATCCATGCAATCTAGGCTGTGTCAAACAACTGGCAGTTTGGAAGTCAAACAATACTATTGAGGTACACAGTTAAAACTATAATATAAATGTCAACAAAAACTAAATTAAATATTCAAGTAGTACTAGGACAATGAGGGACTGAATGCCTGCTGATATAACATGGTTTTAACTGGCTTCCTAAGTACAAGGAAACACTGTTAACACCACATCCTGTAGGGGCAGACAACCTCTTTCAGCCATTGAATATATATATTAAATAAGATGTGACCATGCTTTTTCCAACCAATGCTATTTCTGTCCCTTGGCTAGACTTTTTTTCCAGGATCCTTTGAACCTCTACAATTTTCACTACAATCTCCCTCAGAAAAGGAATGTTGGAGACTGTGAAAGTCCCAAGAACAGCTAAGACTAAAAAAGACTTCTTCAGGGAAGCACCCTATGACATATTTCAAGACAGGTGACATAATGCCCCCTCTCAAAGAACATTAACAACCTCTTAGAGGCAGCAAATGCATCCTGCTGGTCATCTGGAAAAGTCAGGCAGAGCATAGGTCAAATAGTATTCAAATCACAAAGTGTTTTATTCACTTCCTCAAACCCTACATGGTCAAAAATATTTACCTTGTAGATTCTGTCTAGTCATCATCCTTACCAAAATAAATTTCATCTACTAAGACACCTTCAATGTAGTGCAATGTACTTCTTGAAGCTGTGGCTCACCCATCCTTCTCTTAGTCCAGGTTATATGTAACACAACTTCTAATTGGGAATTTATGGATACAATAAACAGAACTATATCTCTCTAGCCTTAATAACACTGTGTAGACTTAAATTTAAGATCTTATCACCACTTCTTGTTTTATACCAGTGTTGCTCTAGACATCTCTTCAGTTCATCTTTTTCTCTTCTAGTTCTATAAATCAACCCAAATAATCAGGGATCACTGAGCAAAGAAAAATATGTCACAACCAATCAGAGTGACTCTGCAATGTTGTCATTAGTGGCAACCCTTAGCTCCTCAGTAAATCAAGGAGTTGGTTGAGATTGGTTATTATGGAGAAACCCCACTGGGATAGCGATGAGACAGAAATGCCTTCCAGATAGTTAAAATAAACTCCAAGTATTGTCTAGAAACATCAGGATATATTCAGTGTCTGGGGTGGACCAAAATAATTGGTCTACCAGCTTTGCATGGAATCAGGGCATCCAGAATGTGCAGTTTGCTGAGAAAGTGATCTAGCCATGGTAAAAGGCAAATATCTATGTCCTCCATCTTAACTGCAATCTCATTTGCTCTAATGTACAGATTAGGTCTAATCTGTGTAAAGTCATGTGTGTTGGGACCACAGTTATTATGTGATGCCCTTGCTCACCTGGAAGCTATGAACCCCAATGCTGTACAGGAATCTTCCCCTAAAGCCTGAATGAAATCCTTCAGAAACAATAACAATAACCTTGTCACCAGCCCCAGTGCAAGGTCTAAGTGCTCCCCAAAGACCACTTCTAGCAGCCAGTTGGGAGGAACACAAGCATCATCTCAAGTATATTACTGTGGCACAATTCCATGCAAAGATCACCTCTGGAACAGTGCTCTTCATAAATGCATGTGTATCTTTAACAATAATAGCTACCCTTCATCCCTGTTATTGGAGTAACAATTACTTCTGATTGTCATTTGGGTAGATTTCTGATAGGGCTATATCCCTATCATTGCCCAGCCAGCAGAATAATAGAAGTCAGTGAGTTCACTCATTGCAATGTCATGCATGGATTCAATCATATTGAATAGAATAGAATAGAATATCTGTATTTTCATTGTGTAACTCACAATGAAATTAAGTGCTGTCTACAGTGCACACCACAAATAAAACCACAAATAAAAACATACACTATATACATAAATCCTTCACATTCCACCCAGCACTGTGCTGCCCCCAATATTGCATTTCAATGTTGCACTACACAGTATTATTTAATACGGTTGCAGCTCTGGGTTAAAAACTATTTTTCAGCCTATTTGTCTTTGTTTTTATTATCCGGTACCATCTGCTAGATGCTAATAGTTTAAAAAAAAAAGAATGTCCGGGATGAGATGAGTCTTTAAGAATGTTCTGAGCTTTCCTAAGGCAGTGGGAACTGTGTACTGTGTATTGATTTGGCATTAACCAACAGATGTTGAGGACCAAACACTTCAACAATGCAACCATCTGGGCTGAAGATAGGGGCCTGTAGTTTAGAAGAAAGAATCTGTGCTATCATAGAGGTATTCCTTTTCAAAGTACACTTACTCAGCAGCCCCTGGCATCATGTCTTCTGCCCAATTATAGTCATGATAGGGCACCCTACCACTGAATCTTTGGAAGACATACCAGGTTTCCTAACCACTTCTAATCCAATGTAAACTAATTCCTATAAGCCATAAACTAATTTTAAAAATAAAATGGCAGGCTTTCATAAGCCAAACTCAACAAATCTTAGTGATATGTGAATCCAGTTTTTGTTTGTCTAAAATTCTAGCAGAATCCAAAACTGAAAGACATTGAGCCTTATCAACAGAATGAAAATAAATACTGTTGTACATTGAGTATGCACATATCGAGTTACATCAGGCTTTCAGTATACACATCTTCACTGGGCAACAGGTATATTTATTAAGTAATTGTGCCCAATTGTTTATACAATCAGCCACTGGGGCACTTGTTGTTCTTTCTTACCTTAAAATATTATGTAAAAGCATTAAACTGATGGTGACCTTTTCCACTGCTGCCTCAGGAAATGAATGCTGTCCAGGAAGTCAACGGGATGGCTCTCATAAGCTTATTTATAGCTCATTAATCACATTAGCATGCATTCCAGCAGAGTAATTACAAGTCCTCTAAATGTTTAAGGAAAATATGACAGTAGTTTAAGTGATGTCTAATGCTAATAGTTCTCCTGGTAAGTGCTACTTATAAATATCCCTGTTTTTTTGCTAGGGCTCTAAACAAAGTATTAAGTTGACATGTTGCTTTATTTTTAGATCTAGAATTGTTTATATCATGTCTTATGAAAAAGACATACTCCATTACTTCCTAAAAGAACTTGCTTGCTTGCTTATTTATTTATTTTTAAAAGTTTAGAAGATTAAATGATATAAAGCTAATAAATAACAGTCATATCCTTAAATACTGCTGAAGCATCAGCCTGATTGGCCATGGAGTTTAAGCATATTAGGCACATTCTTTAATTCATACAACGGACCAACTTAAAAAAATCCAAGAATATATTTAGCCTCTGCAAAAACCAATCTTCTTTGGAATTAAGCTAATTCCCCTCTCCTCCCCCCAAAACCCAAGTCAATTAACTTTGTATCATATGAGTTTAGTGGGAAGTTTGATTATTTTCATTCTAAAGACTGAAATAATAATCTGGAGATCACCTGCAGGAATAGGATCTATCTAGGAATGTCTGTATTGAAGATTTGGATTCAGTAAGAGCTCTTTTTAGGAAATGTGCCCCCCTAAGCGTTAGCAAGTGTTTAAAAAAATGCCACTTTAAAAAATAGCAGAGAAACCTATTTAAAAGAAATATATGTATAATATAATTATCTCAAATGCAGAGTATAGGCTTAGTCCAGTTATCAGTGAATGCCAGCATATATTCATTACATTTGAATAATAGTCAGATTTATTTTTAATTTTTTTTTATTAAAGAGTTTTACAAAAACAAAATTTTACAATATATCCCCAAATCCCTCCCACCCCAAACCCACCCACTTCCCCCCCCTCTTCCCAGAGCTAAATACAGGATTATAGTTACAATAATCATATTCTAAATAAAAATTATGCATAATATACAATTAACCAAATTCATAATGCGCTTTAACTCTCTTTTAACATAACTACCAACAACGTACCAATAACAATATCCCACTAAAATCTACTCATAAGCTAAGTGGTACTTTTTAGTCCCATATTTGTTTTGAATATAATTTATCCATCTCCTCCAAACTGAAATATATCTTTCCTGTGAATGATCCTTCAGATAAGCAGAAATCTTAGACATTTCTGCAAGATTCGAAACTTTAAACACCCATTCTTCTACAGTGGGCAAACTATCCTTCTTCCAATATTGTCCCACCAATAACCGTGCTGCCGTTATCATGTTCAATATCAAGTTAGTTTCTTTAACATCACAATCTACAACAATGCCCAATAAAAACAATTGCGGGGAAAACTTTATCTTTCTCTTAAAAATCTTTTGAATGTTCCACCAAATTTTAATCCAAAAAACTTTTATATTTCTACAAGTCCACCACATGTGAAAATAGGTAGCTTCTAAACTACCACACCTCCAACATTTAGACTGTAAATTAGGATACATGTTGGACAACGTCTTGGGATCCAGATGCCATCTATAAAACATTTTATAAAAATTTTCTCTTAGATTTTGAGCCTGGGTAAATTTAACATTTCTGACCCAAATTATCTCCCAGGTGTCCAACGAAATTGGTTCCTGAATATTTTGTGCCCATTTTATCATGCAGTCTTTAACCAGTTCCGTTTCCGAATCCAATTCAATTAAAGCATTATATATCCTCTTTATATGTGCACAATTTGAATCTCTAATTTGCTTTACTAAATTTTGATCTGTAGTTGTGATGCCAACCTTTTGATCTGACTTCCACCTAGCTTTCAATTGGGTATATTGAAACCAAGAGTAACTTATGTTTTCTTGTCTTAACTCCTCTACTGGTTTAATTTGCCAATCATTCCCTTGCAATCTAAGTAGTTCCTTATAAGAAACCATATCCATACTCACTCCCATTGATACGCCCTCTATCGCGTGTCCAGGAATTCCCCAAATCGGTATTTTATAATTTAACTTATAATAATACTTTTTCCAGACACGCATGTGGGATTTAAAAGCCCTGTCTACCTTCTTATCATAAAGCAAGTATGCATGCCATCCATATACCAAATCCCATCCCTCAAGATGAAGTATTCTCTTGTTAGTTAGATTAAGCCAATCACTAACCCAGGTCAAGGCAACCGCATCATAGTACAATTTCAAATTCGGCGCCTTGAGTCCCCCTCTTTCCCTGGCATCTTGTAAAATCTTGAACTTAACTCTTGGTTTTTTCCCCGCCCAGATAAATTTGTTAATACCCTTCTGCCATTGATCAAGGTTGGCATCCTTTTTCAATATAGGTATCATCTGAAACAGAAAGAGAAACTTTGGTAGAACATTCATTTTAACAACTGCAATTCTTCCCAGTAATGATAATTGTAATTTTTTCCAATTATTTAAGTCCCTTTGTACCTTCAACCATAGTGTTTCATAATTATTCTTATACAATTTTACATTTGAGGCTGCAATATATACTCCTAGATATTTAACCTTCTTCACTATTTCAAAACCTGTTAATTTAGAAAACATATCCCTTTCACTCATAGATAAATTCTTGGATAATATCTTAGTCTTATTACTATTCACCTTAAACCCAGAAACCTTACCATACTGAGTTATAATTTCCATCAAGTCTATAACCGACTGTAACGGTTGGGATACTGTCACAACCAAGTCATCAGCAAAAGCTCTCAATCTATAATCATTCTATTTTATTTTAATTCCCTTTATCAAAGAGGACTCTCGAATTTTAATTAGTAAAATCTCTAATGTTAAAACAAACAATAATGGTGATAGGGGGCAACCCTGTCTTGTACCTTTTTCAATTTTAAAAGTCTCTCTTAATCGCCCATTAACTATAATTTGTGCAGTTTGTTGTTGATATATAGCTTTAATAGCATGTAGAAAACCTTCTCCAAAATTCATCTCCTCAACAACTCTTAATAAAAATTGCCAATTCAATTGGTCAAAGGTTTTCTCTGCATCCAAAAATATCAATGCTGTGGAGACTTGGTTGTTCTTATCCAAATATTCAAGCAAGTTAACAATTTGTCTTACATTATATTTCATATACCTCCCAGATATAAATCCTGATTGATCACTATGAATCATTTGTTTCAAAACTTGCATTAATCTATTAGCCAATACTTTAGCAAAAATCTTATAATCTGTATTTAAAAGCGATATAGGTCTATAATTTTTAGGTTGATTAAGATCTTGATCCTCCTTTGGGATCAACGATACAAAAGCTGTCCTCCATGATGGAGGAACTGCGCCTCCAGTCTGAATTTCATTAAACAAAATCTTTAAGGGTTCAATCATTTCAGGCAACAACTTTTTATAATAAATTGCTGTTAATCCATCTGTTCCCGGAGCTTTGCCCAATTTCAACTGTTTAATAGCTAAAGAAATTTCTTCTGATGTAATTGGGCAATTCATCTCAAGTTGTTCTTGTGAAAGTCTTGGAAAATGAGCTCCCTGTAAATACCTGTCTACATCTAAAGCTTGTATATTCTCTTTAGAATATAATTTCGAGTAAAAATCTAGAAAACTCCTCTTAATCAAATTTTTTTTGGTAGACTTCTTTTCCTTTATATTCTATTTTGTCTATAGTACGTAATTTCTGTTTCTTCCTTAATTGATAAGCCAGCCATCTACCAGGCTTATTGGCGTTACAAAAAGTATTGTGTTTGGCATAACGCAAATTAGTTGCTACTTAATCAGCCAATAGCATATTAAATTGTTCTTTCAATAAATGTATTGAGATCTTTAAATTAATATCCAATGGATTCAAAATGAACTTTTTCTCCTTAGTTTTAATCTCTTCCTCAATATCTAAACGTTTTTGCACTTGCTTACGCCTATAAGCATTATTCATATAAATCAAAACCCCTCTCATATAGGCTTTACTAGCATCCCAAACCATTTCCATCAAGGTACATTTATGCATATTCGTGACAAAAAATTCTTTCATATGTTCTCTACATTTCTGCAAGAACAAGTCATTTGTGAATAAATTCTCATTCAGCTTCCAGGATCTCCTACTAGTGTCTTCAGCAAAGAACTCCAACCAAACAGGACTATGGTCAGACATTGTCCTAGGAAAAATCTTAACATTCTTAACCGAGGAGGAAAGATCAGTAGTAATCAAAATGAAGTCAATCCTGGAAAAAGATTTATGTCTATCCGAAAAAAAAGTAAAATCTCTGTCTGTCATATTCCTTTCCCGCCATACATCTCTTAATTCCAGATCTTCCTTCAAATCAAAAAAAAAGCTTTAGGCAATTTTGAATTAAAAAAGTTTTTAGAAGATCCCTTCTTATCTTCAGATGGCACCAAAACCCCATTCCAGTCCCCCATCATAATAACAGATTTGTAATCCAGTTCAATTAGTCTCTGATGTAGAAATTTAAATTTTTTTTTGCTGTTGTTGATTTGGAGCATATAATCCAATAAGAAGAACTTTCTTTCCTTGTAGTGTTAATTCAATACTAACATATCTCCCTTGTTTATCCGATTCAATCAATCTTGCCGAAAAGTCTTTTCTTAAGTAAATAACCACTCCACCCTTCTTGCCCGAAGCAAAAGATGCAAAATGTGTTCCCAATCGGAAATTAATCAAATATTTTTGATCTTTTAATGCAATATATGTCTCTTGTAAGCAAACAATGTCATTTTTATGTTGTTTCAGATAAAAAAAACTTTCTTTCTTTTCTGTGGTGAATTTAACCCATTAACATTCCATGTCAGGAACTTCACCATCTCTGGTGACCATGAGCCTTTGGAACATGGCCTGAAGATCAGCTGTTGCTCTCTTAGGACGTGCTCCTCCCACAGGCTCTGAGACGGCCGCATCTTGTGTAGCTGGACCAGTTACAGGCTTTTGTTTTTGCTCTTTTTCCATACGCTTATATGCAGCTCTTGTCATCCTCTGTTCTTTTGGGTCTTCCTTTAATGCCAAACTCTGCTCCATGGCCTCCGCCTTCTGCATCTCCTCAAGGGGCAATGACATTGCCCCTTCGCTCAATTGTTTATCATCTTGTCTTACTTCTGTTCTTTTAATTCTGGGAGATGATGGTAAACCTGCTTTCAGGACCTTAGTGTAGAAATCTTTTGCTTTTAAGATTGTATCCGATCTGTATCTGGTCCCTGCATGATTTACCACGATTCCAATAGGTATTTCCCATCTAAACTGGATTTGTCGCTTCTTAAGCTCATCAGACAAAAAGGCAAAGTCTTTCCTCTTTCTAAGAATTTTTGAAGGTATCTCCTTTAAGATCATAATATCTTGGCCTGCAATCTGAAATTTTTCCCGATCAAAAGCCTGGATAATAGAATTTCTGGTTGATCTCCTGGAAAAATAAATCACTACGTCTCTAGGTAGACTTTTTTGCCTAGCAATCCAGGAGTTAACGCTAAATGTCTTATCCATTTCCTTAAGTAGTTCTTCAGGTTCCCATTTCAAAACAGGAGCCACTGCTTGCGCTATTTCCCATTCCAAATTTTCTTTAGAATTCTCTTTGAGGCCTCTGATACGCAAAGCAAACTCCATGTTCTTATATTCTGATATAGTAAGCTCGTTTTCTGTTCTGTCAATCTTGGCCTCTGCTCTATCAATCTTCTGCTCAGCATCAGTAATTTTATTTTCCAAATTCTCCACATACTCCATAACTGAGTCCACACGAACATCCAGGCATTCTATATGTGCAGCTAAGCCCTGGAGTGCATGCACTATATCTTCCCTCATTTGGTTGTTTTGATTCTTTATTTCTTGCTGCAAAACTTGCGTTGACTGCATCACAACTTGCTGGATGTCTGTCAGTGTAAATGCAGGAAGTGGGGGAGAGGGTGGTTGTACTGTAGGTTTCATCGAAGTCTGCCCTGCAGCTTGTGGTATAGGTGAGGAGATAACATTCTTAGAAAGCGGGGGCCCTCTCCCACGTCTCGCAGCCATCTCTTAAGTTTCAATTTCCTCTTTCACCCAGCAGAATCAAAGTTCAAAAGAAAAAAAAAGGGAAGAAGAAATAACAATTCTCTCAAAGTTCTTAACCTTCAATAAGAAGAATAGGGAACAGGCTTTCAAATACACAAAATCCGATACTGGATAAAGTCAGTTGCAAATTGTATCTCTTGCTTTGTAGCAAAATATAACAATTTTCAAACGCAGTCACTTCACACAGGAGAGAAATATTCCAGCGCCATTTTTACTCCATTTCAAACTTGAAACTTGAAGAAGAAATAGTCAGATTTATTAAGAGTTGCATTGGATTGAAAAACTTCACTTTTTACATATTAGTGAGAGGGAAGCACAAGCAAGAGAGAGACAGGAAGTTTCCTTTTGTCTTTTACATGCAGAGGCTTATTTGACTAAAATAGGCCATGTGAGAAACAGTCACACTGCAGGAAGACCCTTCCTCTTATCTATCACTCATCATATGCCCTAGTGGTCAAAACAGCTCTAAGTATGAAGCAATGGGGGGGGGGGAAGAAGGACAAATTGCTATAATGGAAAGTGTCTGTCCTTGCTACTGTAGTCTGTGGTGATAGATTGCCAACATGATTGCATAATCATAGGTGATACCAATACCAATAGTGCTTAGATTTATATACCACTTCACAGTGTTTTACAGCACTCTCTGGGCAGTTTACAATGTCAGCCTATTGTGCCCAACAATCTGGGTCCTCATTTTATCAATCTCAGAAGGATGGAAGGCTGAATTGACCCTTGAGCCTGAACTAGCGGAGGCAAGGACGAGAGAGACGACGTCTTCGGTTCAAAGGTTTATTAACATAGCCCGGACGAAGACAGAACGATTACAACAGCCTTATATAGGCAACGGTAAAACAAGTCGATGAATCAGGGGCGGGTGTTTTCCCGCCGAGGGACCCTGTGCCAATAATCAGCAGGCAGCTTTTGACATTTCCCCAGTGATAATGCATGCGCGTTGGGCTGGGGAAATCCTGTCAGCTGGCTGCCCGAGCAGCCGGGGTCGGAATACTCCAGCCGGCATTTTGACAGCTAGCGCCTGTCAGAATATGCGGTCTAGGCGCATGCGCCATTTTGACTGCTCCGCGGCTGCCGTCGCTTTGACAGTCTGCGGCTTCTGCTGTTTGACAGCTCGCGGACTGGGGCGCATGCGCGGCTTTTGACAGCTGTCAGAGCGGCCGCATGGAGCAGTTTTGACAGCTCGGGGAGCGCGACTGCGCGTGCGCGTTTCCTTCGACAGCTGTCAGTGCGGCCACGTGGAGTGTCCTGTGACAGCTGTCATTTGTGGAATATGCTGCAGAGCCCCATCAGGATCGGACTCCAGGTTGTGGGGAGAATTTGCCTGCAGTACTGCATTCTAATCACTGCACCATCAGGGCTCTAAGTAATTCTTTGTGGATGTTACTCTTACTATGGAATCAGATTAGTGAGGCAGCTGATTCTTATGCCACTTTAAGGACAACAAATAGATGGCAGAAACCTTTCAAGACTAGGAAACCACCAAGCTATAGTGCAATTGACTTTAGAGGCAGGAGGAAGAGGCCCAGAATTCAAGCCTACGGATTAACATGTAAGGTGGGGAGGATTCCAGGGTGTTCTTAGAAAGAGAAACTCCTTCCATGTGAGGTTTCAGAATTCTCTCTAGTAAGTCTACTTATCAAAATTTCTCTTGTGCAGCAGGGAGAGAGATTAATCATCACACCTTGACCCTGATGTCCAAACTGCTCCCACATTTCATTTCTACCACAATAAATCCTAAAAAAGCTCCAGGTTATCAGAGGATTTACTGCTTAGGACTATGAGACACACAAGATATGGTCAACCACTTGATAACATCAAAGAGTTGGAATGTTATATTTGGTTTTCCTGACACCTAGTAATTGTCCAGTTTTTTGCAGCCCAGTTAACATAAAACGTTAGGTATATGCAAAATTCATCTGCTCATTTCCATCCTGACCATACTAAACCAGAAGTAGATAATACCTCTATCAAATTATGTTTAATAAAAACATGCTTACAAATATATGTGACTAGACTTCTTTATTTATTTCTTAGATTATTTGTACTTCCTATTTTATTTATTTCTTTATTTTATTTTATTGAAAGGTTTTACAGTATATTTTAAAAAAACCCTTCCCTCCCCCTCCCCCCTGACTCCCCCCGTCCCCATAGAGCCCACCCTTCCCTCCCCCCCCCGACTTCCCAGAGCTGAATACAGGGTATTGCCTCTAACAAACTTGAACTAAAATATGCTAACTATCTATGAACACACTTTAAATCCTAACGCACTTTAACTCCCATTTTGTTGTTGTTGTTAGCTGCGAAGTCGTGTCCGACCCATCGCGACCCTATGGACAACATTCCTCCAGGCCTTCCTGTCCTCTACCATCTTCTGGAGTCCATTTAAGCTCACGCCTACTGCTTCAGTGACTCCATCCAGCCACCTCATTCTCTGTCGTCCCCTTCTTCTCTTGCCCTCGATCTTTCCCAGCATTAGGCTCTTCTCCAGTGAGTCCTTCCTTCTCATTAGGTGGCCAAAGTATTTGAGTTTCAACTTCAGGATCTAGCCTTCTAAAGAGCAGTCAGGGTTGATCTCCTCTAGGACTGACCAGTTTGAACGCCTTGCAGTCTAAGGGACTCACAGGAGTCTTCTCCAGCACCATAGTTCAAAGGCCTCAGTTCTTTGGCATTCAGCCTTTCTTATGGTCCAACTTTCACAGCCATACATTGCAACTGGAAAACCATGGCCTTGACTATACGCACTTTTGTTGGCAGGGTGTTGTCTCTGCTTTTTAGTGTGCTGTCTAGATTTGCCATAGCTTTCCTCCCCAGGAGCAAGCGTCTTTTAATTTCTTGGCTACAGTCCCCATCTGCAGTGATCTTGGAGCCCAGGAAAATAAAATCTGTCACTACCTCCATTTCTTCCCCGTCTATTTGCCAGGAATTGAGAGGGCCAGATGCCACGATCTTGGTTTTCTTAATGTTAAGTTTCAACCCAAGTTTTGCACTCTCCTTCTTCACCTGCAACAAGAGGCTCTTTAGTTCTTCTTCACTTTCTGCCATTAGAGTGGTATCATCTGCGTATCTTAGGTTGTTGATATTTCTTCCGGCAATCTTAATTCCAACTTTTGATTCATCTATCCCTGCCTTTCTCATGATGTGCTCTGCATATAAGTTAAATAGGCAGGGTGACAGTATACAGCCTTGCCGGACTCCTTTCCCAATTTTGAACCAATCAGTGGTTCCGTGTCCAGTTCTCACTGTTGCTTCTTGACCCGCATATAGGTTTCTCAAGAGACAAATAAGATGGTCTGGTACTCCCATCTCTTTAAGAACTTGCCACAGTTTGTTATGATCCACACAATCAAAGGCTTTAGCATAGTCAATGAAGCAGAAGTAGATGTTTTTCTGGAACTCCCTAGCTTTCTCCATGATCCAGCGTATGTTGGCAATTTGATCTCTAGTTCCTCTGCCTCTTCGAAATCCTGCCTGTACTTCTGGTAGTTCTCGATCCACATACTGCTGAAGTCTAGCTTGTAGGATTTTAAGCATGACTTTACTAGCATGAGAAATGAGTGCAATGGTGCGATAGTTTGAACATTCTTTGGCACTGCCTTTCTTTGGAATTGGAATGTAAACTGATCTTTTCCAATCCTGTGGCCACTGTTGAGTTTTCCAAATTTGCTGGCAAATTGAGTGTAGCACTTTTACTGCATTGTCTTTTAAGATTTTGAATAGCTCAGCTGGAATACTGTCACCTCCACTAGCTTTGTTGTTGCTCAGCTTTTCTAAGGCCCACTTCACTTCACATTCTAGGATGTCTGGCTCGAGGTCAGTGACCACATCATTGTGATTATCAGGGACGTTAAGCTCATTCTTGTATAGTTCTTCTGTGTAATTTTGCCACCTCTTCTTAATCTCTTCTGCTTCTGTTAGGTCCCTGCCACTTTGGTCCTTTATCATGCCCATTTTTGCATTAAACGTTCCCTTCATTTCTCCAATTTTCTTGAAAAGATCTCTGGTCCTACCTATTCTATTGTTTTCTTCTATTTCTTTGCACTGTTCATTTAAGAAGGCATTCTTATCTCTTCTAGCTATTCTCTGGAATTCTGCATTCAATTGGGCATATCTTTCTTTTTCTCCCTTGCCTTTCGCTTCCCTCCTTTCCTCAGCTATTTGCAAAGCTTCCTCAGACAGCCATTTTGCTTTCTTGCATTTCTTTTTCTTTGGGATGGTTTTGGTTGCTACCTGTTGTACAATGTTGCGAACCTCTGTCCATAGTTCTTCAGGCACCCTGTCTATCAGATCTAATTCCTTAAATCTATTTGTCACCTCTACTATATATTCAACAGGGATATGATTTAATTCATACCTGAGTGGCCTAGTGCTTTTCCCTACTTTCTTCAGTTTAAGCCTAAACTTTGCAAGGAGAAGCTCATGGTCTGAGCCACAGTCAGCTCCTGGTCTTGTTTTTACTGACTGTATAGAGCTTCTCCATCTTTGGCTGCAGAGCATATAGTCAATCTGATTTCTGTGTTGACCATCTGGTGATGTCCATGTGTAGAGCCGTCTCTTGGGTTGTTGGAAAAGAGTGTTTGCTATGACCATCGTATTCTCTTGACAGAATTCTATCAGCCTGTGCCCTGCTTCATTTTGTACTCCAAGGCCAAACTTGCCTGTTATTCCAGTTATCTTTTGGCTTCCTACTTTAGCATTCCAATCCCCCATGATGATAAGAACATCATTTTTTGGTGTTAGTTCTATAAGGTGCTGTAGGGCTTCATAGAACTGGTCAATTTCATCCTCTTCAGCACTGGTGGTTGGGGCATAGACTACTGTGATATTGAATGGTTTGCCTTGGATTCGAACTGAGATCATTCTGTCATTTTGAGGATTGTATCCTAGTATTGCTTTTCCTACTCTTTTATTGACTATGAAGGCTACTCCATTTCTTCTGAGGGATTCTTGCCCGCAGTAGTATACCTGATGGTCATCTGAATTAAATTCACCCATTCCTGTCCATTTTAGTTCGCTGATACCTAAGATGTCAATGTTCAGTCTTGTCATCTCTTGTTTGACCACGTCCAGTTTGCCTTGATTCATGGATCTTACATTCCAGGTTCCTATGGAGACAAAATCTTTACAGCATCGGACTTTCCTTTCACCACCAGACACATCCACAGCTGAGCGTCCTTTCGGCTTTGGCCCAGTCGCTTCATTCTTTCTGGCGCTACTAGTACTAGCCCTCTGCTCTTCCCCAGTAGCATATTGGACGCCTTCCAACCTGAGGGGCTCATCTTCCAGTGTCATATCGTTTTGCCTTTTGGTACTGTCCATAGGGTTTTCATGGCAAAGATACTGGAGTGGGTTGCCATTTCCTTCTCCAGTGGATCACGTTTTGTCAGAACTCTCTGCTATGACCTGTCCGTCTTGGGTGGCCCTGCACGGCATAGCTCATAGCTTCATTGAATTACGCAAGCCCCTTCGCCACGACAAGGCAGTAATCCATGAAGGGGTTAACTCCCATTAAACATAGCTAAATAATAATACATCTTGTTGAATTCTTATACTCATTCATATGCTAAATGAAACTTTTTAGTCCCATATTTATTCTGAATGTAATCAATCCATCTTCTCCATTCCAAAATGTATCTTTGTTGCGAGTGATCTTTCAAATAAGCTGAAATTTTTGCCATTTCTGCTAGGTTTGAAACTTTTAGAGTCCACTCTTCTATAGTAGGCAGATCCTCCTTCTTCCAATATTGGAAGAAGGAGGTATCTGGACGGTATCTCTTTACTCTACTACCATCCGGTAGGAGATACAGGAATATAGCCAGCCGTACCAACAGGCTGAAAAATAGCTTTTATCCGTGGGCTGTTAGGCTTTTAAATAGGACATAATCTTATGCAGAATTGACTTGGGAGACCGGTGTGTGGTGTAGTTGGTTCACATGGTGTGGTAGGATGGAGGGTTTGTTGTCACTGTGTGTTGGGGGGAGAGATCACGGGGGGAGGCTCAGTTAATCTCAATGTATACATGTTGTACTTTGACAATAAAGGTTTATTTTTTTTTATTGCGATACCAAAAGTCTTGCTGCCATTATTAAATTCAACATCAATTTAATTTCTATAACAGTACAATCTGTAATAACACCCAACAGAAATAACTGCGGAGAAAACCTTATCTTTTTCTTAAATATCTTCTGCATATTCCACCAAATTTTAATCCAAAAAGCTTTAACTTTTTTGCAAGCCCACCATATATAATAGTACATTGTCATATCTAAACAAATTTTCATTTAACCTCCAGGATCTCCTGTCTCCCTTCCCCTGCTCCAGTTCCATCCATACTGGACTGTGGTCTGATAAAGTTCTTGGACATATCTTAATCTTTTTAACCCTAGAAAAAAATCATTAGTGGTTAGTACAAAATCAATCCTAGAAAAAGACTGATGTCTATCAGGAAAAAAAGTAAAATCCCTTTCTTCCACGTTTCATTCTCTCCAGACATCTCTCAGTTCCAAATCATCTTTCATATCAAAAAAAGATTTAGGCAATCTAGCATGATTTGGAGTACTTTTTTTATTGAAAAGTTTTATAAAAATTACAATATAATCCCCAAAACCAACCCACCCTAACCCCCCTCCCTCCCCCACTTCCTAGAGCTGAGTACAGTGTTACAAATATAATAAACATAATCTAACTAACACTAACCAACTATATAAATAACCAAGTTCATAATACGCTTTAACTCCATTTTAACATAAATACAAGCAAATTAAAAGTAAACATAATAATAATAAAAACATAAACAAATTAATATTCTAGTTATTAAACAATACAATATCCAAGTTATTAAACAATACTAATATTAATAATAATAATAATACCATATAATTAAAACAAATAAAAATTCCACCATAATAAACTATTAATAATAATAACAATCTAAAATTTACTCATAGGCTAAATGGAACTTTTTAGTCCCATATTTATTCTGAATATAATCTATCCTTCTTCTCCAGACCGAAATGTATCTTTCTTGTGAATGATCCTTCAAATAAGCAGAAATCTTAGCCATTTCTGCTAAATTTGACACTTTAAGCATCCATTCTTCTACTGTATAGTAGGCAAGCAATCCTTCTTCCAATATTGCCCTACCAATAACCTTGCAGCTGTTATCAAATTCAACATCAAGTTAGTTTCTTTAGTATCACAATCTATAATAACACCCAATAAAAATAATTGTGGAGTAAACTTTATCTTTCTCTTAAAAATCTTTTAATGTTCCACCAAATTTTAATCCAAAAAGCTTTTATATTTCTATAAGTCCACCAAGTATGAAAATAAGTAGCATCCAAACTGCCACATCTCCAACACTTGGGCTGTAAGTTAGGATACATACAAGACAACTTTTTAGGATCCAGATGCCATCTATAAAACATTTTATAAAAATTTTCTCTTAAATTTTGGGCCTGGGTAACTTTTACATTTCTAACCCAAATTACCTCCCATATATCCAATGGGATTTGTTCTTGAATATTTTGGGCCCACTTTACCATACAATCTTTAACTAATGATTTGGAGTACTTTTAAAAGGTCCTTTTTTATCTTTTTGTGTGTCCAACACTCCACTCCAATCTCCCATTAAAATACACGATTAATAATCCCATTGAATTATTTTGTTATGAAGAAGTTTATAAAATTCTCCTTGCTGTTGATTGGGTGCATATATTCCAATTAAAAGTGTTTTCTTCCCTTCTATTAAAAGTTCAATTATAATATATCTTCCTTGTTTATCTGCTTCAATTAGATTAGCTGTTAAATCCTTCTTCACATAAATAACTACTCAGTTTTTCTTGTCTGGAGCAGATGCAATAAATTGTATACCCAATCTGGAATTTGTCAAATATTTTTGATCTGCTACATGAATATGCGTTTCCTGCATATTCATGTAGCAAACATATAACATCATTTTTAAATTGTTTTAAATACTGAAATATTTTCTTTCTCTTTCGCAGAGAGTTTAAGCCATTAACATTCCATGTTAGAAACTTTGTCGCCATCTTTTGCGACTTGAAGCTTTCAGAGCGTATCTTGCAGATCCATAAGCACCTGCCTCTTTGGTCTCGCTCCTCCCACTGCTTCATTGTTAATGGATTCTTGAACTGTGATTATAGGATACTGTTTCTGTTGTTCTTGTTGTTGTTCCTTTTGTCTGGTTGCAGTCTGTGTCATTCTTTGACTCTTTAGTTCTTCTAATGGTGCCAGGGGTTGCGCAGTTTCCAGAGTTTGCTTTACTTCTTTTACAATCACCGAGGTGATTTCTTCACCTTGCTGCATGTCTTCCATTTGTGCCTGTTGTGCTCCTTCTTCCTTTCCCCTTTTAAATTCTGGGGGTGGCGATGAACCTGCTTTCAGTACATTACAATACAAATCTCGTGCCTTCAGAACTGTATTAATACAATATCTTGTACCTGCATAATTCACCACTATCCCAGTTGGTATCTCCCATCTGAACTGGAGCTGTCATTTTTTTAATTCATCTGCCAAGAAAACAAACTCTTTCCTTTTTCTTAAAATTCTTGGTGGAATTTCTTTCAAAATTAAGACCTCTTGATCAGCCACTTTAAATCTGTTATGATAAAAAGCTTGAATAATCACATTTCTAATCATTCTCTTTGTAAAATAAGCAACCACATCTCTTGGTAAATTTCTTTGCCTAGCAATCCAGGAATTGACATGAAATATTTTATCTATTTCCATTATAAAATCTTCAACTCACCATCCCAATATAGGTGCCACAGCCTTTGCTAATATCTCTTCCAGGTTTTCTTATGGGTTTTCTTTTAGACCTCTTATTCTCAAGGCAAACTCCATGTCTCTATATTGTATCATTATCACCTCATCATCAATCTTATCCATTTTATTCTCAGCTTCACACATTTTAGCTTCCAGTATCAAGTTACTTTTGTTAACTTCCTCCACACGTTCATCCAAATGCTCAATACAAACTGCCAACCCCTGAAATGCCAATAAAATATCCTCTCTTATTTCCTTATTTTTCTCATTAATGAGCTCCATTTGCTCAGATTGAAGTGTTAAGGCCTCTTGTAAATCTTTTAATGTTAATGTTGGTGGGGGTGCTGCAGGGGATGGCATCAAAGTCTGAAGTGCAGATTGTTGTTGAACTGGTGATGCCCCCGCGCTTCTGGAAATGTGAGCTATAAGCGGTTTAGAAGCCATTTTAACACCCATTAACTTTCATTTGTCACTTTCACTTTTCCACCCAATCCTTATAAGAAAGTCGCGATTTAGCTTAGAAACCCAAGTTGCAACTTTGTTACTTCCCTTTTAGTTCTCCAAATCTTTTAAATCTCTTTTATACCAGCTTCAGATGTTTTAAAAGGAGTCTTTTACAGCTTTTAGAGACCCACTTTCTTCTAAAAATTCATTCTGGCGCCATCTTCCTCCCTTTCTTTTAAATTAAACTTTGGAGAAGAAAAAAAATGTAGCACCCCAGAGTTAAAGATCATGTACTTGCTATTTCAAAATTCTCCTGCTCAGATCTGCCTGCGTCTGAGTAATCCAAAGTTCAGTATTAAATGCAGGGATGGTTGCAGCATCCTGCTCTGTTCTAAAGCCTTAAAACAGAGGAGTCCCTGAGTCCGGAGTTTGATTCAGGCTCCGAGGGAGCTCTCACCCTTCGACCCCCAGATTAATCATTCTGGGGGTCTAGGGGAGCTCTACCTCTACCTGAATGCTCACCCTCCCCTCTTCTCCTGAGGGGGGGTTCCCAAACCACAAAACAGCTGATTGTCGCTGTTTTCACAATTTAAATGGAATCAACGGGGCTGACGGTCAAAATGACCGCCATCGACGGAGCCTTGCCATCCAGAAGTCCCTATTTTATTTATTTCAATTAACTGTATATGACTGCCTATCTCAAATTCATGATTCTGGATGTCTAACCACAATTTAAAGCTATATGAAAACACAGAAAAAGAAAAAAATAACCATACACAAATACAATAAGTAACCTAGGAAAAAACAAACAGAAACAGCAACAGCAGCAACAACAAAACCGAATAACCACAAATTAGCACAGTCTGGAACCCCAAGCCTGGAGACATATCTTTCCAGCCTTTCTTTGCTATGCAGAAGGTCCATTACAGGGTCTTCTGGATAGGTGGGATAACATACTTTAGATGAAAAATAGAGAAACCCCCAAACCTTATTCACATTGATGCTGTTGTTCCAAATCAATTTATTTTCTTAACTATTATGCTACATGGCCTTCCTCCCCACTGAAAGACACTCCCCACATATTCTTTCATGACTTGATGGAAATGTAAGTGTTGCAGCTCTTAACAAAGAAAATATGGAATAATAATAATAATAATAATAATAATAATAATAATAATAATAATAATAATAATAATAATAATAATAATAATAATAATAAGTTGGAAGGGACCTTGGAGGTCATCTAGTCCAACCCCCTGCTAAGGCAGGAAACCCTATACCATTTCAGACAAATGGCTGTCCAGTCTCTTCTTAAAAACTTCCAGTGTTGGAACATTCACCACTTCTGGAGGCAGGTTGTTCCACTGGTTAGTTGTTCTAACTGTCAGGAAGTTTCTCCTTAGTTCTAGGTTGCTTCTCTCCTTGACTAGTTTCCATCCATTGCTACTTGTCCTGCTTTCAGGTGCTTTGGAGAATAGCTTGGCTCCCTCTTCTTTGTGGTAGCCCCTGAGATATTGGAACACTGCTACAATGTCACCCCTCACCCTTCTCTTCATTAAACTACACATACCCAATTCCAGCAACCGTTCCCTATATGTTTTAGCCTCCAGTCCCCCAATCATCTTTGTTGCTCTCCTCTGTACTCTTTCTAGAGTCTCGACATCTTTTTTACATCGTGGTGACCAAAACTGGATGCAGTATTCCAGGTGTGGCCTTACCAAGGCATTGTAAAGTGGTATTAGTACTTCACGTGATCTTGGTTCTATTCCTCTGTTAATGCAGCCTAGCACTGTGTTGGCTTTTTTGGCAGCTGCAGCACACTGCTGGCTCATATTTAAGTGATTGTCCACTAGGACTCCGAGGTCCCTCTCACAGTTACTACTATCGAGCAAGGTACCACCTATATTATACCTGTGCATTTGATTTTTCCTGCCTAAATGTAGAACCTTACTTTTTTCACCATTGAATTTCATTTTGTTAGATAGTGCCCAGTGTTTGAGTCTGTCCAGATCCTTCTGTATCTTAAGCCTATCTTCTGGAGTATTGGCTATTCCTGCCAGCTTGGTGTCATCTGCAAATTTGATGAGTTCCCCATCTATCCGCTCATCCAAATCGTTGATGAAGATGTTGAAGAGCACTGGGCCCAGAATAGAGCCCTGGGGCACCCCACTACACACTTCCTTCCATGTAGATACAGTTCCATTGAGGGCCACACGCTGAGTACGGCCTGTCAGCCAGCTACGAATCCATCTGGTGGTGATGCTATCTAACCCACATTTTTCTATCTTATCAAGTAGTAGGTTGTGATCTACTTTATCAAATGCCTTACTGAAATCCAAGTAAATTAAATCTATAGCATTCCTCTGGTCCGCTAGTTTTGTCACTTGGTCAAAGAATGCAATAAGGTTTGTTTGGCACGATCTGTTTTTGACAAACACATGTTGGCTTTTAGTTATAACTTTGTTCGCATCAAGGTGTTTGCTGATTTGTTGTTTGATTATCTTTTCCAGAATCTTCCCAGGTATTGAGGTCAGGCTGATAGGTCTGTAGATTCCTGGATCTGTTTTTTTCCCTTTTTTGAATATGGAAACTACATAAGCTCTCTTCCAGTCATCTGGTAGTTCCCCAGTGCTCCAGGATCTTTGAAAAATATAGTTCAGTGGTTCTGAGATCACGTCTGCCAGTTCCTTGAGAACCTTGGGGTGTAATCCATCTGGTCCTGGTGATTTGAACTCATCTAGGCTGGACAGGTGTTCACTTACCATTTTCTTGCCTATCTTAACTTGCATTTCTATTCTGTTTTTTATGGCACTGGTTTTGGTAGGTTGGACTGTTTTTTCCCTTTGTGTAAAGACAGATGCAAAAAATGAGTTAAATAGTTCTGCTTTCTCCCTATTGCTTGTCACCTTCTTGCCATTTTTACCCACTAATGGACCAATCATTTCCTTAACTTTTTTCTTGTTTTTTATATGTTGAAAGAAGCATTTTTTTGTTATTTTTGACTTTGGTCGCAAGCCTTAGTTCATTTTGAGCCTTAGCTTCCCTCACTTCATCTTTACAAGCACGGGCTGTTTGCTGATATTCTGCCTTAGTTATGTGCCCCTCTTTTCACTTCCTATACTTGTCCCTTTTATCTTTCAGTTTATCAGAGAGTTCTTTCTGCAGCCATGCTGGTTTCCTTTGAAAGCTGTTATTTTTCTTCTTTGTTGGTATTGTGCTAGACTGGGCCTTTATTATCTCACTTTTCAAAATTTCCCAAGTTTCTTGAGTTGTTTTCCCCTTTAGGATTCTCATCCATGGAATTCTTCCCATGGTCTCTCTAAGTTTATTGAAATTAGCTCTTTTAAAGTCCAAGACTCTAGTTTGGCTGTGTTCTATTGCTTGTGCTTCCATAATGTTGAATTCCAATATTGCATGATCACTTCCCCCCAAGGTTCCTGTGGCTTCGACACTTTCTATCATTTCATCTCTGTTAGTGAGAATTAAATCCAATATGGCTAATCTCCTAGTTCCCTTCTCTACTTTTTGGGAGAGAAAGTTGTCTGCTAGGTTTGTCAGGAATCTGTTAGATCTTCCACTTGGGGCAGAATTTGTCTCCCAGTTGATATCAGGGTAATTAAAGTCCCCCATTATTATTGTGATGCGCTTCCTACATACCTTAGTTAACTGACTAGCAAAAAGTTCATCTATTTCCTCTGTTTGGTTGGGCGGCCTATAGTATACACCTATGGCAATGTCATTTTTCCCCCTTTTATATTGACCCAAATACATTCAAGTTTACTGTTTTCATCATTGTTGTGCTCTATTTCTGTAGAGATAAAGTTATTTCTTATATATAGAGCAACTCTACCTCCTCTTTTGTTTAGTCTATTTCTTTTAAATAATTTAAATCCCTCTAGCTGTGTGTTCCATTTGTGGGTTTCATCCCACCATGTTTCTGTAATGGCAACAATATCATATCCGCCCTCATTTACCTGAACTTCTAGTTCACCCTGCTTACTGTTCATACTCTGCGCATTGGTGTATAGACATTTGAGTCCTTTATGACTGACCCTGTGTTTACTTGCTACATAACTTGTGTGGTGCCTAAGTTCCCCTATCTTCTTAGATTGCCGGGGACAGTGATGTTTTGTATCAATTAACTCACTGTCCCCGTTGTTTAGTTTAAATATTCCTTCAGAAAAGCTGTGAATTTATTGCTAAGTAACTCAGTCCCTTTCTTGGATGGATGCAGACCATCTCTTTTGTACATTTTTTCATTGGACTAGCTACAGACATCGTGACTAATATAACCAAAGCCTTCTCCTTTACACGACTCCTTTAGCCACATATTAAATTCTGCTATACACTGGCCTTTTCCATTTTGCTCCTTATACACTGGTAAGACCTCTGAAAAAGTGATCCTACAGCCTATTCTGCTGAGTTCCTGCCCCAAGCTCTGGAAATCATTCTGCACAGAGAGTACATCATTTTGGGACAGACCGTTAGTGCCAAGATGTACAATGGCATCCACATCACAGTCTTTGCTGGCATTGTTGACTATTTTGAAAATACATTTCTTGTCCCTACTGGCAGTAGCACCTGGAAGACACCTGTTGTGATTCAGGGTCAGCCTGTGGGTTCGGCAGTTGGGTCGGATGACTCAGATGAGGGGGAGGAGGGGGGTGTTGAAGAACTTGCTGATGATGGCTTTGAGGCTCCGCAGAGCCCCCAGCCAGGCCCCTCCTACCTGGTGGAGACCCAGACCCAGCTGTGTGAGCCTGACAGTGTGGATGAAGATGACCCACAGCTGGCCCTGTTCAAGGACGCCCGACGCAGGAGGCAGTCAAGTAGGAGCAAGCAGAGGAAGGCTGTGGGACTTCTCGGAAGGAGGCAAAGAGAGGCCACGCCCTGAACTCTTTATAAAGGGAATGTTTGGGGGAGGGCTGGTTTGCTGAAAGCAACCGCTCCGATAGAGTTTCAAAGCTCCAGTATCTTGTTTCATGTTTTGTTTGTTTTTGTAATAAATTTGGCAGACGTATTCCAGCCTTTTGCCGTCTGTAAAGGGGTTGCCTTTTCTGCAAGGCCGGTAGCAGGCTGGTACAGAACAACACCTGACTTCTTTTGAAACTTCTGTATCCTTTCCTAAATTAACATCCCTTATAATTGAGTCACCAACCAGAAGGTGGCTTCTTTTTTTGGGTACCTTTCTTTTCTTGCATGACTGATGTGTAATACCTGATTTGCATTTCTCCCTCTCAGAAACAAGTTCATCTCGGACCATGGTCCCCTGCTTATTTGAGTTATCACAATTACCTTGACCTGTTTCCTTAATGTCCCTGTTAAGGTCAGCAAGGGCACTGTATCTGTTATGCAGGGACACAGCTAAAGCTTTGGGTTTATGATTCACAGCTCTCACTCTGCCAGATCCCACAGTTGTCCCTTCTCCTGCAGGATCTTTGCGGTAGAGGGGGCTGATAGCGTGGAGTCTCAGTAGAGTAGGAGGGCTGAACTGAACACCTAATTTCTGCCTGAAGAGCGCAGATTACAGACCCTAGATGAATAATCTGTCCTTGTAGACTAGTAATTTGTGTACATATAGGACAGTTTCCCAGTTTGAAAAGAAGTTTGCTTTATATTGACTGTTCACACACTCTATTGGTTTAACACAATTTGTTGAAAAAACATAATTCTCTGGGATCATAAAATATGCTGTCCAAAACCAAAATAATTTCCCCAAAAGCAGAATTAAAACTAAAAGAAATCAGATTATGCCTTAGCCTTTGGTAAGCCATCACTGAGTAAGGCCACTGTTCTTGCTAGCTCACTATCAATAACTTGATGTCTTCTAAATGTATTGGAATGCATTTCCCATAATATTTGTTTCCATGGTTTGTGGTGTTTTGCAACCACAGGATGTCAGACCAGGTGCCTTTCTCAGCTCAAGTTGCAGGTGCAGAAATATGGACATTTCTGTAGGAAAAACAGGTGGTTTTTGACTGACCCATGGCCTTTCCTTCCCGACTACGTAAAGCAGAAATCCTGCTTCTCCTGTTGCTTATGCTGATCAACACACATATTGTTGTTTCAAGGCAAAGGGTATTTGAAACATCACACTGACATCAGAAGCAACATTACATTAATCAGTCAGGAAGGTCAAGTCTAAAGAGGAAAGAGGAAGATGTGTGTGCATTCTGATAGGTTACTCTACTCCTAAGTATGACTGTGAAATGACAATTGTATATAAAAGACAATTCTATTCTGTAAGAAATAAACACTAGCTTTAAAACTACTTTTCTGAATGGGTTTTAAGGGTAGCTGGCTACTTTAACGAAGAAGAGGGATAAAGTACTTGAACTTTGCTCTGCTTGTCTCTTAAAACTCTTCCGGATTTGCTTTGACCAGACCTGGAACAGTTAGGATGGTATATTTAGGCATCTCAGGATAAGATCAACATTGAAGATGATCCAGAAGTTACTGTTGTGCATACCCACAACACATAAACATATTTTCTTGCAATGATTCAGTATGGTTTGTGTTGCTAATTTGATATTTAATTGGATTGAACTTCTTGCAGTATTGCCCCAGGCGCCTAATGGACCCGGACCGGTTCCAGAGGGCGCTTGGGCCGATACCTATCACCCTTACCCACAGCCCAGTTGATGCTCTGGTGGAGGCCTGGGAAACGGCTGCCACCAGGGCACTCGACTGCGTTGTACCCATGCGACCTCTGATTCGGCGCAGATCCCGTTGGGCCCCATGGTTCTCTGTGGAGCTCCGGGAGATGAAGCGTCGGAGACGAGGTCTAGAGAGCGGTTGGAGATCCAGCCGATCCGAATCCGACCGATTGCAGTTAAGAACCTTTATAAGGTCTTATCTTGCGGCGATAAGGACGGCGAAGTCTAACTACTTTGCCGCCCTTGTCGCATCCGCAGATAATCGCCCGGCCGCCCTGTTTAGGGTGACTCGCTCCCTCCTTAGTCAGGAGGTGAGAGAGGATCCCTTGCAGGGACGAGCCGAGGAGTTTAGTCATCATCTGGCGGACAAAATCGCTCGGATCCGGACCGGCCTGGACTCTGACTGGGCAGAGTCTGATGTGGAGGAATCAGGCGGTCTTGAGCATGTTATCTGGACTGAGTTCGACCCTGTTTCCCCTGATGATGTGGACAGGATCATGGGGAGACTGAGCTCCACCACCTGTTTGTTGGATCCGTGCCCCTCCTGGCTAGCTTATGCGGCTCGGGAGGGAACACGAGGCTGGTTCCATGCAGTAATAACTGCTTCTTTGAAGGAGGGTGTCTTCCCTGCCGCCCTGAAGGAGGCGGTGGTGAGACCCCTCCTCAAGAAGCCTGCTTTGGACCCGGCTGTTTTAAACAACTATCGTCCAGTCTCCAACCTTCGCTTTCTGGCGAAGGTTGTTGAGAGTGTGGTGGCGCATCAGCTCCCTATGTTCCTGGAGGAAACTGATTATCTGGACCCGTACCAATCGGGCTTCAGGCCCGGACACAGCACGGAGACGGCATTGGTCGCACTGGTGAATGATCTCTGGAGGGCTAGGGACAGGGGCTGCTCCTCTGTCCTGGTCCTATTAGATCTCTCAGCGGCTTTTGATACCATCGACCATGGTATCCTGCTGCGACGTCTCAGGGGGTTGGGAGTGGGAGGCACCGTTTTACGGTGGTTCTCCTCCTACCTCCAGGGCCGCTCGCAGTCGGTGTTGACAGGAGGGCAGAGATCCGCCCCGAGGTCTCTCGTTTGTGGAGTTCCTCAGGGGTCGGTTCTCTCGCCTCTCCTGTTCAACATCTACATGAAGCCGCTGGGTGAGATCATTCGTGGTTTTGGGGTGGGGTATCACCAGTACGCTGATGATACCCAACTTTTTCTTTCCACCCCAAACCAACCCAGTGATGCCCTCTCCGTGATGTCCCGGTGCCTGGAGGCGGTTCAGGTCTGGATGGGGAGAAACAGGCTTCGTCTCAATCCCGCCAAGACTGAGTGGCTCTGCATATTGGCGTCTCGGGTTAACCATGTTATTCCACCTCTAACGATGGGGGGTGAGGTGTTGCCCCCCGTTGATAGGGCTCGCAACTTAGGCGTCCTCCTGGATTCACGGCTCAATTTTGAAGATCATATAGGAGCCGTGACCAGGGGGGCTTTTGCACAGGTTCGCCTGGTGCGCCAGTTGCGTCCCTATTTGGACCGAGACGCCCTACGCACAGTCACTCATGCGCTTGTGACCTCCCGTTTGGACTACTGTAACGCTCTCTACATGGGGCTGCCCTTGAAGACCACTCGGAGGCTTCAACTGGTGCAGAATGCGGCCGCGCGAGTTGTAATGGGGGTTTCCCGATACTCCCATGTAACACCTCTACTCCGCGAGCTGCATTGGCTTCCGGTTGCCCTCCGGGTGAAATTCAAGGTGCTGGTTATCACCTATAAAGCCCTACATGGCCTGGGTCCGGGTTATTTGAGGGAACACCTGCTGCCGGCATCAAACGCCCTTCGCCCAGTGCGCTCCCACAGGGAGGGTCTGCTCAGGGTTCCGCCGGTGAGAGATTGCCGGCGGGTGACACCCAGGGATAGGGCCTTCTCTGTGGGAGCGCCTGCCCTCTGGAACCAGCTGCCGGTGGAGCTGAGGACTGCCCCCGACCTCCGATCATTCCGCCGGGGCCTGAAGACCTGGCTCTTCGAGCTCTCGGGCCCAGACTGAGGAGGAATTTTTAATTTGGGGTTCTTTTTTAACTGACTACAGGGTTAATTTAATTTTTTTTTAATTTGGTTCTTAATTTTTGTATTTTGGATTTTTAATTCCCTGTAAACCGCCCTGAGTCCTCAGGGAATAGGGCGGTATATAAATACAATTAAATAAATAAAAATAAAATAAATTTTTATAGGCAAGTCAGAATGTTCATAATTACTTCACAAGTGGAGGTACCCTCACTTGGAAGTATAATATTTGCCTGTACCTCTCGCTCTCTTTTTCTCTTATAATTATCTATCTATCTGTCTGTCTGTCTGTCTCTCTCTCTCTCTCTCTTTATCTATCTATCTATCTATCATCTATCTATCTATCTATCTATCTATCTATCTATCTATCTATCTATCTATCTATCTATCTAATGTCATGAACGCAATACAATTAAATCTATTGAAAATCCTAAAATTTATTTCATAAGTTGCGATTTCACCATATATTAGCGTAGGTTATAATAAGAAAAAAGTGGGCAATGGGTTCAGATAATTCAGGGCTGCTTAGAGTCTAAAAAAATAGTTCTGAGTAGACTGCATAAATACTTCTCCTCAGTTTTTTTTAATCCCATTTATATCCCGCCCTTCTCCGAAGACTCAGGGCGGCTTACAATCTAAGCACAAATCAATGTGCTTAGCAATAGCCTTCATTCTATGTATATGCCTGCTTATTAGGGCTTTCGCCCTCCCCCAAGCAGCATTATTACAAAGTCAGCTTATTGCCCCCAACAATCTGGGTCCTCAGTGTTCCTGGGAAGTCTTTTTAAATCTGACAACTTTGCCAACTTTGGAATAAACATTTTTCTCTTAGAAGGAGCCAAGTCTTAGTCTTGAAAATTAAGTAAATTCAGGGGTTTACTTTGAGGAAGCCAGTAAGTTAACTGTCAAAGCCATTGTCTAGGAGAGCAAGCCATCTGAGACTTGCTTACTCACTGGTGGAAACCGTTGTACATGTTAGATAAATAAAGTACAAGAGGAGTTAATCAACCAGACTATGGTTGGTTGCCATTTTTCTGGACATAGAAATGTATAAGGTGGAACAAAATGTTTTTAAAACATCCCATTCAAAAAAGAAAAGAAGAAAAATCTGATTTATTTTCCTAATACATTCCCTATTCTTGTGGTGCATTTTCATTTTTCTGACTCACTCTTTGCTACTGAATCATAGTCGCAGCCCAATTACATTATTAATTTTTGATTTCTGAGCCCTATAATGTTATAACATATCTATGCCTCTTCATCTATCAGCTTTGCAAGGTAATGCAGAGAAGAAGCACATCTGGAAATATCTTATTGTAAGGTTACATTAACAGAATCAAGCAACTCTGAAAATGTATTTTCTCGCTGTTGCCTTTACAACCCTGAAAACCAGGTAGTATCCCTTCTGAGACATTTGCCCCAATCCACATTCCTTCTGCCAACTAGACTGCTGATTATTTGACCATTGCCCTGGCTGTGGCTCTTCCCCCTGCCTCTCAAGGTCATTCCCACATACCATTACATCATCTGATAGCATCAGGCCCCACATCATGAAATGTCAGCTTTAGAATGCTGAGCATCTGGTAACTATCTTATCATCCTTCCCAGAAGAAAATCCAAGATGATGATGATGATGATTTGAATGAGCCATGGGCAATATGAAGCTGAAAATACTTCTTCAGTATACACTGGACTGACCCTTCTGTTTTGTTTTTCTGGCAACTACACAGAAATCAAAAATTGGTTGATTGGTAACTTTTTAATTCATTCTGTTTTCTCAAATCCAGCTGTACGAAATCTCTCGAGAATGTTTATGCTGTAATGAAAAGCAAATAATGAGGAAAACAAGAAGCCTTCACTTTGGTTTTTTGTTTTTTAGAGTGGCAGAGGCAGGGGGAGGCTAATATTGTCATCTCAGATGCAGGAATAAATTCTGATATATATATTACATATTTGACAAGGAAAGGCCTGATTTGTGCAACATGCATCATCTAATCCTAAGACCTTGCTATTTAATTTGGTAGCACACAGCCATTTTAGCTGGGCAGTGGGGTCCATCTGTGTTTGAAAGGCACTTTCTGGAGCTGCCAGAACTTGACAATAGTTCTGTAATTCAACAATTTATTTTCCAGCCACTTGATAACTCTAATATCTCTAATTTTGTTTTCTTTTGTTTTTCTGGAGGACTGACTAGATATGGTTCCATAACTGAGTTTTTGGATTCACAAAACATGACAGTATGGAGCAATGCTGCCCAATGTTGATTTTGTTAGTGGTGCATGCAACACACTGACCTCATCATTAATCTTGGTGAATTGTGCTATGATATATGGAACCTGCTTCTCGAGACCCATTATGAGTACTCTTAGAGCAGAGATCAACAATTTCAGATTTGCAAGATATACTTTAAAAAAAGCACAAACTATAACAGTGAAAGCTGTTAATCAGTATCTTAAGTAGTGTCTCAGGTAGATAGGTATATAAAAGTATCTGAGGAACACTTGGAATTTATGTTCAGTCCAAGAATTTGTTACTGCTATAAAAATGAGTTTCAAAAGATGTTTCCCTCAACCCTGTCCCAAAAATTCTCTCTGCTTGATTATTATTATTTTTTGCCCCAGGGAAGGGCAAAAGTTTTTTAATTGCTAATATTATTAAAACACTTTTATTTATTGTATTTCACCCAAAGATCCACAGTAGATTTTAAACTTCCTTCTACCCATTCCTAACTTGGACAAGCAACTAATTATGTTTGCATGATGCCTAAACCAAAAATCCCAGTTAGTTTAGTTTAGTTTAGTTTTATTAAATTTTTATACCGCCCTTCTCCCGAAGGACTCAGGGCGGTGTACAGGGCAATAAATATAAGAATATAAATACAAAAGTTAAAAGAAGTTAAAAGAATTAAATAATCATGCCCAATATAATACAATGATTAAAACTATGTTAAAATTAGATCCAACCCCAAACCCATCAAACCAGGCCAGATTGTTCAAATAAATAAGTTTTTAAATCGCGCCAGAAGGAGCGAAGGTCGGGGGCCATCCGGAGCTCAACCGGCAAGCGGTTCCATAGGTCTGGCGCGCCCACAGAGAACGCCTTCCCTCTAGGGGCCACCAATCGACATTCTCTGATCAGAGGCACCCTGAGGAGGCCCACTCTGTGGGAGCGCACTGGACAGAGGGAGGTTGATGCCGGCAGCAGGTGCTGCCATAGGTAATCCGGACCCATGCCATGTAGGGCTTTATAGGTCATTACCAGCACCTTGAATCTCACCCGGAGGGCAACTGGCAGCCAATGCAGCTCGCGGAGCAGAGGAGTATCGGGAGACCCCCAACACCACTCGCGCGGCTGCATTCTGCACCAGTTGAAGCCTCCGAGTGGTCCTCAAGGGTAGCCCCATGTAGAGAGCATTGCAGTAGTCCAAACGAGAGGTCACGAGCGCATGAGTGACTGTACGCAAGGCATCCTGGTCTAGATAGGGCCGCAACTGGCGCACCAGGCGAACCTGGGCAAAGGCCCCCCTAGTCACAGCTCCTATATGATCTTCTAAGGAGAGTTGTGAATCTAGAAGGAACCCCAAGTTGCGAGCCCAATCTACGGGGGGTAATAGCTCACCCCCCATATTAAGAGATGGAATATTCTGCATTTCCCGAGATGCCAACACGAACAGCCACTCAGTCTTGTCAGGGTTGAGCTGAAGCCTGTTCCTCCCCATCCAGACCCGGACCGCCTCCAGGCAACGGGAAATCACGTCAAGGGCATCACTGGGGTGGTTTGGGGTTGAAATAAAAAGCTGGGTATCATCAGCATATTGATGATACCCAACCCCAAAACCACGAATGATCTCACCCAGTGGCTTCATGTAGATGTTGAACAGGAGAGGCGAGAGGACCGATCCCTGAGGAACTCCACAAACAAGGGGCCTCAAGGTCGACCTCTGCCCTCCTGCCAACACCGACTGTGAATGCCCCAGAAGGTAGGAGGAGAACCACTGAAGGACTGTGCCTCCCACTCCCAACCCCCTGAGGCGCCGCAGCAGGATACCATGGTCGATGGTATCAAAAGCCGCTGAGAGGTCTAATAGGACTAGGACAGAGGAACAACCCCTGTCCCGAGCCCGCCAGAGATCATTCACCAGCATGACCAATGCCGTCTCCGTGCTGTACCCGGGCCTGAAACCCGATTGGTATGGGTCTAGATAATCAGCTAGTTAGCGTATATGAGGATTTTATTGCTTCTGACATAATTCTTCAACCAGTTTTAGACATGTTCTGTTGTCTGTACCAGAAATAACCACCATTTTCAATTTAGGAAACCCAAAACTTAAACCTTTCAATGACAATCTTAGTTACAAAGTGCTTAATTCCTATTTTGTGTCTCCTTTTTTTTATAAAAGGACAAAGTGGTCTAATGTACCAGAAGTTACATTAAGAGTGAGGAGTGGGGTACATAAGAATGATGCAGATCAAAACAGTCAAAAGTGGTGAGAGAAGACCTAGCTGCTTTGAATAAATTCAAGTTCAAGGTCTGGATAGATTACATTCTAGGGTGCTAAAGCAACTGCGATCTCAGAATCACTATCTCCTGTATTACAGGTGAAGTGCTGGAAAATTGGACCAGAGTTAATGTTCCAATCTTGAAATGGGGAAAAAAAGTGGACAATTGGAATTACAGATCAATCGGAAATACCTAGGAAACATCTAGATAATATCATCAAACAGTAGACTTGCAAGTAATTAGAAAGGAGCAAAGTGATTATTAGAAGCCTACATGGGTTTGTTAAAATTTGTTGTTGTTGTTAGCTGCGAAGTCGTATCCGACCCATCGCGACCCTATGGACAACGTTCCTCCAGGCCTTCCTGTCCTCTACCATCTTCTGGAGTCCATTTAAGCTCACGCTTACTGCTTCAGTGACTCCATCCAGCCACCTCATTCTCTGTCGTCCCATTCTTCTCTTGCCCTCAATCTTTCCCAGCATTAGGCTCTTCTCCAGTGAGTCCTTCCTTCTCATTAGGTGGCCAAAGTATTTGAGTTTTAGCTTCAGGATCTGGCCTTCTAAAGAGCAGTCAGGGTTGATCTCCTCTAGGACTGACCGGTTTGATCGCCTTGGAGTCCAAGGGACTCACAGGAGTCTTCTCCAGCACCATAGTTCAAAGGCCTCAATTCTTTGGCACTCAGCCTTTCTTATGGTACAGCTTTCACTGCCATACATTGCAACTGGGAAGACCATAGCCTTGACTATACGCACTTTTGTTGACAGGGTGATGTCTCTGCTTTTTAGTGTGCTGTCTAGATTTGCCATGGCTTTCCTCCACAGGAACAAGCGTCTTTTAATTTCTTGGCTACAGTCCCCATCTGCAGTGATCTTGGAGTCCAGGAAAATAAAATCTGTCACTACCTCCATTTCTTCCCCATTTATTTGCCAGGAATTGAGAGGGCCGGATGCCATGATCTTGGTTTTCTTAATGTTAAGTTTCAACCCAAGTTTTGCACTCTCCATCACACATAACACGAGGCTCTTTAGTTCTTCTTCACTTTCTGCCATTAGAGTGGTATCATCTGCATATCTTAGGTTGTTGATATTTCTTCCGGCAATCTTAATTCCAACTTTTGATTCATCTAGCCCTGCCTTTCTCATGATGTGCTCTGCATATAAGTTAAATAGGCAGGGTGACAGTATACAGCCTTGCTGGACTCCTTTCCCAATTTTGAACCAATCAGTGGTTCCGTGTCCAGTTCTCACTGTTGCTTCTTGGCCCGCATATAGGTTTCTCAAGAGACAAATAAGATGGTCTGGTATGCCCATCTCTTTAAGAACTTGCCACAGTTTGTTATGATCCACACAATCAAAGGCTTTAGCATAGTCAATGAAGCAAAAGTAGATGTTTTTCTGGAACTCTCTAGCTTTCTCCATGGTCCAGCGTATGTTGGCAATTTGATCTCTAGTTCCTCTGCCTCTTCGAAATCCTCCCTGCACTTCTGGTAGTTCTGTTAAAAAAGGTTGGGATTAACACTAATCTTACTGTTTTTTTGTAACATATGACTAGATTAGTAGACAAAGGGAACATAGAGAATATAGTATACCTACATTTTAATAAGTCTTCAGTAAGGCATTTGAAAAAAAGTTGATTGTAGCTTGGAACAGGATGGGATGAATAGTTCCACTACCAGATGAACTTTCATTTGGTAACAGTTGGTTACTTACAATTGGTTGAACATCCACATCTAATGTGTAGTGTAGTTATTTATAGATCTGTATCTACATAGAGAGGGATATGCACTGGGATATACTTGAGTCTTGGACTCAGTGTTCTTCAATCATTTTCTAAATGACATAGATCTATGGATAGAATGGATACTCAGAAAAATTGCACATAACAGAAAGTTGGGGGGATTGCTAACATATCAAAAGCAGATTCATGATTCAAAAGTATCTTGATATATCTGAACATTGTGCCTTTTCCAACATTATGCCATTCAATGGCAAGATATGTAGGACTCTGCAATTAAGGAAGGAAAAATGTACCAGTACAAGGTTCAGCAGCAGTACTTATGAAAAGGATCTCAATATCCTGGAAGATCACAGATTAAATATGAGTCAGGAGTATGCTGCAGCTGCCAAAAGAGCCAATGGAATTTTAGGCTGCATCAATGTATAATGTCAAGATCATGGAAAGTGATAATTCCTCTTTATGCTGCATTGGTCAGACCGTACCTGGAACACTGTGTCCAGTTTTTCTTGTTAGGATACAAGGAAGATGCTGAGGAACTGAAAAAAAAGTGCAAAGAAGAGGATCAAAGATGACGAAGGGTTTGAAGGCTAAATCTATGAAGAATGGTTAAAAGAATTGGGTATGCTTAGCCTTAAGGAGAAGAAGCTAAAAGGAAACAGGACAGCAGTCTTGAAGGGGTGTCACAAGGAAGAGAATATGGATTTATTTTCTGTAATGCCCAACAAGTAGAAGCTTTCCAAGGAAAGACCCTATCTCAATATAAGGACCTTCCTGATTGTGAAATCCTTTTGGCCTGTCTCCTGGTGGGAGATTTTCAACCAAAGGTGGCACAGCCCTTAGTGTGGGATGGTCTGAGTGAGATTCAAATACTTGAACAACCAGTTCTCTGTGTGGATGCCACTTCTGGCAGGATGTTCTGGGCCTGGGTAGCCTCCCCAGCTCAGAACAGACTTCCAGAAGTGGCGTCCACACACTTCTGGTGGTCCATTCTGGGCCTTGCGAAAAAGGGCTAGGGCAGACATGTCAAACACAAGGCTCGGGGGCCAGACCCGGCCCGCGAAGTGGTTACATGTGGCCCACGAAGCCATCCTGGAAACAGTGAGGGAACGGCCCCCACTGCCTTGGCCCTGGCCCAGAGACCCTCCTTCTGCCAGAGACCCTCAGATCTATCCCACTCCTGCCCAGGCCCCCATAGGCACCCTTGATGTGAACGATGCAGAGCTGGCCATGCCCACCCAGTAGGCCATATGCACTCTAGCCACGCCCACACCCACCCAGGCCACACCCACCCAGTCCCCTGAGGGCAACCGCAATGCTGATGCGGCCCTCAATGAAATTGAGTTTGACACCCCTGGGCTAGGGCATCAGCCAGTTTGCCAAAGTCAACAAAAAAATAGCTACTGGTTCTACCAATCTGGTCCAAACCGGCTGAATCCCACCACTGCCTATACTTGAACAATGTTATTTCTCAGACTAAATTATCCAATATGCAATACCTGCAGAAAGCGTGTTCAGGTAAGAAAATGACAACTCACAGCACTGAAGAACTGCTATTAATAAAAGCAAAAATACTTGAACAATCAGCTAATTGACTGAGAAAACTTTTTTCATGATAGCATGATACCTGTGGTAATATTGACATAGCTTATAGGAAGCTTAAGAGGATTACTGAGATAAACTGCTCTGAAGACTCCAAATGCTATTTAAACAGTAAGTGGTGTCCTTGGTATCCCACAGAATGGTTTTTGTGACAGTGAATCACAGTTATCAATGGCAACTATCAACACAAATGAGATAAGGGCTTGTTGGAGACTTAAGTGTGACTTTAAATGAGTACATGCATCCATGTGTCTCATGTTATTCTACATGAAATGATTGCATCAGTAAGACACTCCAAGTCAACTGTAAAAAGTATCAGCAAGGGCTAAAACTAGTATCCATTGCCCGCTTCCAAAACAGGCACATTCTTTGCACCATTAGACTTCTTTTCTATTTAACATCTTTAAAGTCTTCTTTCTTTTTTAACTGGTATATTTGAAAATTTGATGTACTCACAATCCAAGGTAAAATGAGATTCAAATGAATTATCCTTGTTTAATCTTCATAGATTGCTTTTTCAACCAATGGTATGGGTATCACCTGTGGTACATTGGCACCTGGCAGGTGGTATGTGGCCATCCTAGAAAAGTGGTAGCAGGGGAGGGGAATGAGCTGAACTGGTGGCAGCACCGCACAAGCCTGAGCGAGAGATGGCTGGAGCTGCAGGGCTGTCAGGGTTCAGTGGAAGTGCCAGGATCAGTGCTGCTTTCCAGCTGATTGGCGCTTCTTCAGGGCTGTCAGGGCTCAGTGGAAGCACCAGGATCAGTGCCAGGCTCCAGCTGGAGCTCAGTGCTGATCCTGGTGCTTCTGCTGAGCGTAGAAGAAGCGCCGATCAGCTGGAATGTTGCAGCATCTCCAGGGTCTTGTGATTTACATTCAGATGCTTGACAACTGATTCATATTTATGACGGTCACAGTGTCCCAGGGTCATGTGAAGTGACCAAAACCTGCTGCAACCCCCCAGCAGATGGGGGGGAATAAAAACCAAACTGCCCTCCCACCTCTGCTGCCAATCCTCAACAAAAATGCTCACAACAATAAAAACATTGGGCAGGAGGAAGAGTACTGCCAGGCGGGCAGGCAGGTGTCTTGCTCGGCTGTGGCTTGGGGGGCACTTTTTCCAGTGCCATTGTAACTTTGAACAGTCACTAAGCAAACTGTTGTAAGTCGAGGACTACCTGTATTTTATCACTTTTTTCCCTTTTTTTGGTCATCAAGTTTTTGACACCTTGCTAGGTGACTGGTGGTACTCGGATATTGTCATATCCTAAAAGTGGTACAATGGGTGAAAAGGTTGAAAAGCCCTGTAAGGCTTATATCAAAGATACGATAAAGCAGAGGATGACTGATTGTAAGACTCTTTTAAAAACCACTAAACAACTATCACTCAACAGAGTCCTAATAATTAAAATGTGGAGAAACTAGAGGACCTCTTTTGATTGGTGCAGAGAACTGGCTGCAAAAGAAAAAAATAAATAATTAAAATTATAAGAGTAAATGGGAGAAAGAGGAAACAAAAGTCATTTCCAGAGTTTAGCAATGTTCATTTTAACAGCTGTGGGAATAAAATGATATTGCTTACATTTTTATCATACTCATTCACTACTTGACCCAGGTTCAAAGATATGCTCAGTTTTAAAAGAAGATAGATGCCTAGTTAAAGTTAAGAGTGTTTGTGAATGTAGCCAGTTAGAGAGAGAAGTTTGTATACCCTGAAAGCTACTTATATGTCAGTGGTGGCCAACCTTTTTAAGACCGAGTGCCCAAACTGCAACCCGAAACCCACTTATACATCGCTGGGTGCTGGGGGCGTGGCCACCGAGTGGGTGATGCTCCAGCAACCCAATCCGGGCATTGGAGGCCTGCAAAGTTGGCCATGGGGGGAGCAAAATCACTCTGCAGCCCTAGATCTGGGCAGCAGAAGCATTTTGCAGGCCTCCTATGCCCGGATTGGGCCTCTGGAGCATCATAAAATCACCACACAGCCATGGATGCGAACTCCAGAAGCTTTGAAAATGCTTTTGCTGCCCAGATCGGCTCTGGGGGGAGGAGCGAAATCACTCTGTGGCCCTAGATCTGGGTAGCAGAAGCATTTTGCAGGCCTCCGATGCCCGGATCGGGCCGCTGGAGCATCGTAAAATGATTGGCCGGGGGGACCGTGAAATCGCTCAGGAGACTTACCTGGACTCATGCTGCAGCTGCCTCCACCATCCAGCCCGGATCCGCCCAGCTCTTGCAGCTGCTCCCTGACTCTCAGTGCAGAGAGAAAGAGAGCAAGAGTGCAGGAGCACGTGGAGAGGGGGTGGGGCAGCCTGGCCCCGCCTCCCTCTTGGGTGATGGTGCGTGTGTCCACACAGACAGCTCCGCATGTTGCCTGTGGCACGTGTGCCATAGGTTCGCTACCCCTGTTATATGTCAAAGGACATTATCTTTCTCTTAAAAATCTTTTAAATGTTCCACCAAATTATAATCCAAAAAGCTTTTATATTTCTACAACTCCACCACATATGAAAATAAGTAGCATCTAAACTACCACATCTCCAGCATTTAGACTGTAGGTTAGGATACATGTTAGACAACTTTTTGGGATCCAAATGCCATCTATAAAACATTTTATAAAAATTTTCTCTTAAATTTTGAGCCTGAGTAAATTTAACATTTCTGACCCAGATTACCTCCCAAGTATCCAACAGAATTGGTTCCTGTATGTTTTGTGCCCACTTTATCATACAATCTTTAACTAATTCCGTTTCCGAGTCCAATTCAATTAAAACATTATATATCCTCTTTATATGCGCACGATTTAAATCTCTAATTTGTTTTACTAAGTTTTCATCTGTAATTGTGATGCCAACCTTCTGATCCAGCTTCCACATAGCTCTCAGTTGGGTGTATTGGAACCAAGAGTAACTTATGTTTTCTTGTTTTAACTCATCTAAAGATTTAAGTTGCCAATTATTCCCTTCCAATCTAAGTAATTCCTTATAGGAAAACATATCCAAACTCACTCCCATAGATACACCTTCTATCACGTGTCCGGGAATTCCCCAAATCGGTATTTTATAATTTAACTTATAATAATACTTTTTCCAGACACACAGCAAGGCACTTCTAAGAATATGAGATTTAAAAGATCCACCTATCCACCTTTTTATCATAAAGCAAATATGCATGCCATCCATATACCAAATCCCAACCCTCAAGGTGAAGTATTCTTTTATTAGTTAAGTTAAGCCAATCGCTAACCCATGTCAAGACCACAGCATCATAATACAATTTCAAGTTAGGCGCCTTGAGTCCCCCTCTTTCCCTAGCATCTTGCAGAATCTTAAATTTAACTCTTGGTTTTTCCCCCGCCCGAAGGGACGCGGTGGCTCAGTGGGTTAGGGCGCTAAGCTTGTCGATCAGAAGGTCGGCAGTTTGGCGGGTCGAATCCCGAGTGCCGCGTAACAGAGTGAGCGCCTGTTACTCGTCCCAGCTTCTGCCAACCTAGCAGTTCGAAAGCACGTAAAAATGCAAGTAGAAAAATAGGGACCGCTCCGGTGGGAAGGTAACAGCGTTCCGTGCGCCTTTGGTGTCTAGTCATGCCGGCCACATGACCACGGAGATGTCCTCGGACAAGCGCTGGCTCTTCGGCTTTGAAACGGAGATGAGCACCGGCCCCTAGAGTCGGAAACGACTAGCACGCATGTGCGGGGGAACCTTTACCTTTACCTTTACCTTTTCCCCCGCCCAGATAAATTTATTAATACCCTTCTGCCATTCATCAAGGTTGGCATCCTTTTTCAATATAGGTATCATTTGAAACAAAAAAAGAAACTTCGGCAGAACATTCATTTTAACAGCTGCGATTCTTCCCAATAGAGATAATTGTAATTTTTTCCAATTATTTAAATCCTTTTGTATCTTCAACCATAGTGTTTCTTATATAATTTTGCATTTGAAGCTGCAATATACACTCCCAAATACTTAACCTTTTTTACTATTTCAAAACCTGTTAATTTAATTAACATTTCCCTTTCACTCATAGACATATTCTTAGACAATATCTTAGTCTTATTACTATTTACCTTAAACCCTGAAACCTTACCATACTGAGTTAGAATTTCCATCAAATCTATAACCGATTGGATCGGTTGAGATAATGTCACAACCAAGTCATCAGCAAAAGCTCTCAATCTATAATCATTCTGTTTTATTTTAATTCCCTTTATCATAGAGGACTCTCGAATTTTAATTAATAAAATCTCTAACGTTAATACAAACAACAATGGTGATAGGGGGCATCCCTGTCTTGTACCTTTTTCAATTTTAAACATCTCTGTTAACCCCCCATTAATTATAATTTGTGCAGTTTGTTGTTGATATATAGCTTTAATAGAATGTAAGAATCCTTCTCCAAAATTCATTTCCTCAACAACTCTAAATAAAAATTGCCAATTCAATTGATCAAAAGCTTTTTCTGCATCCAAAAATATCAATGCTGCAGGGACTTGGTTGTTCTTATCCAAATATTCAAGCAAATTTACAATTTGTCTTACATTATATTACATATACCTTCCAGATATAAATCCTATATTTCATATACCTTCCAGATATAAATCCTGATTGATCACTATGAATCATTTGCTTTATAACTTGCATTAATCTATTAGCCAATACTTTGGCAAAGATCTTATAATCTATATTCAAAAGCAATATAGGTCTATAATTTTTAGGTTGAGTAAGGTCTTGATCCTCCTTTGGAATCAATGATACAAAGGCTGTCCTCCAAGATGGAGGAACTGCTCCTCCAGTCTGAATTTCATTAAACAACGTAATAATTTAAACATAAACATAAACAATATAATTTCGAGTAAAAATCTAAAAAACTCCTCTTAATCATTTTTTGTTGATAGACTTCTTTTCCTTTATATTCTATTTTATCTATAGTATGTGATCAGCAGACATTTTTTTAATCTCTTCGTTAACTCTGATTTTCACTTCATAATTCTAATGTTTTTCTTCTCATGGCAAATGTGGTTATTTTTACTTTATTTTATTTAAAGAATAGCAAGAGTAGCTATCTATCATGTATTATCTATTTATCTCTATCTCTATCTATCTATCTATCTATCTATCTATCTATCTATCTATCTATCTATCTTCATCATTATTATCATTATCCTCATCATTATCTGACTAATTTGAGTCAATAGAACTCACACAGAAGTTGTGGAAAAAGTAGCAGAAGATACATGAAAGATGCTGTTTTGAAATCCTTGAAGAAATAATAAACTAATAATGGAAGGTATTAGTATTAATAATACTTTTAAACTATTAATAGAATAGCATCCATGTTCTCTTTGAAAGAAAAAAGAAGGGGTGAGGAGAAGGTGAATTTTAAGAGTAGCCATTTGGCGTAAGGTAAAGAATGATAATACTGTAATCATTGTAAAAATAGAAAAAAACAAATCAAACTCAACTTTTGGTGACTTTATGTCCATGTGTTTTGTCTGGCAACACTAAAAATTGGTTTGTAATTATTTATACATATTTTTAAAAATGAAGTCCAACCTAAGGCCCCAGGCCTTCCTTCTGGTTCCTTATTACCCAGACCTGCCCTTGCTTTGTTTCTTGAGGTCAGCTATGTAGAGCTAGAAATAAGGAGTTTAAACAAAACAGTCATCTTGTGGCAACTTGAGCTGGGGGTCCTATGGCCCTCCAGATGTTGCTGAAGTATAATTCCTAGCAGCCCCGGCCAATGTGGTCAGTAGTGAGGGATGATAAGGGCTGTTGTTTAGCAATATCTGGACATCTCAGAGGTTCCCCACACTTGTGGGAGCTTTCCTCAGAAACATAAAGAATTACCTTGAGTTGCTGTTATATATACACAGATGGTTTTGGAAGAATAAATAGTGAGATCAGAGGGAAAGGAAATGAAGGAAGTAGAGGCAGTGGCAATTGTAGTAATAATAGTGAATGTTGTTGCTGATAACAAATACCCTGGCACTGGATAAATTAATACAAACACATATTCTGTCAAATCAAGCCAATTGTACCCTGTTTTATGTGAATGGCAACACATTGACCAAGCATAATTTCCTTTCATTCCTCTCTATTCCTATGAAAATCTATTATCCTACTTTTATTTTAAACCTGTAAATAAATATAGAATTCATGAGTGCAATATCAGCTATTGGCCCCAATACGGACCTCTATATAGTCATAAATCAGTAATATTTTCCTAAAATTCAGACACTGTATCCAAAATAAATGATAAATGAGGATATGATTCCTAAGACAACCTTTTTTGGAAGTAAGTTTCACTTTATAAAGGGAAAGTATTCTACAGCAGTAAATAAAAAGTCAAATGAGGATGAAAATGTTTAGAAAGTATTTCTGAAAAACAGTTATAAATATGATTCAACTATATCTTTATTATGGATATTAAAACACCCACATATTTTAGTTGAATTGTATTCTACCAGTTACTTCCATCTGTGTACTTCAAATGTATATGAGCACGTAATAGCCACCAACCTGGATGGAAGCAAGAGATGGAGAGATCCCTTCACCTTAGTGAAGAGGAAGGAGATCGCATACAGCACTCGAATTGGATCCTAGAGAAAGCTATTGACCTGATGAGGAAAAAACTTGGCACTCTTGGGGATGAGAAACCTGAAACCTGTGGCCGCTCCACTACCTTGGACCGCAGCCAGAGAGACAATAAGGGGGAATCGGACGCTGAAGTCCCGTGGATGTCTGCTGAGGCAGCAGCCACCTTTTCAGCAGACCCCACATCTCACTGACCCGCAAGTACCAATTGGGATGGGAGATAACACAGTTGGCAGCGAAGGTACCAGTCCATCCAAAGATTCCCGCTGTTGGACACAAAATTCAGGGGGGGGAGTCGCAGCGCTTGGGGTTCTTCCTAACCCAAGTCCTGAGCTACATGGAAGATTATGGATGAGACATCCCCAGCAACAAAGCCCGTATCCGTATCGTGCAATCCGCTCTGGACAGGGCGGCCACAGACTGGATGGCAAACCTGCATGATTCCAATGCCCCAGAGCTCTACAACTTCAACCACTTCATGTCCTCTCTGAGAAGGCAATTCGAAGACCTCTATGCTGACCAAAAAGCCCACAAAAGAATCAAAATGGTGAGGCAGGGCAGACGTCCAGTAGCCGAGTACACACAAGAATTCCAGGCCATTGCCCACAAGCTGAACTGGCCAGAAGACATCCTCCTTAGCCATTTCAAGGACGGTCTAAACTACAGCCTGTACGATGCTTGCCTGGCTAGAGGAGACCCATGCTGACTCAACAAATGGTATCTCCTAGCAGAGGAGGCAGAGATCGATCTGCTGAAGAGACACCGCCAAGGAAAACCATGGGGCCACTCGCCTCCTGAGCCATTGTGTGAACCAGGAAAACCACTGGCCATGGCCAACAAATCAACAGGCTGTTTCAAATGTGGGAAAGAGGGGCATCATGCCTTAGAGTGCTGCCTCAAAGTCACTCCACGCAACCCAGATCAATCGCTGGCCAGAAAATCAGGGAAGACCCCAGCCAAGCCATGAGAACCTGCCATGAGGGCAACAGAGGCTGTAGAGTCCTCACCATCTGCCATGCATAGGCAGGGAACTCTGGCCTACACCAAGGGGTGGCGGATACCTCGGATGACAACTCAGAAGGTGGACCCATCACACCCATCCTCAAGACAGTGAGCATATTAGCCCCCTCCATGCCTGAAGCTGTCAAAGTAAAAGCCTTAATAGACTCCAACTACACCCGCTGCCTCATTAGCCCAACACTAGTGGGGAACTTGGGCATCCCAGTGAGGAGGCTGAGACAGCCTATTTCATTCAGCCAGTTAGATGGGTCCATAGCAGGGGGGGTGCCAGCTACTCTAGCCATTTTACCAATCCATCTATCCCTGGGGCACCACAAAGAAGACATAATATTTGTAGTGATCCCAGGCATTGAATGCCCAATGATCCTGGGGTTGGAGTGGCTAGAGAGATGGAACCCCTGAGTAAACTGGAGGATGGCAGAGCTTAATTTCCTGGAGGAGGATCGTGCAAACTTAACACCCCAAAGGGCCTCACCAATCCTAGGAGCAGAGAAAGTGTCAGTGGGAGAAGAGAAGGGGTTACCAGAAATACCAGAAGAATACCAAGACCTTGCTGAAGTCTTCAGCGAGGAACGGGCAGATGAGCTCCCTCCTCACCAACCCACAGACTGTGCTATGGAAATCAAACCTGGGGCAAAACTCCCGAAGCCCAGACTGTACTCCATGAGCCCTAAAGAGATGGAGGAGACTGCATTTAATTGTCCAATGGGATGCTACCAATTCAAAGTTTTGCCATTCGGGCTACAAGCCCCCCCCCCACAGTATTTATGCAATTAATCAATGAAGTGCTAAGGGAGCACTTAAGGGGGTCCTGATTTATTTAGATAACATCCTCATATTTACTGAGTCCAAGGAGGAGCATGTCGACCTAGTCAGAGCGGTTTTAAAACAACTGCAAGCTGCCCACCTATATAACAAGTTATCAAAATGCGAATTCCACCAGGAAAGAATAGACTACCTGGTTTATCACATATCCCCACAGGGCATCGAAATGGACCCCAAGAAGGTCAAGGCAGTCCTAGCATGGGCACCACCTCACTTAAGAAAGCAATTATAAAGTTTCCTGGTTTTCGCAAACTTCTACTGCCAGTTCATCCTTTCATTCACTCAAATAGCCCTGCCCCTCACAAACTTGTTAAAAATGAAGGAGGGGGGGCTAGTTGTAAAAATTCTTTTTCTTTCAATATAGATTTATTCAGAGACCATCTTAGTTTTTTCTTGGTTCCTTTCCAAGTCAATAACGTCTTTGATGATCTAAATGCAACAATATTGAGATTTATCTGGCAAGGGAAGAAAGCACGAATTAAAGTGAAAATGTTACAAGAAGCTAAAGATAGTGGTGGATTTGGACTCCTGGACTGGAGACTATATTATTAAGCAGCCATTTTACCATGGCTTAAAGAATGGATTACACTGAGAAATAAAAGACTATTGTACCTAGAGGGGTACGACCTACAAATTGGTTGGCATGCCTTACTATAGTACGAGAAAAGTAAAACACATAGATACTTCCAAAAAAACTTTATAAGGAATGTACTCTTTTCAGAATGGGAAAGAATAAAGCAGAAAATTTATATTAAACTACCTGAGTGGCTTTCAACAATGGAAGCATTTGCTTACCCAAGCTTAATTAACTATGACAAAGTCGTGACTTATAAAGATATCCTAGATAAGGAAGATTGAAATTTAGACAAGAATTACAACAACAAGTTATTGACTTAGCATGGCGGCCATATTTGCAAATTCAAACAAGATATAGAAAAGATACAAAGACAATGGGATTTTATAGAAGAACAGACAGAATTTGATCAAATATTATTAAAAACAGATGAAACCTGATAAGCAACTTTACAGATTTCTGCTAAACTTGAAGATGGAAGAAGAATAAGTAAAAGAAACAATGATAACATGGGCAAACAACTTTGGATATTCTATAGATTTGGAAGACTGTGAAAAATTATGGGACAGAAATATTAAATTGACCAAAGCAGTTTCATATAAAGAAAATTTATATAAAATGTTTTATAGATGGCATATGACACCAGTAAGATTAGCCAAAATCTTCATAAATACCTTGAATAATTGCTGGAAATGTAAACAATGGCCAAGTACTTACTACCATATCTGGTAACAGTAGAATTAGAACTACCCAAAACCCTCAAGCAAATACACCCAATTTTTCATTGCAGCTTGCTGAAAAGAGAACAATAGTCGCCCTTATGGCCAAAACTCCCCCACCACCACCTGCAATCATGGTTGAAGGAGAACAACACTTTGAGATAAAAGAAATCTTAGATACTAGGAAGTATCATGGGGCAACTCAATACCTAGTAGCCTGGAAACACCTTCCCTCCTCACAAAATGAGTGGGTCCTCAAACATCATGTCAGAGCACCCAAACTGCTAAAAGATGTTTGATACAGAATATCCCAACAAGCCAGACTAAACTCTCTACCTGTTTTGTTTTCTCTACAGGTGGATCTCTCCTATTTTTAAGGGGGGAAGGATGTCAAAACCTATTCCTATTTTGGGGACTTCCGGGTGGCAATGCTCCATTGTCTCCATAGAGCCGCCAAAAACAGCGACGATCAGCTGTTTGGCGGCTCGGAAACCTGCTCCTCGGGAGAAGAGGAGGGGGTGAGTGCCCAGGCAGGGGTAGAGCTCCCCTAGACCGCCAGAGTTTAAACTCTGGTGGTTGAAGGGTGTGAGCCCCCCTGAAGCCTGAGTTTGCTCTGGACTCCGGGACGCCTCTGCTCCAAGGCTTTGGAGCAGAGCAGGACGTTGCAACCATTCCTGCCATCGAGAGGGAATTGGGGATTACTTGGATGCAGGCAGAGCTGTGCAGGAGAATGCTGTAATAGCACGTATTTGAACTTTAACTCAGACTACTTTGTGGAAAAGTTGCAAACGGTGCGGAAAGTGAAAATGTGCAATAGAACTAAGTGGTGCCAAAATGGCTACCAAACCAACTAAAGTTCCTAGAAGTGCAGGGGCCTCGTCAGTTCAGCAATCTTCATTACAGGCTTTGATGCCTCCTCCCCCGGCACCCACACCCGCACCAGCTTTAACAATGAAAGATTTGCAGGATGCTTTGCAAGAGTCTTTGAAAAAACAATCTCAACAAATAGCTGAGCTTCTTGAGGAGAATACAGAAATAAGGGCAGATATTTTGGTTGCATTTCAAGGGCTCGCTGTTTGCATTGAACGTTTGGATGAGAGAGTGGAAGAACTTAGCCAAAATAATATGAGATTAGATGCCAAAATGATGGATGCTGAAACTGTGATGGATAAGATTGATGATGATTTAACATTGGTGCAGTACCGCGAGATGGAGTTCGCTGTGAGAATCAGAGGTTTGAAAGAAGATCCTAAGGAAAATTTGAAAAAAGTACTCTCAGAAGCTCTTGAACAGATTCTGGGGCATTCAGCAGAAAATATTATGGTGGATATAGATAAAATATTCTGTGTTAATTCCTGGATTGCAAGACAAAGGAAGCTACCTAGAGATGTGGTGGTTTATTTTACGAAAAGAGCAATTAGAAATGAGGTTATTCAAGCTTTTTATAATAACAAATTTACAGTTGCAGAGCAAGAAGTTTTAATTTTGAAAGAGATCCCTCCAAGAATTTTAAGGAGAAGGAAAGAATTTGCTTTTTTGGCAGAAGAATTAAGGAAACGGGATATCCAGTTCAGATGGGAGATTCCAGTAGGTATGGTGGTGATGCACGCAGGCACGAGATACCGCCTTAACACAGTTTTACAGGCACGAGATTTTTATGCTAATATTTTGAAGGCAGGCCCCCCACCATCCACGGAATTTAAAAGGAGGAATGGTGAAGGAGAGTGTCAGCTACGAAGGGAGAGTATACAAGGTGCTGAAGGAGCTACGCAGCTGAAAGATGGAGAATCCCAGCAAACTACAGGAGTGGATCAGATTTCAGTACCAATGGAAGAGGTCAGAGACCAAAGAATGACACGCACTGCAGCCAGACGAATGAGACAAGAGCAAGAACAACAGAGTCATGACTACATCTCAAAAACTTACTTATAGTGAAGCAGTGGGAGGAGCGAAGCCGAAGAGAATGCAGGTGATTTTGGAACAGGCGCTCCAAAAGCTTCAGGTCGCAAAAGATGGCGACAAAGCTTCTAACCTGGAATGTTAATGGTTTAAATTCACCACATAAAAGAAAGAAATTATTTCAATATCTAAAGCAATTTAAAAATTATGTTATTTGCTTACAGGAAACACATATTCGAGCAGCTGATCAAAAGTACCTGACAAACTTTAGGTTGGGCACACAGTTTATTGCCTCTGCTCCTGACAAGAAAAACGGAGTTGTTATTTACGTTAAGAATACTTTAACAGCTACTTTACTTGAAGCAGATAAACAAGGAAGATATGTTATAATTGAACTATTAACAGAAGGCAAGAAAATACTTTTGGTTGGATTATATGCTCCTAACCAACAGCAAGAAGATTTTTACAAATTATTACACAGTAAGATTATCCAGTGGGATTACAAATCTTGTATTTTTATGGGAGATTGGAATGGTGTTTTGGATGTACAAATGGACAAAAGAGGCCTTTTTAGAAGTACGCCAAGTCATGCTAGACTGCCTACATCATTTTTTGAGATGAAGGATGACTTGGAATTGAGAGATGTGTGGAGAGAAAGGAACTTGCAAGAAAAAGACTTTACTTTTTTCTCTGATAGGCATCAATCTTTTTCAAGGATTGACTTTGTATTAATTACTAATGATTTTTTTTCTAGGATTAAGAAGATCAAGATTTGTCCAAGAACTATATCTGATCATAGTCCAGTATGGTTGGAGATAGAAAAAGATGATGGAGACAGATGGTCTTGGCGATTAAATGAAAACTTGTTTAGATATCAGGAAAATGTGGAAGAGTATAAAAAACAGATGAAAGAATTTTTTAAAATTAATATGCATAAAGGTACTTCTATTGAGATGGTTTGGGATGCAAGTAAAGCTTATATGAGAGGAGTGTTAATATATTTGAACAATAAACATAGACGTAAATTGGAATTTAGGAGGAAAGAATTAGAGGAGGAAATTAAGAAAAAAGAAAAGGCTTTAATTCTGAATCCATCTGTTGGGAAGACTAAAGAGGTAATTACTTTACTAAGAGGTCAGTTTGATATGTTGATGGCAGATCAAGTGGCAACTAACTTACGGTATGCTAGACATAATACTTTTTGTAATGCTAATAAACCGGGTAGGTGGTTAGTTTATTTGTTAAGGAAGAAACAGAGTGCATGCAATATAGATAGAATAGAATACAAGCGTTAAGTAGTGTACCAGCAGAATCTTATTAAAAAGGCTTTTGTTGATTTTTATTCTAAGTTGTATGTTAGAGATAAGATTCGAGATGCAGACATAGATGGATATTTGCAGGAAGCTAATATCCCTGTTCTTACACAAGAACAAAAGGAAGGGTTGAATCAATTGATAAGTGATGAAGAATTTTTTTTAGCAATTAAGCAATTAAAGGTGGGTAAGGCACTGGGAACTGACGGTTTGACTGCCGTCTATTATAAAAATTTACAGTCAGAAATGGTGGAACCTTTAAGAGAATTGTTTAGGACAATTCAATTGGGAGGAGAAGTGCCTCCATCGTGGAAAACAGCTTTTATTTCATTGATTCTGAAGGAAGATCAAGATCTTACCCAAGCCAAAAACTATAGACCAATATCGCTTTTAAATACTGATTATAAGATATTTGCAAAAATTTTAGCTAATAGATTAATGAAGGTAATGCAGCAAGTGATTCATAGTGATCAAACTGGATTTATAAGTGGTAGACAAATGAAGAATAATGTGAAACATATTGTAGATTTACTGGAATTCTTGGAAAGGAATAATCAGGTCTCCGCAGCGCTGATTTTTTTGGATGCTGAAAAAGCCTTTGATCAATTGGACTGGAAATTTTTGGTAAAAGTATTGGAGAAAATGGAGGTTGGGGAAAAATTCTTACAACCTATTAGGGCAATATATCAGAAGCAAACAGCTCGTATAATAGTTAATAGTAGTTTGACAGAAACATGTAATATTGAAAAGGGTACAAGACAGGGGTGTCCGTTATCACCCTTACTGTTTGTGTTAACATTGGAAATATTATTGATTAAAATACGAGATTCAAATAAAATTAAGGGAATTAAAATAAGAGATCAGGATTATAGATTGAGAGCGTTTGCGGACGACCTGGTTATTACAGTAAGTCAACTGACTTACTCAGTTGTAGAGTTGATGGAGATAATAATGTTATACAGGAAAGTTTCTGGATTTAAGATAAATACACAAAAAACTAAAATACTGTCTAAGAACATGACTATAGAACAAAAGGTTGTTCTAGAAGAGTTAACGGGATTTGAAATAGTTAAAAAGACTAAATATTTGGGGGTTTATTTGTCAGCTTCAAATGTGAAGTTATATAAGAATAATTATGAACTGTTATGGGCAAAAACAAAAAAAGAATTAGATAATTGGAAAAAACTACAATTATCTTTACTGGGAAGAATCGCAGCAATGAAAATGAATGTTTTGCCAAAGTTTTTATTTTTGTTTCAAATAATACCTATACTTAAAAAGGATTTAAATTTGGAGGAATGGCAAAAAGGCATTAATAAATTTGTTTGGACAGGGAAAAAGCCACAAGTTAAATTTAAGATAATGCAAGACACACGCGAAAGAGGTGGTCTTAAAATGCCTAATTTTAAACTATATTATGAGGCTGCTGCTTTATCATCAATAAGTGATTGGTTTAATTTAACACAAGGGAGATTATTAAATCTTGAGGGTTATGACTTGTTATTTGGCTGGCATGCATATCTATTGTATGACAAGAAGGTGGATAATGTGTTTAAGATACATATATTAAGGTATGCTCTGTTGCGAGTTTGGAAAAAATATAAACATAAGTTAAATTATAAGATACCAATCTGGACAATACCTAAACATGCAATAGAAAATATAAACTTTGGATTTAAACATGATGAGACTACATATAAGGAAATTTTAAGGTTAGAAAGGAATGTGTGGCAATTAAAGCCACATAATATTTTAAAAGAAGAAAAGATTGTACAAACTTGGTTCCAGTATCAGCAGTTACAGGAAAGATGGAAAGAGGATCAGAAAGTTGGTTTCTCGATAACCGATGAAAATTTGGTAAAACAAATTCGAGATCAAGGTCAAGCACATATAAGAAGGATATATAACGCATTGATAGAAATTGACTCAGAAACGGAACTTGTTAAAGATTGTATGATAAAGTGGGCCCAGAATTTTCAGGAGGTTATAATAATGATGATAACTTTATTGTCACTTTGAATGTACACCAATCGGCATACATCAAAATGAAATTTTGTTGCATACAGCTCTCAAAGGGTCACCACCTCCGATATATACTCCTTGTTCGTGGCCTGCTCAAATTTCACATTGTCCATTTTAGTCTCTAGGGAGTGAACAATGGCAAACAGGACAGATGGAAATGGGGCTCCATGTGGATTAGCCCTCAAATTCGCTTGTATTCTGACAACCTCGCCTTCTTTCCTTTTTCTGATCCTGACTCTTCCACCTTTTCCTTAAAGAGGCCTTGCTTCTTTTCACCCCTGTAGCACGCTGCTGCCGCCACCACCAACTCCTCCAAAAGCCTCTCTCTCTTCCTCTGGGCCTGCTGACAGCCTCATCCAGTTCCTTCGCTCCATAAGCTCCAGGTCCTCTCCACCTCTGCCTCCTCTGCAATACAATCCATCACTGGGCCAGCAGTCAGATCTTGCTGCTGGTAGAACAAATTCAAACAGTGCCAACGACTTTTAACAGTCTCACCAACAGTTCCAAAACAACTAGAAACTCACCATGCCAGCAAAGATTGTCGGTCGTATGTCGTATGTTACCCTAGTTCCACCATGTTGCTCAAACACATTAAAATTTCCTGATCATGTGGCCTATAGCCCTTACTATCCCTCCCAAAACTATTTGCCTTCAAGAGCCAATGCAGCTGCAGCCATTCCAGGCACTGCCATCTTAACAATGGATACTTGGGAAAAGATTTGGGTTAGAAATGTAAAATTTACACAGGCCCAAAATTTAAGAGAGAATTTTTATAAAATGTTTTATAGGTGGCATTTAGATCCTAAAAAACTAGCAAGTATGTACCCGAATTGTCAGCCCAAATGCTTGAGGTGTGGTTGTGAGGACGCAACATATTTTCGTATATGGTGGACTTGTAAAAAAGTCAAAGCTTTTTGGATTAAAGTTTGGTGGAATATGCAAAAGATATTTAAGAAAAGGATAAAGTTTTCTCCGCAGTTGTTTTTGTTGGGTATTATTACAGATACTACTCTTATAGACACTAAATTGATGTTGAATCTAATCACGGCAGCGAGACTTTTAGTAGCGCAATATTGGAAGAAGGAGGAACTGCCGACTATAGAAGAGTGGACCTTGAAAGTTTCTAACTTGGCGGAAATGGCAAAGATTTCAGCATATTTGAAAGAACAATCGCAACAGAGATATATTGTGGAATGGAGAAGATGGATTGAATATATTCAGAATAAATATGGGACTAAAAAGTTTCATTTAGCATTTGAATAAGTAGTGGTTTTATATGATGTATAATTAGTTATTTGTTATTTGTTAGCAATATGGTGACTATGAAGAGTTAAAGTGCAACAGAATTTAATGTTTTATTTTTGGGTTGTTAGCATATTTTAGCTTATGTTTGTAATACTATACCCTGTATTCAGCTCTGGGAAGTCGGCGAGAGGGGAGGGTTGGGTAGGAGTGGGGTAGGGAGAGGGGAGGGAGAGGAGGGTTTTTTTCTTTTTTTGTTTCTTTTTTTTATCTTAAAAATGTATTGTAAAACTTTTCAATTAAAAAAACCTATTCCTATTTTATTTCATTTCATTTCTATTTCATCCCACCTTTTCCTCGGTTTTGCCATACTTCCAAGGGGGAGGGTGGATGTGCCTACCGAGCTATTACTTTCACTTCCTCCATTTGCCACAATGTAATCCTTTATTTTGTTTATTGGGTCTGTATCCTGTTTCCTGCATTATCTCTCTTTCTGAACACTATCTTTTAAACTGTCAGTTAAGAACAGAGGAGGAAATAAGGAATGTGTCCTCAGTACTTGGTTTACATCTACGCTGTTAGAGAAAGGTGTGAAGAAGCCGCTGACCCTCACTGTGTGAGCTGGAGATGAGCTGATCCCGGTTCCCACAATGGACTTAACACTTGGGGATTGGCTATCCCACATCGGGTGGTTGATCTATGTGGTGGGGTCCTGCTTGGGGACACTATAAAATACTGTGTTGCATGGGAAATCTCAGATCCTGTCTATTACGCCTGCTATCACCTACTCTTAATAAAAGTTCCTGCTTGGAAGAAATTGTTTCAAAGAGTTCTGCTTTCTTAAGATGTGGGCTTGAAGTGGGTCCTGACAATTACTATAATAATCTTTACATTAATAATCTAAGTGCTGTCTTCAAAGAACACTTGGAAACTATAACTGGTTCAGGAGGGTCTAGGACAATTGGGTGTGGCCACATTGCCATGGCCACTTTACTGTGAACCCCCTGCCCTAGCCAACCCACCATGGTCCCCTCATCCTTGGTGCACTGCCACAGCCACTCAGCCCCTGTTGCACTACCAAGGGCTCTATGCTCTGTGTGTCTCTCCACTGCTGGCCCTCAGAGGCACGGGGTTAAGTCTTGCTGGTATGGAAAAGCCCTTAGTCTTGGTTTTTTTGGAGGGGCTGGTGGTGCAGTTTTAAATTTTTAACTTCCATAGTGTTAATATTTTAATTATTTCTCCATTTGTGTTTTCATAATCTGTAAGCCACCCAGATGCAGATGGGTGGGCCTACAAATTTAATAAAGAAATAAATATTTACAAACTGTAAAATAAAGCTATACTTTGGAGCTGAAAACATTTAGAGCTTGTGCAGAGAATGGGTAGAGACTCTCATGGAGTAAATGTACGAAGAGAATATTTTAAAGCATTATTATACTTCAGCTTTCTAGCTAAGCCAATAATGCCTTTTTATGACATCAAAGCAGCCATCCATTTCTTTTAATTGTGCATTGGTGGCTCAGTGGTAGAATTCTCACCTTTCACATGGGAGGCCTGGGTTCAATTCCTGGCCAATGCAATGAGGCTTTTGCTGCTTTTCCCCTCATAGATTTTGCCTCTATTCTCTTCATGCAGTTCTGCACTATTCCGTAATATATATATAAAATCCCCTTTTCTGGCAAAATATACTTTTTATACTCATTTAATCTTTGGCTAAATATTTTTCTAGCAAAATGGATCCCCAGGGTTAAAAAAGACAAGTTGCATTGGTCAGGAATTGAACTTGGCAGGCAAGAATTCTATCACTGAACCACCGATGTGGTTACTGTAGATGTTATGAATGATTCATTAACTCTTTGCTGCTCCAGCCTGTTGCTTTATTTAATTTATTTCTCAGATTTACATAGTTACCAATCTTACAGATGCATGATTCTCCCCCCCCTTTTCCCCCCCTATTTATGAAAAAGGGCTTAACTTTCCTTCCACTCATCCTCACTTCAGTTCCTTCTGCCTGACTCCCACCACCACCACTGAGGCTGGTCACAGGCAAGGACAGACAAGGCAGAAGCTGGAGTCAGTGAGAAAGAGGAAGAGAAGGTGAGGAAGAATGAGCTGGCTGCAGCTTTCCAGCTATGGCATCGGTCAGGTGGGAAGGCACTGTCTCCTATCCACCCAACCCCAGCTCCCCTTTCAGGTGATAGCAATGATGGGCAATGATAATGAGGTAGAGTCAAAACTATTTTAGAATCTATGGAAGAAGGAGAAGGACAAGGAGACTGCCCAAATCTAGGTAAGGTTTTGGACTCAAGCAAGATACTATCCTGGGTCAGAAGTAAACTAAATTCTGAATTAATTGCTCGGGGAAAGACATTTTGCTTTCATTTTCTTATTTTCTTACTCTTTACAGTTATAACTAATAACAGAATTCAGGGCCGAGCCTGTGCAGGAAGGCCAGCCAGAAGAACAGCCCACCACCTGGCCACAGGACACAGCAGCTTCTCACCTGCTGCAGGGAGCAATCCACCACCCAATCATGGGCACAGTGGCCTTTCAGTCTCCCTACACCAGCAGTTGGTGAGTTATCCCATGCCTGTCCCATGCAGGATAGAGTCCAGGGAGAGTTGTCCCATGATGAATTGCCCAGTGCAAGGCAGCAGGGGATGAGGGGTAGGGAATAAGGATCAGGAACAAGGGGCAGGGAGGACCAGTGGCAGAGAGATGCCCAGGGCATGAAACCTATGTTTGTGCAGTGGGGGCCGCCTGGCCATGGCAGTGCCCTGGGGGTGAGAGGGCCACAGTAGATTGGCTGGGGTGAGGGAGGCATGGTGAAGTGGCCATAGCAAATTGTCGCATTTCAGGTCTAGAATGCAATTGCACACGCAGTTTTGGACACTTGATGAAATGCTCATGTTATTCCTCTCTCAGAGATCTTTTAGTGGGCTACTAAGTGTAATCATCTACAAAGTTCTTCACAGCACACGATCAAATTATTTTCAACATTGCCTGTCTCCACTGTCTGCCATCACTGCTCCAGAATAGGCAGGGTTGGTATACTCCAATCCCTTCTATTAGACAGTGTCATATTGTGGACCTATGAGTTGTGCCCTCTCTGTCACTGTGTCTGCCCTAGAAAATAACACATATCCAGAGATCAGGATGGCCTCAATGATGACTGGAAAGATTTATAGTCATAACAAAATCAGTCATTCTAACTATGCTGTCCATAGACATCCACTGGGTGGTGGTGGTGGGAACAAATGCCTAACTGTCATGATTACACAATGCAAACTCTTATGATTTTTGTGCTTGTGTCTGATATCTGGATGCAATATGGAAAACTATGGCTTGTTTACTGAAATTACTGTGACTGGCAGCTATGCCTGTGGTGTTGTCTCTTTACCTCTCTTTGAATACTTCTTAATTATTGTCATTTCTATTATTTAAGGTAATGTCTGAATGTAGAGTGCCATCACTTTCATTTAATTTTAACAGAAATTTCAATTTTTATCAGCTTTCCTCAAATTGATGACTGTCAGTTGGGTTGGGATTACAATTCCCCCTAAAATTTGACACTGTCTGTATAGTTTAGGTTTGGCTCATCATCATCATTATTGGTTCCTTTTCTACGAAGTGCATAGGGCAGCAAGTTTCTTCCAAGGAATCCTATCCATGGAAGCATATTCAGCATCTTCCCATTTGATGTCCTCTGTCCATAAATTATCTTTAAATGCCTGATGCCAAGTTTTGCATGCTCTGCTTTTCCTCTGGCAGCTACCATTTTACAGTGTTTTGGGGGTATTGATGTTCTTGCAAGCAAAGTATATGGCCAGCTAGATGCATTTGACATTCCATCACAATGGCCTGCAACTTCCTGAATCCACTCTGCTGGAAAATTTCCTCATTAGTGACATGGTCACTCCAAATGACATCCAGAATTCTTCATAGGCAACATTGATGGAACACATAGAGTTTTTGTGCTGTGTGTGCTGTTGATGCCCACATTTCATTGGTGTAGATTGTTGTTGGTACAACAATTGTCTTATAAAGCTTTAACTTGGTTTTCTTAACTATTTTTGGAGCTGACCAAATAGAGAGGTTCAGTTAGACTGGTATATTTCATATTTCTTCTGGACAATAAACTGTGATCTCAGTATTGCCCCATTTGATACAGGCATGGCACTGAATCTGTATTATGTAATCCAATCAAAGAACATTAGCAAATCTCTGAGCAAATATTTCCTTCAGATCTGTGGTTCAACATTTACAGTACTTCTTCTTTGGGGAGCTCTCCAGATTCCCTCTTTATACTATCCAGATTCACTCTATCAGGGAGATGGGTGGTTTCTAAATGTGATATATACACATAAAAATAAATAGGTTTAATAAACTGTCTCAAGTTAAGTCATAACTTAAAAGCAGAGCTAAAACCCAATTTCCATCCTGTTTCTTCAGAGCTCTTGGCTTTACTTATTGGCTAATGACTTGATAGCTAGCCTGAGTCATTTCCCCTTTGCCATTGAAAAAAAGGGATTAGTTCATAGTTCATTTTCTGTCCAAGAAGCATCTCACACTTGATTAAGATATTTTGATTTCAGGGCATGAGACTTTCAACTTTTAAACTTGTCATATGAAACTCCGGATTAAAAGATATTCAGTACAAAAATAGCCTTTTAGAATTCAGTCCATATATAGTGGCCAGCTGTCCTCCCATTCCTTTGAGTGTGTTCCTGCCTTTTTGTGTTGTGATTATGTCCAATAATTAATTTACAAGTTGAAACATTTCCTCTCATTTTCAACAATTACCATCAGTACTGCCACAATAATGCAGTACAGTCATATGTAGCTGCACATGTATTATCTTCTTGCAGTCTCTATATTATAACCAATCTGTACAGTAATGTAGGACAGAATTTCTCTCATCACATTGCAAATGAAGGCTTAGGCCGCTATGAATTTGCTTTTCATGAGGCAGAGCTGTGCTTGTAGTAGAGCTGAGTTTGTGGCAGAGCTGAGATTCACAATTGCAAGATCTAGATTTGCAGATCAGTTCATTAGCTGATTCTCCTCCTCCTCCTCCTCCTTCTTCTCCTCCTCCTCTTCCTTTTCCAGGGTGTATAATCGTCCAATAGGGAGGGAAGCAAAGACAAAGATAAACAAGGGAAAGGAATACTTGTAATTGCAACCAATATGTATATGTGGAATTAAGTTACAATCTTATACAAACTTTCCTGTGACCAAGGCCACTGAATACAGTGGAATGTACTTCTGAGTAAATAGTACACTTAGTTGATATGATATAGTAACCATAACAGAGTTAGAAGGGACTTTGGAAGCCATCCAGTTCATGCAGGAGACCCATACCATTTCTGACAAATGGCTTTTCAGTCTCTTCTTAAAAGCCTCCAGTGATGGGGCACCCACATCTTCCAAAGGCAATTTATTCCACTGGTTGATTGTTCTCACTGTTAGGAATTTTTTCCATAATTCTAGATTGCTTTTCTCCTTAATGAATTTCCATCCATTGTTTCTTGTATTGCCTTCTGGTGCTTTGGAAAATAATAACAATATATATACTGTATTGTTACTCATATGTATAGAGTATGTATAGAGTATATGTTACTCTACCACCTTCCAGGACTCACTTTTTCAGTTTCTGCTGTTCATAGCCTACCTGGGGGAAAGGTGGCGCGGGGGTGCAGGGGAGGGAGGAATCAGTAACTGATGTAGCAGTGCAAAATTGAGCAGCTGTTTTTGTCACCTGCAGCAAATTTGCTATCTGATTTGCCTTTGTTTGCCTTTGTTTGTCAGATAAAGTAAGGGGAATCTACCAGTTCCTATCATTACAGAGGCATGCAAAAAAGGCTAGGCTTTGATCACATAGTCACCATTTTGGCCAGTTTGATGTCTCTCTCACACACACAAATGACATTATAGAAATAATCTCTTTGGAAACACAATAACACTTATGAGACAATATCCCGGAAACTTTCATATGCTCTATTTAGCTAGCATACCTAGTACACTGTTGCAAAAAAGCATATTTATCTTTTGAATTTATAAGATTACTGTAATTTTATATTACTTAATAGTTTCCTAAATCCTAAATCTGTATATATATTCTGAAGTGATGTTTTGGACTTTCTTATTATTGGTCTCTTTAAAATAGTTTTGGTTTGCTTCTTTGCATGCTTGGAATTTACTGGAGTTCAAGTCCAAGAAATGGCAATGAACTGCTGAACTGAAATAAATTTAGTATGATAGTGATACAGAAAAAAGGCACTTTGTTATGGAGTTTAAATTTTATTTCAGATTTAATCTGTTATTCTTTTCTAAAAGGCCCCTGATAATATGGCTCCAAATTCCCATTGCCCCTACTTTAGGGGACTACAACTCCCCTAATCCTAACTCAGCATTTATCATATCATAGTCCAACCCCAGGTTAGCCAGGATTGCTTTGTTCTTTAATTACGCTTTACCTAACAATAGTTCTTTTTTAAAAACAAGCGTGGCAGTTTCAAGACCACCCCAAACTTGATTCCTGCCAAATTGATCCCTGGAACTTGCATTTGTTTGGTATGGACTTGTGTGATAATTGAGGCATTCATTTCCTGCCAAGTTTAATTATAGTAAATATGAGGAACAGTAGAATTATAGTCATTCCCAGCGTTTTCAACAGGTAGGCTGATCAAGGGCTTAACTGTCTTGTTGACCTTAAGTAGATCGCTCTGTGCTGCATTATCTTGTTCCTGTATTTTAAAAAAATGTCTCTAGGAAATGTTCAGGTTAGGACTGATTGATCAGAAATAAGCAACTCAATAAGCTTCTACCACCCTTGAGACTTTCTCTTAGTAAAGCCTGATGTGCATAAACTAGCAGTAGCTTTTCAAGAAATGGGGCTAAATCATCATCATCTGCAGGCTGGAAAATGTATGTTGGATAAACACATGTTGAAAAAAAAATCTTTATCAGGGTCCAGTCCAAGCCAGGAATAAACAACATAGAGACTGCTTTAGAAAGAAGGTTGTAGTTTATTAATGAAGAGACCCAGAGAGAAATATAACTCTGGAAAAGACTGACCACATGGAGCAGAGTGGTGGGCTTTTATAACTTCTGGGGCTCTTGAAGTTTCCTGTTCCTGTTTGAGGCTTTGTATTTCCCGTGTCATGTACTTTGACCTGAGTCTGAGTGTGTCCTTTTGGTATTGGTGGGTTAATCCTATTATGTCCTGTTTTAGAGTTTGGGGGGGATATGTAGATTTTAAGGGTCTTTGTGTTATGTACTGGGCTTTTGGGTACCACACCACGTGCATTGCTGGAGAACTAACGGTTCTCCAGCAACCCAGACAGGCCATCTCCGGGCCTGCAATTGATCAGCCTCAGGCGGCAAGCGCGGGTTCAATCTTATTGGTTGCTACCATAGGGCTTGGCTATATATTGGGGCTGGGAGTGGCCCAAGCCTAAGTACAGTTCCAGCTTGAATAAAAGAATGAGTTTCTCTGTACTCAGCTGTGTGTCTTCATTCCTGCTCACTAGAGCCCACGACTTAACAGTGGTGATGAAGGTGGGATCCTGCTTCACCACCTAAAGGGCTGAAGTTCAAAAGGGGTCAGCATTACATGTTGGAGGGAAGAGGCATCTTCCCCCCCCTCTCTAGGCTGGCTAGTAAAGCTACACTAGTGGCCGTGTGCTCAGTGGATGCATTCCCTGAGCCCAAAGAAGCAGGATCCAAGAATGCAGGAATCGAGGAAAGATGCCAAAGGTCGGCAGGCTCAAAGAGTTCGATGTAAAGCATCCAGAAGAATGGCCATCTTACCTCTCGCAGGTGGAGAACTATCTATGAGCAAAACAGATTGCAGAGGACGGCCTAAAAACTGCCACATTGCTGTGTGTGTGTGGGCCAGCAACTTTCAACCTAGTGGAAAATCTCTTCGCACCGACACCCATTGAAGCAGTATCGTTTGCAGACCTTAAGAAGAAGCTGACTGGGCATTTTCAGCCCAAGATGTCGGAGATGGCATGGCATTTTAAATTCGACCAAAGAGTGCAGCTTCCCGGTGGGACAGCTTCAGAGTTTATTGCAGACCTAAGGCAGGCCGCATGCCTTTGCAAGTTCTCGAATTTAGAGGAACGACTAAGAAATCGACTCATCTGTGGCCTTCAAAACAGAACCCTCCAGCAGACACTGTTTGCCAGACCCAATCTCACATTCACCAAGGCACAGGACGAAGTCATGGCTGACGAAGCAGCTGGAGGTGCAGTGCAAACAGTGCAGCCCACCAAATCTTCAAAAGTTGATACCTGTTTATCGGGGGGTGAGGGAGATCGGGCCCCTGAGCTTAGGCTGGTGTATTTTAATGCCAGATCTGTGGTGAACAAAGCTCCCCTCGTCCGAGATTTGATCGAGGAGGAACGCGCGGATCTGGCATGCATTACGGAAACCTGGTTGGGCTCAGAGGGAGGCGTCCCTCTGACTGAGCTCTGCCCTCCAGGTTTCTGTGTGCTGCACTGGCCACAGGCTCAGGGTAGGGGCGGGGGTGTGGCGGTGGTTATACGGGAGACCTTATACCCACAGGAGACCACTGTCGTACAGATTGGTGGGAGTGAGTCACTCCTCCTGAGGTGTGGCTCTGGGGCTCATTTGGGCTTGATGCTGACATACCTGGTGCCCAGCTGTGTTGCAACGGCCCTTCCTGGGCTTCTCGACACCCTTTCAGGGCTGGTGGTTGAATTTCCCAGACTTATGGTTCTGGGTGATTTCAACCTTCCATCCCTGGGCGGGTCATCAGAGTTAGCTCGGGAGTTCATGGCCTCCATGACGGCCATGGACCTTACCCAGATAATTCAGGGTCTGACCCATGGAGGGGGTCACACTCTCGACCTGGTTTTCCTATCTGGGCAGTGGTTTGATGATCTGGGAGGGGGCTTGCCAAATATTGTCCCCCTGTCATGGTCCGATCATCACCTCCTATGGCTGGTCTTCTGATACACTACCCCTCACTGCTGGGCTGCGGAGCTGACCAGGTGGTTCTGCCCCAGGCGCCTAATGGATCCAGAACGGTTCCAGACGGCGCTTGGGTCTATACCTATCTCCCTCACTCACAGCCCGGCCGATGCCTTGGTGGAGGCTTGGGAGAGGGCCGCCACCGAGGCACTTGACCGTGTTGTACCCTTGCGACCCCTGACCCGGCGCAGATCCCGATGGGCTCCATGGTTTTCTGTGGAGCTATGGGAGATGAAGCGTTGGAGACGGAGTCTGGAGAGCTGTTGGAGATCCAGCCGGTCTGAATCTGACCGATTGCGACTAAGATCTTTTACTAGGTCTTATCTCGCGGCAATGAGGACGGCGAAGTCTAATTACTTCGCTGCCCTCATCGCGTCCGCAGATAATTGCTCGGCCGCCCTGTTTAGGGTAACTCGTTCCCTCCTTAATCAGGAGGTGAGGGAGGAGCCCTTACAGGGGCGGGCCAAAGAGTTCAGCCAGCATCTGGCGTACAAAATCGCTCAGATTCGGACCGGTTTGGACTCTGACTGCGCAGAGTCTAATGGGGAGGAATCGAGCGGTCTTGAGAGTAGTATTATCTGGACTGAGTTTGATCCTGTGACTCCCAAGGAGGTGGACAGGATTATGGGGAGGCTGAGCTCTACCACCTGTTTATTGGACCCGTGCCCCTCCTGGCTGGTTTATTCAGCTCAGAAGGAAACACGAGGCTGGTTCCAGGCAGTGATATCTGCTTCTTTGAGTGAGGGTGTCTTCCCTGCCGCCTTGAAGGAGACGGTAGTGAGACCCCTTCTCAAGAAGCCTGACCTGGACCCAGCTATTTTGAATAACTATCATCCGGTCTCCAACCTTCGCATTTTGGCGAAGGTTGTTGAGAGTGTGGTAGCGCATCAGCTTCCTCTGTTCCTGGAGGAAACTGATTATCTTGACCCGTACCAATTGGGCTTCAGGCCCGGGTACAGCACGGAGATGGCATTGGTCGTGCTGATGAATGATCTCTGGCGGGCTCAGGACAGGGGTTGCTCCTCTGTCCTAGTCCTATTAGATCTCTCAGCGGCTTTTGATACCATCGACCATGGTATCCTGCTGTGACGTCTCAGGGGGTTGGGAGTGGGGGGCACTGTTTTACGGTGGTTCTCCTCCTACCTCCTGGGCCGTTCACAGTCAGTGTTGATGGGAGGGCAGAGGTCTGCCCCGAGGCCTCTTGTTTGTGGAGTTCCTCAGGGGTCGGTCCTCTCTCCCCTCCTGTTCAACATCCTATATGAAGCCGCTGGGTGAGATCATTCATGGTTTTGGGGTGGGGTATCATCAGTACGCTGATGATACCCAACTTTTTCTTTCCACCCCGAACCAACTCAGTGATGCCCTCGACGTGATGTCCCGTCGCCTGGAGGCGGTCCGGGTCTGGATGGGGAGAAACAGGCTCTGACTCAATCCTGCCAAGACTGAGTGGCTGTGTGTACTGGCATCTCGAGTGAACCATTCTTCTCCATCTTTAATGATGGGGGTGAGGTGTTATCCCCCGTTGATAGGGCTCGTAACTTGGGCGTCCTCCTGGATTCACAGCTCAGTGTGGAAGATCATATAGGAGCCGTGACCGGGGGGCTTTTGCCCAGGTTCGCCTGGTGCGCCAGTTGCGGCCCTATCTGGACCGGGATGCCCTGCGTACAGTCACTCATGTGCTCATGACCTCCCGGTTAGACTACTGCAATGCTCTCTACATGGGGCTGCCCTTGAGGACCACTCGGAGGCTTCAGCTGGTGCAGAATGCAGCTGCGCGAGTAGTAATGGGAGTTTACCGATACTCTCATGTAACACCTCTTCTCCGCGAGCTGCATTGGCTTCCAGTTGCCCTCCGGGTGAGATTCAAGGTGCTGGTGATGACCTATAAAGCCCTAAATTACCTTAGGGAGCACCTGCTGCCAGCATCAGCTTCACATCGTCCTGTGCACACCCACAGGGAGGGCCTCCTTAGGGTTCCGCTGGTTAGAGATTGCCGGCGGGTGATTCCCAGGGAGAGGGTGTTCTCTGTGAGTGCACCCGCCCTTTGGAACGAACTGCCAATGGAACTTTGGACTGCCCCCGACCTTCGCTTGGTTGTTTGAATTGTCTGGCCTGCCCTGAGCGATTTTAAATAATATTAATTAAATTAAATTAAATTAAATTAAATTTAAATTTTAATTTTTAATGTTATCTTAATTGTGGGCTGTATTAATTTAATTTAATTTTATTCTCTCTTTTGTATTGTTTTTAACTTGCCCTGTGAACTGCCCTGAGTCCTTCGGGAATAGGGCGGTATATAAATTCAACTAACTAACTAACTAACTAACTAACTAACTAACTAACTAACTAAATAAATAAATAAATAAATAAATAAATAAATAAATAAATCTTGAGGTCGCCAAATGCATTGGAGAATCATCAGAAGATGAAGAACCCGAAATAACAAGCTCCAAAGCAGCCAAACGCGCAAAACCGCGGCAACCACCACCGAGAGAATAATTACAAGGCAGTTCTCTTACCTAGATGTAAGGGGTGCAGAGGCAACCATTTCCACGCCAATTGCAGATTTTGTTCAGCCATGTGTAGAGCTTGTGGAAGGACCGGCCACATCACGGTGGTGTACAGAGCCTGCCAGAGAGACAGGCCGCCCAAATACCAGTCGGAGGAACTGACTAGAAGAGGTACTGGGGCCCAGGGACCAGTTAGTTTGGGGTTCTTCAGAAGCCGGAGAAGTGTTTGCCGCACCGGGGCTCGTCACCCCCTTAAGCCTAAACTTAAGCTCTCGGTAGAGCTACAAGGAGTTCCATGTAAGATGGAGTTGGACTCCTGCTCGGCGGTATTGATCATCTCGCATGACACATTCAACTTTGTGTGCAGACGCAGTAACCATTGGGCTAAACTAAGGCCCTCAGATATTATTTTAACAGATTTTCAGAATGCTCATGTTAAAGTTAAGGGTGAAGCCACCTTATTGGTAAAATTTAAAGGGTTTTTGGAGCACCTGGATGTCATAGTAGTAGAGGGCCAAAGAACAAGTCTTATTGGACTTGATTGGTTTGAGGCTTTAAGCATTCAAATTACAGGCATTAATCGTACACAAACAGCAGACCTCATGACTGTTTGCGAGGAATACGTGGATGTTTTTAAGTCAAAACTGGGAACTTATACTGGCTCATCAAATTCTTTTAAATTGGATCCTAACATTGTACCAATTAGAATTAAGCCTCACAGGGTCCCCTTTGCCCTCAAACACAAAATCGATTCCAAAATCAATAAGTTGGTAGAACAGGGTGTATTACAGCCTGTTGATGGGGGGGAGTGGGAAACTCCTATTGTCACCCCACTAAAGTCCAACGGGGAAGTTCACATTTGCGCAGACTATAAGTGCACATTAAATAAGGCCCTTAATCAACATGCATACCCTGTCCCTGTAGTCAACCATATTCTAGCCTCCTTGCAAGGGGGAACCATTTTTGTTAAACTTGATTTAGCACAGGCATATCAGCAATTGCCGGTTGACAAGGCCAAAGCCATGGGTCAAACAATAGTAACTCACAGAGGGGCATTTAAACTCAAACGCTTGCAGTTTGGAGTCAGTGTTGCACTGGGTATTTTCCAAGAGATTATGGAACGCACATTTAAGGGTATTCAGGGTGTCTGCCCCTATTTTGATGATGTTCTCATTGCCAGGGAATCCCCAGAAGTGTTGGCCATAGGCTCAGGGCTGTTTTGCAAAGGCTCCATGATGCGGGCCTCAAATTAAAGAAAAACAAATGTAGTATTGGGGTCTCTTCAATGGAATTCTTGGGCTTCCATATTGATGCTAGTGGAATTCACCCCGCTGATTCAAAAGTGAAGGCTATCAAAATGGCTCCTAGGCCAAAATCAAAAGGAAAGCTGCAAGCATTTTTGGGCCTCCTGAATTTTTATCACACATTCCTATCTCATAAGGCTGCAATAGCAGAGCCCCTCCACAGGCTACTTGATAAAAAAGCCCCTTGGAAATGGACCAACTTACATGAAAAAGGTTTCCAGGATCTGAAAGCCCTTCTTTCAGAAAAGTCCACTGTAACTCATTACATAGAGTCTAAACCTGTATGTCTTGCATCTGATGCATCTCCCTACAGGGTGGGGGCAGTCTTAAGCCACATAGAGAAGAATGGGAAACAGGTTCCTATTGTATTTTATTCTAGGACTTTATCTTCTGCTGAGCATAATTATGCGCAAATGGTCATTGTGGCTGGAGTCAAGAAATTTCATGATTATTTATATGGCAGGGAGAAAGCCTTGGTGGAGCAGTGGGCTAATGCCTCCTTAAGTAAAACCAGCTGCCTGCAATTAGTGCAGGTTTGCATCCCACCAGGCTCAAGGTTGACTCAGCCTTCCATCCTTCCGAGGTAGGTAAAATGAGGACCCAGTTTGTTGGGGGCAATTAAGCTGATTTTGTAATAATGCCGCTTGGGGTGTGTGTGAAAGCCCTAATAAGCAGGCATATACATAGAATGAAGGCTACTGCTAAGCTTGTAAGCCGCCCTGAGTCTTCGGAGAAGGGCGGGATATCAATGGAATTAAAATAAAATAAAAAAATAAATTTCACTGTCTACACTGACCACAAGCCTCTTTTGGGGTTATTCACAACAGATAAGCAAACTCCCCACATACTATCTCCAGGAAGGCTGAGATGGTCTCTATTTTTGTCTGCATACAAATTTAAGTTAATTCATAAACCTGGGAAGGAAATGGGCCATGCAGATGGCCTCAGCAGACTACCACTGCCACTAATGGATCTTGATCCAGCTCCTGCTGTTAAAATATTGTCCATTCAGGACTTACCTGAGTTTCCCCTCCATGCAGGGGATATTGCTGTTGAAACTGCCACAGATAAAATTCTGAGCAGAGTACTATCATGGGTATACACAGGCTGGTTGGGAAAAAGTCCAGGCTCTGAATTTCAAAGTTATTTTGTCAGGAGACATGAGTTGTCTGCACACAAGGGATGCATATTATGGGGCAACAGAGTCATTGTCCCCACTTCATTGAGGGACAGAGTCTTACACTCTTTACATGAAGGCCATCCAGGCATTGTAAGAATGAAAGCCTTAGCTAGAAGCTACCTTTGGTGGCCTGGCCTGGATAAGGCTGTAGAGGATCAAGTTCATGGTTGCTATACCTCCCAGACGTCTAGGCCTGAAATGCCTCAGGCACCAATTCACAGGTGGGAAGAAACACATACCCCCTGGTCCAGGGTTCACATAGACTACGCTGGGCCTTTTCAAGGACAGCTTTTCATGGTAGTAGTGGATAGCCACTCAAAATGGCTGGAAGTAGTTCCTGTCCCTAATATTTATTTATTTTTATTTATTTTATTTGGATTTATATACTGCCCCTCTCCCGAAGGACTACTGCTAGGACCATCCAGGTGCTGAGAAAACTCTTTGCAACACATGGGTTGCCTGATGTTTTGGTTTCTGATAATGGGGCTCAATTCACTGCTGCTGAGTTTCAGGCTTTTCTTAGAGCTAACCTGATCAGACATGCTACGTCTGCACCATTTTATCCTTCTTCGAATGGACAAACCGAACGCATGGTGAGGACAACAAAGGAGGCACTCAAGCGCATTATCACAGGTGATTGGCATCATAGATTGGCAGATTTTTTGCTCTGCACGGCTACAGGTAAAAGTCCTGCTGAGCTTCGTTGGGCAAGGCGTTTAATTACTAAACTGGACAGGTTGCATTGAGACAGAGTGGCATACAAAGCCTCTAGACCAAAACCCCCGAGGGGGCTGCAAATGGGTGATTGGGTTTGGGCCAGAAACTATGGGCCTGGAAATTTGTGGGTTCCTGGTCAGGTGACCAAGGCATCTGGACTCCTATCTTACGAAGTGGGGTTGGAGGGAGGACGACTGGTCAGAAGACACATCGACCAACTTAGAAAGAGGTTTCCAGAATGGTCACTAAGTGAGGACTATGTCATAAGTCCCTCCCGAAGTTCTTAAACTGGCACCCAAGCCAGCCCACACCAGAACCACCAGAGTTTCTCCTTCCCAGCTGAAGTTGATTCCGAGGAAGAACCAGGAAGCTTGGAAGTGCAACATGGGACCCCTGACCAGGCGTATCAGCCGAATCTCAGCAACCACTGTGCCTAATCTGCAGAACAGACTGACTCTGTGGTGGGCCATCCTGGTGAGGCCAGCCAGAGCGTTTCAATTCCCCTGGACGATGGAGCACAAAGGGACATGGGTCTACCCAGCCCACCAGGTAAGCTGGTAGACCACAAAGTGACTGGAACTCCAAGGCATTCCTCCAGGCCACACAAACCTCCGGCATATCTTAAAGACTATATTGTAAAATAAAGTGATGTATAGTGTTGTGACAATGGTACCACTACTTACAGAAATTAGGGAATTTTGTAACTGCTGGCAAGCATGTTCATTGAGTCGTTGTTTCATCTCTTACTGCATTGACAAGCCATTTAGCCATTGTTAAATCTTATTGTAGTCAGTACTACAAGGGCACGTCTGTAAAGGTCGCGTAATGTCATTCTAACTACCTTGAATTAACAAGCATTATTTTTTTATTTTGTTATTATGTATCTTGGTTGTTGGAAGTAATTCATAAGTCTTGGCTGTTGTCAAGTTTATTAAGGGGATTATAGCCTGATCTTAGGAGGGAGGGTGTTATGTACTGGGCTTTTGGATACCACACCATGTGCATTGCTGGAGAACTAATGGAGAACTAACACAGACAGGCCGTCTCCGGGCCTGCAATTGGTCAGTCTCAGGTGGCAAGCGTGGGTTCAATGTTATTGGTTGCTACCATAGGGTTTGGCTATATATTGGGGCTGGGAGTGGCCCAAGCCTAAGTACAGTTCCAGCTTGAATAAAAGAATGAGTTTCTCTGTACTCAGCTGTGTGTCTTCATTCCTGCTCACCAGAGCCCACGACTTAACACTTTGTCTTCCTAATTTCTTCAGTTTCTAGCTGGAAGGCTCCAACCTTTCTGAAAGGATTATTGAATTTGCATTTCTAAAAGCTGGCTTCTGCCTAGGGGCTGGGCTAATTTCAGGGGGCCGGTTTCTGTCTTTTTAAAGATCTTCTCCATTATTCCTTTGGGGAAATATATTGTGCCTTTTTAATATTCCCCCAAATATTTCTTTCTCTGGATTCTTCCCACACACAGTTTCCTTAGTTATTTTTTCCAGAGGTGCTGAAACCCAAATTCAGGATTCTGCATGGATGCAGGTTGACTGTAGTGGATAAAAAAGTTGACTGTAGTGGATAAAAAGTGGTGGTGTCTGGCCATAGGCCTTAAACTTCTTCTGCCAGTCCTGAAGCTTTTCCATTCTCAAAGAAGGAATATCTGAAACCTGCTGGACAGGTCTATGGCTCAAACACATCCATTGTTCTCTAATCGAAAGGACTGGTTGTCATGGGAACATAGAAGAAACCCTTAATGGCTATAAAATGAGAAGTCCTTCCCTCCTGCCTGTAGTTTCAGAACAATAATTTCTGGCCAGTAATTTAAGCAAAAACTGCATCTCCACAGACACTGTACTGTATGGTGCTTTTATTTGTTTTCATTTATAGGCTGAATAAATCCAGCTTTGCCCAGTGTACTTTGCAATTTATGATTCAATGTTATGCAAACCAATTGAAAACTTAACAATGGAGTCTGGGGTTTTGGGGGTGGGTGGGGGGTTATTCAAGTTATTATACGATGGGATGTCAGCCCCCCTAGAAAAGGAAATATTAAAAGGGTAGAATATTATTTTTCCTCAAAGGATCTTAAAGAGGAAGGAAAGCACACCCAGTTTTCTTAATAGCCCCAAGTCTCCCTCCCCCAAGCAGAAACCAGCTCTGTAGAAATGCAGATGTAAATAATCCAGGAAGGTTGGAGGCCCCCAGCTAGAAGTTTAGGAAGACAAAGAAACCTAAAATCTACATGCCCCACCCAAACTCTAAGACAGGACATAATAGGATTAATTCACAGATGCCAAAGGGGCACACTCAGATTCAAGTCAAAGTTCATGTCACAGAAACAACTCCAAACAAAAGGCTCCAGCAGGTATAAAAACCCTCTCCCTACATGTGCTCTCTCTCTCTCTCTTTTCTTTCAGAGAGTTTTGTCTGGCTCTCCTCTTCAATAAACTGCAACTTTTTTCTAAAGCAGTCACCATGTTGTTTATTCCCAGCTTGGACTGAACCATGATGAAGACTTTTCCTTCAACAATACATTATTCAAGACCAGAAAAAGGTCTGTTTAAGAATCAGTAATGTACTAGCTACTGAACAAAGGAAGTTTTATCTATGAGTTATCTGCAGAATAGGGCTCAGTTAAGGGGGAGAATTTAATTTTATTTTTACCTTAAGACTGAGAATTAGGGTCCCAAGTGCTAAGCTTCTTCCTGTTAACTTTTTTACATTAAGTATGTCTAGGAATTGGGAAATCCAGGAGATTTCAAAGCAAAATGCTAACATGTAGCAGCTTTATTTCTATGAATTTCTCTAGACCCCTAAGCTCTCTTAGGAAATGAAAATAATAAATCTGCATAGGTTACTGAAAAAATGTTTAATTTCCATGGGAAAGTGACATACACTAAATAAATTGGGGTAGGATGGACCACCCTGCAGAATGCAAAGTTAAAGGGGTTTGTGTAAAAGAAGCATTAGTGGATAACTATATATTTTGATTTGACTAAGAATTTTAGATTTTATATTGTTCCTGCTTGATAAGCTGTGGTGACACAGTGGTTAGAATGCAGTATTGCAGGTTTGCTCACTGCCAGTAGTTCGATCCTGACTGGCTCAAGTTTGACTTAGCCTTCCATCCTTTCAAGGTCAGTGAAATGAAGACCCAGATTATTGGGGGCAATATGCTGACTCTGTAAACCATTTAGAGAATGCTGTAAAGTGCTATGAAGCTGTATATGAGTCTAAGTGCTAAAGCTATTTACAAAACTTTTCAGAAAGTAGTGCTATGCAGGGAGTTTGCAAAGGGAGTCATGTGAATTGAGCAATCTGTTCAAATTGGTTCACCCCTCACTGCCTTTCTCTCAAATCTTTTTTGGGTAATTAGTTGATGTACTTAATGTTTCTTGTTGTGCATTGTGTCCAAAATATTCCATTTTCCTTTTCTTGATGATAATATTTGCCTGTCTTTGGCTATTCTTTTGGAAGATTGTTTCATTTAATTTGGATTCAGTTCATGATATTTTAAGCCATCCACTTCCCTAAGCTTCTTTTCATCTTATGGGTCATTGCCCATGCTTCTTCTCCATGCAAAAACATTATGTGCAGCTTTTGGAGTTGATTTGGCTCTACAGCTGGTGCAGAATACAATGGCAATCTACTAAGAAATCAGTCCCACTATCTCAAGGTGATGGATTCAGAAACCAGTCATAGCAAGGTATCCAAAATGTCTGTCTGCCTTCACAGAGTTTATTGCTTTTTATACAGTTTTAACAAGCAGCAAAGAGTATACAGCAACAGCATCATTATTGGTGTATTCTCCTTGTCAATCTTTAAGAACATCCCAGTCAGGGTAGAGTCTCACATATCTTGATGGTTCCTGGTGGTGCCTGGTGGTGCTAATTAGGTGAGCTCATAGACATTTGAGGTAAACAGGTACTGAGGCGTGGCAGTTTGCTGTGCACGTCCTCTATGTAACCTTTATATGACCTCTATCTCTACATCTCACTCTTTTCTATTTTGTTAGACAAGGTATTGTAAAAGGTGTTAATGAAAGGGTCATAATCAGGAGAGGAACATCCTTGCAGTTGCTCATACAGGGCATATACCTGACCCTGAGGCAGTGTGGGAGGCGGTTTAGGGCGAAAAGCTGTGATACATATATTGCAAAAGGAAGGAAGACACTGAACAAAACAGCACCCAACAATCAAAATATGTTCTGTACCAGCCTGCTACCGGCCTTGCAGAAAAGGCAACCCCTTTATAAACGGCAAGAGGCTGGAATGACGTCTGCCAAATTTATTACAAAAACAAACAAGACACGTACCAAGATACCGGAGCTTTGAAACACTATCTGAGCGGTTGCTTTCAGCAAACCAGCCCTCCCCAAACATTCCCTTTATAAAGAGTTCAGGGCGTGGCCTCTCTCTGCCTCCTTCCGAGAAGCCCCACAGCCTTCCTCTGTTTGCTCCTACTTGACTGCCTCCTGCGTCGGGCGTCCTTGAACAGGGCCAGCTGTGGGTCATCTTCATCCACACTGTCAGGCTCACACAGCTGGGTCTCCATGGTGACCAAGTGGGAGGGGCCTGCCTGAGGGCTATCATCAGCAAGATCTTCAACACCCCCCTCCTCCTCTGAGTCGTCGTCCGACCCAACTGCCGAACCCACAGGCTGACCCTGAATCACAACAAAATAGCACAAATAATGACTAAATAATGTAGGACATTTCCCAATAAGCCTGTGGGCAACCAAGCCCAAAGGCTTTCCCACCAAGATCCTAAAGTATCAATTTTCAAATCAGAGGCCAAATTGTGCAAAATATTGAGGTGGTGCTGGATGGTTTGTGATTCATCTGAAAGGTTGAAACAACACATTCCTTTGAAACTTTCACAATCCAACTGCTGGCGCAGAAGCAAATAATCAATAGCAGCGCGATTTTGTAAAATAGCCTTTCACAAAGCTTGCAGCTCGTGGTTGATTGCTGAAATAGCTGAAGAAGTAGCATTAATTGTTTTTTCCAAATTACACGCAACAGCATTAATGTTAAGATGAGCGTGAGCAGCAAGCGCTGGCACACCCACTTTATATATAGGCAAGCTAGTTTTCTGTTGAAAGTGTCTCTGATAAGCGGTCAAATTTTGAATGGAGACATTCAATTGATTTAAGGTAAATAATACTTTTTTAACCTGTTGTGTTACCCATGACAAATTGGGTACCTGAGAGCCCTCCTTTTTTATTTGTTTGTGAAGACAGTCCTTAAAGGATCAATTAGCACTTTCCACGATGGCTTGACCTTTGGAATTGTAGGGTACCCCGTGAGTAAGAACAATATTCCAGGTTGTACAAAATTGCAAAAAGGCCAATGAAGAATAGGCCGGGCCGTTATCAGTTTTTAAAGAGGAGGGTTTGCTCAAGGCAGTAATGGCTGAAAAAAGATGAGAAATAACATGATTAGTTGTTTCCCCTCGTTGAGGTGTGACCCAAAGTGCTCCTGATTAGGTATCAATAGATAAATGAATATACTTCCAGGGAGCCAAAGAGGGAACATGGGTGACATCCATTTGCCATAGTTGATTAGAGGCAAAACCATGGGGATTAACTCCCGTGTCCCCTGAGGGGGATGCCCCAGAACATTGGGGACAGGATGAAACAATTTGCTTGGCTTGGTTGAGTGGAATATGGCAAACTTGTGCCAGCCCCCTGGCATTTTGATGGAAAAAAGAGTGACTGAAGAATGAATCTGAAAACAAAGTGGGTATTAAATTTCACATCCACCCCCCTTCCTCAGACCAGAATTCTAAGCAGAGGGGGGGGTAAAACAGTTAAAATGACCAGCCCCCCCTTCTGTCTCTTTCTCACATTCTTAAAGGAACACAGCAGGGAGGGGGGGAGAAAGAGACTGGAGGGGGGAAAGAAAAGGTAAAAGGAATTTTACAAAAATCTCAGTACTAAAAAAAATAGCTTGCTCTCCTTCACATGCATTTTCCATAAATTCACTCACAGATCCCTCATAAAATTCTTCACATGCAAACACTTGCCATGGGTTTTCTTTTTCTTTTACAACAATAAAACCAGCAATTTACTGTTCCTTTCACAGCCTGGGACGGGGGTGGGGGTGGGTGGGTTTTGAGGGCTAACACACACACATTTACACATCAGCAAATTAACTCATTCACGTCCATTCCAACTGCCTGCATAAACAATTTCACATACAAAAATTTCATTTCATACTTTCTCCAGGCAAACCATACATTTTTAAATAAGGCCTTTTTGTTTGGTGTTATCAGAGGGGATTTTAACCCTCTTCCAAGTCTTGGAATAACACAGAACAACATAGACAGACATATATACACAGATACTAGTTAAACAACATTCATTTAGACATATGGCTTGTCCCGCAAGAAGTGAGAAAAATCAGGAGGCGATTCCAACCAAACATGGTTTTATTTTAACCATCTCCCATTTTTCCCACCATTCCAAGTCCAAACGTAATGTTCCAAATGTCCAAACATATATAAAACAAAACAAAACACACATCAATTTGGAGTTTGAGGCCAAAACAGGCCTCCCCTTTTAATTAAAAGGAGGGGAACATTTATGGTTACTTACAATTTATCCCACCAACTTCAAAAGACAGTGGGGAAAGACTAAAAGGAATATTGAACCTGGGGTCTTTTGCAGGTGTGAAGGGGGACGTGTCCTCACCTCCGACAAAAGGAATCAAATAGTCCAAAGAGCCAGATTAAAAGAAAAAGACAGAAAAAAAACTTGCTTTCATTTTCTTGAATCTTCTTTCCTTTTCTTCCATGGCTTTAGTTGTTATCAGATAAACTAGCCAACCGGAGGTTTACAAAGTTTTTCAAAGTTGCCTTCTTGAAGATGATTTTTACTGCTATGCAGCAACAACAACAACAGAAACACCACCAGACATTGTCTGACAGGGTTAAACTTTGACAGCCACTTGAGAGTTCAAAACCTTGAACTGTTCAAAACAAAATTGCAGAGGAGTACATTTTGATTTATTTCTTTTAAATTACTCTGACGTTTCCCCATATATATTTTTTCTTTTCTTTTTTTTTCTTTTTCAAGATAGTTTCTTGGCTCCCTCCCTTTTGCTAATTGTTCCTCTAAAATTTGCCTCATGGGGGTATACAATGGCCATGAAGAAGCAGATACCAGGGACAATGTTTCCCTATCTCCCCAACCAGCTTCCTTATGTCCACCTCAGGTGCTGTAAAACCTGACTTTTGTAACAGGAATTAAAGTTCCTGTACATGTTGTTGCTGTTGTTGAGATAGATTGCAACCCATACTTACCACTGAGGGGTCCCAGAGGACGAAGGTGCACCTTGGGGTCTATTTCAGATGAAGGTAAGTATGTTGGCTGTTGCTTCCCCCGGAGGGAATCCCTGTTTGGGTGCCAGATGATGGATTCAGAAACCCGTCATAGCAGGGTATCCAAAATGTCTGTCTGCCATCGCAGAGTTTATTGCTTTTTATACAGTTTTAACAAGCAGCAAAGAGTATATAGCAACAGCATTGTTATTCTCCTTTTCAATCTTTAAGAACATCCCAGCCAGGGTAGAGTCTCAGATATCTTGATGGTTCCTGGTGGTGCCTGGTGGTGCTAATTAGATGAGCTCATAGACATTTGAGGTAAACAGGTACTGAGGCGTAGCAGTTTGCTACGCACGGCCTTCTACGTAACCTTTATATGACCTCTATCTCTACATCAAGGTAACACTTCTTTTGAAATCACTGCACTGATTACCAGTAGACTTTCAGGTCCAAATCAATGTCCTGCTTTTAAAGTCCCATATAGGGGTACAACTAGCATTGCCTGCCTAGAATTCAATCTATCTGCTAACAACATATTTGGAAAGGCTATTAAGCGCCCCCACCTTGCCTGAAGTGAGGATGACTTGGATGAAATAACAGGCCTTTATGATACCCCTCCAACTTGGAATTCCTTAATCCTAGTCCTCTGTAAAGCCCCCTCTTCATTGTTCTGAGAAAGTATTTAAAGGCATTTTATTCCGCCAGTCTTTCAACCCTAGCTACTTTTTAATGGGGTCTATCTTGGAAAATGTTTATTGATTTATGGTGGCTATGGGTTTCAGGATTTTGATTTACTTTATTGATGTATTTATACATTTAACTGGTTGTAACATATCCAGAGTCTCTGGACTTGGGTGAGCTATAAAATTTTATAGTCAAGTAAAAATAGAATAATAAAAAGGCTCAGCTAGACAGACTAATAAATAATTAGAAGAGGGTGGAAACCATTTGATACTTAAGATAACACTGAGCTTCAGCCTCCAGCAGTCATCTGGAAAGCCATAAGATTCTCACCCTTGCCTTTCTTTACGTGTGTAATCTTTTCATCACAGTGGCCTGACTCATGCATGATGCTGAAGTAAAGTTTAACATACTGCCTACCTCAAAGCTCATTTCCTCACCCTTTTTCTTCAGTATAGCTACATGGAAGAGATCAGAAGTTCTCATTTCTGTTTTTAATTGCATTTTAATTCTGAAGCTGCTCATTGTGTCTAAACCAAAAGAGATTGGGTTGGATGTTAATTGTCTTTTGAAGAAACAAGTTTAGATTGAAATATAGTTTAGGATCCTGGCTTCTGTTTTGCTACATACTACAGTCAAGATGGGGCATGTGAGCTCATACCACCCAGACCTGTTGCCTTAGTACTAAAAATCAGGTTTAGTGTCATGTTCAGACACAGGCATTTCATTTATAATGAATATTGTTGCATTTTCTATGTGCAGAGGCCAAAGCTTTGACCTGAGATCAGATTCTATGACCAAAGTCTTGCCTAAATGAGACATTATACATTGCAACATGTCTTTTGATGTCCTCTGTACAAGAAAGGGATGTTTAGAAACTGTTCTTGTTCAACAGATATTCAGCAATGCATTGGAAATTATGTGAAACAAAAGGGGAAGTCATTTCAGGAAGCTTTACTGAGCGTCACAAAGCCTGACAGGACACCCAAGTTCTCATCACATAAACTTCAGTGGTTTAAGGACAAGTTCAAATGTCAGTGACCCCATGAGAAATGTTAACGCTAATGGCTCCCATCAGCACCAATGAGGAATCTTGAAGGAAAAGCTCAGCAAAATGGATGACCACAAACTTTCTTTAGGGACAGAAAATGTTTTATGCTTTTTGATCTAGGATGATTGACAGATCCCATTTTCCTCATCAAAGCTAACTTGCGGAAAGTTTCTCATCATTGCCATTCATTTCTAAATGCCAGATAGAGTTATTAGATGTAACATTTTAAAAGATAGCTGATATGCTGATACAGGAATTGGGTATGTCTAGTCTAGTGAAAAGAAGGACCTGGGTGACATGACAGCAATGTTCCAATATTTAAGGGGCTTCCACAAAGAAGAGGGGGACAACCTATTCTCCAAAGCACCTGAGGGCAAGACAAGAAGTAATGGATGGAAACTAATCAAAGAGAGAAGTAACCTAGAACTAAGGAGAAATTTCCTGACAGTTAGAACAATTATTCAGTGGAACAGCTTGCCTTCAGAAGTTGTAGATGCTCCATCACTCAAGGTTTTTAAGAAGAGATTGGACAGCCATTTGTCTGGTAAAGGGTCTCTTGTGTGAGCAGGCTGTTGGACTAGAAGACCTCATAGGTCCCTTCGAACTCTGTTTTTCTGTCATTCTGTTGCTTCTTAGTTGCTCTGAAAAAAGGTGTATTTTTCTTGTTTGTAATAAATTGAGACAGGCTTGCTTGCAGAAGTGGAAGTCTGATCCCTTCCTGATACAATCTTTGGATCTGCAACTCACATTTGATGCTCTTTTTCTCCATGCACACAAACACACAAAGGCACATATGGAATTATTACCTTTCCATATAACATTCCATCTTCACATAAAGTTTCTTAATAATGTTCCTCCTTCCTGGTTGTTTATAGTTTTTGGTCATATTATGTGATGCATAAGGTAACTGTAGGAAGTTAAACTGGTGGTAGCCAAAGGATTCCCTGACATAATTAGAGCTTTATAGAATTTTCCCAGCCTTTCTCGGCTTTTACTAGCCTGTAATGTTGCTGACCATAACCTGCTTTATTTTTTATTTTGTGCAAGACTTGTGCTGTTGGGAAGACTGATTTAATCTTGGATTATGGCCATGCTTGAAAAAAGAATGCTTTTCATTCTTTCTTTGTCCTTTCCTCCTCCTCCTTGTCCTTCTCCTACTTTTAGGCACACTTTTTTGTTTTCATTATTTTGCTTTCCTTCTGACGTCTGTGACTGCCTCTTTAAAGTACCAGCTAAATAAACTTTCCATTCTGCTTATAAGTACACTTTCCATGTGGAACAGTGCAGTGGGCTTTCTAAATCCTATGTTAGATTACTGCAAAGAACCTGAAGTCAGAACAGTTCCAAGATGCACATCAGCAGTGCCTGTTAGACATTTATAGAGTAACCAAAAATGCTAACAGAAAAATAACAAAAAAACCAACATTTTTTTTTAAAAAGCACTTTGTTCTTATTTTAAGTACATTATTGGGAGTTTATTTATTTATTTAAGTCCATGGTGTCGCAATGGGTCGGACACAACTTCGCAGCTAACAAAAACAACATTTATTTAAAATATATATAGGGCCATCTGTATCAGATAAAACAACCCTACTTGACTAACAATTCACAAATAATAAATAAACAAGATTAAAGTTTTAATACATCATCAGTGCCATAATGTAACTCAAAACACACTCATGTAAAAGTGGGGCTTATTTTCACATTGAGGAATACATTGTGCCATGAACTTACTTGAATAGAACAGTGGTATTCTAACTTTTAGGGACGCGGTGGCTCAGTGGGTTAGGACGCTGAGCTTGTCGATCAGAAGGTCGGCAGTTTGGCGGGTAAAATCCGGAGTGCCGTGTAGTAGAGTGAGTGCCTGTTACTCGTCCCAACTTCTGCCAACCTAGCAGTTCGAAAGCACATAAAAATGCAAGTAGAAAAATAGAGACCACTACAGTGGGAAGGTAACAGCGTTCCGTGCACCTTTGGCATCTAGCCACATGACCACGGAGACATCCTCGGACAAGCGCTGGCTCTTCGGCTTTGAAACGGAGATGAGCACTGGCCCCTAGAGTCGGAAATGACTAGCATGCATGTGCGGGGGAACTTTTACTTTTTACCTTATTCTAACTTTGATCCATGTTATTTCTTTTGGGGGTAAAATGTTTTTTGCAGTTTACAAAGAGATTTGGAACTTTAAGTTGCAATTGATGACCTCCTGGAGGAATAGTTGGGGAGAACATTTAAGAACATAAGGGTTGTGTTTGCACAACATACTCATGATTTACTGAAGTAAACTAATCACTGTGGCTGGTTCATGGAACATGGTGCATGTTTGTTCTGGAAGCCAGTTTGATCCTACCTGTTACTGATAGCTGGAAGTAGATAGGTCAAACTTGATGGCTTTTAGTTTATCCTGGGGGACTAGAGGGGATTCAACTTCCTTTTATATATCATTACTCTCTGTCTCTCACATACAATGTTACATGTGGAGGAGCTTTGGTATTTTTCTTTTGGGACAACATGGACAATCTTCAGTTCTAGAACCATATGCCGCCCAATACCTAATTTCAAATAGTGTAAATGTATATTCCTGGTAGGCATGCCTGCTGGGCAAGAAAAAAAGTAAAGACATATCTATGGGGAAAAGCAGATCAGAGAGAGAAGGGAAGATAAAGGAAAGGACGGTGAAAGAGGCAATCAATGGTCTTGCCTCTCTAAAACTGACATGTAATACCTATTATCTATCTAAATGAGATTTAAGCAACCCACAGGCTGGTGATTACATGTTCCACACAGATCTCTCAGGGATATGACCAACATTTTAATAATTTAGGGCATTTGGGACAGGTTTAAAGGGCAAAGTTGGTATTTAAAGCCCCATAGAGACCTGGTTTAAAATCTAATTTGGCATATTGTTTCTCAGGTGGTGCACTGCAAGGAGCAAACTGGCTCCTTGAAACCCTCACTGAAACACTATGTAACATGGCATCACTCACCAAATCTCTCAGAGGCCTTTATTGACACTACTTTTTAAAGTGTTGCTTCTGGATGCAGGCAAGTTCCTCACTGTGGCCAAGGGAAATGTCACCCTGAGCAGAAAACAATCACCAGGCATTTGTGCCCTTTGAATGTGAATAGACAATTTTTAAATAAGCAACAGACTTCTGGTTTTGGAAGTGAAAATAGCAGTAGTGACTGAGCAAAGGGCAAGGCTGAGAATGACCTGTATCAAGCTGTTTCGGGATCTGGGTGTCTCAGTACAGGTTCAGCAGAAAAAAGCCTCTTTAGCCTCTCAAATGCTGCTTGACATTCCATTGTCCACTTCAGGGGCTGGCTGGGTTTCACTGCGGACCCCCCCTTCATTTTCAACAAGTTTGTGAGGGGCAGGGCTATTTGGGCAAACGAAGGGATGAATTGGCGGTAGGAGTTTGCAAACCCCAGGAAACATTGCAATTGCTTCCTTGTGCGGGTTTGTGTGTGCCCATTCTAATACTGCCCTGACTTTCTCAGGTCCATTTTGATGCCCTGTGGGGATATGCGATATCCCAGGTAGTCTATTCTTTCTTGGTGGAATTCACATTTTAATAATTTTGCATATAGTTGGGCCGCCCACAATTTTTTCAGAACTGCCCTGACTAGGTTAATATGCTCTTCTTCTTCTTTTTTTTAATTGAAAAGTTTTAGAATACATTTTTGAATACAACCCCCCCTTCCCCTCCCCTCCCCCCAGCCCTCCCCAACCCTCCCCTCCCCTCCCCTCCCCCCAACTTCCCAGAGCTAAATACAGGGTATAAAAATACAAACGAACATAATCTAAAATATGCAAACAACAATAAAATATTAAAGTCTATCGCACTTTAACTCTTAGTAAAATAACTACAGGCTAATTATACATCATATAAATCTGCTACTTATTCAAATGCTAAGTGAAACTTTTTAGTCCCATATTTATTCTGAATATAATCAATCCATCTCTTCCACTCCCCAGTGTATCTCTGTTGCGATTGATCTTTCAAATACGCTGAAATCTTTGCCATCTCCGCCAAGTTAGAAACTTTTAAAGTCCATTCTTCTATAGTCGGCAGTTCTTCCTTCTTCCAATATTGCGCTACTAAAAGTCTCGCTGCCGTAATTAAATTCAACATCAGCTTAATATCTACAACAGTGATATCTGTGGTAATACCCAAAAGAAACAGTTGCGGAGAGAACTTTATCCTTTTCTTAAATATTTTTTGCATATTCCACCAAATTTTAATCAAAAAAGCTTTAACCTTTTTGCAAGTCCACCATATATGAAAATACGTTGCGTCCTCACAGCCACACCTCCAGCATTTGGGCTGACAGTTCGGATACATACTTGCTATTTTTTTGGATCTAAATGCCACCTATAAAACATTTTATAAAAATTCTCTCTTAAATTTTGGGCCTGTGTGAATTTCACATTTCTAACCCAGATCTTTCCCCAAGTATCCAGTTATAACTTCTTGAAAGTTTTGAGCCCACTTTATCATGCAGTCTTTAACGAGTTCCGTTTCTGAATCAATTTCTATCAATGCATTATATATCCTCTTTATATGTGCTTGTCCTTGATCTCTAATTTGCTTTACCAAGTTTTCATCAGTCATCGAAAAACCAGTTTTCTGGTCCTCTTTCCATCTAGCTTGTAATTGCCCATACTGAAACCAAGTTTGTACAATCTTTTCTTCTATTAAAATATTATATGACTTTAGTTTCCATACATTCCTTTCTAAACTTAAAATTTCCTTATATGTAGTCTCATCATGTTTAAATCCCACATTTATATTTTCTATTGCGTGTTTAGGTATTGCCCAGATGGGTATCTTGTAGCTTATTTATTTATTTATTTATTAGTTTTTATAAACCGCCCTTCTCCCGAGGGACTCGGGGCGGTGTACAGAGGAAGGAATGTATACAGATTGAACAATAAATAATAAGAAACACTAATGAAAACAAACTGGGACCCCAATTAACGCTATCATGCCAGGCCAGACTGCTGGAACAGGAAAGTTTTTAAGTCGCGACGGAAGGTACGGAGGTCAGGGGCCATCCGGATTTCGGTTGGTAAGCTGTTCCAGAGGGCTGGCGCACCTACTGAGAATGCCCTCCCCCTGGGGGCCACCAGCCGACATTCCTTGAGCGGTGGCACCCTGAGGAGGCCCTCTCTGTGGGAGCGCACAGGACGGTGGGGTGCTGACATTGGCAGAAGGTGCTCCCGTAGGTAGTCCGGACCCATGCCATGTCTATACTTTTTCCAAACTCGCAACAGAGCACACCTTAAAATATGTATCTTAAACACATTATCCACCTTCTTATCATACAATATGCATGCCATCCAAATAACAAATCATAACCCTCAAGATTTAATAATCTCGCTTGTGTTAAATTAAACCAGTCACTTATCGCTGATAAAGCAGCAGCCTCATAATATAATTTGAAATTAGGCATTTTAAGACCACCTCTTTCAGGCATATCTTGCATTATCTTAAATTTAACTCGTGGCTTTTTCCCTGCCCAAACAAATTTATTAACTCCTTTTTTTTGCCATTCCTCCAAGTTTAAATCCTTTTTAAGTATAGGTATCATTTGAAATAAAAATAAAAATTTTGGCAAAACATTCATTTTCACTGCTGCAATTCTTCCCAATAAAGATAATTGTAATTTTTTCCAACTATCTAATTCTTTTTGTACTTTCCCCCATAACTTTTCATAATTATTTTTGTATAACTTCACATTTGAGGCTGACAAATATATCCCCAAATATTTAACCCTTTTGACTATTTCAAATCCCGTTAGTTCTTCTAACTGTCATATTTTTAGGCAGTATTTTAGTTTTTTGTATATTAATCTTAAATCCAGAAACTCTCCCATATTGCATTATTATCTCCATCAATTCTACAACTGAATAATCAGGCTGAGTAATGTAACAACCAGATCATCTGCAAAGGCCCTCAATCTGTAATCCTGATCTCTTATTTGGATTCCCCTAATTTTATCCAAATTGCTTATTTTAATCAGTAATATTTCCAATGTTATATGCTCTTCTTTGGTCTCAGTGAATATAAGGATGTCATCTAGGTAAACCAGGACCCCCTTATTTAGGTGCTCTCTTAGCACTTCATTAATTAATTGTATAAAAACTACGGGGGCCCCTTGCAGTCCAAATGGCAGGACTTTGAACTGGTAGTAACCCATTGGACAATTGAACGCCGTCTTCCATTCATCCCCTTCCTTAATCCTAATGCGGTAGTATGCTTCTCTTAGGTCTAGTTTGGTAAAAATCCTTCCTTTCGATAGGTGGGATAGCATATCCTTCATTAGGGGTAGGGGATACAGATTACATTCACTAACTGTGTTCAGAGATCTATAATCCACGCATAAACGAAGCGAACCGTCTTCTCCCTGAACAGAACCGGAGCAGCCACTTTGGGTTTGGCAGGCTCAATAAATCCCATTTCTAGGGTTTTTTTAAATGAATCTTTCCATCTCCACCATTTCTTTGGGGCTCATGGAGTATATCCTGGGCTTCGGGAGTTATGCCCTGGGTTTGAATTCTATAGCACAGTCTGTGGGTCAGTGAAGGGGAAGCTCATCTGCCCATTCCCCACTGAAAACTTCAGCAAGGTCCCTGTATTTCTCTGGTATTTCTGGTAGCCCCTTCTCTTTTCCCACTGATGCTGTCTCCTCTCTTTGGGTTGGGGGGGTGCTTTGGGGTTTTAAGCTCCTATGCTCCTCCTCTGTGAAGTTGAGTTCTGCTGTCCTCCAATTTACCCAGGCGTTCCATTTCTTCAGTCATTCCAGTCCTAAAATCATTGGGCATTCCATGCCTGGGGTCACTACAAATGTTATGTCTTCCTCGTGGGTCGACAGAGACAGGTGAACTGGTAAAGTGGCTAGGGTAGCTAGTACCCTCCCGTGCTATGGACCCATCTAACTGGCCAAAGGAGATTGGTTGTTTTAGTCTCCTCACCGGAATACCCAAATTCCCCACCAGTGTCGGGCTGATGGGGCAGGGAGTGCAGCCAGAGTCTATTAGGGCTTTTACTTTGACTGCTTCAGGCATGGAGGAAGCTAATATAGTCACTGTCTTAAGGATGGGTGGAATGGATCCACTTACCAATGGTTCTCCCTCTAAGCTGTTTTCCGAGGTGTCCACTGCCCCTGCGGTGTAGGCCAGAATCCCCTCCCAGTCCTTGGCAGGGTTTGGGGACTCTACAGCCTTTGTCCCCCTCATGGCAGGTTCTTTTGGGTTGCCGTGGGACTTCCTGGTCTCCTGGAGGGTGATGCCTTTGATTTGTGCTGAGGGGCTTTTGAGTGGCATTCTGCAGTGCAGTGGCCCTCTCTCCCACATTTGAAACAGCCTGTTGATTTCTTAGCCGTGGACGGTGGTTTCACTGGCTCGCATTTTTGTTTGGGTGGTGGGCGGGCCCATGGTTTTCCCTGGTGGTGCCTTTTTAGTAGGTCTATCTCCACCTTCTCTGCCAGGACATACCAGTCATTGAGATGGTGTGGGTCTCCTCAAGGCAGGCAAGCATCATACAGGTAATAGTTTAGCCCATCTTTGAAATGGTTAAGTTCTTCTGGCCAGTTCAGCTTACTGGCAATGGCTCGGAATTCTTGGTTTATATTCAGCCACTGGCCGTCTGCACTGCCTCACAGTTTTGATTCTCTCCCAGGCCTTATGATCAGCCAAAGGGTCCTCAAACTGCCTCCTCAAGGATGACATGAATCAGTTGAAATCATTGAGTTCTGGGGCATTGGAGTCATGCAGATTCACCACCCAGTCTGCAGCCAGTCTGTCCATGGCAGATTGCATGAAATGGATGCGGGCTTTGTCACTGGGGATGTCCTGTCCATATTCTTCCATATAGCTGAGGACTTGGGTTAGGAAAAACTCCAAGTGTGGTGGCTCTCCCCTGAATTTTGCTTCCAGGGGTGGTAGTCTTTGAATGGATCGGTATCTTTGCAGCAGGCGGTATTGGCCCCCATCCTGATCCCTGTCTGTGGTTCGGCAGGGGGTGGGTGCTTCTGAGGTGGCAGCTCCTGGTCCAGCAGACAGCCCCAGTGTTACAAGTTCTGGATCCCCCCCACTGTCTCTCCAGTTGCGGGCCCAGGTGCTGCTGCAGCTGTGGTATTCATGTTTATCCTCTATTAGTGAGCTAAGGGTTTTCTTCATCAGGTCAATAGCTTTCTCTAGGATCCACTCCACATGGGGTGCATAACTCCCATCCTCTCCACTGATGTGCAGGGAGCTCTCACTTTTCCTTCCAATTCCCATCGAACACCGTGGTTTATGGTCATGTGTCTCAACCACCTCTTCCCCAAAGGAATATGACGCTTCAGCTTCCAATCGTTGGTGGGGTTTCATTCGGGGGGGAAGTTCCCTTTCCATGGGCCTTTTTTCCTTCCTTGCCTCGTTGTTAGACATTGTATTTTTTGCAAAATCCCCCAATAAGTTTTTTTTTTCCTTCCAGGATGACTCTTATTGCTTAATGATCCTGTCTAATGTCAGAACCCACTCCAATCCACATCTTAGGAAAGAAGAACTCTTGGAGACAAGTTTGTCCAAGCAGGAACTTTTACTAAAACATAGATGACAGTGGATAGGATAGACAGGATCTGAAAACTGTCTCACAGATTGATAATTTTAAAGTCTCCCTGAGTAAAAAAGCCCTCCCGTCAATCCATTTGGTCAGTCCCGGATCAGTCAAGTTTCAGGTGTCAAAACCCCTCGTGGGAAAAGAGAAACATCAGTGCATTTTCAACATTATTACTTCCTCCTCTTCACATTACATTTGGAGATACAAACCAGAATTCCCCCCCTCCCTCTTTCTTTGTTCTTCTTAGTTCAGAGGGTTTCTTGCCTGGTCTTTTGTGATGGCCTCCAGGCAGGCTGAATAAACAAACTTTGCATCTAAGGGATAAAAAGGTAAAAAGGTAAAGGTTCCCCCGCACATGCATGCTAGTCGTTTCTGACTCTACGGGCCGGTGCTCATCTCCGTTTCAAAGCTGAAGAGCCAGGGCTTGTCCAAGGACATCTCCATGGTCATGTGGCCGGCATGACTAGATGCCAAAGGCGCATGGAACACTGTTACCTTGCCACCGTAGTGGTCCCTATTTTTCTACTTGCATTTTTATGTGCTTTCGAACTGTTAGGTTGGCAGAAGCTGGGACGAGTAACAGGCACTCACTCTGTTATGCGGCACTTGGGATTCTACCTGCCAAACTGCCGACCTTCTGATCGACAAGCTCAACGTCCTAACCCACTGAGCCACCGCATCTCTATATCTAAGGGATAGAGATGGGCAATTAACAAACCTGTTCTCTCTTTCCCTCCTTGGGAATGGCAGAATCCAGTAAGGGGGTGAGATTTGGGTTCTGCACAGAGAGGGAGTTAGAAATGAGATAAAAATGCATTTGCCTTTTATTATTACAATGAGTGTTTTGCTGCTATAGCTTTTAGACTTAAGAAACATTTCACTAATATTTTATATGAAAAGAACTAGTCAGAAAAAAATAGCATCATGGTTTTAAAGTGGCTATGTGAAATAGTTAGAGAGATTTGCTGAAGAATAACAGAACAGAAAATACCATATCTTTAAAACTGTGCCTGTGAAGATTATGTTATTCTTCTGTTCATTTCAAAAAGTTGAACTTTCTAGAGGAAAAACAAATGAAAGTAATAGGAAAGTGTAAAGGAACATCATTCTGGGATTAAAGAAGACAAGGAGGATTGACTTATTTGTATTCACTTATGCTGTTTTCATTCCACTTAAACACTCATCATTTTATGTCATCCATAGACACATTTTTCTTGAGATGGGTGACCATATGAATAGAATGAATGAATGAAGTTCTTGTAGGACCATCTCACCCTGAGACCATCTGTCCATCCAACTAGGTTAGATAAGTGGGTGTGCTTCACGTCCCTTAAATGTTGCCATCTGATGGGACCTCAAAAATATGTCTTTTTTGTGGCCTTTTGGAACAGACTCTCACCTGAAGGATCCCTAGCCTTTTGGTCTTCCAGGGATCTGTGAAGACTTGGCTCTTCCCCCAAGTATTGGGCTAGGATTGAGTTGATCTGAGAAGATATTTGGTCTTGTGCCTGGAGAGAAAAGTGCTTCTCCTTTTAACCATGTTTTTATGGATTGTTTGTGAAACACATAGGATCATTGTCAATGCTGCAAACATTGACATGTTTTTGCACTGACAATATAAGAGACAGCCTGTTATTTTAATTGCTTCATTTGGGAGGGAGGAATCACCTGGAAGTTGTGATAAGATTGCAAAAGCCCGTGTACAGAATGGGAAGTGAAACCTCATATGTAAAACTAATTGGATAATGTGATTTATGATGTGTAGATAAGGGCGGGGATTGTGTGTGTGTTATGATGGGTTTGGAGGGAGGAGATTTCAGATTCTGGCATCCCTCCATGAGTGCTGATGTTTCGTTTCATTACTAAGATTTTTTAGAGAAATAATATGCCTCCAATTTGTTTGATTTGTCTCATTCATCAGAACCATGACATCATGCCAGAATCTTTTTTCTTTCAAAGTGGGGTCCTGAACCCCTGCCACTGTCTCCAGTAAGAGAGATAAGCTGGCAAAGATTCAGGGAAGAATCCTCAAAATGGAGAGTGAAAGCCTGGTTGCTGTCAAAACTTCTGAAGAGGAAATAATAAATAGTTTTCTCTGGGAAGATGAAATTGGGACCAAAATTCTTATGGCCTTTCCCCATTGTGAAAATCATCAACCCGGTCACAGTAAAATTGAAACTCCCCAGACTTTTGGGGACAATTCACCCGGTGTTCCATTGTAGCTTACTGAAAACTTTTAGAGCCTCCACTAAGACCTCCCCCTAAGAAAGCACCTGGACCCCTCATAGTAGCGGGTCAGACCCATTATGAAGTGAAACGTATATTTGACTCTACAATCTTTAAGGGAAAATTGCAGTACCTAGTACAATGGAAGGGATACCCATTGTCTGAAGCCATTTGGATGAAATCTAGCGATGTGAAAGCTGACAAACTTATCAAAAGGTTTTATGAGAAACACCCCAACAAACCAAAAGCCAGCTCCTAACTTGTGTTTGTTTACATTACAGGATCTGTTCTTTTGTAAGGGGCCCCGGATGTCAATGCTGCAAACATTGACATGTTTTTGCACTGACAATATAAGAGACAGCCTATTTTTTTAATTGCTTCATTTGGGAGGGAGGAATCACCCAGAAGTTGTGGTAAGATTATAAAAAGCCTTGTACAGAATGGGAAGTGAACCCTCATATGTAAAACTAATTGGATAATGTGATTTATGACGTGTAGATAAGGGTGGGGATTGTGTGTGTGTGTTATGATGGGTTTAGGGGGAGGAGATTTCAGATTCTGGCATCCCTCCATGAGTGTCGATGTTTTGTTTCATTACTAAGACTTTTTAGATAAATAATACACCTCCAATCTGATTTGTCTCATTCATCGGAACCATGACAATTATTTTATGACAGAGGTGACCATATAAGTCCTATAAACAAAATAAATTTTAAAAAGTGTCTTAAAGTCATTCATAGTCATTCACCTCCCTTGAGGTTTTCCCATCTTAGTCTTCAGTTACTACATCAGCCTACTTTTCTTAGTAGAAAAGCAGACGTCTGTGTTTTATTATAACTGGGTCTTTTGTGTAGAGAATTAAACCCCACACTCCCACATACAGAGAAACAGACAGAATGAGAGAAACATAACTATGATTTCAAGTTTGGTAAAGAAAAGCAAAACACTTGAGGTATGTGGGGTTCATTTTCCTTATTACGATGGAAGAAATTGGTCACGGATTGTGCAATGAACTAATACAGTTGCTCCAAGATAGGGAGTTGATGGGAACTCTGAATTGTTCTGGCAACATCTATTATGGAATTACTGCATCATCTTTGAGCATGTGTGAGAGCAAGGCACATGGTATGTGTATTTATCCTCATGTAGGAACCAGGAAAAGATTAAGTTGCAAAAGATTCAAAAGAATCTTTTGCCATTTTTTCAGCCCTTACAAACAAATGATACTTGGGACAAAGGACTTTTTCTCCTGAAATTTGCTTCTGCTCCAGTTATTTTTAGTGCAGGGACAAAACTTGTTCTTCAAGTTTATAAAAAACCTTACAAAAGAATGCTTGGTAATTGTTTTCTGAAATAGAGAAACCTAAATCCAGAAGTATTGTACCTTCCCTGCAATAAATTGTTCTGGACTCATTTCTGAAATTCCAAAGACCTTAAATTCCTCTGATTCAAATAGTACAATAAACATAGCTGAAGCCTTTTCACACACCCAGCAAAAAAAATTTCCAAGTTACATTTTAAATACATTTTCCCCAATTGTGAGAAATAACAAAGCTTACTCAGTAGCCTATATGCCAATCAAAACTTCCAGCTATTTACAGCCTATCAAATAATTTCTTTGTTTTCACATATAATAAATGTATTCTTTAGTACCCAAGATTGAAGCAGGTGGAACAATCCAGCCTGCAAACAAAGGGATGGTAACAGATCTGTGGATTGGATTTTCAACTCTGCTATGCTAGCTGCAGCCAAGGAGGAAAATTTTAGTATATTTATTTTGTGTAGTTTTATACCCCCACCCCACCACTTACTGCAAGAAATTCAAGGCAGTCTATGTGGTTTTCTCTCTCTCCCATTTTATCCTTAGTTCAGCTCTGGGCACTATTGTAATGCTGAAAGAATGAAAAGTTCCTTTGGAATCATCATGGTGAGCAGAAGTGGTGAATGGGCATTTGTTTTCCCTTTCTTTCATTAATGCAATCTTCATTCCATCACCTTGCCTCTTGGTTTTGTTTAGTCCCTGAAAAATAGCTTTCTATGCATTTTATAAATACATATGTAACTATTCTGTATGTGAATCAATATTCACATTTTCCCCCTCAGGATAGTGTATTACTGTATATGTTTCCTCAACATGTGTATCAACCAAGAAAAAAATAAATGGATCATTGAATAAATGATCAGCTAGCGGCGACGTTTCCGGGGCCTGTTTTCGGACCGCTTTCGGCGACACCGGCGTTTTCGGGCCTATTTGGGCCGTTCGCGGTGGCCGGCGGCTGGCTTTGGCGCTTTCTGGGCTTTTGGCCCCTCTCGCCGGCGGTGGCGTTCCCATGTTGCCCCAGGCCGCCTCGGGCCGCTTTCGGCGGCGGCGTCTTCGGGCCGTTTCAGCGGCGGAGAAGACGACCGCGGGTCACCTCAGTGGAGCAACGACAACATGTGGTTCCTGCACCGCTTCTGGACCGCTTTAGCGGCGGTGACGGCGTTTCTAGACCATCTCTACTACCTTGGCCTGCCCACCCTTTTGCCTTGAACATATACATTTACCATCTTTCTGCCTACCCCCCCTCTCCCCTTGGATTTGGACGGACCTGGGTACTAGCCACGGTGGGAAAGTGGCTTGGCTTTACATCTGCAGCCCCATAGAGGTGGGAGCTCTATGGGGTATGCCTACCCAGAGTATATCTTGGACCACCCCCAGGAACAGAGTTGCAACCCGTCGTGAGAGGGCGGGGGGTGGCCTGTCTCTGGGGATACCCAACTGAGTGGCAGTGCAGTTGGGTGAAAATCCAGATATTTATCTCTGTGCTTCGACCCTCCCATGGATATGACCAATTATGGGACTGCCTATCCTGGACTTGCTGGACCTATATGCGGCAATACATCAGCACAGACTTGTTCGCCCTCAGGGGTGCCCCCCTCTCCTGGGTGCGACCCGCCTTTTTAAATATTCCCAATCTCGATGAAGGGCCCGATTGTTGGGACCCTGAGAGATGGCTGGGCAGGGGCAGGGGCCGTCAACATAAATTTAATAGGAGGCCCCTGATTAATTTTTTATCGAAATTTTTATGGGGCTAGGGAGAGGGGTGGGAGGGGGTGGGGGTTGTTTGGCTATGGGGGGTGGCCAATCAACCATGGCTCAGGCCAGGCTTGGGTCTGACCACGCGGGGGGAGAACAGGGTGTGGTTGTCTCCGGGGCTCAGGAGCGGGTCATGGGACTACCAATTCCCACGACGGGGAATGGCAGCAGGTGTATAGACAGAGGGCCGTATTGTTACCGGGGGGGCCGTCTCCGCTATTTGCAAGCGGTGAGGCGCTCCGACCCTCTGCTTCTTTCCCGAGGTTCCTGGAGTGAGGATGTGCAGCCTCCTGAGCTCCGGCTGGTGTACCTGAATGCCAGGTCCGTGGTTAACAAAGCTCCCCTTGTTAGGGATTTAGTTGAGGGTGAGCACGCGGACCTGGTTTGCATCACGGAGACTTGGTTGGGCCCAGAGGGTGGGGTCCCTTTGGTTGACCTCTGCCCACCAGGTTTCCGGGTGCTACACTGGCCACGAGCTCAAGGTAGGGGTGGGGGTGTGGCGGTAGTTATCAGGGAGACCTTATGTCCACGGGAGACCACCGTTCCTCAGATAGTCGGGTGTGAGTCTCTCTTTTTGAGATTTGGTCCGGGGGCGCAGCTGGGCTTGCTGCTGGTGTACTTTTCGCCTAGTCGCGCAGCGGCAGCCCTGCCCAAGCTGCTCGATACCCTCTCGGGGTTGGTGATTGAGTTCCCCAAACTCATAGTTTTGGGTGACTTCAATCTACCATCCCTGGGAGGCTCATCTGAGCTAGCTCGGGAGTTCATGGCTTCCATGATGGCCATGGACCTGACGCAAGTAATTTCTGGGCCAACTCATGAGGGAGGCCACACCCTTGACCTGATTTTCTTATCTGGACGGTGGTTTGATGATCTTGGTGGGGGCTCTCCATTTATTATGCCCCTGTCATGGACCGATCATCATCTCCTGCGGCTGGTCTTCCATTTTGCCACCCCCCGCCGTGGGGGTATGGAGCCAATTAGATGGTACCGCCCCAGACGCTTAATGGATCCTGATAGATTCTAGGCGGCGCTGGGGTCCCCACCTGCCTCCGTTGCTCACAGCTTGGCGGATGCCTTAGTGGAAGCCTGGGAAAGGGCAGCCACTGAGGCACTTGACCGAGCTGTACCCTTGCGGCCCCTGACCCGGTGCAGATCCCAACGAGCTCCATGGTTCTCCGCAGAGCTCCGGGAGATGAAGCGTCGGAAACGGGGCCTAGAGAGCTGTTGGAGGTCCAGCCGATCCGAATCCGACTGGTTGCGACTAAGAACCTATATTAGGTCTTATCTCACAGCGATGAGGGCGGCGAGGTGTAATTACTTCTCTGCCCTCATCGCATCCGCAGATAATCGCCCGGCCGCCCTGTTTAGGATGACTCGCTCCCTCTTTAATCAGGAGGTGAGGGAGGATCCCTTGCAGGGTCGTGCCGAGGAGTTTGGTCAACATCTGTCGGATAAAATCGCTCAGATTCGGACCGGTTTGGACTCCAACTGGGCAGAGTCCGACGATCAGGACACGGGCGGTCTTGTCAATGTTATCTGGGAGGAGTTTGATTCTGTGACCCCTGAGGATGTGGACAGGATTATGGGGAGGTTGAGCTCCACCACATGTTTATTGGACCCGTGCCCTTCTTGGCTGGCTTATGCAGCTAGGGAGAGGACACGAGGCTGGTTCCAGGCAGTTATATCTGCTTCTTTGAGCGAGGGTAATTTCCCCACCGTCTTGAAGGAGGCGGTGGTGAGACCTCTCCTCAAGAAGCCTGCCTTGGACCCAGCTGTGTTAAACAACTTTCGTCCAGTCTCCAACTTTCGCTTTCTTGCGAAGGTTGTTGAGAGTGTGGTGGCGCATCAGCTCCCTCTGGTTCTGGATGAAGCGGATTATCTAGACCCGCACCAATCAGGTTTCAGGCCCGGGTACAGCACGGAGACGGCATTGGTCGCTCTGGTGAATGATCTCTGGAGGGCCCGGGACAGGGGATATTCCTCTGTCCTAGTCCTATTAGACCTCTCGGTGGCTTTCGATACCATCGACCATGGTATCCTGCTGCGGCGTCTCAGGGGATTGGGAGTGGGAGGCACAGTTCTTCGGTGGTTCTCCTCCTATCTCCTGGGATGCTCGCAGTCGGTGTTGGCAGGAGGGCAGAGGTCGACCCCTAGGTCTCTCATTTGTGGAGTTCCTCAGGGGTCGGTCCTCTCGCCTCTCCTGTTCAACATCTACATGAAACCGCTGGGTGAGATCATTCGTGGTTTTGGAGTTGGGTATCATCAATACGCCGATGATACCCAACTTTTTATTTTGACCCCAAACCACCCCAGTGATGCCCTCGCTGTGATGTCCCGTTGCCTGGAGGCGGTTCGGGTCTGGATGGGGAGGAACAGACTTCAGCTCAACCCTGACAAAACTGAGTGGCTGTACATTCTGGCATCCCGGGACATTCAAAGTGTTCCATCCCTTTCTATGGGGGGTGAGTTTTTACCCCCCCGTTGATAGGGCTCGCAACTTGGGAGTCCTCCTAGATTCACGGCTTACTCTAGAGGATCACGTAGTAGCCGTGACTAGAGGGGCTTTCGCCCAGGTTCGCCTGGTGCGTCAGTTGCGACCCTATCTGGACCGGGATGCCCTGTGTACAGTCACTCATGCACTCGTGACCTCTCGTCTGGACTACTGCAATGCTCTTTACATGGGGCTTCCCTTGAAGACCACTCGGAGGCTCCAACCGGTACAGAATGCGGCCGCGAGAGTTGTCTTGGGAGTTTCCCGGTACTCCCATGTTACACCTTTGCTCCACGAGCTGCATTGGCTACCAGTTGTCTTCCAGGTGAGGTTCAAGGTCTTGGTGATGGTTTTTAAGTCCTTACATGGCATGGGTCCGGAATACCTCGGGGACCACCTGCTGCCGGCGTCGACTCCCCTCCGCCCTGTGCGTTCCCACAGAGAGGGCCTCCTCAGGGTGCCTCCGGTCAGAGAATGCCGGCTGGTGGCCCCCAGGGGGAGGGCCTTCTCTGTGGGCGCCCCGGCTTTATGGAACCAACTGCCGGTCGAGCTCCGGATGGCACCGGATCTTCGCTCCTTCCGGCGCGGGTTAAAGACCCACCTATTCGAACAAGCTGGCCTGGCCTGATGGGGGAATGTTAAGGTTTTAATGTTTTTATATTTTGATTGTTTTAATTGGGCAATAATTTAATCCTTTTTAACTTTTGTATTTCTATTTATATGCCCTGTTCACCGCCCTGAGTCCTTCAGGAGAAGGGCGGTATAAAAATTCAATAAAACTAAAAACTAAACTAAACTAAATCAAACCAGATTTTCTTATTCAAGGCACAAGTGACCCAACTAACAATATTTGACTCTGGAAGCAGTATGTGAAGATCCAGCTCTCTGGAGAAGGCTGTAATGTTGGGAAAAGTGGAAGGAAAGAGAAGAAGTGGATGTCCAGCAGCAATGTGGACCATTTACAGTGGTGATGGAGGAACTATTGGATGTTCTGAAAGACTAGGTTGTGGAGAGAAAATGGAGAAAATATAAACTATGTGTTCTCTAAGAGTTAACAATGACTTGATGGCACACAACCAACCAACCAATCAGCATATGACCCTAAAAGAGTCATTTAATTGTAGAGATCTGAAATGCTTCCTTTTAGATAAGTTGCATAGAGTGGGAATGGATGCTCAACAAATAAAAGCCTGTTGTAGCAGATGACCAGGCTGAGCCTGAGGGATGGTCAAATGTGTCAACATTCTTGATTCCCTTTAATCCCACAAGAGATTGAAGCCCAGCCCATCTTGAATTCTGTTGACTCTTATCTATCACTAATTTGCTTTGACTGTTAATAGTCCAGATTCTTGTAGAGCGCTTAAACTTGCAATAAATCCTTTGTTCATTTCACCGGGACCTAAAAATTTGGCTATTTGATTTAGCCGGCCTGGACTTTAATGGTTTTAAATTTTAAATTTTAAACTGTTTTGGGACTATTAATTTTATTTTATTTTAATTTGTACATTGCACTGTTTTAATTTGCCCTGTAAACCACCCTGAGTCCTTCGGGAAAAGGGCGGTATATAAATTGAAACAAATAAATAAATAAATATTCATTTGAACTGCCTGGGCTTCTGATTTCCTGGGTGTGACACCTGTTCTTTGGCAGTGTTACTGCCAAAATAATATGTGCTCTTATTAGATGTGTTTTTCCAACCAGAATTGTTTTGGATCAAACACCTCTTTCCCTTGTGCAGTCTATGTTCTGTTGCAAGATATCAACTTCCTCATTTAAATATGAACTTATAACAGCTTCCCTAACAAGTTGCTTTCAAAGTATATTGGACTTCAATGTTAATTACTCCAAGGGGAACATAAAAAAATCCTAAATCAAAACTGAATGAAAACTGTGGGAACTGAAATCCAACACAGTCTCTGTATTGGGGAAAGTTGATTTATAGGAAGAGTTCATATATTAGGCTAAGCATATCACTTTATGATACCCTATTATAACAAGAGCTTGTCTGATTCAGCTATGTTATAACATGAGATGTGAGCTAATGCTGGACAGAAAAGCATTGCTTTTTTCATACATTGAGATGGAAGCAAATTTGCCTTAAAAATTCTTTCAAAGAAGAGACGTTTAGCAAAACTCTAACAAGTAAGTATTGTATTCTTGTACTTACCTAGTTGTGAGGTGGCCAAGGGGTCTGTGTGAAGAACCTGTGTGTCAAAACCCATTCCTATTTCATTTCATTTCTATTTCTATTTCATTCCACCTTTTCCTGGGTTTTGCCATACTTCCAAGGGGGAGGGGGGATGTGCCTGCAGGGCTATTACTTTTACTTCCTCCATTCGCTACAATGTAATCCTTTATTTTGTTTATTGGGTCTGTATCCTGTTTCCTGCGTTATCTCTCTCTCTGAACTCTATCTTTTAAACTGTCAGTTAAGAACAAAGGAGGAAAAAAGGAATGTAACACCAGTGCCTGGTTTATGTCTACACTCTCAGAGAAAAGTGTGAAGAAGCCACCGACCCTCACTGCGTGAGCTGGAGATAGGTCAATGTTATCTCCCCGGTTCCCACAATGGACTTAACACTTGGGGATTGGCTATCCCACATCGGGCAGTCAATCTATGGGATGGGGTCCTACTTGGGGACACTATAATCTACTGTGTTGCGTGGAAAATCTCAGATCCTGTCTATTATGCCTGCTATCACCTACTCTTAATAAAAGTTCCTGCTTGGAAGAAATTGTTTCGAAGAGTTCTGCTTTCTTAAGATGTGGGCTTGAAGTGGGTCCTGACACTGTGCTTAATTGTGCAATCTTTACAGAGGCTAGTGATAGAACTGCTGCTGCTCTGATTTCCCACATTTCAATTAAAACACAAGGAAAGACATTGAGTGAACTGGACATATTTTAATAGCAGTGGTTATGTAACTCCAGAGGGGAATGTTATCCATTGAAAAATTGTTGAATTCCATCATTTCTTGGAGATATTAGGAAAAACAACTCACCCAATTCCTTCACCTAAACATTTGTAAATTTGGGAAAGCCATCTGAACCTAGTGCATTAGAGACTGTTTTGACATCAATCCAAGACCTTAGTATTCATTATTCTCCCCAGTTAGAGTCAGATTTCAAATTTGAATGTTTGCCACCTGGACATCAGTGCTTAACATTTCACTTGGAGAAGAAGCAGTGATCAACAGTAGCTCTTCAGTAGCTGTAGATTAAACAAAAATTCATAAATATGTAGACAGATAACAAAAAGCCAAATTGAATGATTGTCAAGATGCCCAGAACATAGCCATAAAATATCTTTGTTTCTTTTGTTTTCACCCTCTCTTCTTTAATGTTAATAAGTAAGGGAATTTATTACAACATGTTAGAGCATTTTAGTACTTTCAACATGGTCTTTGCACTGGCTTTCAAGTTACTAAGTGCTTTTTAGATATTCTACAAATGGTTGTGGTCCTGCAGAATTCAGCACTCAATTAAAATACTCCTTCATACTGTTTCTGTCAAGTGTCTCTTTGATGGAAAGGGATAGTGCAAACACAACAATCTATAGGCACCATGTACATATGACTGCTGTCAGGGCAAAAATGAAAGGTACATAAGGAAATATTTATTTGTTAGATTATATTCTATCTTTTGTTCAGGAACTTAAGGTGGCACAGAGAATGGTTTGTTCTCCTATTCTTCCACAACAAGGCAGTGAATAAGTTGGACTAAGAGGATATGACTCACTGACCTTCTGCAGCTGAGAGGAAACTATAGCCTATGTTTTACTGGAGTCAGTCCAATGCCTTAACTATACTGCACCATTTAAAAATGTGTTCTAAAGAGAGGCATCTTGTAAACAGCATGGGGCTTACCAATGGAGTATGCAGTACAACTAATTAAATTAAGATTAAAATCTATGCATATGGATGGATCATACCAATGTAGAAGAAGACAAGGCAGAGCCTGGGGGCAGAGTCAAGAGAGGAATCAGCCTAGAGTCATTACATTTCCACAAGTAATCCAAATACAACCTCTTTTGAATTCTGTTAACTCTTATCTAGTACTAATTTAGTGCTGACCATTGACTAAATTGTTGTGTATAGGCATGATAAATCAGAACTAGAATTTAACATGTGGTCCTGATTCTTTGTGCTTTACATCCACTTTAGATTCCATTAATTTTTCATCCTGGTGCCATCAAGACATATTGGGTTTATTGAAATACAACGTATTTTCATGCATCTCAGAGATCTCATTGGAGGAGAGGCCCATAGTTCCAATAGAACGGCTTCCATATATGTAATATTACATATTACTCTACAAAGCAAATATGAACATTTGGAGTATGGTTTCTCAAGGTAATATAAATTGGTTGGAATACAAAGAAGGGACAAATCAGAAATAAAACTTTTACCCATATTTTTTTAAAAAATATTTTTATAAATAGTTTTAAATATAATTTTATTTATTAGTTTATTAATATAATTTTCTTTGTAAAGAAAAACAACAAATTTGGAAAAGAAACCATTTGAACTTGTGCCTCCTTGTACTAATGTGACTTATATTAAATTAGCATGGTGGCATCATTAACATTTCTAAATCAGGATTCATTTTTAAGACATTATAACTGAAACTTAGCTTGCCCCTGAATATGTTAAATATAGAAATATAGCACCAGCTAAGGCCACCTAAGTCCATTCATGGTTACTGTAAACTTTGTTTCAGCAATTTATTAGAGGATAAAGATATTTTGTTGCTGCTATTGTTAATCAACTGAGAATTGGAAGCTGATTTTCCTCTAAATTGCATGACGATGGAAGTGTCAGTTCAAAGATGATTTCTCACAACTTTGATTTTATTGACTTTCTAAATCAAATTGGGAAGTGGATTCAAATTGTCAGACTGAATTAGAATTCTTTAAATTAATTCAAATTAATCCCAATTTTTTAATTGAACCAGGTCACTTTTCTGAACTAAATTGATAATTTGACTCGATTATGACTACATCATAGAGGACAAGGAGCATACAGACCCTAATTTCCACATCCTCATCTAGAATAGCAATAGCACTTAGACTTATATACTGTTCCAGTGTGCTTTACAGCACTCTCTGAGTGCTTTACAAATGTCAGAATATCGCCCCCAACAATCTAGGTCCTCATTTTACTGACCTCAAAAGGATGGATGAGTCAACCTTGAGTTGGTCAGGATCAAACTCCCGGCAGTGGGAATACAAAGTTAGCTTGCAGTACTGCATTCTAACCAGTGGTGGATTCAAATATGTGAACAACCAGTTCTCTGTGTGAATGCCGCTTCCGGAAGTCCATTCTGGGCCTGGGCAACAAAAAATTAGCTACCATTCTGCCGAAGTGGTGTGAACTGGCTGAATCCCACCACTGATTCTAACCACTGTGCCACCATGGCTGAATACTTTTATTTGGTAGGGCTACAGTTGCATTAAAGTGGGCTGCAACTGGGTAGTCAAAAGATAAAGATGAGAGAGGATGATGATGACTTTGAAAATGATGGGAAAGAGGGAAGGAAATTTTCTTCCAAGGAACCCAAAATTGATTTATGCTATGGTCTACAACATAATTCAGTTTGTTAGTTAGTCTGGATTAATATCTGAAAATCTCCTGTGTATGAACTGTAATATATGTGGGTTTAGCTATGATTCATTAATATGGCTCAGTCCATTTTAATCTTTATGATTTAGATTTATAATCATGGAGTACCCAGCCTGTATTTATAGCTATGATTTGGCCTTGTTGAAATATGGAGTACAGTGGGCAATAAAATGGAAAGGGAAAGGTTTGTGAATATCTTTGTCAATCTGATTAAAACTTTGATTTATTCACCATGCAGGTTCTGATGTTAACAATCCCTAATGATGTGGCATGCCCCAGTGATATGGAGTGCCAAATCATATGTTGTAATAACATATATCTTAGATCAGGAGAATGTAGTATTGCTAAATCTTTTAGGGACAGGTGTCGTTTCTTTAGGAAAGTATTACTGCTCCACCCATTGAAGAATGCAAATCTATGTCCTGTTTTATGGAAAGAATTAGATTTATGCCTTTTCAAATGGGGGCAATTCTAATTTCTAAGTGGTCCTGTTAGTTGCCAATACTGTTGCTATGTAACTATATTAAGTATGGCTCAAGATGACATGTTGTAGGGAAATACATGCCCATTTATCAAAATAGCAAGCAAAATAGACAGAATAACCTTCCTCATCTTAGTGGTTTCCAATAATTTTTGAGGAGGCTGAAAATTTTAGGGGCCTAGAGAATTCATTAATTAAAATGGGCTTAAACCATCTATCTCTTTTGTTGCTTCCAATCACAGGGGGCGGGGGGGCTTGTTTTACATTTAGGTCACTGTGTCTCAACCTCAGCAACTTTAATAGTATAATGGTTGGAAAATTTGGGAGTTGAAGTCCACACATTTTAAAGTAGCCTGTTTTAGGCTATGTCTCAGTGTTGACCTCCTAATAGATGACTTACACAAACACATTATGAGTTTTTTTAAATAAAAAACTATCTATTTCAACCAAAGTAGCTCAATTAGAAATCACTTTTAGTACACAAGATCTTTTTGTACTGACCAAGGTTTACATGTAGCTCTCAGTGAACTGTGAATTTGACACCTGGAATATACCACTCATACTGAGCAAATGAGGATTTACATGTGATGAAATATGATATAAACACACACCACATATTTATGTGTGTTGAAATATGATATAAACACACCAATTTCCATACTTTCTAGGCATTCTCTCCCCCATTCAGCTGTCTATGAAAGGAATGCTTTGTAAGATTCTTAGTCGTGATGTTACCACACTGTGAAACTGTGATCCCTGATAAATTTTATTGCTCCATAAAGCTTTAAAGATTTCCATCCTGCATCTTCAAGAACAGGCAAACAGAAGTGTTGTTCTCCCAATCTTCATTCTCCATCGTTCACTAGAATAACAGGATACCAATTACTCTGTATGAAACATTTACTTAACAATTTAAAATTGCAGAGAATGATCACTTTCTTCTTTCAGATTATCTGAAAGGGCTGTCAGCCTGTGATGACATGTATCCAGCTGATTTTTAATCAGTTTAAGTACTAAGTCAGGAAAAAGTTTTGCTGATAACTGCTCACCATGAAAGGATCTTACTAGTAGTTACCTTATCAGCAAAACGTTTACATGACTTAGGTAGACTTAGATTAAGTCAGGTGGATAAACTGTCATCAGATTAAACCCCAGCAATTGAGCCTTCTTGCAACCCATTATATGATCCTCAGGGCATTATTCACATTTTAAATTTTGCACCTTCACAGGTAATTCTGATGTCAGTGTTTTTTTTTCTTGACATTTCATAGGAAATGGAACTATAGTGCTTTACCCTGGGTTTGCCATTATATCTTGTAAAAGGAAATACTTCCATCTTTTTGCTTTAGCTGGCAGTTGGGCAAAGAAACCACAGGAGCAGTGAAACGATCTAGGGGCTTCCTGAGTTTACACATCAGAGATAAATCATTGAGTGGTTGTTTTGCTTAGCCTGTATTACAGATCAATTCACTTCCCCCCTCCAACCTAAGAGAAACAAAGAGTTGTTCTTAATAAAATAAAAATAATTTATTGAAACATCTGCTTCTCAAAACAGAAGACAACTTCACTGAAGTCTGTCCTTAAGTCAGTACATTCAACATTGACAGGATTGTACAACAAATTGTCTATATAAACACACACCCACACACACAGCATTCATTTGAATTCTAGACCAGGTTTTACTCTAAATGGTACTTGCCCACAGACTGAATTTGTCCCTAGCCAATTAGCAGATCATCATGCTCTGTATTTTAAATCAATTAAGTAATTGCTCTTATCATGAAGAAATCATACCACAATATTGGTATTTTTTGTAACAGTCATGAGGCAATCTGCTACATCTGTACAAAGCTGCATGATCTGCAGGGAACAACCTGCGTAAGGAAGCTGATACAGTGATGATTACATACTGCTGGCTATTTAGAAACAAAAGCCAATTATTCAAAGTATTTGTCAGGTCTCACAAAAGGTCAGCCTGCAAGAACAGCCCTAGAGCTTGTTTATATTTAAATATACACAGAGGGCACTGGTTTTTCTTATAAGCATCAGCATATCCAGGTTCACATACAACGCTGGATGATCCACACGTCTAATGCTGCAGAAGACCTTACACAAACATATATGGGAAGGAAAATCAGCTTTCCTTAATAACTGGCCAGCAGTTTGTATGGTTACCTTTAAACATTAATAAAGCAACTTGCTAGAGTCTGCCCAAGTCAACTAGTTCCGTCAGCTGAATAACTGTAAATTGCCATTTGGGCAGATATCCTTTGCATTCCGTTCATCAGACCCACTGAGCCCGCAAAGACACATGGTCCTCTTTCCTTTATTTGGCAAAATTGTTCTTTTGATTTTTCTTCCCCTTCCTGTTTTATGGGTTCATGTCCCCTGAGGGTCTCTGCTGATTGGTGACTTTCTGCATAATTCCTGGTAGAATTCAGATTCTAGGAAGCGAGGGTAAGAATTGTTCTCCATTAAACTATAAACTCTCTTCTGGGCGGCACTGAAGCATGTGTGTGTGGCTTCTTCAATGCTCTGAGCAATACTACTTTTGGTCTGGAAGTCTATGTTGATCTGCAATACAAGAAATAAATTCATAAGATACTGTTTCATGGATAATATGTTCTTCAAAAATGGCTGGGCTACAGGATATTGGATCCTCAAGCTATGCTCATTGCCCATCATCAAATAATCAGAGGCCAACTGCTATACATCTCTTGGCCAAAGCAAGTCTATAGGAAAGAACTGTTGTTTTTAAACAGTCCTCCTCATTCTGGTGCTCTCCTACACAATACTCTTCAAACAGCACAGCATTCCAAAAACTGAGGTCCAACTCATCAAGAAGGCTGCTTTAAAGCAATTTAAGCTAGACAACATCCACAGTGAATGATAAAATTTCCTTTCCTATTTCCAAATCCTCCTGCCACAGTAATTATGATCCTCAGCTTTTAAAAATCTATACCATGCCTCTACTTGTACAACTATTAGATCTATGCAACACTTTAATTTTGAACCAGAAAAGGTGCTTTCCAAAATCCTGTCATGCACCCTAAGCCTATACTGTATAGCAGTGTACTGGCATATAGTTATAAAATGCCATACATAATGGTTAGAAAATCTGGTTGGCTTTTGAGTGACATTCCCATGCACAGACATATTTTCTCAACATTCAAAATTATTCCTACAGGCAATTCTGCATAAGATGCTAACATAAAATGGAGCAGAAATCTAAAAGGGATTTTGTTAATAAATTTTAAAAGCTAGTTTTAATTCTAACAACAGATTTTTGTAAGAAAGTTCCCTCTTTGGAATAATTCTCAGTTCTTTATTAGTGAAACCAAGATGAAAACACTTCTTTGGTTTAATTGAACTAGTCCAGGGGTCAGCAACCTGAAACAGTGAAAGAGCCACTCGGAACCGGTTCCCTCACAAAAGGAAAAACTGGGAGCCACAAAAAATGTGTGTACATGCGCACATGCGCAGAACAGGATTTGACTGAAGAGTGGAGCCAATGCGAGATATGCACCTACCCTGCATATTTGAATTGATTGGTTGAACTTTTTTAGTCCCACTTTTGTTTGTTTTTTGGACTGCACATGGCAGAAGACTGGGAGCCGCAGGAGATGGCTGAAAGAGCCGCATGCGGCTCCGGAGCCACGGGTTGCAGACCTGTGAACTAGTCAAAAAGAGCAATTTAAGTCAGTCTACTTGCCTCCTTAGGAGCTTCTTTTTCAATAAATTCATTGTAAATCTTCTTAGCTTTGACTGTCAGTTTTTGTGGGGACTTGATTTTCTTGTAATCTTCACAGGCCAGCCAGAAGTCAATATTCTCTTCACAAAACTCAGATTTCAGGAAAGCTTTGAAAGCTGTCAGACCATCTGCAAAGAAATGTGGAAAAGATCAATTTATGCAAAGCATCCCAGGAATGTTGTAGATGTAACACCACATATTTCTTTCTTTCCTTCTTTCAGGCCCTTGGATTTTTCTGTCTATCCCTCTTCTAAATTGTTTAAGAAAGATGTACCCGAACAAAGCAGAAAGAACATGAGTAAGCTCAAGCAGCTGGTCAATTTTTACAAGATAAAATATTGTAGATTGACAAATTTAAACAACTGTGTTCTTTGCCCACCAAGTTAAGATCACTATTTTTTTCTTTAAAAAAGAACATTTTACTTTTGGACTTTGATAGCATGTGTTAACCTTTAAATAAGAGAACATGTTTATGGAAGAGCTATAAACTCTTGGAAGACAGCCATAATGGAAAGAGTGACCCAAGTCCACTTTGCAGCAAATAGACACAAATAGAAAGTTTAATAAGAAAAAGATTTCTCCTGCGTAGCTGACAAGGGAACATTGAGCTTCGGTATCTTTATTAATCAAAGTGTGCACCAGTCATTTAAAAAGAACTACTGTACAATGCATTATTTATAATAACCATAAAAAAAGCCCTGGAAGCTGCTGCCATATCAAGCACCTAGGATCCATTTAAAGAGAAGAATGAGATCTTAAGGATCCAGAGACTTCAAATTTCAATTAAAGTTGGGAATTTCCAACTTTATAACTGATGGGAGTTTTTAAACCTATGAATGTTAACTACAAAGGCCAATTAAATACAGAACAGAATTGCAGAAATACAACAACATAGGCAGCTACTTCACAGAAAGCACCTGGGAATTGTGCCTGAAGAAGAAAAAAAGCTTTTTCTTGCAATCTGGGGTCCAGGAAGTTAAGTACTAAACTAGGAATAAAGATTACTACCAAACTGCAAAACATCAGAATTCTCAGTAGCTAAGATACTGGTTTGTTCCCTTCTGGATCACTTTTCCTGAAACTAATTTTCTATAATTAGCAAATATACTTGTCTGTTAATTTTTTTAAGGCAACTTACATTTGTTAGCTAGAAGTTCATCAAATGTTTCTGACCACAGCTGAGCTTCTTCAGGAGAAGGTCTGTGAAAAAAACAAACAAAATTGTTTCATGTTTTCAAAGGGCACAGATTCTATGCATAATTTGACTACATAAAAATTCAGTGTGGAATATGAAGTACATACCTAAAACATGTCTTTTGTTGTCCTCTCTTGTTAGCCTTTGTATTGGTAGAATTGGAGGAATTCTGCAGAAAGTAATTCAATCTTGCTTTCCAATCTTTTAGACTAAAATGAAGGGAAAAGTATAAATAATTTCAACTGATCTTTAACCAAAAATGCCACAGTTTAAATTTATAGTTAATAACTATAGATGTTCAGCTTGCTTAATTTAACATTAGCAGAGCTTAGTTGTAGCACAGGTTTCCCAGATCCATTTGGAAATTTACTAACTATAGCTAGTAATAACTAATGCAAATGCACATCTTCACTCCCTGAGACATGAATTATGTGAATTAAAATTAACCATACTTAAGAAATATTATGCAGCAGTTATTGGTTGCTTGATGTTCACTAGCCCATTTATTTGCAAGAAAATTCTTACATATTGTTTGTGGCAGTGAACTAACAATGACTGTTCCAGAATACAACTTCAGTAGTCAATAGTATGTTCTAAGGTTTATTGCAATATAAACTAGTAGAAAGGCAAGATATGAAATCTCATTCATTTTTGTTGATATAGAGACCCAAATGAAAGCAGTTTTATATTATTTCCCTTAACTTTCAAAGTAAAACTGTTTGCATATTGCAGACTGCATAAAATAGAATTTTAGAACAGTCATAATTTTTACAATCTACAGAAGGAAGTTACTTTTTCCTCAGCTACCAAGGGATTCTCTTTTGCAGACATTTTTAATTCTCTTTAGAGATTAGTAGCAAATTAAGATCACACAATTGCAGGACTTTAATACTTCATATAATCAGAGTTCATATCACAAACTGCACTCACCTGCCACTCTAATGGAAAATCTACCTTATTTACTCAAGAGCTGGGCTAGTAGCCAAACTGCATGACTCAAGGTAATTGAAAAAAAGAAAAAGAAAAGAAACTTTAAGAAGCAAAATTTCCTCCAAAGAATTTTAGCTCTCAAGTGAATTAGAACACTGACAGACCAAAACTTAGAGGACTTCCTTTGTCCCATTCTTTTTAAATGCTTCCAATTGCTTCTAAAACAATTGGATGCACCTTCATACACACTATTTTTATTCAGTTTCATAGCACCAAAGCACAAAAGGAAGTGCTTGTAAGCCTCCATTGTTATAATGCATCATAGACAACACCTATGCATACAATTTGAGATACTGAGGTGTTGAAAACCCAGAATTAATTTGAGATTAGTCATTTTGGGTATAGTATGCACATAGCCTACCCTTGAAATATTTATCTAATAAATCAGCTGCTTGGCTTTGCACAATACTTTGAACCATAAATCAAGCAGCCCGAGATCATACAATGCAAGTCATAAAGAAACTAAGGCTGAAGTTATCGTACTGTACAAGGATTAATAATTGGTCTTAACATTGTCAATCTTCCTTTACTTTCCCATAAAGAAACTAAGGCTAAAATTATCGTATTGTACAAGGATTAATAATTGGTCTTAACATTGTCAATCTTCCTTTATCTTCCCAGCAACTTTAGAAATGCGCTCATTCCACCAATGCAGCTAAAACGTGCTCTGCGGAGCCTCCAAATTGGCCGGAAGGGAAAAAAAAACACGTTTACGTTCCTCAGGCTTTTGCCAAACTAACAAAACCTTTCTTGTTAACGATGTCAACGACTAAAATAATACTTCTGATTGCAACAGTCTAGCCACATTCCCGGGGGGGGGGTTTGCTTTCGATTTAAAATACTCACATGGTTTTTTTCATCTTGCCCTTTTTCTCTTCTTTGCTCTGGCAACGGCTAGCGCTTTTCTCCATTCGGTTGCGGTCGTGCTGGAACGCCAGAAACATTACACTCTGCATACTATTCCGATATAAGAGGCCCGTCTCAACCTGACAGGAGGTTTTAGCGTCTCTCGGGCCCGGGTGTCCCTTATATAAACGGGAGGCGGGGCTTCGAGCGCACACCTTTCGTCCGCTGATTTGCTTTTCCAGCCGACAATCGACGGACGCCTCACAAATAAGGCGTTTGCCCGCGAGGCGGACCGAGGAGTGCTGCTCTGACGCAAAAAGCCGTCTTCTTGTATCCATCTCGCTCTAAAACTGCCAGTTGGTGCAAAGGCTTCCTTCTCGTTCCTTTCTTTCGGCAAGAACGGGTATTATTTTTTTAAAATAGAACTTTTTAAATAGTTACATCTTTGGCTGCCAGGTAAAAATAGGCATCCGGAAGAATCCTTCTGCAAATTGGGAGATGCAAAAATCGATTTTTGTTTGTTTCTTTTCTGGAAGGGCAGGGTTGATGTGGCTTGGGGAGGTTTGTTTTGTTTTTGCAGGCGGGTTAATGGCCAAAAGGCTATTCAAGAGGAAAGGACTTCTGCAGATGTGAACTAGTTTCACCTGCAGGTTTTCGTACATGAGGATTAAAGCCTTAAGCAGCAAACCTTGCTGGTTTCATAGGTTTGCATTAGCAAACATCTGCTAGGGTCACTACAAGTGGCTTCTCAGTAAATATGGGCTTTACAGGCTTAGGCTGTTAGGCTCCTGGGAAGAAGTCCCAGCGAATTCAATAAAACATTTCTGAGTGAAGAAACAGCATTTTAATTTAGAGAGTGAGATTCGTGACAAAATTCAGAGGTTATGGGAATAAGTGTTTTGATCTTGGACTAGAACACGCTGTTATGTGTGAGTTATTTTATACAACCCCTCCATTACCCTTCTGGTGTGTCCGAATGCCTGCCAAACATGAAAGAAGTGATAGATATGGGAAAGTACTTTTCTCTGGGTGTTGATTTTGGAAGTATACCAGTCCTGCCCCTGCCCACCCACTCACCACTCCCACATAAAAATAAAACTTATCTAGAGACTGCTTTGGAACAAGATTAAGGAACAAATGTTCAGCCATGTGGCACAAAATAGTCCCATGCCTGAATCTGAATGGAAATATTTGTGTTTCTTTAAATAGTTTTTTCCCCCCTTTGTGGTCAAAGTACACTTCTGTGGGTGCTGATGTGTGAGGAGGAGAATTGAGTAGACTTCAACAGACACGTGGAGTGGCTAGGCTGATAGAGGATGAATCTAGGGATGTGAGCTTTAGCTCATAAAAGCTTATGCTTTTTAATAAAATGGGGCAGGTTTTTTGGGGGCACGGGAGAAGTTGCTATTGGGGTCCCTTTGATTTTGTACTACCATAATATTTGAGTTAAATTGAGATTTGCATAGAATGCTTCTCAGGTCATGCATCTAACACTGTTTACCTCAATATATAAATAAATATGTTCTTAGAAAATCCGATGAAGGATGTGATGACAAACAAATAGGTATAAATTTTAATGTTTGTAAAATTCATTTCTTAGTTTGCTGATTTGGGCTATCCATACTTAGGACAATTACTAACCCAAATAAACTAAAAATTAGTTTCAATTGAATGAGTTTCCCCATCCCACCCAATATTATTATCACTGTACAAAGCTTTCTCTTTCTGGCCAACATATATTTATGATTCCATAGCTAGTGGGCATGTTTAGCACATACCTCTGTGCTAAATCCTCAGGGATTCTCTTTTCTTTCAATTTTTGCAAATGCTGAGTTTCCTCCAAGCCTGGTGATATTTCCCTTGCATAAATGATGATATTTTTTTAGTTATATAAGTGACACTCAAGCATGAGATTACTAAAAGGTGCACATATTTTACCCAGAATATTATCTAATCTTGTTCCAGTTTGTTTTCTATTTGCTTTTATGTAGATCCTGCTAATTAAATCCTCTAGATTATTTCATTTAAAATAATCTTCTGAAAAAAGTAATCACCCTAAAAATGTTGGTAGAAGACATGCATATGATAAATCTCTTCTATCTCCTTCCTACCCTTCCTCTTACTATTGGTTCTCTGCTCAGATATTTGAGATGAGTTTCTGCTGTGAACATTTTTGGCCAGCAGGGTCTGATATGGTACTTCCAAATTACTACAGTATTCTTTAAGCATGTTACATTCTATGTCCCTTTCCACAGCTATAATACTTGTTTGTCTTAAAGATTTTCAGAGGGTTAAAAGAAGAGGAAATACATAGAAATATTTACTGAAACACAACACAGTTGTCTACATTATATCGTTCTTGACAGAGAACATCCAAACCATACATCAGACGTATTTCCCATTTGAAAAAAAATTGCTCAATGTTTAATCCATGGGACAAGACAGATAGGATAGATATGATGGAAATAATTGGGTTCCCACATAGTATTACACACTTTGTTTGATTTAGATGTTGTATGAATACAACATTGAAATTTGGAAGAAATGATTTATTACTGAATACAGAAGGTAAAGCCAAAATATCAGCACCATAATGCTTTCTTATTTTTTCACCACCACCCTTTTTCCAGGAATAGTAAACCCAGCCTGAACTATGAGAGGATAAGAAGAATACTGTAACTCTTCCCCTAATGGGCTTGCATTAACATTGCCAAGGAATCAAGCATAAACTTTGTTTGCAAATGGATTCAGTGTAGTTTACGGAAATCAGTTGTATACAAACTTTGTGTTAGGTCCAGAATGAATGCCTTTGGGCTGATCAAAGGGCAAAAACTTTGTGTGGCCTGGAAAGGGTTTTGATTATAATCTTCCAACCGGAGTTGAGCAACTGCAAAAAGTTGTCTAAATGGCATGTAACAAAACCTGGAAGTGAGAATAGCCACCCACTTACTAGGAGCAGACAAACCAGTTAGGCTTTAAAATAGGAAGAACCTGAAACCTAGCTCTAAGCCTTACTCAAAATAAAACCAGCAAAACTTTCAGAGTCATGTAACAAAGGTAAACATTCCAGCTTCCTGTTATCCTAATATGACTTTTCTCCAGCTGTAATGCACAATTGTTTTATTGCTCATTAGGTGTTTCCTCACTTTCTAGGTGCCTGATTTGATTCCACTGAAAAATATATTGATTTAACTTATTGATTTAAGGAGAATGAATTTAAAAACATCTGATCCTTACCAAATAGATTGGGCCATAGATTGAAGGCTGCAATCTTATATGGCATTAAATTCTGCAATAGTTACTTTAAAGCAAGAATGGACACTTGTGGCTATATTGAATTGTTGAATGAGTATCATGAAATCACATTAATTATTTGCTTATTAGATTTATATTTCGCATGTCTGTTGGAAGCTTAACTTAGCCTACATAATATTTCCTCCTTTATCTTTTTTTCCAAAACAACAATGCTAGGCTGGGCTAGAGAATTACAGAGAATTACTGGTTCAGAATCTACCCACATTTGAATTTCCGTGGGTAAAGCTGGTCATAGTTCCACCCAATCAAACAGCCCAAAACCTGATCATGACTCAGAAACATCTGAAGAAATAACACCCAAATCAATTTACATCACACAAAAAGGTATTTAAAGGCCAGTACTCTGACAAATGAGCACAATTCAAAGGGCACTAAAGATGTCCCCACAAATGGAGATGAAATGCTTGCAGCCAAATCACCAAGCTCGGAGATCAAAACAGCCCAGCTACCAACCCAAGTTACTAATATTCAAACACATCTCAGTACTGGGTCTTTCCAAGTCCAGATATAGTTGTCCAACCTCTGTCTAAAGACTTAAAACGAACACCATTGGGTAACTGTGTCTGCTGCTGAACTTGTGTTAGGAAATTTTTCTAACATTCAGTCAGGATCTGCCTTAAGCTACAGTTCTGAGAAGCCTATAGCAAGATGATCATGGGTAAAGAAAAGAAGTATAATTCTATAATATAGGGAGACCAATATTAAGAGGCTATTGCTGTTCCTGCAAAAATAAACAAAGTTATTTATGCTTGCTGGGTCAAAGGTGGAAATTCTTTTTTTTCTCTTTCATGTTTCTTTATCTTTTTTGCACTTATTTTTTCTTTATACCATTTTATTTTCTTATACTGTGTATTAGTTTTATCTATACAATGTAATTTCTAATAAAGTTATTCTGCATAAAAGAGAGAGGCTATTGCTGTTCCTAAGTATATCTCAATGCAGGTTGCAAATATCAAGGTAACCTGTTCTAATAATTGTCTAGGATTTATCTGCATTGTCTAGGATCTATTTATCTTTGCTCTTGTTCCAGCCGTTTAAGAAGAGCTGGGTGGCTGAATTTGCCCCTAACTTTAATTTTCTTCAGTGCCCTGAGCTACATCACATAAAGACCTTACGGGACATAAAATATCAGTAAGTTCCTTTATTTTGTTTAATGACCAACATAAAAAGACAACATAGGGTAGGCAGTTGAAGAACCAATACAAAGCAAAGAATATCCGATCCATTAAAAAGATGGCTTCATTCCATTACCTACCATTCCTTGAAATGCTGCAAACAGATCCCAGAGGTGTGAGTATTGCATTCTATATCTGACTTTTCTAGTTGGCCTTCCAGATACATGGAACATCAGTTTCCAACTAAAGCAGAACTATGTATAGATACAGACTTCAAGCCTTGTTCTGACACAATTTGAAGTTCATAAGATAGCATTTTCTTCCCTACAGAGGGGATAATGCTGTGTTACTTTAGTGATACACAATATAACATAATGCATGGTAACAAAAGAATATGATTTTTTTTAAAAAAAGATGGTGTAAACAACAAGAATAATAAATAATAAAAATGTCCCCATTGACTTGTTGATCTTCTTTTGGAAGCATTTCATTGCAAAGAGGCTTTAGCACTGCAGAAGAACATTTCAGAAGTTAACGAATGAATGCATGAAGGTTCCCTTTGAGACTTCTCACATGATAACGATGAATGGAAAATTAGGACATTTCCTCTCTGTACTTGGCACTCCTTGGCTAGTGGAAACTCACAATGTCTCCAATGTTTCCCTTATCTTTTTTATTATGATTGCAAGCCTTTTTATTACTTTATTTCAATTAACCATAATATTGGCAGTGCTGTGAAAAGAAACTCTTGCCATCTTTTTATAGCCACAAGAGGAAGGAAAAACCAAATAGATGTTCAAGACTGCCCTAAAAATAAGAGTATAAATATATTCTTGGTATGGGTCTGCCTGAACTGCTATAAACTTGGTGGGTTATAAAGCAGGATCTAGGTACTCTCCTCTCCATGTGTGCATTTTTAAACTAAAATGATACTGCAGTAGCACATCCTTAGTTAGAATAAATAGCTGCAGCTTGTTTTGGATTATGAACATCCTCATGTTATTGGAATTGGTTGCTGCAGCTACACGTTGTTTTAAAGCAGTGGGTGGGGGAAGATTACAATTTAACAAAACAAGGCACTTGCCTTTTCAAACAGCACAACGACTCACTACAATCTTTTTACACCAGGATCTCATTTCCAAGTGTATAAAAATGGTATAATTTAATTGAATTACATTCTATGGGTATCTAAGGTCATATTGTCACATCCCACTGACTTTATCTTAAAGGTGTTTCACTAACATTCTTTTAAGCACATGTGCACAATCCAGATTTCTTCTTCTCATTTCTGGCCCATACCTTAGGTTAGCTCTGGATTTTTCCCATCCAATGTGGAAGTGTATCCTATCTTCTGACACATGTTTTGCTATGTGGATTATTTGAGGTGGAGGTGACTAACACAAGGGTTGGAATCTTTCCAGCTACTAAACTTATCTACCACTAGGAAAAACACCACTATCATCTCTTGAAAAAATAAAAGACCAGGATATAATTGAGCCACCTACCTGTCATTGAGGACCTGATCTACCACATTCTCTAAACTAGAGCAGTGGCCCCCAACCTTTTGGGCACCAGGCCCGGTTCCGTGGAGAGAGGTTTTTCCATGGACCAAAGGAGACATGGTTTTGAGTGCTGCTCGCATCCTGAGGATGAGGCTTCACTTGTTTGCATGGCTCAGTTTCTGGCATGCCACGGCCTGGTGCCGGTCCTTGGACTCGGGGTTGGGACCCCTGCTCTATAGAGCTTGATGCTGTTTTAGTGACGAGAAATTCTGATTTAGAATTTGATTTTAAATTCTGATTTGGAATCAGAACCTCTAAAACAGTGTTTTTTCTTTTTTTGTTTTTCTTTCAAATTTGGCATATTTAAGAGATGTAGACTTCAACTCATGGTGCTGGCTGGAGAATTCTGGGAGTTGAAGTCTACACCTCTTAAATTAGCCAAGTTTAAAAAACACTGCTCTAAAGCAGCCAGCCCATTAGTGTGGCATTCTGTACATAAAATGGTAGAGCACAGCTACGCTACACGGGTAGTTCTCTTGAAGAATCACTTGGAGCCTTTTTTCCAACACAATTCTAACAAGTAAAGTGTGGCCTTCCCCAACCAGCTTATATTTTAACAAGTGTTTGGTGGATGTTTATCCAATCAGCAAGAAAATCCACCAATCATTACACCACAAATTTCCCTACTATAAAACATTAGAACAATGACAGAGTAAAGTCTAGCTATCTGGATGGTGAATTATGCCAGAGTGTTTTTGTGCTCCCTCACAAACTGAAGGAGAGCAGAGCAAACCAGCTCTCTGGTTGTGCTCTAAGATAAATCCTGTTGAACTTTGTGCAGATTATTACCTGTGTAAAATTGCCCTTTGAGACTTTCATCCTGTAGGCATTTATTGGGAGTCTATCCCAATGATTCCAGTGTTTAAAAAGGCACTGATAACAAACTTCTATTAATAGCTAAACAAGTTTAAAACTTCTATTTGTGGAGCACTGTTTGACGAATGAAATGTGTGTTTAATTAAAAGTAAGTCTCATGTTCAATAGTGATTACTCACAAGTAAATGTTTTGAAATAGCAGCCAAGGGATCATGTTTCTTTCTTTTTTTTATTGAAAAGTTTTACAATACATTTTTGAATACAAACCCCCCCTCCTCCCCCTCCCATCTCCCCAACCCCTCCCTACCCTCCCCTCCCCCCTCCCCGACTTCCCAGAGCTGAATACAGGGTATAAAAATACAAACATAATCTAAAATATGCTAACAACAATAAAACATTAAATTCTATCGCACTTTAACTCGCCATTGTCAAAATATTAATAAAAACTACGGTACTAACTAGTTATACGTCATATAGATCCACTACTTATTCAAATGCTAAATGAAACTTTTTAGTCCCATATTTATTCTGAATATAATCAATCCATCTCCTCCATTCCACAATGTATCTCTGTTGCGATTGGTCTTTCAAATACGCTGAAATCTTTGCCATCTTCGCCAAGTTAGAAACTTTTAAAGTCCACTCTTCTATAGTCGGCAGTTCTTCCTTCTTCCAATATTGCGCTACTAAAAGTCTCGCTGCCGTAATTAAATTCAACATCAACTTAATATCTATAACAGTAGTTTCTGTAATAATACCCAATAAAAACAATTGTGGAGAAAACTTTATCCTTTTCTTAAATATCTTTTGCATATTCCACCAAATTTTAATCCAAAAAGCTTTAACCTTTTTACAAGTCCACCATATATGAAAATGCGTTGCATCCTCACAACCACACCTCCCAACATTTGGGCTGGCAATTTGGATACATACTTGCTAATTTTTTATGATCTAAATGCCATCTATAAAACATTTTATAAAAATTCTCTTAAATTTTGGGCCTGTGTGAATTTCACATTTCTAACCCAGATCTTTCCCCAAGTATCCAGTTATAACTTCTTGAAAGTTTTGAGCCCACTTTATCATGCAGTCTTTAACGAGTTCCGTTTCTGAATCAATTTCTATCAATGCATTATATATCCTCTTTATATGTGCTTGTCCTTGATCTCTAATTTGCTTTACCAAGTTTTCATCAGTCATCGAAAAACCAGTTTTCTGGTCCTCTTTCCATCTAGCTTGTAATTGCCCATACTGAAACCAAGTTTGTACAATCTTTTCTTCTTTTAAAATATTATATGACTTTAGTTTCCATACATTCCTTTCTAAACTTAAAATTTCCTTATATGTAGTCTCATCATGTTTAAATCCCACATTTATATTTTCTATTGCGTGTTTAGGTATTGCCCAGATGGGTATCTTGTAGCTTAACTTATGTCTATACTTTTTCCAAACTCGCAACAGAGCACACCTTAAAATATGTGTCTTAAACACACTATCCACCTTCTTATCATACAATAAATATGCATGCCACCCGAATAACAAATCATGACCCTCAAGATTTAATAATCTCCCTTGTGTTAAATTAAACCAGTCACTTATCGCTGACAAAGCAGCAGCCTCATAATATAATTTGAAATTCGGCATTTTAAGACCACCTCTTTCACGCATATCTTGCATTATCTTAAATTTAACTCGTGGTTTTTTTCCTGCCCAAACAAATTTATTAATTCCTTTTTGCCATTCCTCCAAATTTAAATCCTTTTTAAGGGATCATGTTTCTTAAGCTACTGTAATAGAAAGAGCATGCACTTTTTTCACAGAGTGGTTCACCATCTAAAAGCCTGTATTTGTAGCATTTTGATCAGTTTGGTCAATTTGTAGATAGGTGGCTTATTTAAATTATTTGGGGGTTTATCTTTTTTAAATGCCTGCTTTGATGTTTTCCTTTCACATAAAGGACAGCACACAGCTACACGTTAGCAGTGTGTTTAAAAATAAAGTAAAACACACACACACACTAGGCTTACCTCAGATCACCCTCTACTGGTTGCACTTGCAAAAATGCATATGTCATACACATATGCATAATTTATTCCTTAAATGTATAAAAGTGGTTCCAATAGTTATTCTTTTTTCATGGTGGGCATTTTACCTGTTGGGTTAAGCACATCAACAAACCTATCAGAATTTTTTTATTGGAATTGGTGATATGTATTAAATAAATAAAGGCTTTATGTAAAGTTCAACATATGCCTGGTTCAGTTAAGCAGATAAGGAACTATTTAGGCATATTACCGGTAAGCCATTAATTTTATCTAGATCGGTGTTACCTTTGTATGCTACACAAACATGGAGCTTTCCAGTTACATTGGGGCGTAACTGTAAATCCCAGTTTGAATGGTTTATGTTGGTGGGAGTTTTTGGAATAGGTTCATTTCAGAGCACTGGGTTGGAGAAGATTGTTCTGTACTAACTGGAAAAACCCCTTCATGGATTACTGCCTTGTCGTGGCGAAGGGGCTTGCGTAATTCAATGAAGCTATGAGCTATGCCGTGCAGGGCCACCCAAGACGGACAGGTCATAGCCGAGAGTTCTGACAAAACGTGATCCACTGGAGAAGGAAATGGCAACCCACTCCAGTATCTTTGCCATGAAAACCCTATGGACAGTACCAAAAGGCAAAACGATATGACGCTGGAAGATGAGCCCCTCAGGTCGGAAGGCGTCCAATATGCTACTGGGGAAGAGCAGAGGGCTAGTACTAGTAGCGCCAGAAAGAATGAAGCGACTGGGCCAAAGCCGAAAGGACGCTCAGCTGTGGATGTGTCTGGTGGTGAAAGGAAAGTCCGATGCTGTAAAGATTTTTTCTCCATAGGAACCTGGAATGTAAGATCCATGAATCAAGGAAAGCTGGACGTGGTCAAACAAGAGATGACAAGACTGAACATCGACATCTTAGGTATCAGCGAACTAAAATGGACAGGAATGGGTGAATTTAATTCAGATGACCATCAGGTATACTACTGCGGGCAAGAATCCCTCAGAAGAAATGGAGTAGCCTTCATAGTCAATAAAAGAGTAGGAAAAGCAATACTGGGATACAATCCTCAAAATGACAGAATGATCTCAGTTCGAATCCAAGGCAAACCATTCAATATCACAGTAGTCCAAGTCTATGCCCCAACCACCAGTGCTGAAGAGGATGAAATTGACCGGTTCTATGAAGCCCTACAGCACCTTATAGAACTAACACCAAAAAATGATGTCCTTATCATCATGGGGGATTGGAATGCCAAAGTAGGAAGCCAAAAGATAACCGGAATAACAGGCAAGTTTGGCCTTGGAGTACAAAATGAAGCAGGGCACAGGCTGATAGAATTTTGTCAAGAGAATACGATGGTCATAGCAAACACTCTTTTCCAACAACCCAAGAGACGGCTCTACACATGGACATCACCAGACGGTCATCACAGAAATCAGATTGACTATATGCTCTGCAGCCAAAGATGGAGAAGCTCTATACAGTCAGTAAAAACAAGACCAGGAGCTGACTGTGGCTCAGACCATGAGCTTCTCCTTGCAAAGTTTAAGCTTAAACTGAAGAAAGTAGGGAAAAGCACTAGGCCACTCAGGTATGAATTAAATCATATCCCTGTTGAATATACAGTAGAGGTGACAAATAGATTTAAGGAATTAGATCTGATAGACAGAGTGCCTGAAGAACTATGGACAGAGGTTCGCGACATTGTACAACAGGTAGCAACCAAAACCATCCCAAAGAAAAAGAAATGCAAGAAAGCAAAATGGCTGTCTGAGGAAGCTTTGCAAATAGCTAAGGAAAGGAGGGAAGCGAAAGGCAAGGGAGAAAAACATAGATATGCCCAATTGAATGCAGAATTCCAGAGAATAGCTAGAAGAGATAAGAATGCCTTCTTAAATGAACAGTGCAAAGAAATAGAAGAAAACAATAGAATAGGGAGGACCAGAGATCTTTTCAAGAAAATTGGAGAGATGAAGGGAACGTTTAATGCAAAAATGGGCATGATAAAGGACCAAAATGGCAGGGACCTAACAGAGGCAGAAGAGATTAAGAAGAGGTGGCAAAATTACACAGAAGAACTATACAAGAATGAGCTTAATGTCCCTGATAATCACAATGAGGTGGTCACTGACCTCGAGCCAGACATCCTAGAATGTGAGGTGAAGTGGGCCTTAGAAAAGCTGAGCAACAACAAAGCTAGTGGAGGTGACAGTATTCCAGCTGAGCTATTCAAAATCTTAAAAGACAGTGCAGTAAAAGTGCTACACTCAATTTGCCAGCAAATTTGGAAAACTCAACAGTGGCCACAGGATTGGAAAAGATCAGTTTACATTCCAATTCCAAAGAAAGGCAGTGCCAAAGAATGTTCAAACTATCGCACCATTGCACTCATTTCTCATGCTAGTAAAGTCATGCTTAAAATCCTACAAGCTAGACTTCAGCAGTATGTGGATCGAGAACTACCAGAAGTACAGGCAGGATTTCGAAGAGGCAGAGGAACTAGAGATCAAATTGCCAACATACGCTGGATCATGGAGAAAGCTAGGGAGTTCCAGAAAAACATCTACTTCTGCTTCATTGACTATGCTAAAGCCTTTGATTGTGTGGATCATAACAAACTGTGGCAAGTTCTTAAAGAGATGGGAGTACCAGACCATCTTATTTGTCTCTTGAGAAACCTATATGCGGGTCAAGAAGCAACAGTGAGAACTGGACACTGGACACGGAACCACTCTAATGGCAGAAAGTGAAGAAGAACTAAAGAGCCTCGTGTTATGTGTGATGGAGAGTGCAAAACTTGGGTTGAAACTTAACATTAAGAAAACCAAGATCATGGCATCTGGCCCTCTCGATTCCTGGCAAATAGATGGGGAAGAAATGGAGGTAGTGACAGATTTTATTTTCCTGGTCTCCAAGATCACTGCAGATGGGGACTGTAGCCAAGAAATTAAAAGACGCTTGCTCCTGGGGAGGAAAGCCATGACAAATCTAGACAAATCTAGACAGCACACTAAAAAGCAGAGACATCACCCTGTCAACAAAAGTGCGTATAGTCAAGGCTATGGTCTTCCCAGTTGCAATGTATGGCAGTGAAAGTTGGACCATAAGAAAGGCTGAGCGCCAAAGAATTGAGGCCTTTGAACTATGGTGCTGGAGAAGACTCCTGCGAGTCCCTTGGACTGCAAGGCGATCAAACCGGTCAGTCCTAGAGGAGATCAATCCTGACTGCTCTTTAGAAGGCCAGATCCTGAAGCTAAAACTCAAATACTTTGGCCACCTAATGAGAAGGAAGGACTCACTGGAGAAAAGCCTAATGCTGGGAAAGATCGAGGGCAATAGAAGAAGGGGACGACAGAGAATGAGGTGGCTGGATGGAGTCACTGAAGCAGTAGGCGTGAGCTTAAATGGACTCCAGAAGATGGTAGAGGACAGAAAGGCCTGGAGGAATGTTGTCCATAGGGTCGCGATGGGTCGGACACGACTTCGCAGCTAACAACAACAACAACTGGAAAAAGATCTCCAGGATTTTTGATTATGGCTAATCCCAGTTATTTTGGGAGAAGCTGTCCCTTGAACTTATATTGTTTGTATGAGCTCAATGGCAGCATCATTTCAATAGCACAACTAGAGCTTTCTCCAAACATATTTCCATGACCTGGAATATGTTCATAGCAGATAAATGAGCAATCAGTAGAAGCACTGAGTCTCAATAGTGAATTACTTTGATAATGCTTTTGTTGATTCAGTTCAGATTATAGAAGTAAACCTCAGGATCCTGTGTGATTTTAACCCATTTCTTCAACATTTTTTACACCCCATCATGTGGGATACAAACTAGCATATAATTACCACAAAACTAGCCTTGATTCTTTTTTCCCAATCAACTAAAAAAATAGATTTCGCGTATTACATTTTTCAACCCACCTAGGGACATCTCAAAGCATTTTGGTACCTGGAATGGAATACATGACGACATGAAGATGTCTACCACCCCCTGAATTTCATTGGACTATAATCTATTATTCTACACTGGGGACAGGACTAGATTTTCTCTTTGTGGCTGGCTAGTGTGTGCTGTGGATGAGCTTATGAAACAAACACTTACAGCATATCCTCTAACAAATGAATCAGTTGAGTGGCCCCAAAGACTGACCTCTTTATGCTACCTATTACTTATTGCCCAATAAGTAGAGTCAGCATTTCAAATAGCCCCTGCCCAATCCTTTCTCCATCAATGGACATCATTTAATTTGAGGGATAATTGATTCTGGCATGTGACCCTGCCACACATTTAGATGAGTGATCGAGCTAGGAGAAAGCCTTTATTAAACTGTTCTGTTAGAAATGGAATATAAATGCTATAGATCTATATGCATATGGCCGTGAACAGCTAATAATCCAGTCCCACAAGATAATAAAAAATTAAGGGAATTCAAATAAGAGATCAGGATTATAGACTGAGGGCGTTTGCAGACGATCTGGTTGTTACGGTGACCCAGCCAGAAAATTCTGTTGTAGAATTGATGGAGATAATAATGCAGTATGGGAAAGTTTCTGGATTCAAGGTTAACATACAAAAAACTAAAATGTTGTCTAAGAATATGACAGTATCACAAAAGGAGGCTGCCTTAGAAGGGTTAACGGGATTTGAAATTGTCAAAAGGGTCAAATATTTGGGGGTATATTTGTCACCCTCAAATGCAAAGCTATATAAAAATAATTATGAAATCTATGGGGAAAAGTTCAAAAAGAATTGGATAGTTGGAAAAAACTACAATTGTCTTTATTGGGAAGAATTGCAGCAGTGAAAATGAATGTTTTGCCGAAATTTCTATTTTTATTTCAAATGATACCTATTCTTAAAAAGGATTCAAACGTGGAGGAATGGCAAAAGGGTATTAATAAATTTGTCTGGGCAGGGAAAAGGCCACGAGTTAAATTTAAGGTTATGCAGGATACGCGTGAGAGAGGTGGTCTTAAAATGCCTAATTTTAAACTATACTATGAAGCTGCTGCTTTGTCAGCAATAAGTGATTGGATTAATCTAACACAAGTGAGATTATTAAATCTTGAAGGTCATGATTTGTTATTTGGTTGGCATGCATATCTATTGTATGATAAGAAGGTGGATAATGTGTTCAAGGTGCACATTTTAAGACATGCTCTGTTGCGAGTTTGGAAAAAGTATAGACATAAGTTAAATTATAAGATACCCTTATGGGCAATACCGAAACACGCAATAGAAAATATAAATGTTGGGTTTAAACATGATGTGACTACATATAAGGAAATTTTAAGTTTGGAAAGGAATGTATGACATTTGAAGCCGTATAATTTTTTACGAGAAGAAAAGATTGTTCAAACTTGGTTCCAGTATGGGCAATTACAGGCCAGGTGGAAAGAAGATCAGAAAATTGGTTTTTCAATGACTGATGAAAATTTGGTAAAGCAAATTAGAAATCAAGGTCAAGCGCATATCAAAAGGATATATCTTGCACTGATAGAAATTGATTCAGAGACAGAACTTGTTAAAGATTGTATGATAAAATGGGCTCAGAATTTTCAGGAAGTCATTACAATGGATACTTGGGAAAAGATTTGGGTGAGAAATGTAAAATTTACGCAATCTCAAAACTTAAGAGACAACTTTTATAAAATGTTTTATAGGTGGCATTTAGATCCTAAAAAATTAGCAAGTATGTATCCGAACTGCCAGCCTAAATGTTGGAGGTGTGGTGGTGAAGATGCAACGTACTTTCATATATGGTGGACCTGTAAAAAGGTTAAAGCATTTTGGATTAAAAATTGGTGGAATATACAGAAGATATTTAAGAAAAGGATAAAGTTTTGTCCGCAATTGTTTTTACTGGGCATTACTACTGACACTACTGTTGTGGACACTAAGTTGATGTTGAATTTAATTACGGCAGCAAGACTTTTAGTAGGGCAATATTGGAAGAAGGAAGAACTGCCGACTATAGAAGAATGGACTTTAAAAGTTTCCAACCTGGCGGAAATGGCAAAGATCTCAGCGTATTTGAAAGACCATTCGCAACAGAGATATATTGTGGAGTGGAAAAAATGGATTGATTACATCCAGAATAAATATGGGACTAAAAAGTTTCATTTAGCATTTGAATAAGTACTGATGTGATATTTATATTGCTTGTAGTCATTTTATAAGAGTTAAAGTGCGATAGATTTAATAGTTTATTGTTGTTTGCATATGGTAGATTATGATTGTTTCTACTTTTATACCTTGTATTTAGCTCTGGGAAGTTGGGGAGGGGGGAGGGGGAGGGAGGGAGGTGTTGGGGAGGGTTGGGAAGAGGGGAGGGGGTTGGGAGGGGTTTTGTTTTGTTTTGTTAAAGATAAAATGTACTGTAAAACTTTTCAATAAAAAAAAGATAATAAAACATAAAAATAAAGGAAGTTTGTTATTTATATACATTAACTATATTATATATTTTATATACAGCCCAAGACAATTCCTCTTCACTCAGTGTGGCCTAGGCAAAAGGTTAAACAACCATGCTCTAGGTTGTTGTGGATTTGCTGTAAAAATTATCTTTTTCCACTAGTGAAAGCACCATTGACATAAAAAGTAGTCTGAATTACTGATGGATACTGCCTTGGAGATCCAGGCTGGAGATCATAAAATTCTTCTGTTGATTTAAGTAAGATCTCAAAATGATCTGATTCCAGCCCTTAAGGAATAGCTGTTACTGTTTTCTTGACTCCCTCTTGTTGGTCTCTGTTCCTGATAATGCTAGGAAATAACTTCCGAAGAGAAAGCTAAGAATAGAAAAGGTGGGATTTAATGTGGCAACTGATGCTTTTCTTGAGGCAATGAAGTCTAGGCCTCATTCTTTGTTTCATAGATTTTATAGATACAGAACCAGTCCCCGCCTCGCCTGGGGAAGGATTGATATGAAATACATAGAGACAGGAGTTGCAAGATGGAAAATATCTGAAGAATTTGAGCAATTGATAAGTGCTCAGCACTTCTTGTCCCTGACTTCAAATGTCCTTTTCTACTTTCATCATCTTACCTGTGCAGCTGAGGCAATCTGACACACTTCTAGTGAAGCTTGGTTGGTATATTCTTTCCTTCCAACCAGGAGATGTCCTAGGTTTCTTTCCACATTGTGTAGCTTTTTGTCCCCAGTCTGGAATCATCTAAATGTGTTTGGGTATCACTTTTCACAATTCTCATTCTCAGGCTGTGATGAGAACAAATAGTTTAGTTTAGATGGCTTTAAGGTAGCCAGGTAGATGTGGGCATTCACAATCAGAGTAGCAAATTATGCTGATTTGTAATAATGAGCAGCATGTAGGCTTTTTATCCCAATTAGTTTCTAGCAGCAGCACTCTCAGAACTTTACTATGAAATTGAGTAATCTCATTTCAGTGGATTCATTAGGATTCATTACAGCATCCCTGATAGAAAAACTTCCAATATAGGGAGGAAATCATTCCATGCAGTAATCTGTTTCACTGGTTGACACCTCTTATTATCAGAAAGTTCTTCCTAATATCAAACCTGTACCTACATCATTGAAGTTTCTATTAGTTCTAGCGTTAACCTAGTGAGACAAGTGAGAATAAATCCAACCCCCCCTTCCAATATGGCAGCCCTTCAGATACTTGAAAATAGCTATCATGTCCCCTCTCAACTTCCTCTTTTGTGCTTGTGATTCAGTAACACAGCCTTTTAATACAATTGAAACATTTGTTTTTCCACATTTAGCTGTAAATGGAAATGAAAGAGGTAAAATGCAATATATCATCAGTGGATATTCAGCACTGTTTCTCTCATGGCTAGGATTTTTCTATTCCATGGGTGTCAAACTCACCACATCACGTGACATGTGACATTGCGACTCTTTTTGCATTGCCGGCAGTGGGGTGGGCATGGCTTCAGTATGATGAAACCGGCCCACGGGCCGGCAGTTTGACACCCCTGTTCTATACTATAGAAACACTTCTCACAAATTCTCTTCAACAATTTGTTTTGTTATCTCCTCATGCTAATTAAATGACTGCTGTTGCAGTCACACATTGTTGATGAAGGCTGAGATGTTTGTAATGAATAACTTAGTCACTGAGGTAGCCTTTGAAAAAAAATCCATCAGTCTTCTTTTGATAGGCAGATATTCTTTATCTCAAAGAAATTTTGTTTTTGGTAAGAAAAAACCCTCACAGTAAATAAAGTCAGTTTGGGTTAAAGAGAATTTTAGACTGCAGTCCAGGAGAACTTTGGGAGATGTTAAATGATGCTAGGTCTTTTCTATCCAAATATACTCAGTAAATTGTACTTCTGATTAATTTAGTTGAGCTGTGAGCCAAAATAATTAAATGTATGTGTATCCTTTATTCTCATTTAGAGACCAAAAGAAAGGGGTATATGATAAAAGAGAGAACTTCATTTCTGGTTGATATCAATGTTACTTATTTGTAGAGTATATGTATGAATGAATGAATGAACAAATGAACCTTTATTGTCAAAGTACAACCATGTATACATTGAGATTGGCTGAGCCTCCCTTCCTGCCCCCACCCCCCAGCTTACAGTGACACAAACCCTCCATCTTATTACACCATGTGAACTAATTGCACAACACACCAGCCTCGCAAGTCAATTATGCATAAAGTTTATAAAAATTATTTCCTGTTCAAAAGCTAACAGCCAATGGATAAAAGCTGCTTTTCAGCCTGTTTGTGCGGCTGGCTATACTCCTATATCTCCTACCCGATGGTAGGAGAGTAAAGAGATACCGTCCAGGGTGTGAGTCATCCCTGAGAATTTTCCTCACTCTTCCAAGGCAGCAAGCCCTGGCAATGTCATCCAGTGGTGTCAGGGGACAGCCCACAATGTCTTGTGCTGTGCTCACCACCCTCTGTAATGCCTTCCTATCCGCGGCTGTCAGACCAGCATACCAAACCACAATACCATATGAGAGGACACTCTCTATAGTAGACCGGTAAAAGAGGGTCATAAGCCGTTGTTCTACCCTGTTCTTCCGCAAGACCCTGAGAAAGTGAACCCTCTGTTGGGCCTTTCTGGCCACCTGGGTTGTAACTTTTTGACTCATATTTTATCTTTTGATTTCTCTCATTGTTTTTATAGATTTATTACACCTCCAAATATAACATTAAGATACCTCAAAAAAATAAAATAGTATGTTTTTTTGTCCATATAAACAAGTTAAGGTTGCATACTTGTTTGTTCTAAAACTCATAAATGTTATATGCACATTTTGTTACAATATAGAAAAATTCACTTTTTTTCTTTCTTTCTTTATATAAGGTAATACTAACAGCAGTGTTGAAGCCAGGGAAGTTGTAACATGTAAACTTTTGTTTTAAATTGTATATTCAATAAAAAAAAATTAAAAATGGGGATCCATGGAACAGTTGGTTGATTAGATGGTTTCCTCACTGTCCCTTGATTTTGCTGTCTTGTGACATTTGGCCTGCTTTGTTTTAATTTTTTGCAGACAAAAAACTTTAATAAAATTAAGGGTGCATAAGAGAACAGCCTGTTTCCTAAGCATGCTGGGTACTGTTCCGGATTGTTATGTAATGGCTGGCTTTGTTCCTTTTCTTCTCCTCCAAAAGGGGAATTGAAACAAGGTCCATGGAAGCATTTTGTTTTTTAAAGGACAGGACATTCTCTTCTGATTTACACCTTTTGTCAATAGAGGAAACAAACCAGCTCAGTGGGAACAAGTGTATTTTTAACCAGAGAGTTTTCTTAACAAACATTCAGAGTAGAGTAAATATCATCTGGGAAGGGCCTTCTTCTTGTTGAAAGCTGAATTACAGTGTGCAAAGAAGACCACAGTGATTCAGGTTTTGTTTTAGAGCACTTAAGATTCTCCTTTATATTAGAAGGTATGACTTCTAACTATGAAGATAATTGCTTGCATTTTTACCAGATTTTCTCAATTCCTCCACAAAGCAATTCCAAGTACAAGGAAAGCTAGGGAACATAATCAGATGATATACTAGGAAAGGAGAATTAACTTGTGTCCTTGAAATTCGGTTGATTAAAAAAAATTGCACTGTGTTTCCTTGTGACTAGTTCAATTTGCATCTATCATGGCACTGAAAAAGTTGGCAAAAATATACTGAGGCCTAATGCAAATGTCTTTTTATCCACTCGGAAGAGTGGATAGCTGGTGGGTTGACATTCCATACTGTAGCACTGCAAATCTTACTCATCCAGTCTTATAGCTGGTTTCTTATGCATTTCTGCCATCTCTCTATCTCTATCTGTATCTCTGTCTCCTTTGCAGTTGTTATGTACTGGGCTCATAGTAATACCACATGGGTTGCTGGAGCAGCTAACGGCTCTCCAGCAACCTAGACTACAAGTCTCCAGCGCTACAATTGGCTATCTCTAGGTGGCAATGGTTGTTTCAATCCTATTGGCTGTCGCCTAGGGGCTACACTATATATTGCGGCTAGTTCCAGCCATTTGCTCAGTACAGATCCTGCATGAAATAAAATATGAGTTTCCCTGTACTCAGCTACCTCGTCTTCATTCCTGCACCAAAGAACCCGCTATTTAACACTGGTGACAATGGCAGGATCCTGCTTCACTAAAAGAGTTGAAGTCTATGAGGGGAAGGCAGGGCATGCCGAAGGGAAAATGCATTTCCCCCCCCCCTCTCAAGGTCAGCTAACAAGCTACGCTAGCAACCTCGTGCTCAGTAGACTCATTCCCTGAGCCTGGGAAGCAGGATTCGGAAAGAAACGCAGGAACCAGCAAAGAAAGAATGCCGAAGATCAGGAAACTTCGGGAATTCAACGTGAAACACCCTGAGGAATGGCCATCATATTTATCCTAGGTAGAGAACTACCTCAGGGCTAATCAAATCGCAGAAGAAGGACTGAAGGCCGCAACTCTACTCTTTGTGTGCGGCCCAGCAACCTTTGATTTGGCCGAGAACCTTTTCGCACCGACACCGATTGAAGCGGTCTCCTACGTAGACCTCAAAAAGAAGCTAACCAGACATTTCCAGCCCAAGATGTCTGAAATGGCTTGGCAGTTCAAGTTCAACCAAAGAGTGCAGCAACCAGGTGAATCGGCTTTGGAATTCATAGCGGCCCTGAGGCAGGCCGCACGCCTTTGCAAATTTTCTAATTTAGAAGAGCGACTACGAGACTGGCTCGTCTGCAGCCTACGGGACCGAACGCTTCAGCAGAGACTCTTTGCTAGACTAAACGTAACGTTTTCTGAAGCACAAGACGAAGTGATGGCTGACGAAGCCACTGGGGGCACAGTTCAAACAGTACAGCCAGCCAAAACGACAGAGTTTGTAGAAACGGTCCACCTTGAGGACGCCAAATGCACCGAAGAATCTTCTGAGGAAGAAGAACCTGAAATCAACAGACTCCAAAAGCAACCCAACATGCAACACTGCAATAGCCAGCAGCGAGAGGACAGTTACAAGGCAGTTCTCTTACCGAGATGTAAGGGGTGCGTCGGCAACCATTTTCGTGCCAATTGCAGATTCCAATCAGCCACGTGCAGAGCTTGCAGAAGGACTGGCCACATTGCAGTGGTTTGCAGAGCCCAACAGAGAGACCAGCCACCCAAACACCAGTTGGAAGAACTGACTAGGAGAGGTACTGGGGCCCAGGGTCCTGTTAGTGTGGGGTTTTTCAGAAGCTGTAGAAGCATGTGCTGAACCAGGGCTCAATGCCCCCTCAAACCCAAACTTAAGCTCATGGTAGAGCTACAAGGAGTTCCATGTAAGATGGAATTGGACTCTGGCTCTGCAGTCTCAATTATTTCTCAAGACACTATTAAATTCGTGTGTAGGCGCAGTAACAATTGGGCCAAGCTAAGACCCTCAGTTACAATCCTAACTGATTTTCAAAATGTTCACATTAAAGTTAAGGGAGAAGCCACTTTGACAATAAAATTTAAGGGGTTTGGGGCACCTGGATGTAATAGTAGTAGGGGGCCAGAGAACGAGTCTCATTGGACTTGATTGGTTTGATGCCTTAGGTATTCAGATTACTGGTATAAACTGGACACTTGCATCAGTATGCGAGGAATATGCGGATGTTTTTGATTCAACCCTAGGGACATACACAGGCCCTCCTATTTCATTTAAGCTAGATCCCAAGGTAGTTCCAATCAGGGTTAAGCCTCGTAGGGTCCCCTTTGCCTTAAACATAAAATTGATTCAGAAATTGATAAGCTTGTAGAACAGGGCGTATTACAGCCTGTTGATGGTGGGGAGTGGGAAACTCCTATTGTCACTCCACTTAAAGCCAACGGGGAAATTCACATTTGCGCTGACTATAAATGCACTCTAAATAAAGCCCTCAAGCAACACGCTTACCCGGTTCCAGTGTGTTGTGATTCAGGGTCAGCCTGTGGGTTCGGCAGTTGGGTCGGACGACTCAGAGGAGGAGGAGGGGGGTGTTGAAGAGCTTGCTGATGATGGCTTTGAGGCTCCGCAGAGCCCTCAGCCAGGCCCCTCCCACCTGGTGGAGACCCAGCTGTGTGAGCCTGACAGCGTGGATGAAGATGACCCACAGCTGGCCTTGTTCAAGGACGCCCGACGCAGGAGGCAGTCAATCAGGAGTAAACAGAGGAAGGCAATGGGGCACCTCAGACGGAGGCAGAGAGAGGCCACGCCCTGAGCTGTATTTAAGGGGAATGTGTGGGAGGGCTGGTTTGCTGAAGGCAACCGCTTGGATAGTTCCTGTTTCATAGCTCCTGTTTCATGGTTGGTGTCTGTTTAATGTTAATAAATTTGGCAGGCTTTATTCCAGCCTCTTGCCGTTTGTAAAGGGGTTGTCCCTGCCTTTTCTGCAGGGCCGGTAGCAGGCTGGTACAGAACAGTTTGCCTTCAGCCTCCCACCCCTTACTATTATTATGGAGCAGCTACGTGCTGAGAATGCCCAGCTCACCCAGCAACTCACTTTGCTGGCAGCACAGGTGGTTCAACTGCAAGCTCAGGTCCATGCTGCACCCCCACCATCACCCCCACCCAGGAGAAAATGCCAAGTTGCAATGCCAGATAAATTTATTGGCAATCCAGAACTGTTTCCTGCTTTCCTGGGACAATGCCAGCTCTTTATCAGCGTGAGAGCAGCTGATTTCCCCACTGACCGGGATAAGGTGGGGTTTGTGTTAAGCCTTCTTTCGGGTGATGCAGCTCATTGGGGCACGCCTCTGCTGGCTCAACCTAGTCCATTGTTGGACAACTTTGTGGGGTTTTGTGATCATATGCGTCTGATGTATGAGGACCCTATAAAGACGCAGACTGCTACTCGTCGCCTGAAAGCTCTGAGGCAGGGTCAACGCCCCCTACAGGGCTATATCAGCGATTTTCGGCTGCTTAGCCAGGATTCCGCCTGGAATGAGGCTGCGCTCGTGGATGCCTTCCAGGATGGATTGTCGGAGGAGATGTTGGATGAGCTGGCCCGTGTGGATATTCCCTCAGACCTGAATGGGCTGATCCATCTCTGCCTGCGGATCGATGCTCGGTTGCAGCAGCGAAGGAGTCGCCGTGCCACCCCACAGACCCCTGCAGCCCCTGTTGTGCGTGAGCCCCCAGTTCAAAGGGAGGAGCCAATGGAGCTGGGTGCCGCCAGGTCTCGTCTATCGGTGACTGAAATGAACAGACGACGATCAAGGGGGTTGTGTTTTTACTGCGGGGACCCTGGACATTTGGCTGCTTTTTGCCCAAAGAAGCGACAGCGGGCATCAGTGACCGAGTCTGCCCCGAGAAAGTCCCCTACTTTTCTGTCGGGAAACGCCCCGAGCCCGATCTAGACGGTGTGATAGATCGGGCGTCCCACAACAACACTGAGGGACGTCTTTCCGATGCTGCCTGTGGACCTCCACGGCATCTGATATTGGAGGCACGTCTGATCCTTCCTGGCAAGCCAGAGGGGATTCCAGTCCATGCCTTAATTGACTCTGGGGCCACCACAGATTTTATGGACTCAGCATTTGTGGCCAAATGGGCTGTTCCCCAGTGCCCGGTGGATCCGCCCATGTTAGTGGGGACTATCGATGGTCGAGGGCTCCTGTCTGGGCCAATTACGGCCACCACGCAACCATTATGTATGGCCATCAGTTCCCATGCGGAGGCCATCCAGTTCTATATCACCTCAGATCTGCATTTCCCCGTGGTCTTGGGACTGGCGTGGCTCCGGGCGCATGACCCACAAATCTATTGGTCACAGAACTTGGTCACCTTCCCAAGCTTGCAGTGCGTGGACCACTCCCGCCATATCTGTGCCGGCCAGGTGGAGGGTTCCCCAGGGGTTTCCTTGCCTCCCGAACTGTCCGACTTTGCTGATGTGTTCAGCGAGACAGAGGCAGATCAATTACCCCCGCACAGGCCCTATGACTGCCCCATTGATTTAGTCCCTGATGCGCCTCTCCCAGTGGGGCGTTTGTACTCCATGTCGGACCCCGAGTTGGCTGCATTGCGGGACTTTCTGGAGAAGAATTTGGCTCGCGGTTTCATCCGGCCCTCGTCCTCGCCAGTGTCTGCACCCGTGCTCTTCGTCAAAAAGAAGTCGGGCAAATTGCGGCTTTGCTGCGATTATAGGAAACTCAACGCCATCATGGTGCGCAATCGTTACCCGCTGCCCCTCATCCCCGAACTCTTGGACCGACTCCGGGAGGCTAAGATTTTCACGAAACTGGACCTGCGTGGAGCTTACAACCTCGTCAGGGTTCGGCCGGGTGATGAGTGGAAGACGGCGTTTGGTACTCGCTATGGACATTTTGAGTACACGGTGATGCCGTTTGGCCTGACCAATGCCCCCACCGTGTTTCAGCATTTCATGAACGACATTTTCCGGGATTTGTTGGATCAGTTTGTCATGATCTACTTGGATGACATCCTGATCTACTCCCCGTCGCGTGAGGTGCACCATCAGCATCTCCATCAGGTCCTGCAGTGACTCCGAGAACATCGGCTGTTTGCCAAGTTGGAGAAGTGCCAGTTCTACTGGGTGACCATCGATTTCCTGGGTCACCGCATTTCTCCTGAGGGCATCGCCATGGAGCCGAGTAAGGTTGAGTCTTTGCAGAGTTGGCAACCCCCGCGGCGCGTGGAGGATGTTCAGCGACTTCTTGGGTTCGCCAACTATTACTGAACTTTCATCCCTGGGTTTGCTGCCTTGACAGCCCCCCTCACCCGGCTCCTGCAGAAGAAGACTCGGTTCCAGTGGAACGCTCCAGAACAACGGGCTTTCCAGACTTTGAAGGAAGCCTTCATGAAGGAGCCCATCTTGAAGCATCCTGACCCGCAATGGCCGTTTGTCGTGGAGGCGGACGCCTCCGACATTGCCATTGGGGCAGTGTTACTCCAGGCAACGACGCCCAGCGGTACCCTCTTCCCTTGCGCGTACCATTCACGAAAACTGAACCCTTCAGAGCGCAATTATACAATCTGGGAGAAGGAGCTGCTGGCCATCAAAGTGGCGTTCGAGGCCTGGAGGCATCATCTGGAGGGAGCGCGGCATCTAATCGAGGTCCGGACGGACCATAAGAATTTGGAAAGCCTGCAGACCGCTCAGAATTTGAACCAACGCCAGATCCGGTGGTCTCTTTTCTTTGCGAGGTTCGACTTCTGAGTTCGGTACATACCTAGCGGGCACAATCAAAGAGCGGATGCTCTGTCCAGGAAGCCCGAATATTCCAGAGTGGAAGACAAGCTTCTGCCCAGGACAGTGATCCCCGTTGAGTCTTTTGCTGCGGTGCGGGAGCCGGTTGATATACGGGCTTGGATGCGGGAGGCACAGCAGCAGGAGGTGTGGGTGGCTCAGCAGAAGGAGGAGGTGGAGCCAGATTCTCCTTGGACGGTCACGGATGGACTCTTGTATTATCGTGACCGGCTCTACGTTCCGGGAGGGCCACTCAGGGGACTCATCCTCAGCCAGTGTCACGATAACCCGGCGGCGGGGCATTTTGGCCTGTTCAAGACCCTGAACCTGGTCTCCCATACCTTCTGGTGGCCCCGAGTCCGACACGACGTCCAGTCCTATGTCACCTCCTGCATCCCATGCAGGCAGGCCAAGTCAGCGACAGGGGCCCCGCCTGGATTACTGCAGCCCTTGCCGACACCCAAAAGACCCTGGGTGGCTGTGTCCATGGACTTTCTGACAGATTTACCCCCATCCTCTGGTTTTACGACAGTGTATGTGGTGGTGGACATGCTGACCAAGATGGCGCACTTCATCCCCTGTCGCGGCTTACCGTCAGCCCGCGCCACTAGTCGTATGTTCATTTAGCAGGTGTTTCGGCTGCACGGCCTCCCTGATAGAGTCATCTCTGATAGGGGGGCCCAGTGTACAGCCCGCTTCTGGCAGGAGTTGATGCATGCGTTGGATATCAAGATTTGCCTCTCGTCTGCACATCCTCAAACTGACGGGGGAACCGAGAAGGTCATCGGTATCCTGGAACAATATCTGCATTGCTACGTCAATCTGCAGCAAAACAATTGGGTGGACTATCTGGCCATAGCTGAGTTTGCATTTAACAATTCGCAGCACACCTCCACACAGATGACACCGTTCTTGGCCAATGTGGGATATCACCCTCGGTTTTTCCCCCTTTCTCCCATGGACTCACCGGAGCCGGCAGCAAACGACTTCATGGCAGAGTTACAGGCGATCCATCGATTGGTGCGACGTCAGTTAGAGAAGGCCAAGGCCGATTACAAAAGGTTTGCTGATCGGTCAAGACGGGATACGCCTCCACTATCGGTGGGAGATCGGGTCTGGTTGTCCACCAGGAACCTACCGTCAACACGGCCGGTGAGAAAGTTAGATCACCGATATTTAGGACCGTTCCCCGTCGAGGCTGTCATCAATCCGGTCGCCTATCGCTTAACTGCCACGTTCCCTGCGCGTGCACCCAGTCTTTCATCGGTCTCTGTTGGTCCCCGAGCAACCGGCTTGTCCACTCTGCCGAGCGGAACCTCATGATGGAGGCAGCACCCCCGAGTACGAGGTCGCCAGCATCAGGGACTCCTGTTGGCTGAAAGGTCGTTTCCAGTACCTGATTGAATGGAAAGGTTACGGACCAGAGGACTTCACCTGGGAAGACGCGACCGCCGTTCATGCCCCTGCATTGGTGACCGCTTTTCATGAACAATTTCCATCCCGACCGCATCCGGATCGGCAGACCCGGGGGAAGGGCCCTGCGGTGCGGGATAGTGTTGTGATTCAGGGTCAGCCTGTGGGTTCGGCAGTTGGGTCGGATGACTCAGAGGAGGAGGAGGGGGGTGTTGAAGAGCTTGCTGATGATGGCTTTGAGGCTCCGCAGAGCCCTCAGCCAGGCCCCTCCCACCTGGTAGAGACCCAGCTGTGTGAGCCTGACAGCGTGGATGAAGATGACCCACAGCTGGCCCTGTTCAAGGACGCCCAACGCAGGAGGCAGTCAATCAGGAGTAAACAGAGGAAGGCAATGGGGCACCTCAGAAGGAGGCAGAGAGAGGCCACGCCCTGAGCTGTATTTAAGGGGAATGTGTGGGAGGGCTGGTTTGCTGAAGGCAACCGCTTGGATAGTTCCTGTTTCATAGCTCCTGTTTCATGGTTGGTGTCTGTTTTATGTTAATAAATTTGGCAGGCTTTGTTCCAGCCTCTTGCCGTTTGTAAAGGGGTTGTCCCTGCCTTTTCTGCAGGGCCGGTAGCAGGCTGGTACAGAACACAGTGGTCAACCACATTTTAGCCTCCTTGCAAGGGGGTACTATTTTTGCTAAACTTGATTTAGCACAGGCCTATCAGCAATTGCCAGTTTGTGAGGCCACAGCGGCAGCTCAGATGATCATGACTCACAGGGGGGCTTTCAAAGTTAAATGCTTACAGTTTGGAGTCAGTATTGCACCGGGCATTTTCCAGGAAATCATGGAGCGTACACTTAAGGGTATTCAGGGCGTCTGCCCCTATTTTGATGATGTTCTCATTGCAGGGGAATTCCCAGAAGTGTTAGCCAGTAGGCTCAGGGCTGTTTTTCAGAGGCTTCGCGAAGCAGGCCTCAAATTAAAAAAAAGCAAGTGTAGTATTGGGGTTCCTTCAACAGAATTCCTGCGTTTCTGAATTGATGCTAACGGCATTCACCCCACTGATTCTAAAGTGAAGGCCATTAAAATGGCCCATAGGCCCAAATCCAAAGGAGAGCTACAAGCATTCTTGGGCCTCCTAAACTTCTACCACACATTTCTACCTCATAAGGCCGCACTAGCAGAGCCCCTCCAAAGGCTTCTAGATAAGAAAGCTCCATGGAAATGGACTAACTTACATGAAAAATGTTTTCAGGAGTTAAAAGCACTATTGTCAGAAAAGTCCACTGTAACTCACTACAAAGAGTCTAAACCAGTATGTCTTGCATGTGATGCATCTCCCTATGGGGTAGGGGCAGTTTTAAGCCACATAGAAAAAAATAGAACACAGGTTCCTATAGCATTTTACTCTAGGACATTGTCCTCTGCTGGGCGCAACTGTGCTCAGATTGACAAAGTGGCCCTAGCCATTGTTGCTGGAATTAAAAAATTCCATGACTATTTATATGGCAGGGACTTCACATTCTTTACAGACCACAACCCTCTGTTGGAACTTTTCACAACAGACAAACAAACCCCCCACATACTTTCTCCAAGAATGCTGAGATGGTCTATTTTTCTATCTGCATACACTTTTAAATTGATTCACAAACGGGGCAAAGAAATGGGCCATGCTGATGGCCTCAGCAGATTACCACTGCCACTAATGGAACCAGATCCGGCTCCAGCTGCTAGAATACTGTCCATACAGGACATACCTGAATTTCCCCTCCATGCGGGGGACATTGCTGCTGAAACTGCCACAGATAAGATATTTAGTACAGTATTGTCATGGGTATACACGGGCTGGTTGGATAAAAGCCCAGGTTCTGAATTTCAAAACTATTTTGTCAGAAGGGATGAGTTAGCTGCCCACAAGGGGTGCATTTTATGGGGAAACAGAGTCATAATTCCCATTTCCCTAAGGGACAGGGTCTTATAGTCATTACATGAAGGCCATCCAGGCATTGTCAGAATGAAAGCTTTAGCTAGAAGCTACCTTTGGTGGCCTGGCCTTGATAAGGACATTAAGTCCATGGTGGTTATACATGCCAGCAGTCTAGGCCTGAAATGCCACAGGCTCCAATTCACAGGTGGGAGGAAATGCACACTTCATGGTCTAGGATTCACATAGACTACGGTGGGCCTTTTCAGGGGCAGCTCTTCCTGATAGCAGTGGATAGCCACTCAAAATGGCTGGAAGGAATTTCAGTTCCTAACATGACTACTGCTAGGATCATCCAGGTGCTGAGAAAACTCTTTGCCACACATGGGTTGCCAGATGTCTTAGTTTCAGACAATGGGGCCCAATTCACTGCTGCTGAATTTCAGGCCTTCCTTAGAGCTAATTTCATCAGACATGCAACGTCTGCACCTTTTCATCTGTCTTCTAATGGTCAAGCTGAATGCATGGTGAGGACAACGAAGGAACCACTCAAGTGCATTGTCACAGGTGACTGGCATCACAGATTGGCAGATTTTCTACTCTGCCAGCATTCCACACCCTGCACTGCTACAGGAAAAAGTCCTGTAGAACTACATTGGGGGAGGTGTTTGATCACTAAACTGGACAGGTTGCATCCAGATAGAGTGGCAGCAGAAGCCTCTCGACCAAAACCCCTGAGGGGGCTGCACATAGGGGATTGGGTTTGGGCCAGGAACTATGGTCATGGGAATCTGTGGGTTCCTGGTCAAATTACCAAAGCATCCAGACCCCTGTCTTATGAAGTGGGGTTGGAAGGAGGGCGAGTTATCAGATGACACATTGATCAGCTTAGGAAACGGTTTCCAGAACAGCCAATAAGTGAGGACTGCATCATAAGTCCCTCCCAAGGTCCTCAAACTTCTGGCCAAGCCAGTCTTCACATGGATTCTCAGGACTTTTCCTTCATAACTTAAGGTGGAACCAGAGGGAGAAGTGGGGAGTCCTGGAATGCAACATGCATCCCCTGAAGGATCAAGCCATCTGAACTTCAGCAACCACTGCGCCTACTCTGCTGATCAGTCTGACTCTGGGATGGGCCAACCTGGAGAGGTCAGTCAGAGAGCATCTAATCCGAACTTCAGCAACCACTGCGCCTACTCTGCTGATCAGTCTGACTCTGGGGTGGTCCAACCAGGAGAGGCCAGCTAGAGAGCATCTAATCCCCTTGACTTAGGAGCACAAAGGGACACAAGTCTACCCAGCCCACTGGGTAAGCTGGTAGACCACAAAGTGATTGAGACTCTGAGACATTCCACTAGGGCACACAAGCCTCCTTCATATCTTGTTGACTACATTGTAAAATAAAGAGCTATAATATTGTGTATTGCTGTATGCCACTATACTACAGAAACTAGTGCTATGTTGTAACTGTATAATTATGCTATCCATGAAGCCTATTCATTCAGACGTTGTTTAATCACGTTGTAACCTATATGGGTTTTTTTTGTTCTATTACTTTTAGTGTGTTTTGATAATGGGTCTTGATAATTGCATTGAGACCAACTTATGTTAATATTGTCTGATCTAAAAGGGGAGGGGTGTTATGTACTGCGCTCATAGTAATACCACATGGGTTGCTGGAGCAGCTAACGGCTCTCCAGCAACCTAGACTACAAGTCTCCAGTGCTACAATTGGCTATCTCTAGGTGGCAATGGTTGTTTCAATCCTATTGGCTGTCGCCTAGGGGCTAGACTATATATTGCGGCTAGTTGCAGCCATTTGCTCAGTACAGATCCTGCACGAAATAAAATATGAGTTTCCCTGTACTCAGCTACCTCGTCTTCATTCCTGCACCAAAGTACCTGCTATTTAACAGCAGTGATCTCTTGGGTCTGCCTTAATCTATAGTCAATGGACTGGAAAACCTAAATTTAGGGAATCTTCCACATAGATGGCACACAGTAGTACCAGTCAGAAGCCTTACATGCTTGGACACTTATTGATCCATATAAACATTGATTAGATTTTTTACCAGCAGTAAATTGTGAGGTCTGAAGTCAACTGCTCATTTGTAGCAAAAAAAAAAAGATTTTCATAAAGAACCATTCATATTCTCTTCTTATTTTATATCACAGTTGTAACTGGAATAACTGCCTTTTAAGAACCCCTTCTCTTATGTGCCAGAATTTGTGAGACAGCTTTTTTCAAGCAGTACAGTATGTTGAGCTGGTTTCTCAGGATGTGAGGATTGCATCATTTTTTTTCCTACAGTACAGTGTCATATCACTGGAAGTTCACTTCTACATAGCACTTCAATAAGGTTACTCTAGGTAACAGAGAAATATGATTGTTCCCAAAACATGTTGCTGAGTGCCCCTAAATATTAAATTGGTCTGTGAACTTCCTGTGCCATTCTGACAACTCATAAATTCAGAGTTCTAGAACAATTAGAATTTGGTGTTTTCATTGCATTTTTGCTGGTTCGGAGAACTTTAAATATATAAGGGGTAAATCAGTGGTATTATTCAGTATTGCTTTGAATGCCTGAATAGCTAAGGCAGATCTTGTTTTCATGAATGAAGGCAAATATATGTGCCCCAGGATAATGTTGCAGGATCCAGTCTGGGTAAGTCAATGGGACCGAGGTTTAGTTTTTGGAGCTTTCGGACTCATGTTGAACCCATCTTGCAAGAACTTTTTTTTTCTTCTGAAATTATTTGTACTCCAAGAGACATGTGAATACTGCTGGAATCAACTCCAGCAGCATCTCCAAAAGCATTCTTTGTTTTTTTCTTCCCCTATTTGCATTTTCCATGAGCACTTCATTCCACCCTTTATTGTTTGGAAACCTGGCCTGCCCTCTGTCCCTCCCCCCACCTCCCCCCCCAAAACAGAAGAATTTTGGCATTTGCAAATGTCAAGTGAGGTGGCATCAGTGATGTAATAGTGAGCTGAAAGGAGCCAACGTGTGAATATAATGGAACTGAAAAGCACAGAAATCTCCTTGATTTCTGCATCCTGTACAGTCCTATAGTTATCTCATTTTCTTAAATGTTAGTAATTAATATTTTTTTCAGGGCAGTTACATTCTGGATAATTAGGTGTTACAAGATGCACCTCACTCATTTTTTTGAGACTTATGAACTTCCGATGTAATATATAACCTATTGGCCTCTTCTCAATTTATTAATATTTTTTTGTATTCTATAATCCACAATAATTTATTAATCTCTTCTCAGTAGCTTTACTTGGAATTTCTAACAGACTTCTGATCACCTCACAACCGAGAATGGCAAAATTAGTGATTTTTAGACAGGTTTCTGTATATCATGGTATCTGGTGTCTAAGATAAATTATATTAATAACATATATCACAGAACGAACACCATATATCTGGGGATGTGCAAAATGGAACAAACCTGGAATGGAACATTCCAAAGGACTCTAGTATATGCTGTTCCTGCTTTGGACAATATTATCTGAAAATGTTTAGCAGTTTCCTGAACTTGAAGTAGTTTGTAGTATTTGAATTGCTTCTACTTTGGAGTATTAACCTCTGCAAAACCATTGTACTACCCCTGGAACTGCTTCATTGGAGAGCTGGCATGCTTAGAAGTTTCAGGAATATTACATTTCACTCATACCTAGTAACACCTCTATTATGGGTATTAATGTGTGTATATTATTAGCAAACTATACTTCATTATGATCAGTGCTTTTTTTCTAAAAAAAAAAAAAAAGGTGCCGGAACTCGGAGGTGCTGTCACTGGGAGTGATGCCGGTGTCTTGCTACGGTGTCACCACCCATCCTTTCTACCCCCACTCCTGCGGCTCAGAGCCACATGCCACGGGAATTCCCCTCTCCACAGCCACTGTGGGGATTCCCCTCCCCACAGGTGCCACTCCACAGCCCATGCTGAGCCCCCACCCGGAGCTGCTCTGAACCTCGACCCAGAGCTGTGTTCCTCGTGGCAGTGGTCTCCGGCACCAAACAGCTGATGGCCTCCAGCACCAGCACTCGTTCACTTACTGCACCGTTGCTTCCAAATGCAGTAAGTGAGTGAGCAAGCAAGTGGCATTTGGAAGCATTTGGAAGCGATGGGGCAGTAAGTGAGTGAATTAGCAAATGGCGTTTGGAAGCATCAGGGCAGTAAGTGAGTGTGTGAATGAGCAAATGGTGTTTCTGAATTTCTGAAAAAGTTGAAAAGCCCTTATGTAAATGCAGCCTAAATTGTTTATTGCCATCCTATTTGCAAATAATATCTTACTTACCTAGTTGAGAAGGTGTTGGGCAGCAGGGAGGGGTGCAAAGTTCCTGCCTTTGCTGCAGACAACTTGCCTGTGCAACATTTGCCGGCCGGGTCTTTTGGCGCACTCAGCAGCAGTTCCTATTGGCTTTCAAAAGCCAATAGGCCAGGCGTAGGCAACCTTGGCTCTTTTATGACTCGTGGACTTCAACTCCCAGAAGATGTTACATAACATAACATCAACTGGAAGATGTTAAACTGTCCTTCTGTTTCTTTCCTTCCCAAAAATTGTGTTAATGAGTCCTCTCTAAGCTCTGCTGATCAGCTTGTCCTGGATTGTTTTGCCACAAAACAGAATGGTTTTCATGTTGCAGTTGAGACAGCCCATCTCATTTTAGATATATCACATATAATTGAAGATTGTAATTAGTTGCGTGTGCACATTCAGCAAGTGTGATGTATTTGTGCTGGCATTTCTAGGCCTCTTTCCAGCCACATCCAGAAAAAATTGTAACAAACATTGGAATTCTCAAGACCATTTTGGTATTTCCCAGCAATCTGTTACTGGAAGGAAAAAGCAATCCATGCTGCGTTACTGATCCCAGAGAAGCATTTGCATGTATGCAGGTATCCTTAGGGTGCCATAGTTATGGATGAGAAATATTGGTTGCAAAGTTGGCATTTCTGGTTGTAATACAGATATTTTGGACTTATTTTTGTTTCTTTGCATGTTTGATATTTTTAAAAAGGCATATGCTACTGACTACGCTTATGCACATATGTAACATCTTTTGCTAGGATACATGATCACTGCTTGTCCAGAGTGTGAAAAGTGAAAGATTGTGACTAAACAAAATTTTAATGTACAGATAATACCACTAGAAATTATTTTAGCGTTTTTAATAAATGTTTTTATTGATGTTAAGCTCACCATGGAAAACATCATACAGTATATTGTTATGTATATACTAGGTTAATTATTTAAAGACTGAAGTGCAACATAACTAGATTCTAAATAATCTATTTTTCAAAACACACAACAGTCCATACAGTAAAAGTAAAGTCCAAATTAAGAATATTTCATTCTTAAGAATTGTTTAATTTAAAGTGGTTTAGTTGTAATGGATGGTTATAGATTCAAAATAGTTTTCAAGAGTATTTACAAAAGATACTATTTTTTCATCAGCTAAATTAGACATATTACATTGAGGAAAAATGTTTCTCATTTCTTTCCTGTTACCTTTATTGATTTCATTGCAGAGATGTTAACATAGGAAATATATTATTTTGTTATCTAATTTTACCTTCCAAAAGACAGATGCAGATGAAAAATGTGAGGTTCTTTCCTGTTGGCTTTTTTGAATTAGCTGTTTTACATTCTAAAAGTTTAGTTTCTAAAGAAGTACCCTTGTAAATAATTTTAATGTCCTCCTCTAGTGCAGGGTAGGCAACCTTGGCTCTTTTATGACTCAAGGACTTCAACTCCTGGAATTCCTGAGCCAGCATGGCTCAGCTTGGAAACCTCTCTCTTTCCCCTCAGCATGGCTGGCTCAGGATTTCTGGGAGTTGAAGTCCATGAGTCATAAAAAAGAGCCAAGATTTACCCCTGCAATAGGCTTTCAAAAGCCAATAGAGGGAGCTCTTTTTTTGCAAAAAAAAAAGGTGCTGGAACACCGTTCTGAGCATTCTATGAGAAAAAAAAGCCCTGATTATGATAGATTTGATGTATTGGGTGAGAGGTCAGGTGTTCAAGGATTCTTGGCAGGAGTAGCATGGTCATTTGAGTCACTGAATTAAACTTTAGATCTTACTAATGAAAGGCTATTAAGTATTACAGACAAAAGTAGAAGATAGACACTGCCTTTATGTCAATGATGTTCCCAGATAATAAAACATTATCATTTATCTATAGAGGAATACATTTCAAAGCCGTCTTTGCCAAAACATTTGAGATAGTTTATTGCAGAGCTAAGTAATCTCCAACATTGGTTGGTATATACAGAACATGCATGGAATGAATTCAGCTACATTTCTCAATCTGTATTTTGATTTGGTGTCTGTTTGTTGCAGAGGTTAGGACACCAGGATAGAAACTGGGAGACTGTGAGTTCTAGTCCCACCTTAGGCACAAACTCAACTGGGTGTCCTTGAACCAGTCACACTCTCTCAGCCCTGGAAAGAAGGCAAGAGCAAGATTTTGAAATCTTGCCAGAAAAACTGCAAAGACCAGCCTAGGCAGTTGCCAGGACTCAACCCTCACTCAAAAGATGCACAAACATGAATGAAGGGTTGGGGGAAGTTAAGGACAAAATGAGCATCTGAAAATTTAGCAGATTTGAAGATACTTTTTCTTGAGGGGTCCTTGGTGCTCTCTGAGCTTGATTGTTTTCTTGCGTGTTTCATTACTCAAACTACGTAACATAATCAGTGCTAGTCCTAATGTCATAGACCAGCAGTGATGATATTAGCTAGTTTGGGTAATGAAACATCTGCAAGAAAACAGTCAAGCTCAGAGACCACCAAGGACCTCTCATTTCCACCCTGAGCCAGATATTCTCCTTTAGAGATCAATTGTTTTGGCTTAGGGAAGTTTTCATGAAGCAAAATAAATACCATAAGCCATTTTGCCCATTAAAAAGCCTCCAACTTTCCAAAAAAGAAAAAAAAAGAAAAACATTTTGGACTTGCCCTCTCTAGTGATATGCAGTAAGAATATTATCAACCACATTCCCCAAGAAAATACCTTATCCCACACAGTTTTCAAAAGAAAAAGCTGCTCACCCTACTTATTTTTTAAGAAATGATGGGATACAATCCAGGAAGTATTGTGCTGAAAGAAATGGGTGTTGATGAAAGATGGACTTTCATAATATTACATAATATAAAGTTATATAATGGAAGCACAGGCCAGAGAGGAAGGGCAAAATGGCACCAATTTTTGCCACAACACTATAATTATTGGCCTCTACTTGTTGTCATTTCATGTTTCTTGTCAAATCCACAAATGTACACCACTTTCTCTGCTTTCTCTCTTTGTCCTAACTTCTGCATTTTATGAAAAATCTTGAATATGTTATGTTCTGGAAACACCTGGAGAGACAGGAGGCAAACACAAGGTCTTTCAAACTGCTATGAGTCTGAAGAATATTAACGTAAATTACATTCTAACATAAATTATCTTTCAGAGAGATCAATACTTTCTGTATTTTCTGTCCTTGTTCTAAACAGAGAAAAAAAGAGCTAGGCAATCTGTTTCATCTACAATGGCTGATCTTATCTTTTGCCTGAAATGGTGTAAAGTTTCCCTCTTGAGCAGAGGGTTGGACTAGAAGATCTCCAGGGTCCCTTCCAACTCTGTTATTCTGCCTTGCAAGATCAGATAAATCAGACAGTTTGCCCCAGAAATCCCAAGAAACAAGCTAATTTTTTTTTTGCATGAAAAGACTTTTAAAATTTTCTCCACCAAGACTTGCTGCTAAATTTTATGGATAAAGATCTGATTTCTGGGATAAATGTAAAATGCTACAAGGTGCAGATCCACATTATGTATTTTAAATACAAGGTTTTTACACATCATGATTGAATAAGCAAAAAACAAACCCCTAAATAGAAGGGAAATCCTGTTTAATTCAGGGGATGACAGTTACTTAAATTAAACAGGATTTATATGTAGACATATACACATACACACAATCTTGACTCCCACTTCAAAGGAGTGAAGGGTAAATAAGGACACATTCTAAGGAAAGTTATAATCATTTACAATCTTAAAAGGCAACACTGAGAACAAAGCTTCTCTTGAGAATTACTCCCTGTCCTCCATTAGCACATCAATGCTTGAATAGATTAGTAACTGTGTTCAGATAAATTATGTTCATGAAGAACAATGTAATTGCTGAGTTTTCTAAGGATCCTAACTGTCTGCTGGTCTTAGTGGGAGACTGTTTTGATTCCCCATTGAACTTAGTATGTTCCTCTGATTTACCTTGCAAATTCTTGCCTTTTTTGAAGAGGAATGGAGAATATTAGACAACAAGAAATTGTAAGGATGTGCAATCATTATATTTCCATTAGTCTTTTTGTATTTTTTTAATGGACTAGATAAATGTAAGGAGTCCTTCCAGCTGAAGAGTTCACTTGCCCTATGCGTAGCATGATGGAACCCAAACTCCAAAAAGTGGGCAGCACCAGGAAGAACTAAATTACCTTGGAATGTATTTCAATTGACATAACAAGAATTATCCAATGATGTGCAGTTATTAAGGCTACTGTCTATATATTTAATCTTTCCCCATCAGGTTTAAATAAATGAAAGATCATCTTCTATGAACTACTACATAGGCCAATTTCCCACTGCTGTAAGTCAAGGCCAGCATTACTGTTGTTTTGTTTTAAGCTGATAGACATGTTTGAAATTGTGAGAACATGACCTTTTACAATAAGGTTGGTGTGGTAGTAATGCCAGTAGTAAAATATCAATGCAACAGAAAGAAGGCAGACTGACCTAAGGCATTTTGCCACCCACTCAGTGCCACAAAATACTTTTTGTCTTTGGCAAGTGCCTAGTTTCCAAACATTGTACTGCAGCTAGCCATCATTTTCATTTTATAAGGCCCAGAAAACTTCTTATTAATAGAGATAGTGCTTCAATTTTTTAAAGAATTAAAATATTTTTTTAAAATACTGATGGAGGTACACTAAGAAAACAGTTTGCAGAGATAAGGTTGCTTCCAAAGAGCAAATTCTTTCTGCCTCAGGTATTCTGAACAATTTGTCTATATAATAATCTATTCTATAGAATGTGAGGGTAGAAGAGAGATACAGATCTGACCATAAATGTGTAAGAAACAGTCTGCATTATTTGAAAATGGAGATATATTTATTCTGGTTAATCTGTTCATATACAGTTATACGTGGTCAACTTGTTCTGAAATACCTTTCCAGTTATCTGAAGCATAATTGGAGGACTGTGAGGTCTCACTAAAACTGGAAACCAGTTTCTACTCTTGTGCTATGCTGCTTCCTTCTCTGAGAAAATAAAGAACATCTACACTAAATCAAAAATAGCCCATGTCTTGAAATACTGGTGGAATAAACACATAGTAATTAATGGTCCCCATGTTCTAGGCAGAGAACAGAGATGTTCTTGGATTCTGTATTATCGAATCCTGTAGACTATTGTTAGAATCCTGAGAAGCCCAAAGTAGAAAACATGATTACTTATATTGTGACTGCTGGCATAAATACAAGCTCAATTTTCACCAGTGAGCAACACAATAATTAGACACAACTAAACCATGATTAATTTTTCAAATTATGAGCAATATCTCCAACTGCAGGATGATTGGAATCAAACATGAAACATCCTCTGAGGGGTCCAATATAGTTTTCTTGGCAACAATACGGAAGTAGTTTTCCCTTTGCTTTCTTCTGAAATATATATTTAAGAAAACTTTGGATTCTTCAAAAACTTTCACTAACTACTAACCCAGTTTAACCAGGGTATCTGTCACTCATACCCTCTATTTATACTCTCATTGCACTACCAAAACTGAACCTACAGTATATTTCTTGGATAGCTAGAGCCTGAGAATATTTGATGAGCTTCCCACAGTGACCCAGCTGTTGCTTAAATCATACCTGGTGTCCTCATCCAATTGTTATTTCAGAAAAGCCACCCACATGAATACCATGAATGGTGCTTTTGTTTAGTTTGGCCTTAGTTTCATCTTAAAAATTGGCTAAATCCACCTCATCAAATGAACTTGATTGCAATCTAAAGTATATATCAGAATGAATCTATTAAATGTTAAGACTTCATGTACTTTTTGCTTTTGCTGCAACTGGCACATAACTATCTGTCCTGGAAATTATTAGTTTAGAAATAATAACACTGTATAAAACTCTGGCAAGGGAAAATACACTCTCAGTTACTTTGGATTCCATCATCTTTCATCTTCAGGCAGTATGGAAATTGACAAGGATAATTGGATCTGAGAGCCAATAACATAGAAGGCAGAATGATTATCAAGGTATGCTAATAAGTGCTGATTAACTTTTCCATTTATTTACTTATTTATTTATTAAATATATGTGCCTACAACTTGATAAACCTTCTTTAATGCCTATCAAACATTTCTTGAAGAAACTGCAGTGGATTAAAATGGATTTAAATAACAACCTTTTTCAGATTTAAACATTGATTGGCTCACATGCATATTTAATAAATACTATTACTACTTAAGAGCTTAAGCAAGAATACTTAAGGACAGGTTTTATTTGTTATTGTTGTAAAAGAAGTGTTAAATTCTAGCACTGCCTTGAAAAAATCCTTAATGTATTGCAAGTGGGAAACATAAAACAATATCCTTAAATTAGGAAAAACTAATTTTGGAGATATAAAGGTAATTCAGATATAAAGGTAATAATTTAGTTTTCTAGATCCCAAGTACACCTTAATACTTAAGAAAAGTTAGATAACCAAGGTAGCATATCTTAAAAAGACATGTGATTTATTATAAACAGCTGAATAGAAGTTTATGTTGGATAGTAATTATCTGTTTTAGAACTATATTCACATATTACATTGAACCAGGATTTTTAAACTGTGGTTTGTTCAACTTTGCTATTGGGATCATCTATAAGATAAACTACATAGATCACAAGCAAAGCACATTATGGTTTAGCCTTAATGTGTGAGCTAGATCTAGGTGTGATTGTGTCAAATTGAAACTTTTGTTTTAAATTGGGTTAACTCTGAAACTAACTGAAGTTATGCTGTTTCTGTTTTTGGAAACTACATTGATCATAATGCATTAAACATGGCCAAATAATGAATTAAAGGGCAAATTTACTGTCTGAGATGAAAAACTTCCTGTTTGTAATTTCATAGTTTTATATTAGTAATCTAGATGTAAAAAATTGCTAGATCTAAGGATAACCTTTTTTCTTGTAACTGCCAAGCACTGTACAAAGTTTTACTGTTATCCATTACTAGTGAGATTTAATGCTTATTTGGGGTTGAACCCAATTAGATTTCATAGTGGTTTCATAGACCTATATCTATGTTATATTATATTTAAGGATAGATCTATGTAAGCAATACCTTTATATTGGGAAATGAGTACATTATGGTGAAAGTTGTGCTTGCTTGAAACCCCATCCAATATTTCCCAGGCTAGATGTTCTGTCAGATGGGTTGGAACAGGTTGGGATTCTGGGAATTATAGTTCAATTGTATCAAGAGATGGTCAGCTTGGGCAAGGCTCTTCTTTTGGAATCAGTGTGGCCAAGGACAATTTATACAATCAGAAGAATCGAGTGGCATCATTTTTGTCTTTTGTTCAATTATGTCTGATTCTGATAGATCCCTGCAGTTTTCTTGGCCAGGTTTTTCAGAGTTGGTTTGCCATTGCCTCCTTCGTAGTGTCACTAACTCAAGGTCACCCAGCTGACTACAACCAACAGTTTCTAGCCTGATGCTTTAATCACTACATCAAACAGGCTCTCACCAATTTATACAACCAGAAGAATCTAGGAGACGGACCACAAAGAAATCAGTACAGTTACTCAGGGATAATTCAAAAAAATAATTCCCCACCAACAGTCTGAAATGGTAGAGTTACTTGCCAAAGCTTTCTTACTAGAACCTGCAGGTTTAATCTTATGAATAAACAGCAATTTCACATGTTGTATAATCAATTCACATAGATTTCTAAACCTCTGGATTTCCACTCTACCCCTGACAATCATGATCCTCTCAATAATTAACCCATCCCACCTCTAAGAACAACCATATGTCTCATATCTTAACTCTCCTACCACAATGCCCTGTTTGATTACCTGGGACAGTAAGCTCCTAAGTTGGCAAAATGCTACAGGTTCCTAAGCCATTTGGATGACATCTGTCACAGCAACTTTTAATCACAAGTTTCCTTGGAGTCATTTAAATTGTTACATTTTGACATTTATACAATTCTTTGCACCATCTGTTTTTCCACACTAACATTCATGGATATACATATCTGCAATTGTGAGAAGAATATGTACTTTGTCGCTCTTTTCTGCACTCTTTCCAGTTGCTAAGCATTCTTGTATTGTGGCAACCAAAACTGGGCACAGTATTTTTGTGTAATTTGACTACTGCAGTGCAGAGTAGAACCATAACTTTCTATGATACCTCTGTTGATGCAGCCCAAGATTACATTGGCTCTTATACAGTATTTAACTGAATAGATACTACATGTAGACTTTGCTTGCCCATTCCAAAGACATTAGGAATCTTCAATGGTCTTTGAGTGCACTGTCCCAAGACATTTTTGATTTGGTACATTGGAGAACAGGCTATGCAACTAAGGTTTCCTTCTATTTCTGCAGCATAAAACGGCTCATTCAATGTAAAGCACCCACATGCCATGAACGGTCTACCATGAAGAAACGCTTGTGACAAATGGATGAATGAATACCTACTTAGGATGCTAAAGCAGTTGATTTCCTGAATTAGCAATGCATGAGATAACCTTTAAAGACATTTTTAACTCTGAATGTTTGAATGGATTATGGGAAGATGCTTTGCACAACACTCACTCCATTGGTATAGATCTTCCACAAACACTTTATGGCAGCAATTCACTTGCTTGGATGAATGAGCCATTGCTAAACAAACATTACAAATACATCCTCCATTCCAATGGAAACAAGACAAAATTATTTCCAGTAGAATCTATTCACAGATTCATATCTGAGTAATCAGTAACAAGGCCCATAATTTCCCTTGCAAATACTTTACCTAAAGAACACAGGAAAATGTTGATTGCTTTTGATATCATTTTGCTAATGCTAATGCCTTAAATTCATTGGCAATGCATCACCTAGTAATACCTGCCCAACTTTCTTTAGGCTTGGGAATCAAGTAGGAATGGTTCTGGTTAGTGCTTGAATAGACATTGTAGGACAGACAAGACAGTTAAAAATATGTCTAAGAAGAGGCCAAATGTTCTATGTTATTGCCAAGAAAGCGTGTACCACTCATTAGCTAGGTCAGCATTCTTCGACCTCTCTGACGTCCAAAGTGAAGAAACGCCTTTCACAATATCAACGTGCACTGGGCCTCAGAGCACGGTGGGGAGGAAAGTTACTGGACTCTGCATAGAGTCATTAGATGGGAGTTCATGGTTCCCATTGCTGCCATTGCTAGAATGGAACGCTTTACCAGATAATCACAGTCAGATCTCAACACCAGCAGTAGCAAGCACCATACCTCACCTGACACACATGGCTGATCACTTTCCTGCCCTAGATCCTGAAGCCGAAATCCTGCTTTTGTTGGGAGTAGATGCCCCTGATACCTTTGATTGCCATGGAATGGTCAGAGGCCCAATAGGCTCCCCAATTGCTCTCAAGACGGAACTCAGATGGGTCATCTCAGGAACGGTCTGTGTTGATCAGTTGCAAGCTCCAACCCAGGTGAATGCCTTCACAACTTCCATTCTTATTAATGGTAGAGCATGCCACTTGAAACCATGCCAAGAACACTTCACACTTTTGACAATCAAACCCGTTTTAGGAGCGACAGTGTTTCAGACCAGCAAAGATGACTATGACTTGGCCTTGTTGATAGAGGACAAAGAATTTCTTCAGCTCATGAATAAGGAATTTCTACAGGATGCCACTGGAAGTTGGGTAGCCCCACTACCCTTTTGCATACCCAGGCAATGCCTGCTGAATAACCATAAGCAAGCTCTCTCTCACCTCAACAGTCTGAGGAGAATCCTGAACAAGAAGCCCAAAATGAAAGCTCATCTAGTGGAGTTCATAGATAAGATGATCCAGAGCAGACATGCCGAGCTTGCCCAACCCTGAGGAAAGATGAAGAATGCTGGTATCTACCATTTTTTGGAGTGTACCATCCATAAAAGCCAGGTCAGATATGAGCAGCCTTCAATGTCTGCTCAGTTCCAAGGCATCTCCTTGAACAAAGTCCTTCTTACAAGGCCTGATCTCACCAACAGTTTGCTTGGTGTGCTCATCCGCTTCAGAAAGGAAGCTATAGCAGTCATGGCTGATATCCAATAAATGTTTTATTCATTTTATGTCAGGGAAGATCATCGCAATTACCTGCGATTCCTGTGGTTCAGCGATGAACAGCAGATGAACCAACAGATAAGAGAATACAGAATGCGAGTGCACGTTTTGGGGAATGGTTCTTCCCCTGCAATCACTAACTACAGTCTGCAAAACACCACTCATGTAGGCGAAGCCAAATATGGTGCAGATGCCAGATCCTTCATAGAATGGGATTTCTATGTTGATAATGGCCTAAAATCTGTACCCACTCCAGTAGAAACCATATACCTATTAAAAAGGACACGCCAGATGCAACCTTAGGCTGCACACAATTGCATCCAACAAGTAAGAAGTGTTGGAAGATTTCAATCCTGAAGACCATGCTTGGTCTGTGTTGGGACTTGAAGAAAGACATCTTCACCTTTTGAGCTCTGGCACCAAACACCGTCTTCACAAGAAGAGGAGTTCTGTCAACAGTGAATAGCTTGTTTGGCCCTTTAGGGTTTGCTGCACCTGTAACAGTCCAAGGGAGGCTTTTTCTGTGCACACACTCCCAAAGCACCACAGAGTGGAATGCGCTGCTTCCGCCAGAACAGAAGCAAGACTGGGTGACATGGCGTAGATCCCTAAGTTGTCTCCAAAGCATCCATGTGCAGCACACATATGTTCCCATTTCACCTGCCACCACAATGAAGATTTACATGTTTTCTAAGATGCGTCAATGAAGGCAATAGCAGCTGTAGGATACATCAGAGTCTATGTTGGGGAGAGCAACATTCACATCAGTTTCGTCATGGGAAAGGCAAAACTGGCACCACAAGAAGATCACACCGTACCAAGGTTGGAACTCTGCAGTGACGTTTTGTCTGTAGAACTCACAGACCTGATAATGAAAACAATAGACAATAGACCTTGAGCTACAACCCCACCACCTTCTATACAGACAGCAAGGTGGTGTTGGGCTACATTCAACCAAAGCAGACGCTTCTACGTCTATGTAAACAATAGAGTGGAAAGGATCAGAAGATCTTCAAGTACTGAGTAGTGGCAGTATGTGCCAACAGATCAGAATCCAGCAGATCAGGCTACGTGGTCCATTCCTGCATCACAGTTAGCAGAATTGATCTGGCTAAAGGGTCCTGAGTTCTTGGCTTGTCCAGACAGCCTGATGTCACAGAGACCAGAACATTTTTAGCTTCTAGACCCAGATCAAGATGCTGACATTCAACCTCAGGTACCCAGCAAATCACTCAGACAGGACAAGAAAATGACCGTCCAGGCCATCTGCTTGTTGACAATGATCAAAGAGAAACCACCCCTTAACCATCCCCTAGAACCAGCTCATTTCGAACGCTTTTCCAGATGGAAACCTCTTGTATTGGGCGTAGCAGTGATCGTCCATTTTCTACATCGCGAGATAAGTTTCCCAGACAGCTATCTCCAAGCTGAGAGAAAGATTCTATGAAGTGTGCAACAAGATGCATACCTGGTGGTATTCAAGTGTCTGAAAGCTAAGAAGCCTATCCCGGGTTCTAGTTCACTGCTGAAGTTGAACCCGTTCCTTGATAGCCATGACTTACTTCGAGTAGGGGGGCATCTAGATAAGGCTAAAATAGCCCCAAACATCAAGCACCCTGTCATCCTTCCTGCTTGTCAACATGTAACACACCTGCTCATCCAACACTACCATGAAACTGTCCACCATCAAGGCCAGCACTTCACAGAAGGTGCCACCAGAGCTGCTGGACTCTGGATTGTGGGAGCCAAAAGGTGCATTACTACCATTTTGTACAGGTACCTGCATTGTCACAAACAATGAGGCGTGACACAACACCAGTTGATGGCTGATCTGACACCCGAGCACCTTAGTCCCGTACCGCCATTTACCAATGTAGGCCTAGATGTCTTTGGCCCTTGGTCGGTGACTGTTCATCAGACCAGAGGTGGTCAAGCTAACAGCAAACATTGCACCATCCTTTTCACATGTCTTAGCATTCGAGCTGTTCACATTGAAGTCATCAAATCCATGGACACTTCCTGCTTCATCAAAGCTCTAAGAAGGTTTCAAGCCTACAGAGGCCCAGTTACGGTATTTAGATGTGACCACAAAACTAACTTTGTAGGAGCCTGCAAGGAATTACAGATTGATGAAGGCACTCACCTCGATTCAGTAATTGATGAATATCTAAAAGCCTAAAACTATGTATGGACATTTAAACCCACCCCCCATGCATCCCATATGGGAGGAGCATAGGAACGCATGATCAGCATAGCCCACAAAATCCTGGATTCCATGTTGACAAAGACACCCATGCTGATGCATAAGATCCTCACCACCCTCATGGCAGAAGTGGCAGCTATCATCAACGCTCTACCTTTGGTTCCAATTTTCTCGGATCCTGAAAATCCAACTATCCTCACCCCAGCCACCTTGCTAACCCAGAAGACAGGTGACTGGCCAGCACCATTGGGGAACTTTGTTCCCAAAGATATTATAAACAACAATGGAAAGAAGTTCAACTGCTCATCAACACCTTCTGGAAGGGTTGTCTACCCTTCAGTATCTCTGCAAATGGAAGACCAAAGAGCCTAATCTAGAAGAAGGAGACCTTGTCTTGTTGAGAGATAAGGACATGCATCAGAACTTATGGCCCATAGGACTTGTGCACCAAGTTCTACCCAGCTCTGATGGATTAGTTCACCAAGTTGAAGTCCAGATCGTGAAGCCACAAGAGTCATGTCGTGACTTACAGACTTTCGTTAAAAGGCTTTACACCAGACCGATCACCAACCTGGTACTGCTGTTAAGGAAGACCAAACTTGAAGATTGAACCTCAAGCTATGCATATTTTGTGTCTACTTCATAGTCGCATCGTTTGATGCTATACCTTTGTTTATTTTAGTTAATAGTTAATAGTGGAAATTTTATAATTCCAGGCAGGGAGTAGGCTGGTAAGAGTTAACAGCTACTTTAGGAATTACGAACTGTCCCCTTAAGGGATAGCCTCTTGGGTAATATAGTTTTAAGTTACTTGGTCACATCTGTGTTTTGGATTGGCCACTGGGAGAGACATTTGTTTCAATACCGGGGCTTTCCTGACTACGTGTAAACCTGCATGGCTTTAAAAATTCCAGCCAGCCATGGGAGCTCTTTGCTCCCTCAACATGAAAAAGACTACCTCTTTTCACCTACTTGTTGGGATAAGATTATGAAATGTACTTCAGAAGAATCTCTTCAGTAACTGTGAGTTAATGTTTAGAGAATGCCTGATGAATTAAAGTAATCTGCATGAAATCCTTTCCATGGACTTTATCTGCCTGTTTCAAGCAACAGCCCCCCCCCTCGCTTGAATCATCTAGTCTTCGCTGAAATGAACATAATGTATGACTGTTTGCTCAAAGAACAAAGGGGAAGAAGAAACACCTTTAAAATGAGTGAATTTGATATCAGAATACAAACATACCCAAACTACTTAAGGTAATTTAAGTTTGCAAGTATAAAAGAAGCTGTGTACCAAGCACATTGGATGCTTCCTTTACAGGAACATAACTTTATATTAGGAACAGTTAAAACAATGCTCTAAACCAAAATGTCTTGTTTATATTGATCTTTTTTTTCTTTTTTGTCTTTTTCCTAACCCAATCTGGTCAGACAAGTCTGGTGCTAACTTTCCAGCCAGCAAGGGGATCCCAAGGGGTGTTCCCACTCCCTCTATAGATCTAGTAAGATTCAGAGCACTTCTAGTTATAAAACAGAACACACTATTTTCTGCATTCAGGATCAAAGGTTGAGAGTAGGTCTACTTTACTACTAATAATTATATAGATTTACAACTAGATTTGTATGGACAGAACAATAACTTTACACAACTGTAACTGTTGAACTCAATGGCTGGAATCTCCAAATCCTGAAGCTTGCTCAGTAGCCCCTTCACACAACTTTAGAGTTTCCTTAAAAGGGCTATTCACTTTCAATAACAGTCTAATTCTTCCTTTGGCAAATGATATTCAGTTGCTTTGCAAAAAAAATAAATCACTTTTTCAGATTTGAACTCTCCTGGACCTTCTTACTGATTTTTCTAGATCCAGTCACTTCCTGTTAATTTTCTTTCCCAGCCATCACACACTATGCACTTTTCCCTTGGCATCAGTCCTCTTTCCAACTGACATGTTGGATTGATTCCCTGCAAATCCACCTGCATTAACCCAAATTGCAGAAAGGTGAAAATAGAGAACATTTCTAATTACCTCTACTCATGAGTAATAATTATTTCCTTGTTTGTTATTTTGATGGACTGCCACAATGCCAAAGGATTCCCAGCAGTTCACAAAGGTAAAATGTAGAAACCATATAAAAATAATACATAATACAAGCAATATCCAACAATACCCAACAATCCAAATAAACATGAAGTACAAATTATGTAAGCCACCAATTAGTAAACCCAGTAAACATATAAAAGCCTAAACACCCTCAGATCTGCTTCCAGAAAGCAGTCAAAGTGGGAGGCATTCCAATGGACCAGCTGTGTCCCCTTGTGCTCTCAAGTGGCGCCTTCTCTCAACTCGATTGAATTGCCTGGGCCAAAAAGCAGGGCTGTATAGGTCAGTACCAACACTTTAAATTGTACCTGAAAGCTCAGAGGATAACCAGTGCTGAAACCACAGCACCGAGTAATGTATTCCTCCCAATAAACCCCAGTTAACATATGTGCTGCTAGACTTCCAATGGAGTTCCCTGTAAAGACAGTTCCTGTAATAAAGGTCTAAGCAGTGATGAGGGCATGAGTCATCGTGACTAAAGTAAGGCTGCAACTGATATCCCAGCCAACAATAAGCTTCCCAGACTGCTGCCTCCACCTGTTGTTCCAGTAGGAACTAGGAAACCAAGACAATCCCCAAATAATAAAGCTACTTCATCCGGGGGACAATAACATCCTAACAAAAGAGACCTCTGTAGCAGATACAGAAGCCAATGGACAAATGGTAGCTACTTCTTACTATGCTTCAATTTAATATTCTCTCCCATCCTGACTCTCACAACCTCCAGACATTGGGACAGGACTTTAACAGTATCACTACTCTGGACTGGAGTAATAATGTAAACCTGAATATTCTCAGCACACTAATGATGGCGTACCTCAAACCTCACCTGGCCTTTTTGCAGTGACTTCATGTAGATGTTATTTAAGAGTGGGGAGAGGATTCACTCTTGCAGCAGCCTACAAGGGAGTAGCCATTGAGCTGTTCTCTACTTTTCAACCACCACTAACTGGAACCAGCCATTTAGGAAGGAGCTAAACCATTGCAGCACACTGCCCCCATCCCCAATTTCCACAAGCAATCCCAGAAGGATAACATACTGTAGTTGGAATACTGAAAGCTGCTGAGAAATCTGAAATGACCAGGATGGGTTCACAGATCCCAAGGAGACCTAAACTGTCATCTCCATTCTATGATCAGGCCTGAACTCTGATTGATAATCTCCTACCTCTGACCCTACGTACTTGACTCCTTACCATCACCTCAATAACCTCCCATTTTTAGGAAAGGTTGGAGACCAGGCAATAATACCTCTGGATCCAGAGAGATCCAGGGGAAATCTAATATTTAGGCTACTTGCTTTCCTAGCTGGAGTATGACTTAGAGTTTGTCTCTTTCTCCCCTTACTCTTAAGACTTTTTTCTGACTTCCTCTATCCTTTTAGGTTTTTTCCTATGTTACCCATTTCTTCCTCCCCCCCTCCTTATTTCTTCCAGATTTTGTCTTTCTGGATCAAGCCTATTTGCTTCAAAGTCCCTGCGTCTATTCTTGCCCCTTTCCTCTGTGTTTTTCTTGGCTCTCGGTCTATATGTTTGCACTTACAACTCCATGCCTTTTATACCTTTTCTAAGCTCCTAAGTTTTCTTTCTTCCTCTCATCTCTCTAGGGTGAATTCTCCCCTCTTTTTGGAAATCCCCAATTCCAATTTCTTTGCAGGGTCCATTCCATCCACCAAGAAGCCACACATCTTGTGATATAATTATAGTATCTTGTTTCTGTACAGCTTCCCTTTGAAACTGAGGCCTCTTTCCTATGCCCTGCTAATTTAAGGATCCTGAATACTCAAATTATTCCTTACCATCTTAGTTAATTCTTTGCTTTTCCAGTTTGCACCAGTTTCATGCATTTCTCCAACTTCACGGAGGCCTCCTGCATTGTAGAGAAATGGGTACTTTAACACCAAAATAGTTGGTTTCCTCAGGTATTGGCAGAGGAAAAGAGGCAGAGCATTATGTGAAAATTGTAGAACAAAGAGGTTGCTTGTGTGTGCTTGTTACATTATCACCTAACAATCTAATCAGAAATGGACCTGCTTAGCTCTCCCAAAAAGGCCCTTGCTTTATGTGTGAACTCACACTAGTAGGTCACTTATAATTCAGTATTTTGTGTAAACACAGAATTCATTCAGGAAGCAGGTATAGTCACATTATGCCAACTCACCTGAAGAGTAAACAGACCATGCCTTTTTTGTGTTTAGTAATAGTCTCTGAGCAAAAGCTTTACTTACCCATTTCACTTTACTTTAATTTGCTTATACTGAAAGGGGCCAAAAATAACTTGCTGTAATTACTTCTATTTACAGCTATGCATTTTAATGAAAAACGGTGTGTTTGAAACATTAATGATAAATCTGTTCCATTTCAGCATTTGGTCTTAAGGTACTGGGCTAGAAAGTAGGAGACTATGAGTTCAAGTCCGCCTTAGCAGTGAAAGATAGCTAGGTGACTTTGTGCCAATCACTCCCTCTCAGCCCAAATCACCTCACAGGGTTGTTGTTGTGGGGAAAACAGGACGAGGAAGGTGTGTTGGACATGTTTGGGAATTTTTGAGATTTTTTTTTATAAAAATAGTAAAAGTGGTGTGTATATGTATATATGTATGTGCATATTAACACACACACATATATACAATATATAAACTATTTTTTATTGATGCTTTGGTTTTATTTTCTTTTGTAATAATTAGATCATATTGACAATATACCATGATAGCTTTTTATAACGTGTGTGCTACTGATGGTAGGAACATTCTGTGTTCATGACTGATCATACTCAGCATTTTTATTCTGTTCATTTCTTGTAGATTGGAGCTCTGACTCTCAAAATCATGTCTTTTTAATACAGCTGTGGATTGAACTAGTGGCATTACTTCTGTTACTTGAAGCAGTTGCATTGGGTCCAGCAATGTGTCACTAGAATGGAAAACAGCAAACTAGATCCAGTTATCTTTCTGGATCAAATGCAGCATGCATAAATGGCAATTTCATGGCATTTGGAGAGTCAGGAAATTAACTTTCCACATCTGACTGGTGACTTTCTCCCAGGATGCTGGCTGGCTGCTGTTAGAAGCAGACTGTTGGGCCAGATGGATGGTAGCCTGCTCCAGCAAGGCATTTTTTTCATTCTTTAAAAATAAGTTATATAAAACATGTTGTTTTTAGATAAACAAAGACTCGGATATGCATATTAGTTAATTACCTAAATCATAACAAAGAAACATTCAGCCACCTTAAGTAGAAAGAATAAAATGTGGAAAAGTTGTAGCAACATATTAATTTAAAGACAGTGTATTTTTCTTTATTTTCCTTATGTTCAGACCGGGAATACCATTGCATAAGTAAACCTGAAAGCAGGAAACATGGCTGCAAACTTCCAGACATGCAGAAAATGTAAAGTTGCACGTATGCATGAAGGTAGTGAGGCATGTAAAAGATGGCATGGCTGGCAGAAAAAATGAGAAGGAGCATCCCAGATTATAACAGTCTTTGACCTTCCAGCATCCCTCACTAGGACTAGGGCTTGTTTGATTTGTAGTTCAGCTACATCTGATGGGCTGCAAGTTTCCATTTTTTTGTATCACAGCTTCTCCTTAATCTCTCATCACCACTACCAATATTTAATTTAATTTCAATGTGATCAGAAAACTAGAGAAAACTTGCAATGTGAGATCAGCTTCACTACGCCCTGAGGCTTTCAACAGGCTTTACACACTGAGTCAATTAACTTCACTATCTCAGTTCATTTTCTGAAAGATAGGGAACATACTGCCCAGAAAGTTGTATTGTGTTTTCTCTAGGGGCAGAGTGGATTGTTCTCTACTTGTGGAAACTTCTACTTTGTCTTAACCCTGACCCAAGGGATTCCCCTTCTCCCTAAACTAAAGGTATTGTGGTGCTTTGCCACTGTTCCCTCATTGCTAACCCTAACCCTAAGGGACAGCTTTGCTTTCTCCTCAAGTCATGGGTGTGTGGTTATTGGCTGTTTACTTTTTTAATCACTGTACAATGAGAGGAGAATAAGAAAAAAGGCAGGGAACTGGTTAACTGCCAGGATTTACACTTCCTTGTTGGTTAACTGAAATGGGAGAATTGGTCATTTTGCAAATGGGCATCTATGCAATGAGTATTTATACATATTTATTTATACATTATTCATTTAGGCATCTTTATGAAAAATATGGGCATTTATGCAATAAATGTAATGGGCATAAATGCATAGACAAAAGTAGGCTTGATTAATAATAGCTGCAATCATGGGAACCTCCCATTGATAAAAGATAGCTTTATCTCTTACCTGAATGATGTTGGTTTTGTTGCATATAAACAACAGGCTTCTAGTCAATCTTCTCAGAAAACATAAAATATTATACTTCCATGCAAAGCTATCATGTTCTTTAGTGATTTGAACCTTATCAGCAGATGCTAATTTGTATCTGCACATAGAGTATACTGCATCATCTAAGCATCTTTCTATAAGCCCTTATAAAATGCTTGATAAACTGTTGCAAATATGGATCATATTGGTAAAACTGTAAGCAGTCTGCCTCCCATAGAGTATCTTACTTATACTTAGTCACCTATTGTAATTTAGAAACTGCATCTAAACATTATTCTGCTTTAGAATTTTAGTTGATTTCCAGTTGAAGAGTAAGGTTTCTGGAACTGAGGACAATTTCATCATACCTAGGGAAACTAATTCTGAACTCACATTACTAAAGGCACTTAATGAAACAGTTGAATATTAAAAGTCACTTTTAATTCCATGTGTGTAAATATCATGGACCCCTTCATGGATTACTGCCTTGTCGTGGCGAAGGGGCTTGCGTAATTCAATGAAGCTATGAGCTATGCCGTGCAGGGCCACCCAAGACGGACAGGTCATAGCTGAGAGTTCTGACAAAACGTGATCCACTGGAGAAGGAAATGGCAACCCACTCCAGTATCTTTGCCATGAAAACCCTATGGACAGTACCAAAAGGCAAAACGATATGACGCTGGAAGATGAGCCCCTCAGGTCGGAAGGCGTCCAATATGCTACTGGGGAAGAGCAGAGGGCTAGTACTAGTAGCGCCAGAAAGAATGAAGCGACTGGGCCAAAGCCGAAAGGACGCTCAGCTGTGGATATGTCTGGTGGTGAAAGGAAAGTCCGATGCTGTAAAGATTTTTTCTCCATAGGAACCTGGAATGTAAGATCCATGAATCAAGGAAAGCTGGACGTGGTCAAACAAGAGATGACAAGACTGAACATCGACATCTTAGGTATCAGCGAACTAAAATGGACAGGAATGGGTGAATTTAATTCAGATGACCATCAGGTATACTACTGCGGGCAAGAATCCCTCAAAAGAAATGGAGTAGCCTTCATAGTCAATAAAAGAGTAGGAAAATCAATACTGGGATACAATCCTCAAAATGACAGAATGATCTCAGTTCGAATCCAAGGCAAACCATTCAATATCACAGTAGTCCAAGTCTATGCCCCAACCACCAGTGCTGAAGAGGATGAAATTGACCGGTTCTATGAAGCCCTACAGCACCTTATAGAAGTAACACCAAAAAATGATGTCCTTATCATCATGGGGGATTGGAATGCTAAAGTAGGAAGCCAAAAGATAACTGGAATAACAGGCAAGTTTGGCCTTGGAGTACAAAATGAAGCAGGGCACAGGCTGATAGAATTTTGTCAAGAGAATACGATGGTCATAGCAAACACTCTTTTCCAACAACCCAAGAGACGGCTCTACACATGGACATCACCAGACGGTCAACACAGAAATCAGATTGACTATATGCTCTGCAGCCAAAGATGGAGAAGCTCTATACAGTCGGTAAAAACAAGACCAGGAGCTGACTGTGGCTCAGACCATGAGCTTCTCCTTGCAAAGTTTAAGCTTAAACTGAAGAAAGTAGGGAAAAGCACTAGGCCAGTCAGGTATGAATTAAATCATATCCCTGTTGAATATACAGTAGAGGTGACAAATAGATTTAAGGAATTAGATCTGATAGACAGAGTGCCTGAAGAACTATGGACAGAGGTTCGCGACATTGTACAACAGGTAGCAACCAAAACCATCCCAAAGAAAAAGAAATGCAAGAAAGCAAAATGGCTGTCTGAGAAAGCTTTGCAAATAGCTGAGGAAAGGAGGGAAGCGAAAGGCAAGGGAGAAAAAGAAAGATATGCCCAATTGAATGCAGAATTCCAGAGAATAGCTAGAAGAGATAAGAATGCCTTCTTAAATGAACAGTGCAAAGAAATAGAAGAAAACAATAGAATAGGGAGGACCAGAGATCTTTTCAAGAAAATTGGAGAGATGAAGGGAACGTTTAATGCAAAAATGGGCATGATAAAGGACCAAAATGGCAGGGACCTAACAGAGGCAGAAGAGATTAAGAAGAGGTGGCAAAATTACACAGAAGAACTTTACAAGAATGAGCTTAACGTCCCAGATAATCACAATGATGTGGTCACTGACCTCGAGCCAGACATCCTAGAATGTGAGGTGAAGTGGGCCTTAGAAAAGCTGAGCAACAACAAAGCTAGTGGAGGTGACAGTATTCCAGCTGAGCTATTCAAAATCTTAAAAGACAGTGCAGTAAAAGTGCTACACTCAATTTGCCGGCAAATTTGGAAAACTCAACAGTGGCCACAGGATTGGAAAAGATCAGTTTACATTCCAATTCCAAAGAAAGGCAGTGCCAAAGAATGTTCAAACTATCGCACCATTGCACTCATTTCTCATGCTAGTAAAGTCATGCTTAAAATCCTACAAGCTAGACTTCAGCAGTATGTGGATCGAGAACTACCAGAAGTACAGGCAGGATTTCGAAGAGGCAGAGGAACTAGAGATCAAATTGCCAACATACGCTGGATCATGGAGAAAGCTAGGGAGTTCCAGAAAAACATCTACTTCTGCTTCATTGACTATGCTAAAGCCTTTGATTGTGTGGATCATAACAAACTGTGGCAAGTTCTTAAAGAGATGGGAGTACCAGACCATCTTATTTGTCTCTTGAGAAACCTATATGCGGGTCAAGAAGCAACAGTGAGAACTGGACACGGAACCACTGATTGGTTCAAAATTGGGAAAGGAGTCCGGCAAGGCTGTATACTGTCGCCCTGCCTATTTAACTTATATGCAGAGCACATCATGAGAAAGGCAGGGCTAGATGAATCAAAAGTTGGAATTAAGATTGCCGGAAGAAATATCAACAACCTAAGATACGCAGATGATACCACTCTAATGGCAGAAAGTGAAGAAGAACTAAAGAGCCTCTTGTTGCGGGTGAAGAAGGAGAGTGCAAAACTTGGGTTGAAACTTAACATTAAGAAAACCAAGATCATGGCAACTGGCCCTCTCAATTCCTGGCAAATAGATGGGGAAGAAATGGAGGTAGTGACAGATTTTGTTTTCCTGGGCTCCAAGATCACTGCAGATGGGGACTGTAGCCAAGAAATTAAAAGACGCTTGCTCCTGGGGAGGAAAGCCATGGCAAATCTAGACAGCACACTAAAAAGCAGAGACATCACCCTGTCAACAAAAGTGCGTATAGTCAAGGCTATGGTCTTCCCAGTTGCAATGTATGGCAGTGAAAGTTGGACCATAAGAAAGGCTGAGCGCCAAAGAATTGAGGCCTTTGAACTATGGTGCTGGAGAAGACTCCTGCGAGTCCCTTGGACTGCAAGGCGATCAAACCGGTCAGTCCTAGAGGAGATCAATCCTGACTGCTCTTTAGAAGGCCAGATCCTGAAGCTAAAACTCAAATACTTTGGCCACCTAATGAGAAGGAAGGACTCACTGGAGAAGAGCCTAATGCTGGGAAAGATCGAGGGCAAGAGAAGAATGGGACGACAGAGAATGAGGTGGCTGGATGGAGTCACTGAAGCAGTAGGCGTGAGCTTAAATGGACTCCAGAAGATGGTAGAAGACAGGAAGGCCTGGAGGAATGTTGTCCATAGGGTCGCGATGGGTCGGACACGACTTCGCAGCTAACAACAACAAAAATATCATGGAAATTATTATTCAGTCAACACACCAAAAGATCCCAGACTGAAAAAGACTATATCTGAGTTCTATAATGACCTTTAAGTTTAATTTCCACAGAGATTCCTGTTCTTCACTTAAATATTTTCTCTTCACTTGGAAATTTCCTTGTGAAATAAAGAATGGTTATTACAATAGCTGAGACTGTTTCTTAATTGCTACATCAACCCATGTAGTTTGGGATTCTATAATTAGGAATAATAAAGTTAGGTATTCTACTAAATGAGATCATTCAACATCTTCCCACCATAATTCCCACCCTGGATATATTATCTTTTATTTTCCCTCAATGACTCTACCTGAAGAGGTGTTTAAATCAATACTGTGGCATGGTATACATGCTTTTTGAATAACTATAAATAGCATCTGTGGGTTGTGTATGTATGGTGCAGGTGTATGACCATGATCACTATATGTGGGATCTGTTATAGGTTGTGAAGAGGTGATCCTTCAAATACCCTGGCCCAAGCCATTTGGGATTTAAAGATGATAACCAACATCTTGAATTGTACCTGGAAGCAGACTGGAATATATGCATGGAGAATGAGATAAAAAGGCTCTCAGCCCTTTGAGGAATAATTAAAAGAGCTTGTTATACTTAGCTTAGAGAAAAGAGGACAAAACTCTAGACTGTCATGCTAAAGATGAATCAAACATATTAACTGTTGTTGCTGAAGGCAAGACTACTTCAAGAGTAAGGAAATGGAACCATAAAATATCTGGAAAAATATCTTTGTGAAACAGCTCATCTCTCTCATGGGAGATGTTTAAGCACATCTGTCAGGGATGCTATATTTGCATTCTATGTAGTCTAAGTGACTTCTGCATATTTGATTCTAGAAACAAAATCTAATAACAGAATAATATTTGTTACACTGCATTCTGCTTGAGTGGAATTTTAGCCCACTTGCCTAGAAGAATGTTTATTGACTCAAGGCAGGAAACTCAGGAAGATAAGATACTCATATTCCAAATAATATGTCTGCCAGAAATAATAAAATATACTGAAGAAAGGGAATGCATGATATCTGATGCAGAATAGATCAGTAAAGAAAGAAGAAGGTAATTTTTAAGCTAAAGCTATGTTTCTGGACATGCAATCTGCTGAAAGAACAATGAAGCAAGTTTTTAACTGGAGTAATTTATTGACAAAATTTGCACAGACACAGCATCACATAAAATAATTTATTTTTTGCTAATCTCCAACTAATTCTTAAATCTGTACATAAAAAATCATTTGAGATTTGTGTTAAGTTTGCCAAAGTTTTATAAACTCAGGCAGTAGATGTCAAAAGCACACTCCTATACCTGATCTGTTTTTAAATTGTCAGATGTTGAAATAATCTTTTCCTGGACATCAAACAAACAAACAAAAATTCTTCCCTTTCCAGCTCCATTCAGTGTCTTATTTTTATCAAATGTAGTTTCTCACCCTCTATTGCAAAGTAAGAATTTTGTTATATCAAAACAATTACTCAAGAAAACTCCAGATATTCCTATTCCAGCAAATGAGGTCCAGATGGAAAATCTAAACCCAGAGAGTTGACAGTTTGCTCCCATTATAGCCTTATTTCAAAATGAGAAAAAGACTTTTGAGGGAAAAACCAGTAACTCAGATTAGTTTTTTTTATAACATTGAAATAATAATGAGAAATATGTGACTATTTTTTTCAGAGTTGGGGAAAAACATTCTAAAGGATTTCTAAATCTGTACGCATCATACCCCCTCCCCAATAATTTGCTCATTGGAAACATGAGCAACAACTTTCTAAAAATTTACCAGAAGGAACAACCAATGACTCATTCTACTGCTTATACATGACAAGCAGGAGATGAGCTGTCTAGATAGGTGGGTGGCTAAATTACACGATTCATTTTTGGCATGCTGAAGGCTGAGGCGTGCTTCTCCCTACAGTGGCTATATGCTCCTCACCACAGTAGAATGATTCCCCCGCCCCCAGCATGCTTGGTCTCTTGAGAATGAGAGATATTTATGAATAAATTAGAATATGCTTCTTCATTTTAGGCACTAAGGAAGAACGGGTGGAGGCTTGTGTCTTTTACATGAATCTCAAACATTATTTAAATTCTTAAACTCAAGGCAAACAGTTTCCCTTTAAAGAAGTATCCATTTAATTTAATTTAATTTAATTTATTAATATTTCTATACCGCCCTTCTCCCGAAGGACTCAGGGCGGTGTACAGGGCAAGAATAAAACACAGAAATTTACAAAAGATAAAAGGTAATTAAATACATGCCCAATTAAAAAATACAGTTAATACATACTAAAACCCCCAATAAAAATAGTAAAAACCCCACCAATCCCCCCTCAGGCCAGGCCGGCTTGCTCGAACAAGTATGTTTTCAGATCGCGGCGAAAGGAGCGAAGATCGGGCGCCATCCGGAGCTCAACCGGTAACTGGTTCCATAGCTCCGGGGCGCCCACAGAGAAGGATCTCCCCCTGGGGGCCACCAGTCGACATTCTCTGACCGGTGGCACCCTGAGGAGGCCCTCTCTGTGGGAACGCACGGGGCGGAGGGAAGTAGACGCCGGCAGCAGGTGTTCCCTAAGGTACTCCGGACCCCTGCCATGTAGGGCTTTAAACACCATTACTAGCACCTTGAATCTCACCCGGAAGACAACTGGTAACCAATGCAGCTCACGGAGCAGAGGTGTGACATGGGAGTATCGGGAGACTCCCAACACAACTCTCGCGGCTGCATTCTGTACCAGTTGGAGCCTCCGGGTGGTCCTCAAGGGAAGCCCCATGTAGAGAGCGTTGCAGTAGTCTAGACGAGAGGTCACGAGCGCGTGAGTGACTGTGCATAAATCATCCCGGCTTAGATAGGGCCGCAACTGACGCACCAGGCGAACCTGGGCGAAAGCCCCCCTAGTCACAGCCACCATGTGATCTTCCAAGGTGAGCCGTGAATCTAGGAGGACTCCCAAGTTGCGAGCCCTATCTACGAGGGGTAATAATTCACCCCCCATAGAGAGAGATGGAATATCCGAATAGACCCGGGATGAAGGTATGCAAAGCCACTCGGTCTTGTCGGGGTTGAGTTGAAGTCTGTTCCTCCCCATCCAGACCCGAACCGCCTCCAGGCAACGAGACATCACGTTGAGGGCATCACTGGGGTGGTTTGGGGTCGAAAGGAAAAGCTGGGTATCATCAGCATACTGATGATACCCAACTCCAAAACTACGAATGATCTCACCCAGCGGTTTCATGTAGATGTTGAACAGGAGAGGCGAGAGGACCGACCCCTGAGGGACTCCACAAGCGAGAGGCCTCGCGGTCGACCTCTGCCCTCCTGTCAACACCGACTGCGAGCGTCCCTGGAGATAGGAGGAGAACCACTGTAAGACCGTGCCTCCCACTCCCAATCCCCTGAGACGCCGCAGCAGGATACCATGGTCGATGGTATCGAAAGCCGCTGAGAGGTCTAATAGGACTAGAACAGAGGAATGACCCCTGTCCCGAGCCCTCCAGAGATCATTCACCAGCGCGACCAATTTATTTATTTATTTATTTTATTTATTTTATTTATTTGTTTTTATAAACCGCCCTTCTCCCGAGGGACTCGGGGCGGTGTACAGAATAAGGTAGGCATACAGAATGAACAATAGTGAAAACAAACAATAGTAAAATACAAGCTGGGACCCCAGATTAGAGCTATCAGGCCAGGCCAGACTGCTGGAACAGATAAGTTTTTAATTCGCGCCGGAAGGTGCGGAGGTCGGGGGCCATCCGGATTTCGGTTGGTAAGCTGTTCCAGAGGGCTGGCGCACCCACTGAGAATGCCCTCCCCCTGGGGGCCACCAGCCGACATTCCTTGAGCGGTGGCACCCTGAGGAGGCCCTCTCTGTGGGAGCGCACAGGACGGTGGGGTGCTGACATTGGCAGAAGGTGCTCCCGTAGGTAGTCCGGACCCATGCCATGTAGGGCTTTGTAAGTCATTGTTAGCACCTTGAACTTCACACGGAAGGCAACTGGAAGCCAGTGCAGTGCACGGAGGAGAGGTGTGATATGGGAGTATCGGGAGGCTCCCAAGAGTGTCCGTGCCGCTGCACTTTGCACCAGTTGAAGCTTCCGAGTGGATCTCAAGGGCAGCCCCAAGTAGAGAGCGTTACAGTAGTCTAGGCGAGAGGTCACAAGAGCATGGGTGACTGTACGTAAGGCATCCAGGTCCAGATAAGGCCGTAATTGGCGAACTAGTCGAACCCGGGAGAAGGCCCCCTTGGTCACAGCTCCTATGTGATCTTCCAGGGAGAGCTGCGAGTCAAGGAGGACACCCAGGTTGCGGGCCCTATCAACAGGGGGTAGTAACTTGTCCCCGATGTTAAGGGATGGGATGTTCTGAGTATCCTGGCTTGCCGGTACGTACAGCCATTCAGTCTTGTCCGGGTTCAGTTGAAGCCTGTTCCTCCCCATCCATTCCCGGACCGCTTTCAGGCAGCGAGACATCACGTCGAGGGCATCACTGATGTTGTTTGGAGTTGAGATGAAAAGCTGGGTGTCATCAGCATACTGATGGTACCCTACTCCAAAGCTGCGAATGATCTCGCCCAGCGGTTTCATGTAGATGTTGAACAGGAGAGGCGAGAGGACCGACCCCTGAGGGACTCCGCAAGCGAGAGGCCTCGGGGTCGACCTCTGTCCCCCTGCCAACACCGACTGCGAGCGACCCTGGAGAAAGGAGGAGAACCAACGCAGAACCGTGCCTCCCACTCCCAGTCCCCTGAGGCGTCGCAGCAAGATACCATGGTCGATGGTATCGAAAGCCGCCGAGAGGTCTAATAAGACTAGGACAGAGGAATGGCCCCTGTCCCGGGCTCTCCAGAGATCATTTATCAGAGCGACCAATGCCGTCTCCGTGCTGTAGCCCGGCCTGAAGCCCGATTGGTACGGGTCTAGATAAACCGCTTCATCCAGGATCTGAGGGAGTTGGTGCGCCACCACGCTCTCAACAACCTTCGCAAGGAAGCGAAGATTGGAGACTGGACGAAAGTTGTTCAATACAGCTGGGTCCAAGGCAGGCTTCTTGAGGAGAGGCCTCACCACCGCCTCTTTCAAGACGGCAGGGAAGCTACCCTCACTCAAAGAAGCTGATATAACTGCTTGGAACCAGCTGCATGTCCTCTCCCGGGCTGCATAAACCAGCCAGGAAGGGCACGGGTCCAATAAACATGTGGTGGAGCTCAGCCTCCCCATAATCTTGTCCACTTCCTCCGGAGTCACAGAATCAAACTCCTCCCAGGTGATATCGACAAGACCGCCCGTGTCCTGATCGTCAGACTCTGCCCAGTCAGAGTCCAGACCGGTCCGAATCCGAGCGATTTTGTCCGACAGATAATGGTTAAACTCCTTGGCACGACCCTGCAAGGGTTCCTCCCTCACCTCTTGATTAAGGAGGGAGCGAGTCACCCTAAACAGGGCGGCCGGGCGATTATCTGCGGACGCGATAAGGGTAGCGAAGTGATTAGACCTCGCCACCCTTATCGCAGCGAGATAAGACCTAATATAGGTTCTTAGTCGCAATCGGTCGGATTCGGATCGGCTGGACCTCCAACCGCTCTCTAGGCCCCGTCTCCGACGCTTCATCTCCCGGAGCTCCGCGGAGAACCATGGAGCTCGACGGGATCTGCATCGGGTCAGGGGCCGCAAGGGTACAACTCGGTCAAGAGCCTCAGTGGCTGCCCTTTCCCAGGCTTCCACTAAGGCATCTGCCGAGCTGTGAGTGGGGGAGGCAGGTGGGGACCCCAGCGCTGCCTGGAACCTCTCGGGATCCATTAAGCATCTGGGGCGGTACCATCTAACTGGTTCCACACACCCACGGCGGGGGGGGTAGCAAAACGGAAGACCAGCCGCAGGAGATGATGATCGGTCCATGACAGGGGCATAATAATTGGGGAGCCCCCACCAAGATCATCTAACCACCGACCAGATAGAAAAACTAGGTCAAGGGTGTGGCCTCCCTCATGAGTCGGTCCTGAAATTACTTGCGTCAGGTCCATGGCCGTCATGGAAGCCATGAACTCCCGAGCCAACTCAGATGATCCTCCCAGAGATGGTAGATTGAAGTCCCCCAAAACTATAAGTTTCGGGAACTCAACCACCAACCCAGAGAGGACATCGAGAAGCTCAGGCAGGGCTGCTGCTGCGTGACTAGGCGAAAGGTACACCAGCAGCAAGCCCAACTGCGCACCAGGGCCGCATCTCAAAAAGAGAGACTCACACCCGACTATCTGCGGAACGGTGGCCTCCCGCGGACCTAAGGTCTCCCTCATAACAACGGCCACTCCCCCACCCCTACCCTGAGCCCGAGGCTGGTGTAGCACCCGGAAACCTGGTGGGCAAAGATCAGCCAGAGGAATACCGCCCTCTGGGCCCAACCAAGTCTCCGTGATGCAAGCCAGGTCCGCCTGCTCACACTCGACCAAGTCACGGACGAGAGGAGCTTTATTGACGACAGACCTGGCATTCAAGTACACCAGCCGGAGCTCAGGAGGCTGCACATCCTCACTCCCGGGACCTCGGGGCAGAACAAGAGGGTCGGAACGCCTCACCGCTTGCAAGTAGCGGAGAGGCCTTCCCTGAGATCGATACGGCCCTCTGTTCTTACACCTGCTGCCATTCCCTAACGTCGTGGGAATGGGCAATCCCACGACTTGCCCTGGAGCCCCGGGGGCAACCGACCCCCGCTCCTCCCCTCCGCGATCAATCCTGGCCCTGGCCTGAACAACGGTTGCTGGACTGCCCCCCATATCCGAACAACCAAAAGAAGTTCCCACCCCCCTCCCTAACCTCCTAAAAATTTAACCAAAAAACTAACCAGGGGCCTCTTATTTGGCTTATATCGGAGGCCCCTACCCGTGCCCAACCATCTCTCAGGGTCCCAACAATCGGGCCCTTCATCAAGAGGAGGTGTAAAGAGTAAGGCGGGTCGCTCCCAGGATGGGGGGGCCCCCTGAGGGCGTGTAAGACCGTGCTAGAATAAGTCAGACGCATGATCATTAAACAAGTCCGACAAAAAAGACAGCAAGGCAGACCAGATCGATACGGGAGGATCTCAAAATAAATAAGTCGGAGGCAAATGACCAGAGAGCCAGCCCAGCTCCACTGCCACTAGAGCTGGGAAACCCCGGAGCAGATCGAATCCCGCCCTCTCACGGCGGTCAAGGCCGGGGAGCAGCCTGGTACATAAAACCGGGGGAGCAATACCACCCAGAGCTCTCACCTCTGGGAGGCAGCAGATGTAAAATCTTAACCACTCTCCCACAGTGGTTATAACCCGGACCTTCCATTATAGGGGAGGGGGGAGAAGAGGAGGGAGTTAGAGCAAAAGAATCTATAAAATACATCAGGATTAATAAGCCGGTATAGTCACAAAATGGTAGGAGAGATTCCGATTGTATAAGTCAATTCCATGTTGCAAAAAGACCGGGTGATAGTCAGCCAAGAAGGAAACCACAACATGGTCTAATCATTTTCTGGCGGCACAGAGATTAAATTTTGCCTCACAAACGTCCGAGGCAACAGTGTCCGCGTTCCACCACCAGGCCAGGTCACCATGTCAGAGAGGCCAACTCCCTTCAACGTCAGCCATCTCGGACACCAGCCAGACGACATCTCCACCACTCCAGCATTTTCACCCCCCGCTGCTCCAAGCCGCGATTCATAGTCAGTCCAACAACACGCGGCTCCCCAAGCAGCAGGAAGGTGTTCCGGAGCACCACCGAGCTGTAAAGAATTAATCCGGGCGTCACAGGTCTCAGGAATGCCACCAGGCTCCGTAGAGGGGGTCTCGAGACCCCCGCTGCACAGACGGTCAGCCGGTTGGCGCCACGTTGAGCAGAGCTCCAGCGAAAAATCTTTTCGGGCACCTCAGCAGCCTCAGCAGCCTCCATCGGGGCTCCGCCCAGCTCCTCCGCGTCCAACAGCCTCCATCGGAGTTCGCCGGGCCCCTGCGGCACCGACAAACAGCTGATCGGCGCCTTACAGCACGGGGCTCTGCTCAGCTCTTCCATGTCCACCAAGCTGTCCAGAAACTCCTCCGGGCTCCTCCGGGCTCAGCTGACAGTCCTCAAAGAGTCCTCGGAGTCCTCGGAGTCCTCGGAGCCCTCGGAGAGTCCAGGCTCCCAGAGCCAAGGTAAACCATATAGGCGTTCCAAAGGCAGGCACCGAAGCTCAGCTCACCTCGTCCTCGTCCTCACCCGAAACCTTCACAGGACTCAAATATCACTGTGAAGCTCCCCAGGGTCGCCACATTGCTAAAATTGCCGAAGCTCCTGACGGAGCTCAGCCACGCACGTCCGCCATCTTGGGCATGCTCAATGGACGTTTCCACACGAGGTTAGCTTGACAAGTTAATACCTGCTCCCATGGGATTTTTTTTTAAAAAATGGGTGCTGCGAATAGATTATTCACATTTTTAAAAGGGTACACTACTTACTAGTGAAATGTTCAAAATGAGACTCATTTTGTTGCTAATTCATAGCAAGGGTTAAATGAGTGCTCTTTTTTGGGGGGGGGATATCTCTTAAGTGGCTGACCCACCTGGTTGAAGATTGGTAGAGATCATCCAGAAGTCATTCTAGTTTGGCCTCCCCAGGTTTATTTATTTATTTATTTATTAATTTAATTTATATACCGCCCTTCTCTCAAGAGACTCAGGGCGGTGAACAGGGCAATACATAAAAATTAGATACAAAAGTTAAAATTAAATTATTAAAAACATAATTAAACAATGCCCAGAGATAATACAAATTTAAAATTGAAGTCGTTAATAAAAATCCCACCCCGTCCCATCAGGCCAGGCCAGCTTGTTCAAAGAGATAGGTTTTAAGGTCGCGCCGGAAGGAGCGGAGATCGGGCGCCATCCGGAGCTCAACCGGAAGATGGTTCCATAAATCCGGTGCACCCACAGAGAACGCTCTCCCCCTGGGGGCCACCAGTCGGCATTCTTTGACCGGCGGCACCCTGAGGAGGCCCTCTCTGTGGGAGCGTACTGGGCGGAGGGAAGTTGACGCCGGCTGCAGGTGCTCCCCAAGGTATTCTGGACCCATGCCATGGAGGGCTTTGTAGGTCATTACCAACACCTTGAACCTCACCCGGAAGACAACTGGTAACCAATGCAGCTCGCGGAGCAGAGGTGTAACACGGGAGTATCGGGAGACTCCCAATACAACTCTCGCGGCTGCATTCTGTACCAGTTGGAGCCTCCGAGTGGTCTTCAAGGGTAGCCCCATGTAGAGAGCGTTGCAGTAATCAAGACGAGAGGTCACGAGCGCATGAGTGACCGTGCGTAAGGCATCCCGGTCTAGATAGGGCCGCAACTGGCGCACCAGGCGAACCTGGGCGAACGCCCCCCTAGTCACAGCTACAATATGATCTTCTAAGGAGAGTTGTGAGTCTAGGAGGACTCCCAAGTTGCGAGCTCTATCTACAGGAGGTAAAGACTCACCCCCCATAATGAGGGGTGGGATATCCTGAATATCCCGAGATGCCGGTACGCACAGCCACTCCGTCTTGTCAGGGTTGAGACGAAGCCTGTTCCTCCCCATCCAGACCCGGACCGCCTCCAGGCACCGGGACATCACGTCGAGGGCATCACTGGGGTGGTTTGGGGTCGAAATAAAAAGTTGGGTATCATCAGCATACTGATGATACCCAACTCCAAAACCACGAATGATCTCACCCAGCGGTTTCATGTAGATGTTGAACAGAAGGGGCGAGAGGACCGACCCCTGAGGGACTCCACAAGCGAGAGGCCTCGCGGTCGACCTCTGCCCTCCTGACAACACCGACTGCGAGCGTCCCAGGAGATAGGAGAACCACTGAAAAACCGTGCCTCCCACTCCCAATCCCCTGAGACGCCGCAGCAAGATACCATGGTCGATGGTATCGAAAGCCGCTGAGAGGTCTAATAGGACTAGAACAGAGGAGTATCCCCTGTCCCGAGCCCCCCAGAGATCATTCACCAGCGCGACCAATGCTGTCTCCGTGCTGTACCCGGGTCTGAAGCCCGATTGGTACGGGTCTAGATAATCCGCTTCATCCAGGACCAGAGGGAGCTGATGCGCCACCACACTCTCAACAACCTTCGCAAGAAAGCGAAGGTTGGAGACCGGACGAAAGTTATTCAAAACAGCCGGGTCCAAGGCAGGCTTCTTGAGGAGAGGTCTCACCACCGCCTCTTTCAAGGCGGCGGGAAAACTACCCTCACTCAGAGAAGCAGATATAACCGCCTGGAACCAGCCTCGTGTCCCCTCCCGGGCTGCATAAACCAGCCAGGAAGGGCACGGGTCCAATAAACATGTGGTGGAGCTCAGCCTCCCCATGATCCTGTCCACTTCCTCCGGAGTCACAGGATCGAACTCCTCCCAGGTGACATTGACAAGACCGCTCGTGTCCTGATCGTCCGATACTGCCCAGTCGGAGTCCAAACCGGTCCGAATCCGAGCGATTTTGTCCGACAGATGTTGACTAAATTCCTCGGCCCGCCCCTGCAAGGGTTCCCCACTAACCTCCTGATTAAGGAGGGAGCGGGTCACCCTAAACAGGGCGGCCGGGCGATTATCTGCGGACGCGATGAGGGCAGCGAAGTAGTTAGATCTCGCTACCCTCATCGCTGCGAGATAAGACCTAATGTGGGTTCTTAGTCGCAATCGGTCTGATTCTGATCGGGTGGACCTCCAAACGCTCTCTAGGCCCCGTCTCCGACGCTTCATCTCCCGGAGCTCCGCGGAAAACCATGGAGCCCATTGGGATCTGCGCCGGGTCAGGGGCCGCAAGGGTACAACTCGGTTAAGTGCCTCCGTGGCCGTCCTTTCCCAGGCTTCCACTAAGGCATCTGCCGAGCTGTGAGCTGAGGAGGCAGGTGGGGACCCCAGTGCTGCCTGAAACCTCTCAGGGTCCATTAAGCGTCTGGGGCGGAACCATCTAGTTGGCTCAACAACCCCACGGTGGGGAGTGGCAAAACGGAAGACCAGCCGCAGGAGATGATGATCGGTCCATGACAGGGGCATAACAATTGGGGAGCCCCCACCAAGATCATCTAACCACCGACCAGATAAGAAAACCAAGTCAAGGGTGTGACCTCCCTCATGAGTCGGTCCAAGAATTACCTGCGTCAGGTCCATGGCCGTCATGGAAGCCATGAACTCCCGAGCTTCCTCAGATGCTCCTCCCAGGGATGATAGATTGAAGTCTCCCAAAACCATAAGTTTGGGAAACTCAATCACCAGCCCTGAGAGGATATCGAGAAGCTCAGGCAGGGCTGCTGCTACGCGACTAGGCGAAAGGTACACGAGCAGCAAGCCCAACTGCGCCCTGGGACCAAACCTCAATAAGAGAGATTCACACCCGACTATCTGAGGAACGGTGGCCTCCTGCGGACATAAGGTCTCCCTCATAACCACAGCCACTCCCCCACCCCTACCCTGAGTCCGAGGCCGGTGTAGCACCCGGAAGCCTGGTGGGCAAAGATCAACCAGGGGGATACCACCCTCTGGGCCCAACCAGGTTTCCGTGATGCAGGCCAGGTCCGCTTGCTCACCCTCGACTAAATCCCGGACGAGGGGAGCCTTATTAGCCACGGACCTGGCATTCAAGTACACCAGTCGGAGCTCAGGTGGCTGCACATCCCCGCTCCCAGAACCTTGGGTCGAAGGCAGAGGGTCGGAGCGCCTCACCGCTTGTAGGTAGCGGAGAGGCCCTCCCGGAGGTCGGTACGGCCCTCTGATCTTACACCTGCTGCCATTCCCTATCGTCGTGGGAATTGGCATTCCCACGACCCGCTCCAGAGCTCCAGAGATGACCGACCCTGGCTCCCCCTCAACGCGATCTATCCTAGGCCTGGTCTGAACAGCAGTTGGCGGATTACCCCCCCTCTCCAACCAACCACAGCCCTCCCCCCTCCCTAACCCTACAAAAAATCTGGCTAAAAAAGTAATCAGGGGCCTCTTATTAAATTTATATCTTAGGCCCCTGTTACTGCCCGGCAATCTCTCAGGGACCCAACAGTTGGACCCGTCATCAAGAGGCAAATTAAAAGGTAAGGCGGGTCGCTCCCAGGATGGGGGGGCACCCCTGAGAGCGAGTAAAACCGTGCTGGAATACCTCAAAACCATGGTAAAATTGGGTAAAACAGCAAAAACAGACCCAGATCGAATAAATAAAATGGGAGGATCTTAAAAATGGAAGGAGAGTATCCAGACTGCAAACCCAGCTCTTCTGCCACTAGAGCTGGGTAACCCCGGGACAATCCCCGTTCTCTCACAACGGTAAGAACTGGGGAGCAGCCTGAGATATACGGCCAGGGAGAGAGATACCGCCTAGAGCTCTCACCTCTAAGACGGAACAGATGGAAACTCTTAGCTCATAACCACTCTCTCACAGTGGTTATGCACCCGGCGCCTTCCACAGCCCAGGGGGAAAGGAAAAAGGGAGGACAATAGGGGAAACCAATCAGCGAGATGGATTAGGGTAAAAACCCGTAAAGTCACGGAGTGGGGCTCAGGGATATGGTCCAATGAACTATAATAGTCCATGCCTCCAGATGTCCAGGCATAAAAGTCCATACTCCACCCAGCCATAGTCACCGTGCCAAGGCGGTCGCGGCGCTCCAACTCCCTCACCGCCAACCGTCTCAGACGCCAACCAGGGCCGTCTCCACCACTCCAGCTTAAAACGCTGACGCTGCTCCAAACCGTAGTTCATAATAGCAGTTGTAACTCAACCAGCATCCGGCTCCTGAGCAACTGGAAGGTTCCCCTCAAGGTCACCGGCTCCGTCGAGTTGTCCCGGGATCCGACAAAAGTATCCCTGTGTGAAGGATACTTTTACAGGTTTCCCAGTCCCAACCCATGAAAGTCCATGTAATTGGTCTTAGAAGAGAGGTAAAGATCAGATTCCTTGCTCAATTCAGCCAATGCTCTTCTATTTGTCAACTAATTCATCTAATTTACCTTGCAGGAGTCTGTGTGGGTATAATTAACAGTATCCTGGAAGAAGAGCTGGATGCAATGCCACCTGTTCAGTTGCTGGTCTTTCTCTCTTTCTCTCTCTCTCCCTCCCTCCCTCCCTCCCTCCCTCTCCCTCTCCCTCTCTCTTTCTTTCTTTCTTTCCTTCTTTTTCAATAATCTCAGAATGTTTCCGATGGAGATTTTGAGGATCTCTTAAAATATTGCTGAACTCACATAATTTTGTATGAGAGTAATGTCATCCTGTTATAATAGCAGGCATCCTACTGCTAATCTCTGCAGCATAATTAAAGGGTAACTTTAACATTTTATTCGGTTTCAACTCCTCATGCTTGCAAGTTTCCTTTCCTTGTTTTTAAACCCTACATGCAATTATGTATGAAACCTATGAAAGTGTACTGAATCTCCTCAATTTTGCATAATGCAAAACATCTAGAAGTTGCATAAATCTTTGTGTCTGGGCAAAATTGAACAAAATTGAACAAAACACATGCATCTGCACATAACCCTTTTAGTATCATGGTGAAATAAAGCAGGGAAAACCTGTTCTATTGGCTGGGTGGTACTACTAAGTCCTTGTGCCCTGGAAAAGATGCTACATTACTGTCATGAGACTTGAATGGTGCTGAAAGATAAGTGGTAATTTCAGATATGTCAGATCACATTCCAACATGATAAATATCCAATGTAAATAGGTTCTCAGGAGAAGAACATCTGCCCTCATGGGTTTGAGTCATGTGATATTAAGAGCTGATAGAAATGCTGTTATCAGCTGAATTTACTTACACAAACCAGAATGAACCAACCAAAACACTATTGTGTATGTTTATCTTACCTTGGGGGGAAAATGAATTAATTTGAGTAAAGTGTTTTTTCATTGTAACCATCTGATATATAACTAGATGGCAATCTGTCAAAACAGGCAGACACATTAGTGGCCAAAGGTTGATGGGTCTCTTCCCACTGCCTGGATAGTTAATTTGCTTGTTGTATTTCACTGTTTGACCAAATGTCAGATTAGGCAGGATGCATGTCTTGTGATTCTGTTATACAAGATGTTAGGTTTGCCTACGAGAGAAAACCCACATGTGTAGATGACAATTCAAAGGGTTGCAATAGTATCCCAGAATCTCAGAGGAGGGCTAATTTTTATGGTTGTGTAATGCTTTGGAACAACACTATAGTGATGCCAGCACCCTCTCTCTGTAGATGATTAAACGGACATGCCTTTTTTTCCCACATGATCATGAGAAAAAGAAGCAGATGCTTTTATGACTTGCAGACAGATGCAATGGTCATGCCTCTGTGTGTTCCGAACGGTCTCTTCCAAAGTGTTTCAGAAGCACTGTGCATCCTTAATAAATTTATCCCTGTGACTAATTTGGGGGGGGGGGAAGATACATTGATACACACAGAGAGAAAAATACTAAAGATCATCAGTGACTATTATGGTTGATTGAGGATTTCATCCTTGCTTTACTTAATCTAGATCTTTCATCTTAACAACTAGAGTCTTCTGAATCTTCTATTTGTCTTCAAGAGTCAAAAGTGGGCAGATACTTACCTGAGAGAGCATCCTGGCCAGTCTGGCATCCCCTAAAGTTGATGTTATTCCATAGCACCGAATGCTGAACAAATGTGGATAAAAGATTGATTTTTAAAAATGGCAATAAAATAGCATGAGCTAGACCAGCATGGGTTGTGGATTTGGTCAATCTCTGCTTCTTTGGTGAGGATGTACCAGTCATGTAGGTAGGCCAGGGCTTCAAAGGAAATGCAGACATTATACAGGTTGTTTTTTATATATATACAAGTTTTATTGATTTTTTAATATTTACATATACCGGTACATGTATTTGTGAAGCAATACGGTGGTTGGGTAGTCAAAATAACAAATAACAAGTTGTAAATAGTTCAGGTTGCATCAACAGGGATTCCCTCTCTGATTTCCTTAGTTATCACATAGTCAAAATAGTCAAGTTAATACATTTCTAGTTGTAACCTAGTCAATTAACAAAATTTTCAATATATTTTCACTAATACATATCAATATCCTGTTTTTAAATTTTATCTAATTGCAATAGAATATTCTAAAATAGCCTATAATATACAAAAGAAAGCTTAATTTTTGGGTAACCCACAATTCCCTATTTCAATAAAGAATAATTCTCTTGTCTACAAAACTTACATTGTTCATTACAAAACATTCTTATGTTTTACCATTAAAGTCTAGTTTTCATCTTAACAAATCACCAATTATTAGAAAGATATTTTTTGTCTTAACCATTCAACAATTATTAAAATACTATCTTTTGTATATAAAATTCTAGATTCTATAATATAGTTCAAAAGTAAAAACTAATATATTCTATAAGTCGTCTTAACCATACATCAATTGTTAAAATACTATCTTTTGATATATCATTCCAAATTCTATAATATAGTTCAGAATTATATTCTAAAAGCTTACTTTTGTTTTCTTACAGATCTAAAACCTAAATGTAAAATCAGTTATATTTTTTAGAGATTCCCCTTAATCCATTGAAAGGTATTTTTATACTCTATATTTAGGAATCCCAAAAAAGAAACAAGTTCAGTTTTTTAAATCTAACTCTTGCCTTCCTTTTGTGCCAATCAGGCTTCCCTTTTGGCATCTTTAAATTCTCAAATGTATCTCCCTTTCTTCCTATACCCCTTATTTGAATCCAGGGAGAGTATCCAAATGTCAGTTTTGCAAAGAAAGTGTTCCCTTTGTAACCATTGAAGTTTTGCTTTAATAATTCAGTTTTTGATGATTGTTGTAATATAGTTGTCATTAGATCAGTCACGTCTTTTTCTTCTTCCAATTCCATCTGGATTAGGTAGAAAGTAGTAGCTGGTGTTATGGTTGTCATTTGATTAGTTAAATTTTCAGTATAGTATATTTGAAGGCCTTTAGCGTCTTCACTCTTAATATTGCTTTCTTCAGGTGCTATTGCTTTTTGAGTTGTAAGTTTTGTAGTTGACACTGAAATTTGGACTTTAAGATTCTCTGTAGGTTCCATTTGTTGTTCTTTGAAATCTCCTATTTTAGTGTTAGTTTCCAGTTCTTCTATTTGCTCTTGGATTGTCATTTCCTCATTTAAGGTCAGAGTTTGATTTGGTGGCTTTAAGTTGTCAGATTTTTCTTGCAGTTTGGCTTTAATTTGCTCTGTCATTGCCAAGATTGTGTCTAATATCAGTTTATAATCAAGTGGTGGGATATATTCATCCATTTCGTTGTTGTTTGCAGCTAAATCTTCCATGGAGGCTATTTTAATAGTAGTCAAAGATTATCCACCTCCAAGAGAGTTGTTTTCAGTGCCAGGTGTTCCCACACTTATCTTTAAAAGTAATGTCAAGGACAGCTCTGTTATTCAGTCAGCTTTCAGAACAGGAGAAAAAATTACTTGCTGTACCATGTTTCGCCACAAGATGTCATCAATAGCATATAGAATGCATTGTAAAAAAATTCTTTTTTTTCTCCAAATTAATATAAAACTTTTATAGCATTAGTCCAATTATTTTTCCTTAATTCACAGCTTAGAGAAGAAATAGGGTAGTAGATCCCCATCAAAAAATAGGAGCTTTTTTAGTAAATACAGATAAAATTACTTAATTTCCTTGCTGAATTACTTGATTTTCTTTAAGGCTTTAAGGCTTTAAGATTTGTTCCCAGAGTAAATATTCACCATTTTTTCAAAAAGTGAGGAAAGAAATTTTCAGGAAAGTCCCACAGGAAAATAGTTAAGGGAGTAAGAAAGGTAAAGTCTCACCTAGGTCCTCCAGATTGCTTCTTGGTGCTAGGTAGTGCTTTTGGCTTTCAGCAGGGAGAGGCTTAATGATCGGCCATCTTTATGGCTGGTCTCTTCTTCTTCGGGCCAAAGGAGCTGTCCTGGATTCAAGTGGAGGGCTGCCGCCCTTCCACAATCACAGGGAAGGCCTCCTCATGGTAGTCACCACTCCAGGGCGATTTTTGATCCTTTTCAGGGTCCTCCAAAAAAGAAAGAATGGACGGCAGGAAGCGAACTGTTCCTGCGTGTCCGGAAGCGCCACATGTGTAAACCGGAAGCCTATAAAGGTTGTTGTTGATCATGTCTTGAAAGCAGCTCATCAAAATGTCATGCCAGTTGAGGTGGCATGCCAGGTCTTGGAACTCCTCCGTGCACTTGGCTACAGGGCAGGGTCCCTGTCTCACCATCTTTATGTGATCTCATGCCTTCTGATAGGCTAGATGGTCTTCAAACTGCCACCTCAGGGGCAACATGAAGCAGTTGAAGATTCAGAGCTCTGGGGCATTGGAGTTGTGCAGGATTACCATCCATCGGGCTGCGGCACCTTCCAGGGCCAGGGTGATCTAGTTTCCTCACTTGGGAGGATCCTTCTGTACACTTGCATATAGGCGAGAATGTGAGCAAGAAAGAATCCCAATTGCTGGGGAACCTGTCAAATTTCACTCAGAGGGGGACCAGCTTTGGTTCAGGTTTAGGTTGTGGGGCTCTTCCTCTGGCTGCTTGGGGAGCATTTACTCCTAGGGGCCTAGCCCATTGAGAGATGGCTGGGGTGGTCACCACTGTCTGAATAGAACCAGCTGCTTCTGCTGTGGTCTCAGTAGCCACTGACTCACTCTTGCCTCCCCTAGCTCCTTCAAGCCGTTCCTCACCTCTCTCTTTGCATCTCTTGGACTTTGCTTTCAGGCCCTGAAATGCTTCCACCATGAAGTGCATGGCTCATTTCAGGATGTGGTCAGTTGGGTCCTGCTACCTCTCTGTCTCCTTGTCATTGCAGAGTAATTCCATCTTATGCTTCCAGCCTGACTGCCTAAGTAAAGGTTACGCATTGGGCTCTTCTGTCCCAAATCCTCTCTCTTTCCCATGTCAACCAACCACCTTGGCCTCATGGATTCCTCCATGGCTGCTGTCTTCTCCATCCATTCAGCAGGACTCTTTTCTGGGTGAGTTTTGGTGGTGGACTCTTCCCAGCACTCAGACCTCATCCTGTTCGATTCCATGGAGGACATGATGTGCATGGTCCCCACTCTAGGAGCAGACACCTCTTTGGGTTGACCACTTTGCAGATCTTGCCTAATGTAAGATCTTGCCTCAGCTAGTACTCCCAAGAAAACAGAACTCTTGAAACCGGCATAGTTTCAAACAAGAACTTTTATTGAGAGACAGTGAAAGCAGACAGGCAAGACAAGATCTGAAGAATTCCCATGAAAAACAGTATGTTAAAACTACCCCTTGCAAACCCCTCCCTGATGACCAACTGTGCAATTCATTTCCAGCCAATCCACCGGTGCAAAGTTGTTATGGGAACCAGAGCAGTAAGGGACGGTTCCCAGGTGTCTTCACCACAGCTTGGAGATAAGGTAGATGGCCCCAGGCACATTCCTCCCCCTTCTTCACACCCAGAAAGATACATCAAAGATAGATAGAACAAAGTAAATGAAACACAACCACTAACCCACCTCCCAAATGAGAGAACCCTCCCCCTCCCTCCAGATGGCAGAGCCCCAAAAATGAAATGGAGGGGACCTGATACCCATCCTGTTTTCAAACTTGATCTTCCAATTTTGATCTCAAAATTGGTGTTATTCTATTCAGGATTTTGGAGTTATCTTGCTGGTATGAAGAAAGATGGACAGAATCCCGAGCCTCTTTTTGTGGAGTCACAGAGCTGGAAGGAACCATAAAAGTCATGTAGTCCAACCCCCTGCTCTGGGCTTGTTGTATCAAACATCTCTGATTGAAGGTCTCTAATAAAGAAAAATTACTGTGACAGTCTATTCTACTAGCTGATAGCTGCTGCAGTCCAGGCATTTTTCCTGATATTTTGCTTGAATGTTCTTTGTAAAATTAACCAGATGTTCTAGCCCATTGCTTCTTTCATGGGGCAATTTTCAGATATTTGTAGACTGCTATCATGCATTTTCCAAATCATTTTTTCTGTAAGGTAAAAATATACCAAGATCATTTAACTGTTCCTCATACAGATTTGTTTCCAGATGCTTCACTATCTTACTCATCTTCCTTGAACCAGGGCCAGCAGCTTCAGGACTACTGGAAGAAAAGTTGCTTGCCATTGCAAATATAGAAAGACTGAAATCAAATCAAATCCAGCAAGAAGAGGACATCTGAAAAAGAATGCACCATTTCTGGGAAGAGCAACATCCAGAAGCAGAAATAATGTTTAGATCAATATTATTTATAATATGACATAAAGCATTAACAGAAGTAGAATTGGAATTTAGCTCAATGGTGACTTACTGAGTTCAAATTTAACAGTGAAAGCATTTCTTCATTTGTAATTTAAGGCCTATTTTATATGGAAGAGTTAAAAAAGTGTTTCCCAATTTCAGTCTTCAGATTTTGAATTGTTCATAGGTGTCGGGAGAAAAATGAGTTTATGTGAAATGATGAAAGATGTGCCATGACATGCAGTGCAAATCTGGAAGTTATGCTCTTGTGTTTTGGCATCTGTTGCAAAGATGTGAGTTGCATTTTTTTGTGTCACGAGATATTATTTATTTATTTATTTATTTATTTATTTATTTATTTTATTACATTTATATACCGCCCTTTCCCGAAGGACTCAGGGCGGTTTACAGGGTGATTAAAAAACAAAGATACAAAAAGTTAAAAACAGATTAAAAAAATTATATTCGTCCCTGCATAAGTAAAACCCCAATTAAAATTAAGATTAAAACTAAAATTAAAATTTATTATGTCTCCTACCCCACCTCTGCTCCTCCTTGCAGAAATCTGTGGATCATACAAACAGCTCTTCTCAACCATATACATATTTTCTGTAGTTAGACATTCCAGAGAAAGATTGAGACTGGATCCTTTCTCCTTCTCACTAAATTAATCTTCATGCACGGAGTTAGTCTCCTAGTAAGAGACATAGATATATCCACATATTTGCTTGGTAACAATAGTGAAGTGATCTGCTATTAACATCCTGGATTGTGGAGTTTTCTTTTGTTGGTAGTGGTTTTCCCAGTTTGGCCTATAGCTTAAGTAGACTTGACCCAGCACACTTTTGTTAAAGATGGGTTAGATGTCAGGTAGGATCAGGTAGATGCTGCCATCTGGCTGGGCATTTGGGAGGAGATGAAGATACTGAATCTGATGAAATTATAATCCTCTACCTTTTTTTAAAGTAAGGGACGCGGTGGCTCAGTGGATTAGGACGCTGAGCTTGTCGATCAGAAGGTCGGCAGTTTGGCGGGTCAAATCCCGAGTGCCGCGTAACAGAGTGAGCGCCTGTTACTCGTCCCAGCTTCTGCCAACCTAGCAGTTCAAAAGCATGTAAAAATGCAAGTAGAAAAATAGAGACCACTACGGTGGGAAGGTAACAGCGTTCCGTGCGCCTTTGGCGTCTAGTCATGCCGGCCACATGACCACGGAGACGTCCTCGGACAAGCGCTGGCTCTTCGGCTTTGAAACGGAGATGAGCACCGGCCCCTAGAGTTGGAAACAACTAGCACGCATGTGCGGGGGAACCTTTACCTTTACCTTTTTACCTTTTTTTAAACAGGATGGAAATATCTTTGCGTGGGCAATTCATAAATAGTATGTGGAAGTAGTCCCTTGTGTTCTAGTACACAATAATGTGTTGCAAATATTGACAGTTTAGCTGGATAGGTTACATAAATCAATGTGTATGGATGACTCATGTACTTGGCCAACAGTAAAGTACACTGTGAGTGCCATATCATAATATTAAGCTATTTGCTCCCTAATCCACAGGTCTAATGAAGCTAAATAATTGGAGGTAAGCCAAAATTATACATTGGGAACATTAAAAAAACACCTCTTCATTCATTAGCTGGTAACCTAGTAAGAACATAGTTTGGCATTCTGGTACAAAATGAGGATCTAAAAAGGTAAACCTGTTTGAATTTAACCCTTGCAGTAAACTAAATTATTGAGCTGGGAGATGGTGCAGTTTTATAGATTTCATTGGTGGTTTTTTAGACTATGTTGCTTTCTTGGGGATTATGTGAAATTGCAATACTTTTAGAACTGGAAAGGATTATTAGCCAGATTTCTGTAGAATCATATACTCCTGAAAAAATAATCAAAGGTTGTTGTTTCAAGCATCTCTATTAGTATGTCTAGACATTATTTTTCCTGATCATCTTGTCAGGTAAAGCTTAAGAATGTTTTCAGATTACTCACAAAAGGTTTGAACAGTTGAAAGTTAATTATTTAAACTGTTGCCAAAAGGATGAAAATATTTTGTAGGCCCTATGCTGGGTTCTCAAGACATGATAAACCCTAACTCAAGATTAACAAAATACAATTACAGATAGTCCTGTATGACTTTATAATAGTTCATTTAGTGACCATTTGAAGTTATAACAGACCATTTTTCACACTTATGACCATTGCAACATTCCTAAGGTTGTGTAATTTACATTTGGATACAATACAATACAATACAATACAATGCAATATAATAACAGAATTGGAAGGGACCTTGGAGGTCTTCTAGTCCAATCCCCTGCTCAGGCAGGAAAGCCTATACCATTTTAGGCAAATGGCTGTCCAGTCTATTCTTAAAAACTTCCAGTGTTGGAGCATTCCAACTTCTGGAGGCAAATTGTTCCACTGGTTAATTGTTCTAACTGTCAGGAAATTTCTTCTTAATTCTAGGTTGCTTCTCTCCTTGATTAGTTTCCATCCATTGCTTCAGGTGCTTTGGAGAATAGCTTGACTCCCTATTCTTTGTAGCAGCCCCTGAGATATTGGAACATTGCTATCATGTCACTCCTTCTCTTCATTAAACTAGATGTACCCAATTCCAGCAACCGTTATTTATATGTTTTAGCCTCCAGTCCCCTAATCATCTTTGTTGCTCTTCTCTGCACTCTTTCTAGACTCCTATACGATACCTGTGCATTTGGTTTTTCTTGTTTAAATGTACAACCTTACTTTTTTCACCATTGAATTTCATTTTTTTTAAAAAAATCCATTTATATCCCGCCCTTCTCCGAAGACTCAGGGCGGCTTACAAGCTTAGCAGTAGCCTTCATTCTATGTATATGCCTGCTTATTAGATATTAGCTATTAGATATTAGCTTATTAGCTATTTTGTTAGATAGCTCCCAATATTCAAATCTGTCAAAACCTTTCTGTATATTATGCCTATCTTCTGGAGTGTTGGCTATTCCTGCCAGCTTGGTCTCGTCTACAAATTTGATGAGTTCCCCATCTATCCCCTCATCCAAATCATTGATGAAGATGTTGAAGAGTACTGGGCCTAAAACAAAACCTTGGGGTACCCCACTGCATACTTCCCTCCATGTAGATGCAGTTCCATTGAGGACTACACGTTGAATGTGGTTGGTCATCCAGTTATGAATCCATCTGGTGGTGATGCTGTCTAACCCAGAGGCCCCCAACCTTTTGGGCACCAGGGATCAGTTATGTGGAGAGAGGTTTTTCCGTGGACTGGAGGGGGAATGGTTTTGTGTGCTGCCCACATGCTGTGAATGGGGCTTTCCTTGTTTGTGCGGACCAGTTGTTGGCATGCTGCGGCCCAGTACTGGTCCATGGACCGGGGCTTGGGGACCTCTGGTATAACCCACATTTTTCTATCTTACCAAGTAGAAGGCTGTGATCTACTTTATCAAATGCCTTACTGAAATCCAAGCAAATTCTATGCACAGCATTCTTCTGGTCCACTAATTTTAACACTTGGTCAAAGAATGCAATAAGAGTTGTCTGGCATGATCTGTTTTTGACAAACCCATGTTGGCTTTTGGTATTTGCTGATATGTTGCTTGATTATCTTTTCCAGAATCTTACCAGGTATTGAGGTCAGGCTAATAGGTCTGTAGTTTCCTGGAACCATTTTTCCCCTTTTTTGAAGATGGGGACTACATCCGATCGTTTACAGTCCTCTGGTAGTTCCCCAGTGCTCCAGGATCTTTGAAAGATAAAGTTCAATGGTTCTGAGATCCCATCTGCCAGTTTCTTCAGAAGCTTGGGGTGTAATCCATCTGCTCCTGGTGATTTGAACTCCTCTAGGGTGGACAGGTACTCACTTAACATTTTCTTGCCTATTTTAACTTGACAGCTGGTTCATATTTAGGATGGCTCCAGTGTCCCGGGTTCATGTGATCACCTTTTGTAACCTTCTGACCAGCAAAGTTAATGGGAAAGCCAGATTCACTTAACAATGGTGTTATTAATTTAACAACTGAAATAATTCACTTAACAATTGTGGCAAGAAAAGTCATAAAATGGGCCAAAACTCACGAAACAAATTTCTCACTTAGCAACATAAATTTTGAACTTAATTGTGGCCATAAGTCAAGGACTACCTGTAATATGCTCACAGAATGGTCAAGCCAATAGGTTATATATAATAGTTTACACATTATATATGCAGTATAAACTTCCAAACATTTTTAGAGTGGTCATTTGAAGATTCTAGGCAACGATGCTGTATTGAGTCATCATAGGAATTTCAGAGTAGCTGAACTTCCATTTCTACTGTTGCTTCTATAAATTAGTAATCCTGTGGGATGAAGTCTTACATTGGGCTGGGAATGCACCATTTCACACACAGGTTTGTTGGCTTACTTACAGTTTTTGTTGCCAAATTACCAGTATTGACTTTCTTTAAACTCACAGTGATCAGCACTCTCAAATCCACTGTTGCACTTGTCCATTAGACTGCATTGAATTGATATACATCTTATTTCAATATCAATTTTCTACTAAAGTCTCCTAATAATATTTTCATATGCATCTTTCTAAACTTAGTTCCACTGGTTAAAAGCAGGATGTAAAAGTATAAAAACATAAAAAACAAAACATAAAAACATAATAAAGTGAAGTGTCAATACCAATTTATAATGCCTTGTTAAGACCACACTTGGAATACTGCATCCAGTTTTGGTTGCCATGACGTAAAAAAGATTTTGAGACTCTAGAAAGAGTACAGAGACAAACAATGAAGATGATTAGGGGAGCGGACAGTTAGAACGATTAATCAGTGAAACAACTTGCCTCCAGAAGTTGTGAATGCAGGACAAGAAGCAATGGATGGAAACTAACCAAGGAGAGAAGAGATTGGACAACTATTTGTCTGAAAGGGTATAGGGTTTTCTGCTTGAGCAGGGGGTTGGACTAGAAGACCTCCAAGGTCCCTTTCAATTCTGTCATTCTGTTAAAAAACTTCTGCTGCCAATTCACTTCAATTTATTAACAAATAGTCAAGTAGGGGAGTTAACAAAAGTGCCCAATTTTACTGTAGCTCTAAAAAAATAATCAGTCTATTACACATTTCCTGCCATCTGTTATATTTCCAGGAATTTATTTATTGAATGATAAAATTCACTCTGAATCCCTCTGAGAGTAAGATAGATAGTATCTAAATTTGACAAATAAATAAAAATAAAATAAAAAGCAGATTATTTTAGTGCTGTGTCCAGTAGCATTTTAACAAGCTATAGCAATGTCAAAATGATGGTGTATATCAGGGGTGTCAAACTGCTGGCCCGTGGGCCGGAGTGTCACGGAGAAACTGCGCCCATCCCATTGCCAGCAATGGGAAAAAGTTCCGATATGTCGAGCGATGTCACATGACGTCTTGAATTTGACATGTCTGGTGTATATAATGATTCACCTTGCAGATACTACAATCATATTTGTATGACATGTATGTAAATCAAGGCATTGCACAATATATATCATCCTTTCCAGAGATATGTCCTAGCTACACAGCAAAGCAGACAATGTTAAATAAAGTGATGAAACATATGTACAGGACATTTAGAGTTAATAATTTGCCTTTTCAGGAGCTGTGGGTAACTTATATTTCTCCATCCCGATGGCATAACGATATATCCCTATGGAAACTCAATTATATCAACTGATGAACAAGATAATGTTTATTTGCTTATTTCCACTTTGGCCTCTTCTTCTGAGGTAATACATGCTCAGTCTCCAGGTGACTTAGTTGCTGATCACTTTGATAAAGCTCAGTGACCATCCTTTATGTTTGAATTGTTTTAGCTTTAGCCTTCTATCTTTGTTCTTTTTGCTCAGCACAATTAGTTCCTTATTTTATGCTTCCAACTGGTATATAAAATTATGATTTCTTGTGCTTACTAGCTACAGAATACAGCTTTTACCACAAGAATATGGGGACTTGATCACAAGGTTTGGACACTTAAAATTTTAACTTCTGGGCTATAAGTTTCAATATGTTCTTTCTGCATATTTGGATTTAAGGATCTGTTAAAGGTTTGATTTTCATTGCTTGTGTAATTAACAGTCCACAGGCAAAGAGTTACAGTGTCTGGGCCTTGTGTTCAAAGTCCTGCCTTGTTCTGGTGGTAAAAGCTGTATTCTGAGGCCAGTTGTTTGCATATTCAACTTAGATTAAAATAAGACTAGACTTCTCATTTTATATAGATTTTATGATAATGCCCCTTAACTTGTCTTAGTCAATGAAAATCAATGTTATTTATCTTATTCATTGCTATGTTTTTTTTATTAACTTGCACTTTTACAATATGTCTGGAATTTTATGTGTCCTCTTTCTACTAATACACTGGCAGTTACCTAGGTAAGAAGCATAACTTTCTGCACTTTTTGGGGTCAACATGTCCTTGCTCATCTGGAAAGAGAAATTGATTTTTCCTGTGGCATCAGCTGTGGTATTAGCTTACTGATATCTCTTTATTAAGCTGAAACCTATGTGGTCATGAACACCAGCACACTGTAATTATGTGTAACAGAGGGGTGAGGGCTACAAATGAGAAACATTATGCATTACATTATTGGATCTGGACTTATTTATTATTAGTTAGTTTGTTTATGTGCCTTCACATAATTGTTCAGCCCCCTGTCTCTGCAGTTTTCTTGATGAGGTCTTTCAGAAGCATGGTTTGCCATTGCCTCCTTCCTAAAGCTGAGAGGGAGCAATTGGCTCAAGGTCACCCAGTTAGCTTTGTATCTCATGCTCTCCTGGTGTCTAGCCTGCTTCTTCAACCATTACCCCAAACTGACTCTTTAAGAGACCTATATCTGGAGGAAAATATTTTATAAAGATTATAAGCCCCAACTTTGAGACTTACTGGGGATTGTCCATGTTATGTTTCCGGATCGGTGAGGCATTGATGAGGCAGTTCAGTGAAACAACACATTTATTAGGTTAGAAGCAGTACTAACTGCTGCTTATCTTCTATTTATACAGACCACCACTAGGCAGTGGCCAATGAAATTAAAGCAGTACTTCCCGCCTAACACAGAAGTTAACAGTTCTGGAGACAAGCAGTCTGGAGTTTAAACAGACACATCAGTTAACTATTATTCAACAGTTTTATTTTATTTATTTATTTTTATTTTAATTCCATTTATATCCCGCCCTTCTCCGAAGACTCAGGGCGGCTTACAAGCTTAGCAATTAAAGCCAATACATAACACCCCTTTCCCCTAGATGGTTCACAATCTGAAATATTGAACATAGTCCTGTAAATACTTTGGTGGCCTTTGCGACCACTTCAAATGTCTCGGAGCTGCTGGAGGTTCCCGGTCTACCAGCTCACCTGCCAGGCTGGGTAGACCAGGACTTTGAGACCCGTTTGCTTTGGGTCGACCCAAGTCCCTTTGGCTGGTCTGTCCTGGTAGACCCAAACCAAAGTCTATTGGTGGAACAGTTTCAGCTGGGCTGGAAATTGGGGCCATTTGCCAGTTCTGCTCAGTGGGTGCAGTCTCTGCATTTGGGGAAAATTTGCCTACCTCTAGCCCTCCATCTCCTCGGCTGAGAGTCTTGTCAGGTCTGGTGTCAGGCCGCTGTTGTGCCACCCCTGGGGTTGGCCATCATGAGAGTCCTGAGCCAGCGACTGGTTTGCTAGCTTCCGGCACAGTTGGTCAATGTGCTGGCGAAGCACTTGACCATCTTCCAGGACCATTTTGTAAGAGAGTGGCCCTGACACCTTACTAACCACAGCTACCACCCACAATGCCCCTTGACCATAATTCCGGGCCCAAACCCGGTCACCAACTTGCAAACTTTGCAGTGGTTTTGGCTGTGCTGTGTCTGAGGCAACTCGGTCTGGATGCGCAGTTCCTGGATGGTCCTGGCAATAGTCATGGTTGGGATGGGTGTGACCTCTAACCACTTAGAGTGACTGTCCAGCACAATGAGGAACAGCTGTCCCTGAAATGGTTCCGCAAAATCAATATGGATTCTTGACCACAGGGCTTGCATGGCTTCCCATCCGTGGACTAGGGCTTGAAGCATTTCAGGCCTGAATTGCTGGCAAGTGTAGCAACTGTGTACTTGAGCCTCAATATCTTTATCCAACCTGGGCCACCATAGATAGCTTCTTGCAAGTGGCTTCATCCGGACTATTCCTGGATGTCCCTCATGCAGAGACTCTAAAACCCTGGACCTTAAGGAGTTCGAGACTATGACCTGACTCCCCAAAGAATGCAGCCTTTGTGAGCTGACAGCTCATCCTTCCTCATATAGAAACTCTGGAAGTTTGGCCCTGGACTGCTGTCTGGCCATCCTGTGTACACCCAATTCAACCTGTGGCTAAGCGTCTTGTCCGAGGCTGTCTAAGCAGCCACATCCCCAGTGTGAAGGGGATACTCTGGCAAATCTTGGATAGCCAGGATGCGTGCACCCAGAGCGGGGTCTGGCTCTAAGTGTGGCTGAGGAAGCCTGCTGAGGCCATCCACACAGTCCATTTCCCTGCCCGGTTTGTGAATCAGCCTGTAATTATAAGCTGAAAGAAAGATAGACCACCTCAGCATCCATGGAGATAGAATCTGAGGTGTTTGTTCATGGTGAACAAACCCAGAAGTGGCTTGCGGTCTGTGAAGACTGTAAATGGGCGACCATACAAGTAGTCATGAAATTTCTTGATACTGGCCACTATGGCCAATGCCTCCTTGTCTATTTGGGCATAGTTGCATTCTGCTGAAGACAGAGTCCTAGAATAATAAGCGATGGGAGCCTGCCTCCTGTCAGCCATTAAATGGCTCAATACGGCCCCTACCCCATACAGGGATGCATCACAAGCAATGCTGATAGGCAGCTTTTCATTAAACTGTGTGAGTACTGAGTTTGAAGACAGCAGTGATTTGACTGCCAAGAAACTTTTCTCATGAACGCTCATCCACTCCAAGAGCCTGTGTAATGGCTCTGCCACTGCGGCCTTGTGTGGAAGAAAGGCATGGTAAAAGTTTAATAGCCCTAAGAAAGCCTGAAGCTCCCCCTTTGACTTAGGACTGGGAGCCTGCTGAATTGCTTTAAGCTTTGATTCAGCTGGGTTAATTCCTGCAGCATCTATGTGGAAACCGAGGAACTCAGTTGAATCTACCCCTATCTTGCATTTTTCCCTCTTCAGTTTCAGCTGAAGGATGGCTTTGAGCTGTTCTGCCAAAATTTCTACTGACTCCCCAGCTATGAGGACATCATCAAAATAAGGGCACACACCTGGAATGTTTTTGAGTGTGTGCTCCATCATGCTCTGGAAAAGCCCTGGGGCTACACTGACCCCAAATTGTAAGCGCCTTACCCTGAAAGCTCCCGTGTGGGTGACTATGATCTGAGCTTCCACTGTGGCATCATCCATGGGCAGTTGCTGGTAGGCTTGACCTCCCTGTAGCAATGCCAAAATGTGGCTGACTACAGCCACTGGGTAATGTTGTTGAAGCGCTCTATTAATAGTGCACTTATAATCCGTGCATATGCGCACCTCACCATTGGCCTTAAGTGGCGTAACTATGGGGTTTTTCCACGCACTGCTATCTACTGGCTGCAACACACCTTGTTGCACCGGCTTGTCCAGCTCTGTATTAATTTTTGGTTTGAGGGCAAAAGGCACTCTACGAGGCTTGATCCATATTGGGGTTACAGTAGGATCAAGGTGGAGTACAATTGGAGATCCCTTGTTCTTCCCTAAGCTAGGGCAGAAAGCATCAGCAAACTCCTGCTGCTTCCATTAATGCCAGTCACTTGGATGCCTAAGACATCAAACTAGTCTAGGCCTGTGAGACTTGTGTGGTGGCCCTCCACTACCACAACATCCAGTGGACCCTCAAACTCTTTGAACTGCACATTGAGTGTAGCTTCTCCTTTAACCGCTACGTGGAAGTTTTGGAGTTTAACAGGCTCCACCAAATGGCGAAGGCCTCCTTCTCCCAGATTGCCCATTTCCTCTTGCTTTCAGTGAATTTTTTGGAGGTGTAGGTGCAGGGTTGTAGGACTCCACTTTTGTTCTTTTGCAGTAATACAATTCTGACTGCAACATCGCTAGCATCAGCTTGAATTACAAAGGGCTCCCCTGGGCATGGATGCATTAGGACTGGTTCAGCAGCAAATTCTCAAAAGCTTTTTGATAGCTCATCATCCAAGCAAGTGGTTGGCCCAGTCACGGCTTTCCTCCTCCTTTGCCTGTTTTTAGTACTTGTGTAAGGGGTAGGGCAATCTCGGCAAAGGAGGGGATGAATTGGTGATAAAAGTTAGCAAAACCTAAAAAGCTCTGAAGCTATTTATGAATCTTTGTGGGCTACCATTCGATTATAGTTCTCACTTTGGCTGGGTTCTTTTCTACACCCTCATTGGAAATTCAAGATAATCTAATCGGGTCTGGTGAAATGCACATTTTGACAATTTGGCATATAGCTTGGCCTTCAATAGTTTCTTTAACACTTCTCTCACTAACTTTATATGATCAGTCATATTTGTGCTGTATATCAAGATGTCATCAAGATACGCCAGAACACCTTTGTATAAGTGATCATGTAGGACCTCATTAATCAGCTGCATGAATACGGATGGGGCCCCCTGCAGTCCAAATGGCATGACTTTGAATTGGTAGCTTCCCAAGGGACAATTAAAGGCAGTTTTCCACTCATATCCCTCTTTTATTCTCACCTGATAGTATGCCTCTCTCAGCCATTATTGAAATAAAAATTCTGCATTCTGCAAGCTGCCAATGAGGTTTAAAAAGAAGAACTGTCAACTTCAAAACTTCTTAGGAAGTTTTTTTTATCCCATTTATATCCCGCCCTTCTCCAAAGACTCAGGGCGGCTTACAATCTAAAGCACAAATCAATGTGCTTAGCAATCAATGTGCTTAGCAATAGCCTTCATTCTATGTATATGCCTGCTTATTAGGGCTTTCGCCCCCCCCCCAAGTGGCATTTTTACAAAGTCAGCTTATTGCCCCCAACAATCTGGGTCCTCATTTTACCTACCTTGGAAGGATGGAAGGCTGAGTCAACCTTGAGCCTGGTGGGACTCGAACCTGCACTAATTGCAGGCAGCTGGTGTTACTTAAGGAGGCATTAGCCCACTGCTCCACCAAGTAATGAGCCTAAAGCCAAAGACCCTATATTTTGTCAGAGACATGGTAGGAATTTCCCTCCTACAATACTACAGCCAATGAACTGTTATCCTGATCCAGACCATAGCTTCAGAAAATAACTTCAGCTCTACACATTCTCTGAATGTTGTCATGCTTAAAAAGGCACAAATAACCATAGAACCAAAATACAAATCACCGTACTAAATGTATGTTAAAATAGAGAAAATATTACCATCTATGCAAGATCATACATTTCTTCTTTTAAGCTATCAGTGGCAAAAGATAAACTCTTCCAATCAAATCACCAGTTCATAAATGGACTGTTATGTATTGCCTTTAATTGCTTGAAAACTGTTGAATAATAGTTAACTTCTGTGTCTGTTTAAACTCCAGTGTCAATGCTGCAAACATTGGATGTTTTTGCTCTGGCAATATAAGAGGCAGCCTTTTTCTTTAAACTGTTTGCTCTGAATAAAATGAAGCTGGGGGGAAGGAGAATGGTCAGATATGGGAGATTTCATGCTATACCCTACAATGAGCATCTCTGCATTTGCAGAGTGGCAGAGGTAGAAGACCTGGCTCACATCCTATTTGACTGTTGCCTGTATAAGAGGGTGAGAGACAGGTATCTTGGTCTATATACCAAATGAATGACCCATTGGGATCCCCATATCAAAATAACTTACCTTATGTCTGGCCAGAATTTGAAAATAACATTTAGCATAGCACAGTACTTAAACAAAATGGTTCAGTTGAGATCTGCACATGTGGGACTGATTGGGGTAGATTGCAAGGGCAACTATGAACTATAATTTTATCATATTTTATCTATATCTTAAATTATTGTACACTACTACAAATTCATTTTAGATTGTATTTTATTCCCATTTCATTTTAAATTTATTTTATTCTAATTCCATTTTAAATTGTATTTTATCAAATTCCATTTTAAATTGCTTTTATCAAATTTTAGTAACAATTTGTTGCACTTTGCACTTTGATATTAGCCCAAAAGCTAATCAATAAAGACTTAAATAGATAAGATATTGTTAACCTCTGATGAGAAATTAGTTAAGAAAATGTATAATTTTTTTGTTAATTTTGGAGATGAAAAGTGAACAAACCAAAGAAACAATGACAAGCTGGGCGAAAAATTTTGGTTACAATATAGAACTAGAAAAATGGCAAAAATTATGGGAGAGAAATTATAAATTGACAATGTCAACTTCGTATAAAGAAAATCTCTATAAAATGTTTTATAGATGGCACTTCCACTAGCAAGATTAGCAAAAATGTTTAAAAATATGTCAGATAGATGTTGGAAATATAAACATAAATCAGGCACGTATTATCATATCTGGTGGACATGTGGTAAAGCAAAGGCTTATTGGAAAAAAATACATGCCTGGTTAGAGAAAATGTTGAGAGAACATGTAGAATTTAATCCTGAACTTTTTTCTATTAGGTATGATACCAGAAAAGATAAATAAACAAAGTTTATATTTGGTTCTACACATCACAACAGCAGCAAGAATAGCCTTCGTACAATACTGGAAAAATGAAGGAGTACCACCAGAGGCAGAAGTAATTAAAAAAAATATTGAAATGCGCAGAGATGGACAGATTAACTATGAGATTGAAAGATGAAGAAGAAACAGAATACTACCAAACCTGGGAGTCGTTCTACAAATGGCTAGAGGAAAGAACCAAGGATTAGGATTTGACTCTGTATTAGCGCTTTTGAATCCAGACTGCACGCTGGTTAAAAAACTAACATATGTATGTAAGACAAAAACTAATAAAATCTTTATAAAAAAAACAAAAAAAAAAACAAAAATGGAATCTTGAAAATCTGCAGAATTTCTTTCTTGCCCCTCTTAATTCAGAGAGACTCAAAGCCGGGTTATTTTAAGTTTCTTTTCATATTCCCTCCATTTTCAGGACTATCCTGTAATTGGTGTCATTTAAATACTCTTGTATTATTCTTTACATGTTCATTCATTCATTCATCAACTTTATCTCTCCAATTCTCTGCCATCAGCTGAGTCAGCCAATCAGTTCAGATCTGCTATATCTCTGCATTTAGGAGTGTGATTGGATGAGTCAATTAATCCTGATTCATTAATGATCAGGATTACCATCCTCATAGGGGATGGCCTATTGTATCTCTAAAGGTCTCACAGGCTCCGTAGACTTGGTCCAGTCAGGAGGTAAACTCAGGCCACATATTCTACAGAATCTTAAGCAGGCGAAAAGATTAGCTGAAACTATTCAGATCTGCTGCCCATTTTAAATACATAAGTATGGCACACTGTTTAGACATTTACAGGTTTATATTACTGAAAATATGCCTAGATTCCTCTCTATAATAGCTCTTTTCATTGAAACAAATTGCCTGTCACTTTTGTGGAATTATCCAGAGTAATTCAGCTGTCACAATTAATAGTAGCACTTTGATTGGAGGTGGTTCAACGTAATGGAAAGGGTAATTGAGCCTAATGCTCAAGTGCTTTTCCTGACAGTGCAAGGGGACAGTGGTCCTGTTGCTACAGGCGTGATGAACAACTCTTAGGATGAACAATGTGACCTGAACAAGGTGGTGCCATTTATTTTCTAATAAGCAAAGGATAGCCTATTCAGCAAGAATCAGACCTTCATAATTCCATGGCAAATGTCATAATTGTATAATCTGGAGTAAGCAACAACATTCTTAACTCTTTAGCCATCTTCTGAGAAATGAATCTCGACTCAACAAGCTGGAAACACAGCTTGTGGTTAACAGAGTGCAAAATGGGTGCTGTGCTCCATTTCTAAACAGACTTGATTGGAAGTAAACCCCATTTAACACAGTCAGACATACTTCCCAGTAAACGTGCTTAGGACTGGGTTGGATCAAGTAAGTTAAACAAAGTACGAATGTTATGATTCACACTCATCACTAATGGTTGTGTTTCCTGTAATTTAATGAAATTTAATTCCCTTCCCTCTATGTTCATTCTTCATAGCCTAAGCAACCATAAATTAATGTTATTGATGCTGAAGAATTTACAGAATCATCTGAGTACAGAACATCAATGTAATTGTTAATACTCCTATATGAACAATGACTGCTGCACTGCTCAATATCCTGAACAACACATCCTTCAGTCAGTGCATCTGGGAATTACTCTGGGCAATTCCACAAAAGTGACAGGCAATTTGTTGCAATGCTTGGTAGGATGAGGTAGTGAATTCAGGGCATGTGTCTGCCCATTTTCTGGCCACAGGTAAAATGCATTTTACTTTGACTTCCAAACTGTTCAATCATCACTCCAGTGCTGCAAGAAATAATCAATTGAGACAATAAGTTCCTTTTGCATCAGTATACAAGCAAAGACAAGCAATTCTATCCACCATTTCTTTTTGCTTCCATCAAATAAATAGGTCTTTCCAGATTTGTAGAGAGGAATTACTTATTCCTGCCTTCAAGCAGTGTTATGAGCATCACATTTTAATTGGAAATGTGAGGAGACAGACACAAGTCCATGACTTCTTCTCAGATTTCATCCTCACTTTGGGGGCATTAAGTGCACTAGTTTTGTAGCATTACAATTACTGCAAGCAATTTTATATTAGACTGGATGTCCAGTGATACATCACATCCATATGTTCTTGTGCAACTGATGTATTTATTGGATGTTCATTCATCCTTTACATATGAAATGTTCTGATTTTGTCAATGTATTCCCAATTGGTTAGATACAGCCTACAATATGTTGTCTTGCAAGATGATTTCTATATCAGTAGTAGGATACAAGACTGCAAGGAAAAAGAAAGACTTTTTTTAAAAAAATACAGAAATAAAAAAATAGAAAGTAGGACAACTGCAGAAAAAATAGTATGAGCCCTGTATGAAAAAGTATCTATTAAGTGTATGGAAAGTAAACATAAAGAGGTGCAAGCTGTTTGTAACAAACTAAAAATAATTATGTGTCATAGGGGATATAAAATATTACTGAGAGTTAAAAAAGGATATTTGATGAAATGATGGAGCAAAAGAATCTGTGGAAGAAAAATGTACATAGGAGAGTGATTGCTATATTGTCATTCAGGTTTTTCCCCGCGTAGAATTGAAGGTGTAGGAGCAACGTTTCGACGGAATCCCATCCGTCATCCTCAGGCTGGTGGCTTCAGCTTCCTTCTTCTGGGAGAAGCATTTGGTAGTGGCAGTTTGTTCCTCTTTTTTAAACTGCCAGAGGGGGTGTGTTCTGTGGGTGGAGGTGTGCTCTGATTGGGTGGGGTATTAGGTGTGTTCTGATTGGGTGGGAGTGTGTTTTGAATGGTGGGTGTGTTCTGATTGGGTGGGGGTTTGTTTTGAGTGGATGGGCTGGTCTCAGCTGCCAGCCTTAGACCTGGGCTGGTGAGTTGTGCTGCTTTTGTTCGGCTTCGTGTTTGTGGTGGTGCCATGTTTTTATAGTGGGTGTCAGTTTGCTTATTGTGTGGTTTGGAGGGGTTTAAAGTGGCTGATGTTGCAGCTGTAGTTAGGTTTCTGTTTTGTGGTTGTGCGTCGTTATCATTATGGGTTCGGATTTGCTTTTTGAATGGTTGTGTGGTGGTGATGTCATGTGATGTTATCATGAGTTTGGGTCTGGTATCATTCTTGGTGGTTGGGACTCGTCTGTCAATCAAGGCGGGTTTCCAAATGGCTGGTAGGTGAGAGGTATCATCTCGTTTGTTCATGCTGTGGGGGTGTTTTTCTATCTCGATGGCTTCTCTGATTATTCTGTTGTTAAAATGTTCAATTTTGGCAATAGTTTTGGTTTTTTTAAAATCAATTTCATGTCCCGTGGCTTCAAAGTGTTGGACCAGGGATGAAGTTTGTTCTCCCTTTCTGAGTGAGTTTTTGTGCTCTTCAATGCATGCACTTATTCTTCTGTTGGTCTGTCCGATGTATGTGGTGGGGCAGGTGGTGCATGGGATTTCGTATACTCCTTGGTTTTCTAACCCAATTATGTCCTTGGGGTTTCTTAGGATGGTGGATATTTTTCTGTCTGTGTAGAATGCTGTTTTGATGTTGTGTTTTTGGAGGATCTTGCTGATTCTGTCTGTGGTCCCTTTTAAGTATGGGAGGAGGGCTTTGCCATTTTCTTGTTCTCTGTCTTGGGTTTTTGTGGGTGTCTCTCTTCGGATTAAGTTGGTAGTCGTGTTTCTTTGGAATCCATTGGCTGTTAGTACATTAGTGAGAGTGTGTAGTTCGGTTTTTAGGTGTTGTTCGTCAGCTAGGTGTTTTGTTCTGGAGATGAGTGTCTTGGCTACGGAGTTTATCTGTGCTGGGTGGTGGTGTGAGACTGCGTTCAGATAGCAGTTTTTGTGTGTTTTTTTATGGTAGATAGTGTGTCCTAGGGAACCGTTGGATTTCTTGTAGACTAAGACATCAAGGAACGGAAGTTGATTGTTAGCTTCTGTTTCCATGGTGAATTGTATTTTGGGGTGTAGGCTATTGAGGTGTGTGAGGAAGTCATCCAGTTTTTCTTTGCCGTGTGGCCAGATTACGAAGGTGTCATCTACGTATCTGAGCCAGAGTTTGGGTTTGTGGTTGGATTTTTCTAGAGCGAGGGTTTCAAAGTGTTCCATGTAGAGGTTTGCGATGACAGGTGAAAGGGGTGATCCCATGGGTGCTCCTTCCATTTGTTTGTATCTTTGTCCATTGTAGATGAAGTATGTGTTAGATAGGCAGTGGTTGGTCAGATCTAGGATGTGTTTTGGGGGGTTGTATTTATTTAGGATAGCTGTCAAGGCTTCTTTGATTGGCACTTGGGTGAAGAGGGATACGACATCGAAGCTCACAAGTAGGTCACAGGGCTGTAAGTTTAGTTTACTTATGATCTCTATGAATTGGAATGAGTTTTGTACGTGTGAGGTGATGGAATTTGCGTAAGGCTGTAGTTGTTTGGCAAGAAATTTAGCTAGATTTTGTAGAGCTGAGCCTATGGAGCTGACTATGGGTCTGAGTAGGGTTCCTTCTTTGTGTATCTTGGGCAGACCATAGAGCTTAGGACATCTGGATGATTTTTCTCTGGGAATGATTGTTTTCTGGATCTCTTCACTGATGGGGGTGGCTTTTATTTTGGATTTTGTGGTTTTTTCCAGGTAGGTGGTGGGATCTGTCTTGAGGAGTTTGTATGTGGCGTCTCAGAGTAGGTTGGATAATTTGGTATGGTAGTCAGATGAGTTCATTACCACCGTGGCGTTGCCTTTGTCTGCTGGCAGAATGATTATGCTGGTGTCTATTGCCAGGACCATCCATTTGCAGAGTGGCAGAGGTAGAAGACCTGGCTCACATCCTATTTGACTGTTGCCTGTATAAGAGGGTGAGAGACAGGTATCTTGGTCTATATACCAAACGAATGACCCATTGGGATCCCCATATCAAAATAACTTACCTTATGTCCAGCCAGAACTTGAAAATAACATTCAACGTAGCACAGTATTTAAACAAAATGATCCGGTTAAGATCTGCATATGTGGGACTGATTGGGGTAGATTGTAAGGGCGACTCCGAAATATAATGTTATCCTATTTTATCTATATCTTAACTTTGTATTTTATTACTATTTCAACTTAAATTGTATTTTAATTCCATTTTAAATTGTATTTTATCAAATTCCATTTTGGATTGCTTTTATCAAGTTTTGGTGACGGTTTGTTGCTGGAACTTTGTACTTTGATATGGCCCAAGGGCTAATCAATAAAGTTGTTGTTGTTATAATCCAATAAAGATTACCTGGAGAGGAACCAAGAAAAAAATAAGATGATCTTTGAACAAATCTATATTGAAAGAAATATATATATATATATATATATATATATATATATATACAATTAGCAACAAAGGAAATGGACTTTTTTTCAAAATAAATAAAAAATAAGAGATGTTGCTTCAAAATGTGTGGGACACAGCCAAAGCATATTTCAGAGGGCTGACTATAATTTATACTGCTAAAAAGAATAAAGAAAGAAAACAACAACAGTTAAAGTTGAAGGAAGAATTTAGAAAATTAGAATTAGAACTACAGATAGACCCACAAAAGAAACTACTTAAAAAGCAAATGGAAATAATAAAATATAAACTAAACCAAGTAGAGGTGGAAATAATGGCTCAACAGATAAAAGGGTTTAAACAGAACTTATTTGAAAATTCCAATAAACCGGGCAGTTGGCTAGCATATAGACTGAAAAAAGAAAAAGAGAAAAAACTGATAAACAAGTTGCAAGATTCGAAAGGTGAATTACAGTTTCAAAAGAACACAATTAAAAAAATTATTAGACTTTTACGAGACACTTTATGATGCAGATGAAATTTCAAAAGAAAAAATAAGCAGTACTTAAAAAAAAGCAGACTTACCAAAACTTCCAGAGAATATTCAAAACATATTAAATGAAAAAATATCAATATGGAGATAACAGAGGCAATTGAAAGGCAAAAAAAGGCCCAGATGAATTACCTTCAGAGCTCTACAAATCATTACAAGATATACTAAGCCCAATATTGAAAGAACTGTTGAATGAAATACTTTTGGAGGCTAAAATACCAAATACATGGACTGAAGCAACATTACCTTAATACCCAAAGAAGATTCTGATTTGACGTAAATAAAAAATTACAGACCAAGATCGTTATTAAATGTAGATTATAAAATCTTCACTTCAATAATAGCAGAAAGACTAAATAAATTTTTGACCAAATTTATACATGCAGACCAAAATGGCTTTCTACATAAAAGACAGATAAAAAATAACTTAAGAATGATTCTAGATGTTTTAGAGTACTACGAAATTCATCCAGGGAAACAGATGACTTTAATATTTCTAGATGCAAAGAAAGCATTCGACAACGTAAATTGGCAATTTATGTTGCAGCAACTACAGTAAATGGACTTTGGAGAAAACTTTACAAACGTAATTAAAACAATTTATCATAAACAAACAGCTAAAGTAATTGTAAATGGAGATTTAAAGAAAACTTTAAGATTAAAAAAGGCACAAGACAGGGATGTCTATTGTCTCCACTATTATTTATATTAACACTGGAAGTATTGAGTAGAAACATCAGGCAAGATATAGACATTAAAGGACTGGAGATAAAAGATGAAAAATACAAACTACAAGCATTTGCAGACGACTTGGTATTTATATTGGAAGAACTGCTTGAAACAAGCGTTAAGGTTATGGAGAAAGTAGAAGAATTTGGAGAAATGGCAGGGTTGAAAATAAATAGAGAAAAGACTAAAGTGCTAACTAAAAACTTAACAGAAAAAAACTAGTAAAAAACAAACCTTCAAATAGTAAAAAAAATAGAGTTGATGAAAATTTGATAAAACAAATTAGAGATCAAAGTCAATCGCATATAAAAAGGCTATATAACACATTGATAGAGATTGATTCAGAAATGGAGTTAGTTAAAGATTGTATGATAAAATGGGCTTAGAATATTCAAGAACCTATAATGATGGACACTTGGGAAAAATTTGGGTTAGAAATGTAAAATTTACACAAGCGCAAAACTTAAGAGAGAATTTTTATAAAATGTTTTATAGATGGCATTTAAATCCTAAAAAAATAGCATGTATGTATCCAAATTAACCACCTAAGTGTTGGAGATGTGGTAGTGAAGAGGCAACTTATTATCATATATGGTGGACATGTAAAAATGTTAAAGCCTTTTGGATAAAAATATGGTGGATTCTTCAGAAAGTTTTTAAGAAAAAGATAAGATTTACTCCACAGTTATTTTTACTGGGTATTATCTTGGACTGTTCTGCTATAGAAACCAAATTGATGTTACATTTAATAACGGCAGCCAGACTTCTGGTGGTGCAATATTGGAAGAAAGAAGATTTACCTACGATAGAACAGTGGACATTTAAAGTAATGGACATGGCTGAAATGGCAAATGTTTCAGCATATTTGAAAGAGCAATCGCAAGAAAAATATATTTTGGAATGGAGAAGATGGATTGATTATATTCAAAATAAATATGGGACTAAAAAGTTTCAAATAGCTTATGAATAATTTTTAGTAATTAAAAAGATGTGTTATTATAGTTATTATAGTTTTGTTATAAGGGAGTTAAAGAGTGGAAGGTTTGTTAATGTTTTAATAGATATTTAGCATATGTTTGTATAAGATTGTTATACACAATACCCTGTATTCTGCTTTGGGAAGTCTGGGGGGGGGGCGAGGGGTGATCGGGAGGGGGGGTTCAATTTATATGTTTTTTAAATTTTGTAAAACTTTTCAATCAAAGAAATAGTAAAAAAAATTTGGGAATTTATTTAACAGCAAGTTGTGCAACAATAAAAGAAGACAACTATGTAAGATTGTTAAAAATAAAATAAAATTGGATCTAGAAAAGTGGAAAAATCTACAACTTTTGATACTGGGGAGAATAGCAACAATAAAAATGAATATCTTACCAAAAATACTCTATTTCAAACAATACCTATAAGACTGGGAAAAACCTTTTTAATGAATTAAATACAACAATACTGAAATTTATCTGGCAAGGAAAAAAAAGCTAGAGTTAGACTGAAAATGTTACAAGAAGCGAAACAAAGTGGAGGATTTGGACTGCCAGACTGGACACTATACTACCAAGCAACTATATTAACGTGGCTAAAAGAGTGGATAATGCTTAGAGATGAAAGACTATTATACCTAAGGGGGTATGACCTACAACTTGGATGGCATGCCTTTCTGTGGTATGGGAAGAATAAAATACATAGATACTTTGAAAACCATTATGTAAGATATGCACATCTTCTAGAATGGAAAAAAAATAAAAGTGAAAATCTATATTAAAATACCTGGATGGGTTTCAACAATGGAAGCATTTGTTTACCCAATTTTAATTAACTATAGTTGTGATCGATAAAGATATTTTGAACAAGGAAGGGAAACTGAAAGACAGACAAGATTTACAAGAACAGGGTATTGATTTATCATTGTGGCGATACTTGCAAATTCAAATGAGATATGAAAAAGATGCTAAAACAATGGGATTTTATAAAGAACAGACAGAATTTGACCAGATACAGTTAAAAACAGATGAAAAATTGATTAAGAAACTCTATAAATATTTGTTAAGCTTAAAGATGGAAGAGGAACAAGTAAAAGAAGCAATGATAATATGGGCAAAGAACTTTCTAATATAGAATTAGAAAACTGGCAAAGTTTGTGGGAAAGAAATGCTAAATTAACAAAAGCGGTGGCTTATGAAGAAAACCTATACAAAATGTTTTACATATATCATTTAAGACTGGTGAGATTAGTGAAAATGTTTAAAAAGATGTTGAGCAAATGTTGGAAATGTAAACAAAAACCAGGTACTTATTATCATATTTGGTGGACATGCCCTAAAAGTAAAAGATTTTGGTCAAAAATACACACATGGTTAGAGAAAATGACTAAAAATATAGGCATAACAGGAGGAAATTATGAGAAAGATTGTATATACTCAATTTCTGTGTTTTAAAGTGTGCTTCTGCCCACAATATTATGTGTAAGTGAGAATTGGATATGTCAGCATACGTAAATACTATACAGTGGTAATGGGGCACGGAAAAAAAGAAGTGAGAGGATTAAGAATGAATCAGTGCTAAATCAATGTAGACTGGATGCAAAATAAAGTAACCAATGAGAAAAGAATTAGAACAGCTATGTAGCCACTCAACTCCAGCAACCTGACTCTGTGGACAGCATAGAAAAATTGGTAGACAAAATAGAAAAGAGGAACAGCACACACAACTAAAGCAAAAAACACACACACATACACAGACATATACACACACATATACACACACATATAAACACACATATACAGTACATATGCATATATATAATGTGCACATTGGATGGATGCTACCTGATAGATAATTGCTCTATGGAGAGTGTAAAAGAAAATAGAAAACATGCTTTTACAGTGCATCAAATGCCATCCAGATGATTTGTAAGACTGATAGTCCAGGTATTGTTCTGATTCTCTTTTCTTAATAATTCTTTATCTGGATTTGAATGGAAAAGCCTTTTTTTAAAGGACTCTGTAAATTAAAGTCTCCTGAGACTAAGAGGCTTTCCTGATGTGTGGGTTTGTATAAGCTTTATAAAATATATAATCACTGAGTAGGATTTCAGATACTGCTTATCCTAACTGTGAAAGTGTTCCATCTCTGAGTGCCTTGTGTTCCTTCTTGGCACCCTTTCCATGTTCTGCAAATGAAAATCAATTTTAAAATTTCATTGCCACCAACTGTATGTACACACACACACACACACAAACACACAAAAACAAGAAAAAAATTAATCACATAGTTGTATAGCTGTAAAAAAAAAATCCAGAGTGTAACTCAATAAAATAACATTTAATTGGAAGGAGAAAAGTCCTTTCTCGTCCAACTGAGCAGTGAATTTTGGCAAGTAGCCCAGACTTGGTAGGAGAGTTAAAATTGCCAGGATTTCCACAATTCTAATAAACCTCAGGCAGACAGCAAACAGACCTCTCACAGAATTAATTTAATTGCACATTCTTCTTCTCAGGACCCAGTAATCAGATATGTGAGGCGACTGCTATCATGACTCATTAAACTAACTAGTGTCCAACTTCTAGCTAAGATTTACTGAACTGCATTTATCCTGGACTATTAGATGAAATGTGAAATTCTGTGTAAAATGAATCCTATCAACACCACCCCACATATGCAAAGGCAAAAATTCAACCACTTACTTAACCACCCAGATGTGATGGTTTATGATTGGACTTTACAGAGTATATTATATCTACTAGAATTCTCAGATTGCATTTGATAAAATTAGGTTAAATGATGACAAAGAAATGGATGAAGCCAGGGCACAAACTAAAATATTTCATTAATGTATTTTATTTTGTTATATACTACCCAGAGTCCCTCTTTGAGGGAGATGAGTGGTTCAGAATGAGATAATAGTTAGTTAGATAGATAGATAGATAGATAGATAGATAGATAGATAGATAGATAGATAGATAGATGGATGGATGGATGGATGGATGGATGGATGGATGGATGGATGGATGGATGGATCAATGGATGGATAGATAGATAGATAGATAGATAGATAGATAGATAGATAGATAGATAGATAGATAGATAGATAGATAGATAGATAGATAGATAGATAGATAGATGATAGATGCCATGGAAGATTTGAAAGTCATACATAAGATATACTTCTACATACATTTCAGTTTGGGGATATCTGGTTAACCATTGTTGGATACCTCTGTATGATGTGGCCATTTTTCTTATCTCCAAGGCCAGCTGACATTAGAATAATTTGATCCAATGTCTTCTCCTAACACAAGTCTCACTATATGCACAATTTGTGCTGCTTTCATAACTGCTCATCATCTCTTGGTTGTTTCTGACTGCTGTGTACATATCTCTCCAATCACCACCACCTTGTTTCCATGATTATTTTGATTTATCATGTTGGACTACCTTAATACCAGGTGAGGGCAGCAGCATCAATATTGTGATACTCAGGTCTTCTCAGCATTCTTAGAGAAGTCATGATCAACCATTTTCTTCAGCTGTATATAGGGGTGCTGTAGCATTAGCAACACTGAGATTTCTAGAGCAGGGCTTTTCAACCTTTTCACCCATTGTACCACTTTTAGGATATGGCAACATCCGAGTACCACCAGTCGCCTAGCAAGGTGTCAAAAACTTGACCCAAAAAAGGAAAAAAGTGATGAAGTATAGATAGTCCTCAACTTACAACAGTTTGTTTAGTGTCTGTTTGAAGTTACAATGGCACTGAAAAAAGTGCCCCCCAAGCCACAGCTGGGCAAGACAGCTGCCTGCCCGCCCGGTGGCCCTCTTCCTCCTGTCCGAGGTTTTCATTGTTGTGAGCATTTCTTTTGAGGATTGGCAGTGGGGGTGGGGTTGGTTTTTATTTCCCCCGTCTGCTGGGTAGTTGCAGCAGGTTTTGGTCACTTCCCATGAACCTGGGACACTGTGACTGTCATAAATATGAATCAGTTGCCAAGCATGTGAATACAATTCTCGCTACACTTAATACCTGTAAAAATAGATATATACACTCTTTCTCATAATTTCCTACAACTATGCCTAACAAAACAAAATTCTGGCCTAAAATCTATGTTTTTTAGTCATTTTCTCTAACCATATGTGTATTCTTAACCAGAATCTTTTGGCTTTGGGGTATGTCCACCAAAGATGGTAATAAGTGCCTGGTTTTTGTCTACATTTCCAACAATTGCTTGATATATTTTTAAACATTTTTGCTAACCTCACCGGTGATAATTGCCATCTGTAAAACATTTTTTATAGATTTTCTTTGTACGCCACCACTTTTGTTATTTTAGAATATCTTTCCCAAAGGCTTTGCCAGTTTTCTAGTTCTATGTTATGTTCAAAATTCTTTGCCCATGTTGTCATTGTCTCTTTAACTTGTTCCTCTTCCATCTTTAAACTTAACATATATTTAAATTTCTTAATCAGTTTTTCATCTGAAATCAGTAGTATCTTGTCAAATTCTGTCTGTTCTTTATAAAATCCAAAATCCTATACCATTTCAGACAAATATTTGTCCAATCTCTTCTTTAAAACTTCCAGTGTTGGAGCATTCACCACTTCTGGAGGCAAGTTGTTCCACTGGTTAATTGTTCTAATTGTCAGGAAATTTCTTCTTAGTTCTAGGTTGCTTCTCTCCTTGATTCGTTTCCATCTGTTGCTTCTTGTCCTGCCTTCAGGTACTTCAGAAAATAGCTTGACTCCCTCTTCTTTGTGGCAACCCCTGAGATATTGGAACACTGCTATCATGTCCCCCCTTGTCCTTCTCTTTATTAAACTAGACATGCCAGATTCAAAATTCTTTATATGTTTTAGCCTCCAGCCTCCAGTTCCCTAATCATTTTTGTTGCTCTTCTCTGCACATTTTATAGAGTGTGAACATTTTTTTATTTTGTGGAAACCAAAAGTGTGACCTTACCAAGGCATTATAAAGAGGTATTAACACTTCATATGATCTTGATACTATCCTTCTATTAATGTAGCCTAGGACTGTGTTGGCTTTTTTGGCAGCTGCAGCACACTGCTGGCTCATATTTAAGTAATTATCCACTAGGACTCCAAGATTGCTCTCATAGTAATACTATTATTTTATTCTGCAAATTCTATCAATCAACTGGGAACCTAAAGGCTCTGAGGAATAACAACCAAGGACCAGGGACGTTTATTATTGCTATAATGCACAATGTTCAATTGGAATGGATTTCCCTACCATGATATGATCTTCAGTCTGCAAATCAGACAGCACTAGCTCAGTGGGGGCAGGATTGCACTGTGTATTCTTATCCTCAAGACATGGTGAGAAAGCTAGAGCAAACTGGTCATTTGGGCCAGAACTTGCTAGAACTGTACTGAAGCATGGGCTGCAACCAGCCGCAATATATAGTCTAGCCCCTAGGCATCAGCCAATAGGTTTGAACCAACTCTTGCAGCCTGGGACTAACCAATTGCAGGACAGGAAACAGTTAGTCTGGGTTGCTGGAGAGCTGTTAGCTGCTCCAGCAACCCACGTGGTGTATCACCATAACACCCCTCCCCTCTTAGATCAAACTATGACAACCACAATTAGTCTTGACAGTTGTCAAGACTTATTAATCAATGCACACATAATAAAGTGATAAATAATAAAAAATAATAAAATAATATAATCACTATGTACTACAATGAGATTAAACAACGTCTCAATGATCAGGCTTCCAATGCAGTAATAGGCAGATACACAAACACCAATTTCTGTAGTTAGTGGCAACAAGTTTTACAACAATATATATTACTTTATTTTACAATGTAATCTGTGAGGTACGCAGGAGGCTTGTGTGGCCTAGAGGAATGTCTTGGAGTTCCCATCACTTTGTGGTCTACCAGCTTACCCAGTGGGCTGGGTAGATTCGTGTCCCTTTGTGCTCCTAAATCAAGGGGATTCAAAATGCTCTGGCTGGCCTCCCCAGGTTGGCCCACCCCAGAATCAGTCTGTTCAGCAGAGTAGGCACAGCGGTTCCTGAAGCTCGGTTGGCTCGCTTCATCAGGGGGTCCATGTTGCACTCCCGTGCTCCCCGGTTCTCCCTCTTGTTCCGTCTCCACTGAGAAGGAAAAGTCCTGGTAGCCCAAGTGAGGGCTGGCTTGGCCGCAAGTTTGAGGACCTTGGGAGGAACTTATGACGCAGACTCACTTAGTGGCCATTCTGGAAACCTTTTCCTGAGCTGATCAATGTGTCTTCTGACAACTTGCCCTCCCTCCAACCCCACTTCAAAACATAGGAGTCTGGATGCCTTGGTGATTTGACCAGGAACCCATAAATTCCCCTGACCATAGTTCCTGCCCCAAACCCAATCACCCATGTGCAGCCCCCTCAGGGGTTTTGCTCAAGAGGCTTCTGCTGCCACACTGTCTGGATGCAACCTGCCCAGTTTAGTAATCAAACGCCTCCCCCAATGTATTTCTGCAGGACTTTTACCTGTGGCCGAGCAGGGATAGAATGCTGGCAGAGTAAGAAATCTGCCAATCTGTGATGCCAGTCACCTGTGACAATGCGCTTGAGTGCCTCCTTCATTGTCCTCACCATGTGTTCAGCTTGACCATTAGAAGATAGATGAAACGGTGCAGACACTGCATGTCTGATGAGATTAGCTCTAAGGAAAGCCTGAAATTCAGCAGCAGTAAATTGGGCCCCATTGTAGAAACTAAGATATCAGGCAACCCATGTGTTGCAAAGAGTTTTCTCAGCACCTGGATGGTCCTAGCAGTAGTCATGTTAGGAACTGGAATTACTTCCAGCCATTTTGAGTGGCTATCCACTACTATCAGGAAGAGCTGCCCCTGAAAAGGCCCACCGTAGTCTATGTGAATCCTAGACCAGAGAGTGTGCATTTCCTACCACCTGTGAACTGGGGACTGTGGCATTTTCAGGCCTAGATTGCTGGCATATATAACAACCATGGACTTGACCCTCGATGGCCTTAACAATGCCAGGCCACCAAAGGTAGCTTCTAGCTAAAGCTTTCATTCTGACAATGCCTAGATGGCCTTCATGTAATGATTGTAAAACCCTGTCTCTTAGGGAAGTGGGAATTATGACTCTGTTTCCCCATAAAATGCACCCCTTATGTGCAGACAACTCATGCCTCCTGACAAAATAACTTTGAAATTCAGAGCCTGGACTTTTTTCCAACCAGCCCATATATACCCATGACAACACTCTACTAAGTATTTTATCTGTGGCAGTTTCAGCAGCAATGTCCCCTGCATGAGGGGAAACTCAGGTATGTCCTGTATGGACAGTATTCTAGCAGCAGGAGCTGGATCTGGATCCATTAGAGGCAGTGGTAGTCTGCTTAGGCCATCAGCATGGCCCATTTCCTTTCCTTGTTTGTGAATTAATTTAAAATTGTATGCAGACAGAAAAATAGACCATCTCAACATTCTTGGAGATAGTATGTGGGGGGTTTGTTTTTCTGTTGTGAACAGTCCCAACAGAGGTTTGTGGTCAGTGTAGACAGTGATATCCATGCCATATAAATAATCATGATTTTTTTTAATTCGAGCAACTATGGCCAGGGCCTCTTTGTCAATCTGGCCATAGTTGCGCTCAGCAGAGGACAATGTCCTTGAGTAAAATGCTATAGGAATCTGTTTCCCATTTTTTTCTATGTGGCTTAAGACTGCCCCCACCCTATATGGAGATGCATCACATGCAAGACATACAGGTTTAGACTCTATGTAATGAGTTACAGTGGACTTTTCTGACAATAGTGCTTTTAAGTCCTGGAAACTTTTTTCTTGTAGGTTAGTCCATTTCCATGGAACTTTCTTATCTAGAAGCCTGTGGAGGGGATCTGCTATTGCAACCTTATAAAGTGGAAATGTGTGATAGAAGTTTAGGAGACCCAAAAATGCTTGCAGCTCTCCTTTTGATTTGGGCCTAGGAGCCATTTTAATGGCCTTCACTTCACATCAATGCGGAAACCCAAGAATTATGTTGATGAAACCCCAATACTACACTTGTTCTTTTTTAATTTGAGGCCTGCTTCGCGAAGCCTCTTCAAGACAGCCCTGAGCCTACTGGCTAATACTTGTGGGGATTCCCCTGCAATAAGAACATCATCAAAATAAGGGCAGACGCCCTGGATACCCTTAAGTGTATGTTCCATAATCCTCTGGAAAATCCCCAGTGCAACACTGTCTCCAAACTGTAAGCGTTTAACTTTGAATGCCCCTCTGTGAGTCACAATTGTTTGAGCCGCAGCTGTGGCCTCGTCAACCGGCAATTGCTGATAGGCCTGTGCTAATCAAGTTTAGCAAAAATAGTCCCCCCCTTGCAAAGAGGCTAAAATATGGTTGACCACTGGAACCGGATAAGCATGCTACTTGAGGGCCTTATTTAACGTGCATTTATAATCAGCACAAATGCGAATTTCCCCATTGGTCTTAAGTGGAGTGACAATAGGAGTTTCCCACTCCCCACCAACAGGCTGTAACATGCCCTGTTCTACGAGCTTATCAATTTTGGAATCAATTTTATGTTTTAAGGCAAAGGGGACCCTGCGATGTTTAACCCTGATTGGGACAATGTTGGGATCTAACTTAAAAGAAATAGGTGGGCCTGTGTATGTCCCTAAGGTTGAATGAAAAACATCCACATATTCTTCACACACTGACATGAGGTCTGCAGTTTGTGTCCAGTTTATGCCAGTAATCTGAATACCTAAGGCATCAAACCAATCAAGTCCAATGAGACTCATTCTCTGGCCCTCTACTACTATTACATCCAGGTGCCCCACAAACCCTTTACATTTTACCAATACAGTGGCTTCTCCCTTAACTTTAACATGAGCATTTTGAAAATCTGTTAAAATTATATCTGAGGGTCTTAGTTTGGCCCAATTGTTACTGCACCTACACACGAAGTTGAATGTGTCTTGTGAAATGATTGAGACTGCAGAGCCGGAGTCCAACTCCATCTTACATGGAACTCCTTGTAGCTCTACTAAGAGCTTAAGTTTGGGTTTGAGAGGGCGACGAGCCCCGGTGCGGCATACACCTCTATGGCTTCTGAAGACTCCCACACTAACTGGACCCTGGGCCCCAGTACCTCTCCTATTCAGTTCCTCTGACTGGTGTTTGGGTGGGTGGTCTCTCTTGCGGGCTCTGCAAACTACCACAATGTGGCCTGTTCTTCCGCAAGCTCTACATGTGGCCGAACGAAATCTGCAATGGCGCGAATATGGTTGCCACCGCACCTCTTACATCTCGGTAAGAGAACTGCCTTGTAACTGTCCTCTCGCAGCTGGCTGTTGTGGTGTTGCGCGTTGGGTTGCTTTTGGAGTCGGTTGATTTCAGGTTCTTCTTCCTCTGATGATTCTCCAGTGCATTTGGCAACCTCAAGATGGACCGATTCTTCGACTTTTGAAGGTTTGGTGGGCTGAACTGTCTGCACTGCGCCCCCGGCAGCTTCGTCGGCCATCACTTCATCCTGTGCTTCAGAAAAGGTTAAATTGGGTCTAGCAAATAGTGTCTGTTGAAGCATTCTGTCCCGAAGGCCACAGACGAGCAGGTCTCTTAGTTGTTTTTCTAAATTTGAGAACTTGCATAGGCGTGCGGCCTGTCTTAGGCCCGCAATGAACTCCGAAGCTGTCTCCCCGGGTAGTTGCACTCTTTGGTCAAATTTGAATTGTCACACCATCTCCAACATCTTGGACTGGAAGTGCCCGGTTAGCTTCTTTTTTAGATCTGCATAGGAGACCGCTTTAATGGGTGTTGGCACAAAAAGATTCTCGGCCAAATCAAAGGTTGCTGGGCCACACACGCAAAGCAGCATTGTGGCCTTCAGTCCTTCTTCCATGATCTGATTGGCTCTGAGATAGTTTTCTACTTGCGAAAGGTAAGATGACCATTCCTCCAGATGTTTCACGTCAAATTCTCTTAATTTGCCGACCTTTGGCATTCTTCACTCTGGTTCCTGTGATCTTTGGATCCTGCTTCAAGGCTCAGGAAATGCGTCCACTGAGCATGAGGCCGCTAGTGTAGCTTGCTAGCTGGCCTTGAGAGGGGGGAGAAATGCCTCTTCCCTCTGGCATGTGCTGCCTACCCCTCGAGGACTTCAGCTTTAATCAACGAAGCAGGATCCCACCTTCGTTGCCACTGTTAAGTAGTGGGCTCTTCAGTGCAGGAATAACGACACGAGGCTGAGTACAGAATAACTCATACTTTATTTCTTGCTAGAACTGTACTGAAGCATGGGCTGCAACCAGCCGCAATATATAGTCTAGCCCCTAGGTGGCAGCCAATAGGTTTGAACCAACTCTTGCCGCCTGGGGCTAGCCAATTGCAGGACAGGAGACAGTTAGTCTGGGTTGCTGGAGAGCCGTTAGCTACTCCAGCAACTCACATGATGTATCACCAAAACCCAGTACATAACAGGTTGTAACATACAATCATTTCATTCTAATGTGTATGAGATCAGGGCTACACATTACTTCCTTCATCTCTGTCAAGTCACGATCCTAGAAGTGGACATGTCTAGGATGAAAAAGTAGGCAGAACTCATTAATTTTGTTGTACAATAGTTCAGTCACTTTAGGATCTGATGGATGTCATTTCTCCAGGATTGTCCTCCATTATCTACTGATCTGAGTATTTATAAGCTACTCCTTGAGTCATCAATGATCATATGTAGCTACCCTGGCATCTGTCAACCTCTCCAATCAAATTTGTTGGTTCATTCATTCATTCATTCATTCATTCATTCATTCATTCATTCATTCTTTTATTCATTCATTCAGTTTATAGGGCTATTTCAAAATTTTGACACTGGGCAGTTAACAACAATGGAAAATACTATAAAATAATTTAAACAACACATATATCACCAGTAGCAGAAGTAAAAACTTAAAACAACACATTACCATTGCATAGGCTCTTTCATGCATCTGGATCCTCAAGCTCATAGACAAAACCGTCTTTTTAAGACCTTGTAAAAAGCCAGCAAATCAGGACCAATTTAATCCCTAGAGGGTTGATGTTCCAAAGGGCGGGGCAGAGAAAGCTTTCTTCCTGGGCTCCACCAGATGGCAATCCTCAATACTGTATTTTTGTTTTTTAAAAAATAGTAGTTTTATTAAATGCATTCCCTAATATTGTAGAAAATTCTAGTTTATGCATCTCCTACCAAACCTAATGTCATGGGTAGGCATAATTGGGAAGAAATGTCACTCAAATAAGACAATAAATAAAAGAATTTTACAATTATTATGTTAACAATATCCAACTTTTATTGGATTATTCATTTGTATTTTATTAAATATAAATATTGTAAGAAAAAATAATAATTTAAATATCTTCCAAATGATCTCCCCTTTCATTTAAATTCACATATTACATACATCCACTTACTCACTTATATTCATACTAACTTCGATGTTAACTTCCATTGTTTGTGTTCAGCGTCTGCTTGGTGGCTTTGAAAAACATAGGTTTTAATTACACTACCTGTCTACAGTATATCAATTAATTAAGTTTGAAACACTTTAATTTAATATACCTGTATTTCTAAACTACCCAATCACTACCATTCTCTTGGGAGGTGGGGGTGAACAAAACTTCCAAAAATATACTATTTAAAATAAAATATAAACATTAAAAGATAATGATACTAGCGTTATGTAGATTTTAATATAATACTATAAATATAGCTTGTCCTTAATATATTGTTACAGATTTACCTATATTTTATTTTGTTGGGTGTGGCTTTTACATAGTGTAGGGTGAACTCCAGCAGCAGCTGCAGTCTTCCTTGAATTGTTTAAAAGAGACTTAATGGCTTAATGGCTGGATGACTGGCTGAATATTAATAGAGTTTCTGGATATTGATGCTGTAGCTTGCATAAGGCAGGAAGTGCCACAGAGGAGTGATGGATCAAGAAGTTGTTAAGACTTAGAAGTTCTGATCTGAGTAAGAATACTTGGTTAACTCAACCACATCAGCCTCTGACATTATGATGGTTCCATTATTCAGACAATATTAAAGCTTTGGTTGATACATTTGAATTTTACAGTTCCATTTTGTATAAACTTTCCCATGCCAAGTTAAAACAAGAAAATAATGCTCATATCAAAATATTTGTATTTTATGAGTCCATTCAGTTAGTGTATTCTTCTCCAAACTGGGGAACATGATTTTGACTTTAACTCAGAGGGCATTAAACTGGGGAAGATGTTGCTGGTTGGGAATGATGAGAATTGAAATGTAATATATTATGAAAGTGCCATGCTTGCTTTTATCTGATTTTGAAACTCAAAATAAAGCCCTCACCTTTCCTCTTTGAGACAGACTGTTGATTGTCATTAGGCTGAAAGAGTGAAGATAAGGCTTTGGTAGATTTCTGAACTAAGAAACCTGGGATATGAGTCTCTTTCCATATGCAGATAAACAATTTTTTGAGCCTCATCGAAACAACACTGAGTTGGTTCCTGAATCTTCAAGGTAATACCTTCTCTTACTGGACTGTCAATATTAATCTGAAAAAAAAGAAAGAAAGTAGCTTTTATTTTACTTTTTAAAGAAGGCAAGAAACTGGATCTAGTAGGTAGCTAAAGAATGTACAAAAAAATGAGCATCAAGAAAGATGTCATAACATTTATTTATTTATTTATCTGGGTATGGCTACCCAACTTGCAAATAACCTGAATAACTTGCATACAGTTAAAAGCATAAAAACCAGAGAAATCAATAGAAAAACACACAAAACACCATAATTCAGAATAATCAAAGCCAAATCAAATGTATTCCAATACAAAATCATATCAGGATGGGCTCAGAACTAAAGGTCAGGTCCACTGCTTTACCAAAGACCAACAAATATACGAGCCAGTGTGGTCTAGAGGTTATGGCTAAGGTGGCACAAATAGGTGTCATGGAAGATCACTGGATGACTTGAAGCCAGTTATTCACAGCCCAATTTCCCTCACAGGTTTGTTGTATAAAAATAAATTCTTAATGTGGATACTGTGGTACAGAGGTACTGTGTATGCTGACTATAACTCCTAAAGGAAACTGGGCATACAACTTTGATAAATAAGTAGTCTGTTCTTTTAAAAAAATGTCTGGACATATGAAAATGTAATATGACATGGAGATATGATGCCATTCTTTTGTAATTTTACTTTTGTTATTTTTTTCTATAACTTGGCGTCTCTGGGAAACCTACTGATGGACTAGTGAGATTCTTAGACTAATCTAACCAGCTTGCTTTATCTTGGTTAATAGTTCAAATAATTCCAGTATTCTAATGAAAGTTGACTATGCTAAAGCCTTTGATTGTGTGGATCACAACAAATTGTGGCAAGTTCTTAAAGAGATGGAAGTACCAGTCCATCTTATTTGTCTCTTGAGAAACCTATACGTGGGTCAAGAAGCAACAGTGAGAACTGGACAAGGAGCCACTGATTGGTTCAAAATTGGGAAAGGAGTCCGGCAAGGCTGTATACTGTTGCCCTGCCTGTTTAACTTATATGCAGAGCACATCATGAGAAAGGCAGGGCTAGATGAATCAAAAGTTGGAATTAAGATTGCTGGGAGAAATATCAACAACCTAAGATATTCAGATGATACCACTCTAATGGCAGAAAGTGAAGAGGAACTAAAGAGCCTCTTGATGCAGGTGAAGAAGGAGAGTGCAAAAGTTGGCTTGAAACAACATTAAGAAAACCAAGATCATGGCATCCGGCCCTCTCAATTCCTGGCAAATAGATGGGGAAGAAATGGAGATAGTGACAGATTTTATTTTCCTGGGCTCCAAGATCACTGCAGATGGGGACTTTAGCCAAGAAATTAAAATATGCTTGCTCCTGGGGAGGAAAGCTATGGCAAATCTAGACAGCACACTAAAAAGCAGAGACAACACCCTGCCAACAAAAGTGCGTATAGTCAAGGCCATGGTTTTCCAGTTGCAATGTATGGCTGTGAAAGTTGGACCATAAGAAAGGCTGAATGCCAAAGAACTGAGGCCTTTGAACTATGGTGCTGGAGAAGACTCCTGTGAGTCCCTTAGACTGCAAGGCGTTCAAACTGGTCAGTCCTAGAGGAGATCAACCCTGACTGCTCTTTAGAAGGCTAGATCCTGAAGTTGAAACTCAAATACTTTGGCCACCTAATGAGAAGGAAGGACTCACTGGAGAAAAGCCTAATGTTAGGAAAGATTGAGGGCAATAAAAGAAGGGGATGACAGAGAATGAGGTGGCTGGATGGAGTCACTGAAGCAGTAGGCATGAGCTTAAATGGACTCTAGAAGATGGTAGAGGACAGGAAGGCCTGGAGGAACGTTGTCCATAGGGTCGCGATGGGTCAGACACGACTTTGTAACTAACAACAACAATGAAAGTTGCAGAAGGATCAGGAAGAGAATAAATATGAGGAAGTGTCCATAGCCTGTAAGGTTTTTTGAACTGAATACTAGACTACCTAAATAAATGTGAAACAACTATAGTATTTAATACATCATTAATTCATTTACTTTTATATAATGAATTTGTTTATAAAGGTGTCCTTCTAGAGATATATCTCCTCTCTTCTAGCAGCTTGCTTGTGTAGCTTTGTGTTGAGATTTAATGAAATATTCCTCCCCAGTAAAGAAAGAAAATTCTTATTCATTATACCAAAGCTGTCCACTTGGAGAAATTATTTAAAATTCTCAACAACCATGAAAGCATTCACACATTTCTTTGCAAAACAAGAGAAATTATATTGTATTCCTCTCCAATTTATTAATTTACCTCTTTTGGAGCCTGGGGTTGGATATATTCCTTAAAAAGTTTCTGTGCCTCCAATATTCTTTTCCTCTGTGATAAGATCTTCTTATACTTTTCACAAGCCAACCAGAATTCCATGTTCTCATCACTATATTCACTCTTCAGGTAGGACTTGTAGACAATTGGCCCATCTGAAAACAATGTAAATCAAACATTGATTTTCAAACCATATTTTATTTATTTATTTATTAAATTTTTATACCGCCCTTCTCCCGAAGGACTCAGGGCGGTGTACAGGGCAATAAATATCAAAATATAAATACAAAAGTTAAAAAGGATTAAATAATTATGCCCAATATAATACAATAATACTGTGTTAAAACTAAATCCAACCCCAAACCCATCAGACCAGGCCAGATTGTTCAAATAGATAGGTTTTTAAATCGCGCCGGAAGGAGCGAAGGTCGGGGGCCATCCGGAGCTCAACTGGCAAGCGGTTCCATAGGTCTGGCGCGCCCACAGAGAACGCCCTCCCCCTGGGGGCCACCAATTGACATTCTCTGATCGGAGGCACCCTGAGGAGGCCCACTCTGTGGGAGCGCACTGGACGGAGGGAGGTTGATGCCGGCAGCAGGTGCTGCCGTAGGTAATCTGGACCCATGCCATGTAGGGCTTTATAGGTCATTACCAGCACCTTGAATGTCACCCGTAGGGCAACTGGCAGCCAATGCAGCTCGCGGAGCAGAGGTGTAACATGGGAGTATCGGGAGACCACCAACACAACTCACGCGGCTACATTCTGCACCAGTTGAAGCCTTCGAGTGGTCCTCAAGGGCAGCCCTATGTAGAGAGCGTTGCAGTAGTCCAAATGAGAGGTCACGAGCGCATGAGTGACTGTACGCAAGGCATCCCGGTCTAGATAGGGCCGCAACTGGCGCACCAGGCGAACCTGGGCGAAGGCCCCCGTAGTCACAGCTCCTATATGATCTTCTAAGGAGAGCTGTGAGTCTAGAAGGACCCCCAAGTTGCGAGCCCGATTTACGGGGGGTAATAACTCACCCCCCATATTAAGAGATGGAAAATTCTGCGTTTCCTGAGATGCCAACACACACAGCCACTCAGTCTTGTCAGGGTTGAGCTGAGGTCTGTTCCTCCCCATCCAGACCCGGACCGCCTCCAGGCAATGGGACATCACGTCGAGGGCATCACTGGGGTGGTTTGGGGTTGAAATAAAAAGCTGGGTATCATCAGCGTACTGATGATAACCAACTCCAAAACCACGAATGATCTCACCCAGAGGCTTCATGTAGATGTTGAACAGGAGAGGCGAGAGGACCGATCCCTGAGGAACTCCACAAACAAGGGGCCTCAAGGTCAACCTCTGCCCTCCTGCCAACACCGACTGCGAACGCCCCAGAAGGTAGGAGGAGAACCACTGAAGAACTGTGCCTCCCACTCCCAACCCCCTGAGGCGTCGCAGCAGGATACCATGGTCTATGGTATCGAAAGCCGCTGAGAGGTCTAATAGGACTAGGACAGAGGAACAACCCCTGTCCCGAGCCCGCCAGAGATCTTTTTTTTTATTGAAAAGTTTTACAGTACATTTTATCTTTAACAATCCCCCCTCCCCCCACCCCTACCTAACCCTCCCTATCCCTCCCCCCATTCCCCCCTCCCCCCCCGACTTCCCAGAGCTAAGTACAAGGTATAAAAACAAAGAACAATCATAAACATCCATATGCTAACAACAATAAACTATTAATTCTATCGCCCTCTAGCTCATATGGAATGACTACAAGCAATACTAATATTACATATAAAAAGAAAAAAAAAAGAAAAAAGATAAGAAAACTTATTCAAATGCTAAATGAAACTTTTTAGTCCCATATTTGTTCTGGATATAATCAATCCACTTTTTCCACTCCATAATATAACGTTCTTGCGAATGATCTTTCAAGTAAGCCGAAATCTTTGCCATTTCCGCCAGGTCAGAAACCTTTAGAGTCCATTCTTCTATAGTCGGCAGTTCCTCCTTTTTCCAATATTGACCTATTAAGAGTCTTGCTGCTGTAATTAAGTTCAACATCAACTTAATGTCCACAACAGTAGCATCTGTAATTATGCCCAACAAAAACAATTGCGGACAAAACTTTATCCTTTGCTTAAAGATCTTCTGCATATTCCACCAAATTTTTATCCAAAAAGCCTTAACCTTTTTGCAGGTCCACCATATATGAAAATACGTTGCATCTTCGCCACCACACCTCCAACATTTAGGTTGATAATTCGGATACATACTTGCAAGCTTTTTAGGATCTAAATGCCATCTATAAAACATTTTATAAAAGTTCTCTCTTAGGTTTTGGGCTTGTGTAAATTTTACGTTCCTCACCCAGATCTTTTCCCACGTGTCCATTGTAATAACTTCTTGAATATTCTGGGCCCATTTTATCATACAGTCTTTAACAAGTTCTGTTTCTGAGTCAATATCTATCAATGCAAGATAAATCCGTTTGATATGTGCTGGACCCTGGTTTCTAATTTGCTTTATCAAATTTTCATCAGTCATTGAGAAACCAATTTTCTGATCTTCTTTCCACCTGGCACGTAATTGAGTATATTGGAACCAAGTTTGGACGATCTTCTCATCTCGCAAGAGATTGTACGGCTTCAAACACCAGACGTTCCTTTCCAAGCTTAGGATCTCCTTATACGTAGTCACATCATGTTTGAAGCCAACATTTATGTTTTCTATTGCATGTTTCGGGATTGCCCACAACGGCATCTTGCAGTCTAACTTATGTCTATACTTCTTCCAAACTCTCAACAATGCCTGTCTTAAAATATGCACTTTAAACACATTATCTACCTTCTTATCATACAACAAATATGCATGCCAGCCAAATAACAAGTCGTGGCCCTCAAGATTTAATAATCTCCCTTGTGTCAAATTAATCCAGTCACTTATTCCTGACAACGCAGCAGCTTCATAATATAATTTAAGATTAGGCATTTTAAGACCACCTTTTTCACGAGTATCCTGCATAATCTTAAGTTTAACTCGTGGCCTTTTCCCTGCCCACACAAATTTATTGATACCCCGTTGCCATTCTTCCAAATTAGAGTCTTTTTTAAGGACCGGTATCATTTGGAATAAAAATAAAAATTTAGGCAGGACATTCATTTTCACTGCTGCAATTCTTCCCAGCAAAGACAATTGCAGTTTTTCCCAGCTCTCCAATTCTTTTTGAATTTTCCCCCATAACTTTTCATAATTATTTTTATATAACTTTGCATTGGAGGGTGACAAATACACCCCCAAATATTTAACCCTTTTGACAATCTCAAATCCAGTTAATCCTTCTAAAAGGGCCTTTTGCGGTGCTGTCATATTTTTGGCCAAAATTTTTGGTTTTTGTACATTAACCTTAAATCCAGAAACCTTCCCATATTGCATTATTATCTCCATCAGGTCCACAACAGAGTTTTCTAGCTGGGTCACCGTAACAACCAGATCGTCTGCAAACGCCCTCAATCTATAATCCTGATCTCTAATTTGAATACCCTTAATTTTTTCCGAGTTCCGTATTTTTATCAATAATATCTCCAATGTTAAAACAAATAATAAAGGTGATAACGGACACCCTTGTCTTGTGCCCTTATCAATATTTCATACTTCAGTCAGGCTATTGTTAACTATTATTCGGGCAGTTTGTTTTTGATATAATGCCCTAATTGGTTGTAAAAATTTATCCCCAAAATTCATTTTATCTAAAACTTTCATCAGAAATTGCCAATCCAATTGATCAAAAGCTTTTTCAGCATCTAAAAAAATTAGCGCCGCAGGGATCTGGTTGTTCCTTTCCAAAAACTCCACCACATCAACTATATGCCTCACATTATTTTTCATTTGTCTACCACTAATAAACCCAGTTTGATCCCCATGAATCATCTGTTGCAAAACCCTCATCAATCTGTTAGCTAACACCTTAGCAAATATCTTGTAGTCTGTATTTAAAAGTGATATTGGTCTGTAATTTTTTACTTGAGTAGCATCTTGATCTTCCTTCGGAATCAAAGAAATAAAAGCAGTTCTCCAAGACGGAGGCACCCTTCCCCCCCCTCTGAATTGTCTGAAACAATTCCCTTAATGGCTTTATCAGCTCCAATTGTAAATTTTTGTAGTAGACCGCAGTCAGACCATCCGTACCTGGCGCTTTGTCCACCTTCAATTCCTTAATTGCTAAAAGAATTTCTTCTTCTGTTATCAATTGATTAATCTCCTCCTTTTGTTCTTGTGTAAGAACTGGGATGCTAGCATTCTTCAAATATACATCAATATCTGTTTCATTAATCTTCTCCTTAACATATAATTTAGAATAAAAATCCACAAAGGCTTCCTTGATAAGATCCTGTTGAAACACAACCTTTCCTTTGTATTCAATTTTATCTATATTAGAAGCCCTTTGTTTTTTCCTTAACCTGTAGGCTAACCACCTACCTGGTTTATTGGCATTGCAAAAAGTATTATGCCTAGCAAACCGTAGGTTATTTGCCACCTGATCAGCCATCAACTTATCAAATTGTCCTCTTAGCAGGTTGATGACCTCCTTAATCTTCACATCCGATGGATTCAAAATTAGGGCCTTTTCTTTTTCCCTGATTTCATTCTCCAGTTCTTTCCTTCTAACTTCCAAATTACATCTATATTTATTATTCATATATATTAACACCCCTCTCATATAGGCTTTGCTAGCATCCCAAACCATGTCCATAGAGGTATCCTTGTTCATATTAATTTCAAAAAAATCCTTCATCTGCTTTTTACATTCTTCCACATTTCTCTGATTTCTAAACAAATTCTCATTTACGCGCCAGGAGCGCCTATCTCTATTGTCCTTGTTGATCTCTAACCAGACTGGACTATGGTCAGATATAGTTCTTGCACAAATCTTTATCTTCTTAGTCCTAGAAAAAAATCATTAGTCAGTAATATAAAATCAATCCTACAAAAAGATTGATGTCTATCAGAAAAAAAGTATAATCCTTTTCATGTAAGTGTGTATATCGCCAAATGTCTCACAATTCCAGGTCGTCCTTCATTTCAAAAAAAGATTTAGGCAATCTAGCATGACTCAGGGCACGCTTAAAGAAACCAGCTTTATCCAGCTGTACATCCAGGACACCATTCCAATCTCCCATAAAAATAAAAGATTTATAATCCAACTGGGTAATCTTTGTATGTAGTAAACTAAAAAAATCAGTTTGTTGTTGATTAGGAGCATACAGTCCAACTAAAAGAATTTTTTTGCCTTCTAACAGCAAATCTATCATAACATATCTTCCTTGTTTGTCTACTTCAATTAGTTCCGCTGTCAGAGTACTCTTGACATAGATAACCACTCCATTTTTCTTATTCATTGCAGAAGCAATAAATTGCGTGCCCAGCCTTGAGTTCAACAAATACTTTTGGTCCATAACCCTAATATGCGTTTCTTGCAAACAAATAACATCAGTCTTAAATTGTTTTAAATATTGAAAAACTTTCTTTCTCTTCTGTGGTGAATTTAATCCATTAACATTCCAGGTTAGGAACTTAGTCGCCATTCTTGGCATCCCGAAGCTTCTGGAGCACGTCTGCCAGGACCCCTTTAACTTCCTTAGGCCGCACCCCTCCCACAGCTTCACTGTTAGTACGCTTTGGAGGTTCCATAACTTTCTGCTGATCTTGCTCTTGCTCTTGTCTCACTCGTCTTAAGGCGGCACGGGTTATCCTCTGCTCTCCAACAGCTGCCGATAAAACTGTAATTTGATCCCCTCCAGCACCGTTCTCCTCTATCTGTATTCCTTCAGCATCTTGAGGCTTTCCCTCGCCATTTCCCTTTACAGATTCCAGAAGTGGTAGAGGGGTTGCTTTTAAAACTTTACTGTAAAAATCACGTGCCTGAGTCACTGTAACCAGACGATGTCTTTTACCTTCGTGCATCACCACCATGCCCACTGGAATCTCCCATCTAAACTTGATGTCACATTTCTTAAGTTCCTTTGCTAGAAAGGCAAAATCTTTCCTTCTCCTTAAAATCTTTGGAGGAATCTCTTTTAAGACCAAAACTTCTTGCTCAGCAACCACAAACTTAGTATCATAAGCAACTTGAATAACTTCATCCCTAATTGCTCTCTTTGTAAAGTAAACCACCACATCTCTAGGTAGCTTCCTCTGCCTTGCAATCCATGAGTTCACACGAAAGATTTTATCTATACTTCCCTCAATTTCAGCTGCTGACTGACCCAGTACCACTTCCAAAGCCTCGGAGACCAGCTGCTTTAAATCTTCTTTAAGATTCTCTTTTAAGCCCCTGATTCTGATAGCAAACTCCATCTGATGGTACTGAACGAGGCTCAAGTCTCCATCCATTTTATCCCTTATATTTTCATTCTCTAGTACTTTTGCTTCTAATATAGAATTCTTTTGACTAAGATCCTCCACTTTTTCATCCAAGCGTTGCACACATACAGCCACAGCTTCAATTGTAGGCAAGATGTCTGCCCTCATTGCTCTAAACTTCTCTTCCATCTTCTCCTCCAGTTTCTCCTCCAGCTTTTCCATCATATCTGACATTAATTGTGAATGCTTTTCGAAGGCATCCTGTAAATCTTTAAGCGTCAATGCCGGAGCAGGTGCAGGAGGGAGCAAAGCTTGCAACGAAGTCTGTTGCACCGGGGAAGCCCCCGCACTCCAAAGAACTTTGGAGGCTTTCGTCGCCATCTTCCCCCACTTTCACTTATTGCGCACTTTCACTTTAAAGCCATAAAATCCATTGAGCTAGAGAATAAAGATAAAAGTCCACTTCACCTTGACCTCCTGTACCGCTCTGCCTGCGTCTTCATACTCAAGAGTCTTTCCTTCTAGCAGGGGTGGTTGCTAACGCTTGGCTCTGCTCCAAAAATCATGGAGCAGAGACGCTGCGCAGCCCGGAGCAAACCCAGGCTTTGGGGGGGCTCGATCCTTCAGCCGCCCAAACTTAAAGCTCAGGCGGCCCCGGAGAGCTCAACCCCTACCTGGGGCCTCACCCCCTCCTCTTCTCCCGGGGAGGGGGCTTCCAAATCACCAAAACAGCTGATCGGCGCTGTTTTCAGTGATTCAACAAAGCTGTGGAGCGGACAGCCCGGAGATGGCTGTCTTCAGCGTCGCGTCGCCACCGGAGGTCCCCGCCAGAGATCATTCACCAGTGCGAGCAATGCTGTACCCGGGCCTGAAACCCGATTGGTACGGGTCTAAATAATCAGCTTCCTCCAAGAACAGAGGGAGCTGATGCGCCACCACGCTCTCAACAACCTTCGCAAGAAAGCGAAGGTTGGAGTCCGGATGAAAGTTATTTAATACAGCTGGGTCCAGGGCAGGCTTTTTGAGGAGGGGTCTCACCACCACCTCCTTCAAGGTGGCAGGAAAACTACCCTCCCTCAGAGAAGCAGTTATCACTGCCTGGAGCCAGCCTCGTGTCCCATCCCGAGCTGCATAAAACAGCCAGGAGGGGCATGGGTCCAACAAACACGTGGTGGAGCTCAGCTTCCCCATGATCCTGTGCACATCTTCAGGAGTCACAGGATCAAACTCCTCCCAGATAATATCGACAAGACTGCCCTGGTCCTCATCGTCAGACTCTGCCCAGTCGGAGTCCAAACCGGTCCGAATCCGAGCGATTTTGTCCAACAGATGTTGACTAAACTCCTTGGCACGACCCTGCAAGGGCTCCTCCCTCACCTCCTGATTAAGGAGGGAGCGAGTTACCCTAAACAGGGCGGCCGGGCAATTATCTGCGGACGCGATGAGGGCAGCAAAGTGATTAGACCCTGCCGTCATCATCGCCGCAAGATAAGATCTCGTGAAAGTCCTTAATTGCAACCGGTCGGACTCAGATCGGCTGGATCTCCAACAGCTCTCTAGGCCCCATCTCCGACGCTTCATCTCCCGGAGCTCCATGGAAAACCATGGTGCCCATTGGGATCTGCACTGGGTCAAGGGCCGCATGGGTACAACTCGGTCGAGTGCCTCCATGACCACCTTTTCCCAGGCTTCCACTAGGGCGTCGGCCGAGCTGTGAGCAAAGGAGGCAGGTGGGGACCCAAGCGCCACCTGGAACCGCTCAGGGTCCATTAAGCACCTAGGGCAGAACCATCTCATTGGTTCAACCACCCCACGACGGGGAGTGGCAAACTGGAAGACCAACCGCAGGAGGTAATGATCGGTCCATGACAGGGGTATAACAATTGGAAAACCCCCACCTAGATCATGTAACCACTGTCAGATAGGAAAACCAAATTGAGCGTGTGACACCCCCCCATGAGTTGGACCCTGAATAACCTGCGTCAGGTCCATGGCCGTCATGGAAGCCATGAACTCCCGAGCTAACTCAGATGATCCCCCCAGGGATGGTAGATTAAAGTCACCCAAAACCATAAGTTTGGGGAACTCAATCACCAACCCTGAGAGGATGTCGAGAAGCTCAGGCAGGGCTGCTGCTGCACGACTAGGCGAAAGGTACACCAGCAGCAAGCCCAACTGAGCTCTAGGGCCACATCTCAGGAGGAGGGACTCACACCCGACTATTTGGACAATGGTGGCCTCCCACGGACATAAGGTCTCCCTCACGACTAGCGCCACTCCTCCACCCCTACCCTGAGCTCGAGGCTGGTGCAGCACCCGGAAACCCAATGGACAAAGATCAACTAGAGGGACACTGCCCTCTGGGCCCAACCAGGTCTCCGTGATGCAAGCCAGGTCCTCATGCTCCTCGATCAAATCACGTATAAGTGGAGCCTTGTTGGCTACGGACCTGGCATTAAGATACACGAGCCTGAGCTCAGGTGGCTGCTCATCCTCGCTCCCGGAACCATAGGCTGAAACCAGGGGGTCGGAGTGCATCACCGCTCGAAGACAGCGGGGACGCACTCCCAGATATTGATACGGCCCCCTGTTCATACGCCTGCTGCCATTCCCAACCGCCGTGGGAATAGACAAACCCACACCTCGCTCCGGGGCCCCGGAGGCATCCAACCCAAGCCTCGTCACGGCGCGAACTATCCCAGGCCTGGTCTGAGAAACGGTTGGTGGAACCCCCCCGTCTCCAACCAAACATTTTGAGAACCCTCCCCCCTCCCTTACCCCACAAAAAATTGAGCTAAAAAGTGCACCAGGGGCCTCTTATTAAATTTGTGATGGAGGCTCCTGTCCTTGCCCAAGCATCTCTCAGGGTCCCAATAATTGGGCCCGTCATCAAGAGGATAGGTTGAAATAAAGGCGGGTCGCGCCCAGGAAGGGGGGGCACCCCTGAGCGCAAATAAGTCCATGCTTGAATAAGATAAAACCATTTTTTGGGTAGATCCAGCCAGGCAGTCCCATAATCACTCCAAAAGATGTAAAATAGGTCAACAATGTCCAGTCCACCAGCTGCCTGCCACTTGAGCTGGCCAGGTGACTTCTGAGACAGATCAGGCATCTCCCTCTCACAGAGGGCCCAAACCTATCCAGAAGCAGACAGGATACTAACCCAAATAAAGCATACCTCCCTAGATCTCTCACCTCTAGGGAGATAGGAGATGGTATAGGGTGGTATAGTTGATAGTATAGCTGAGCCACCCTCTCACAGTGGCTCAGCTCCAAGACCTTCTGAGTCCGATGGGTTCGGTGGGTTCATGGGGGGAATATTAAAAGTAATTATAATGATTGTTATGTTTATTCTCTGTATGAAACATCCTATGAGGGATCATTTTCTGAGATTCTGGCATTATAACAGGAAGTGAAAATTATTTCTGCAGATAACTATCTATTTTGTTTTCCCTTCCATTTACCATAATATGCAGTATTCATAGAGATATTTTTCATTTTACTCAGTATTGTCATTCTCAAGGACCTGTGACTCTATAGTTTATAACTTCCAACTAGTCTATCTACAGTCATGGTAGTATAGGAGATTTTGGAATGTTCTAATCCAAATAGCTTCCCAGCTGGCTATAGCAGGACTAGAACTCAGTCTCTCAATAGGATCATAGATCAGGGGTGTCAAACTCGCAGCATCACATGATGTGTCACAACGTATCATGACTTTTTTTCTACTGCCGGCAATGGGGTGGGCACGGTTTTGGCATGACACCTCTGCCTTAGATCCTATTTGCCTGCCCCCTCCTACCTTCTGTTTAGTAGTGACATCCACCATGGGCATTTTGAGTTCAGCAGAGGAGAAATTTTTAAAAAAAGAAATCCTAAGGATATAAGCAAATGAGCCAATGTGCTCAAAAGAAGGTTAAACAGTCTCTTACCCAGGGTAAAGAAAAGAAAAATAAGCAAAAAGGTTGTGTGTTATTTCTAAATATAGATCGTATTCTTGAAACACAGCAGTTGATGAAATCCTTTGTTATTGCTTCTTAAGTTCCTTCAATAAATACTGAAGAAGATCTTGGATGCCTTGTGAGCTTGGCTATGTTTAGTCCTGGGATGAAGCCTGACACTGCCAATGCCTGTCAAGAGCCTCTCCAGCCTCTGTTTTTAGTTAGGGAATGAGAAAGCACTAAAGAGAGTGAAAGTTTAAAAAAAAAGGCAGAGAGAGCTAATTCAGAGTGAATGGGTGGTAGAATAGGTAATGGAGTGTGGGGGATATGAAGAGCACAGAGTGAGCGAGAGAGTGAGACGGAACGTGACAGAAGAACAAGTAAAAGAGAAATAAGTGTGAGAACATGCCAGTAATGGAGGGAAAGAAGGAGAATGTAAAAGAGCTAATCATGGATATTCTGAGGTGGGGGTGGGGGTGGAGGATCCAGTGCCTGATCCTTGTGTTCAGTGGACATGTGGGGTTTTCTCAGTAAAGCAGAAAAGGCAGAAATCCCCCACTCATCCTGAAAATCAAGTTCCAATGGATGATTCAACTGCTAGTATAGTCATTTGATGAAATTCACCTCATCCCATACAATACACTATGGAGAGCAATCAGTAGATGTTTTCAGCAAATTTGCATTTTGTTGACTTTGAGAATTATACCATATATGGTATACCATATATGGTATAATTCTGTAAAAAAATCTGTAAAAAAATCAGTGCAGGGTTTTTGTTTGACTGGCATTACTTTTTTAAAAGTTTTCAATTGCTTCTTTTGAACTGGAAGAAATGATATTTGCATTAACAAGATCATTTTCTGTGGGGAACACTTGCATTTTAGAGAGATTGGGTACAATAGCATATAACAAACTGAGAAGAGTAATAACGTGAAATGTCCTTGGCAGAGCTTTATTGGTAAGAATTCTCCAGTGAAAAATAATTATGTTAGGTTGCCACTAATCAGCTTGAAACTTCTGACATCCCTTTGATCCACCAGAAAAAAAAGGCACTTTGGGTTTTCCTCTCCTGCTTTACTGGGACCTTCTTAATCAGTTTTGGAAAGTTGGCTAGCTCACCATTCTAAGCATTAGTTAGAACTTGGCCAGCCCAGCCCAGCCTAACCCATTATCACTTTAGGGACATGTGATTGATGGAAATCCACCAATTGGTGCATTTTCATTTGCCCTGCAATAAACTGCGAGGATAGCATTACAGCCCAATCTTGTTAGTGAGGCAGAGTTAACATTATTTAAATAGAGGGATAAGATTTTTGTTGGCATACTTCATGCTGCCTCATGGAGTGGAACACAGCATGTTAAGTTGGCTATTTGAATATGTCCTATGCCATAAATACCTTTTACTTATTCCCATCCCATCTTACTCTACTGATTAATAATGATGTCTTTACTCACATTTAGTAGCCATAAGCTTTTCGAAAGACTGAGACCACTGAAGTACTTCTTCCAGGCTTATTCTTTGAGAAGCAAGGACAGGGAGAGAAAACACAAAGTTAGAGCAGGCAATAATCACAGTTTCATAACTAGCTTTAATAAAATCTGAGACTAAGGATACTGAACATCTATCCTTGTGCTTTGCTGAACATCCCCAAATATTGCCTAAATTTGTTTCCTGGTATTTTCAAGCTAAAGGGGGGGGATAATGCTAGCTTTAATGAATATTTCACATGGCAGAGAATACATCTGCATTTTTAGACAATTTAAATAATCAGTTAAAATAATTACAATAGCTGTAATATTACTGCATGTGGGCCTGCCTATCAAGAAAGGATAGGCCAGCACATCTGAGTTTCATTAGTGTGGATAAAAATTAGATGGCAACAAGCAGGTAGAGAAAATTTTATTTTTAATTTGCTCCTCAGAGACTGAATCCCTAAGGAAGCAACTTTTATAACTGGGTTCCTACATGATGGAGCCTCCAGTTCCAGTACTGAGGCAGAATATTATTTGTATTTTGTTTTAGAAGTTGCCTGGAAAATCTTTTTATTCTTAGGGTATTTGTCTATGTGTAAAATGATTGAATGAATGAATGACATCATCAATAAATGTAGACATACTTAATAGAAAATAAGTGCCACTGAACTTACTGCAACATTAGGACCTATTTTTTTAAGCTTCCTTTGTTCAGAATTTGAAATATTCATGTTTCAAATCCTCCTATGTAATTTACAATATTTCTTTGTAGTGAAAAATCATACGTGCTTTTGAACTATGTATTTAGTCATTCTTGCTCAATGGGACACTTGGAAATATACCGGTTGGTATACTGTACCAAATATGCCAATAAGCAACCCAATCAACTTTAAAAATAGACCCAGAGAGTTGATTGGCACCTGTTCCCTAGGCAAGTAGGATCACGGACATTACATTAGAAATTATATTAGAAAGAAACTACTGAAAGGAAGAGTAGTATAAAAATAACAAAATGTAGCACTTGAAATTATAATGTTACATTATGTTACAAAGTACTATAGAGTAAACTATTTTCGTAATTATTGAAATGGCTAGAGATCATTATGGATTTCCATTGTTCATAATTGGGAAGTGAAGTAACTTATTTTTTCACATTAAAGAAATAGAATAGAATAGAGATGGAAGGGACCTTGGAGGTCTTCAAGTCCAGTCCCCTGCTCAAGCAGGAGAACCTATACCATTTCAATGGAAGAGATTAGCTCTCCTAGACTGCCATGTACTGGGATACAAAATAGAGGCATTTGTTTTCATCTTCTCCTTTGACCTGTTATTACCACCCAAACACTTACAAAAGCAACTTCATTATTTTGAACTTTAGTACTAATCCATTCTTGATTAAAAGTAAAATTGGGTTCCAGATGTTAAGGCCAAATAAAAGATTCATAAACCAGCTCGGCTGTTTGTAGGGTTTTATAGGCTTGCTAGCTTATAATCTCTTCCACTATTTTTATTGGGCAACATGAATAGATATGTATGTACAAATGTCTGTTTCTGTGTTATACCAGTAGCACTCCTGGGCCTATAATCACTTATTAACAGTCAAATGAGGCAATCTTTGCTGATGATATAATCTAGGTTATGTTTGTTTAGCACCCAGACACTGTATTTAGGACCATCAAAATGGCAATAAAAGGTGTGCAGCTTTTTAATTGTCCAGAATTCATCAGGGAAAACATTAACCAAAGAGAAAAGAGAGGAGAGAAGAGAGTGTAAACTTGTTAGGTCAACTGGTTCAAGTCATGTGGTTTATAGTTCAAAGTCCCAGGGATTCCTATATTTATCATATGACAAAAACACTCTTCCCCACACATGCAAACAACAGATGGCCTTTGTGGTTTACAACTGGTAGGGGAATATTTTTTCCATTATCCTTAAATTCCCAATCTAAATTATACTAATAAAAATAACAAATGTCTGCATTTTTAAATTCTACCTTAGACTGACTTTGAACCACTGAGCAGTGTCAGCAGATAAAAGAAAGCATGGCAGTCATAACTGTAAAATCAAAGCCCTGTTTGTGAGTGTATGTCTGTGTGTAGTAGAGATGGTATCATGTTTGTCCAATGGAGCTTCCCTTCCCTATATATCCAGTTTATCCCCAAATCTATTGTATTCCCAAACAATCTAGAGCAAATTAAAGTGAGAGGATGAAGGTTTATGAATGAGATTGGGGAAGTAATTTATGGAAAAATGTCATTCTATCAGTGGACATACACAACTGGATTCAATTTGAATCAGCAGCCCTTTCATAACTGCTGAGTGTATGTCACTGAATTCTCTGAAGGAGACAACAGATCCATAATAACAGTGAGCTTGCACCATTTTCATCCACTACTTTTTACTTATCATCTATAGCACAGGTGTCAAACTTGCCGCATCATGTGCCATGTTGTGACGTATCATGACTTTTTTTGCATTGCTGCAGCTGGAGTGGGCACGGCCTCCACATGATGCAACCGACCCACGGGCTGGCAGTTTGACACCCTGAAGGATTACTCCAGAAGCTTGTAAGAAGAATATCCATATAGCTCAATGCCTAACTGATTATAGTTTTATCTTGCCCATGGTTTGGAGTCAGAAAAGATATAAGCAATAAGTTAATCAGAACTATGAGCTCAAAATCTGATGGCCAAAGTAAAGCTTATTTGACCAGGAGACTGAAGGTTTCTCATGTTTCTCCATTTATGTCTTGTCTATTCTCAAAATGTTTAAACTTTATACGGGTACATCTTTTTACATTCTTCAATGAAGATTAAGTTAGGCTGAGAAAATGTTCAAAATGTTCAAAATCAATAATGACTTTCATGGCTAAAAGATTTGGTCTTAACTTTCTTCTGTTCTAGATATTCTCATCACCACACCATACTGGCTCTCTGCATGGAAAAACTTCTGTTCCATCAATGGCATTTATGTTTAAAATTTCTCCATTTAAAACAAAAAAAGAAATTCAACATTAGTTCCCACCCTTACAAAACAGGTTCTCTCAAAATTAATGTTGTAATAATATATTAATCAGTATTCAACTAGAGGAGATAATATGTGTATAAGGTGGGGTGTTTTTGATGCAGCTTTTTAATGCTTTGACTTGTATTTTGTGGTGGGTTTATTTTGTTTTCTTGGATTTTTTTTGGAGTTTTGTATTTTGTATTTTAACTTTGTTCTGAATAAAATAAAAATACATATGAAAAACAAACCAAAAACCAAAACCAAAAATAACTACTTACCTCTAAACCACACTCTGAATTTTGACTGGGCCCCTGCATAGGATTTGACCCAAGGTTTCCTCCTTCTATTGTTATTGCTTCCAAAATTGTATATACTCTACAGTACATGGAGGCAGACAAGTACTATGTGATGCTCACTCTTGGGAAACCAAAAATCCCTGGTTCCCTCCTTTACCCTTTGTTCTGTAAATAAGGTTTCTTGTTGATTGGTTTGTACTTACTTTGAATGAATGAACCTTTATTGTCAAAGTACAACAAAGTACATTGAGATTGGCTGAGCCTCCCTTCATGCCCCCCTCCCCCAACAACTAACAGTGACAACAAACCCACCATCTTGTTACACCTTGAGAGCTAATTGCAGAACACACTGGCCTCGCAAGTCAATCATACATAAAGTTAATTCCCATTCAAGAGCCTGACAGCCCATGGATAGAAGCTTACTTGGAAATGGCTCTGTTTGTGCCATCTCTGAATAAACTGCAAAGCCAACAGTTGCTGTGATTCATAATCCTGGATGAAGAAAACAAAAATATTTAAGCACTCTATTCAAGGGATGTTGGTAAGATGCAGGTAAAATGATAATGCTTATGTATTGATGCAACTTTAGGTCATCTTCCAGACAAAACAAACCAGTTCTCATCCAGGCTTACCTTGAGCTCGTTACATATGAGTCGAGTTAATATCCTGATTATTAGCTATCTTTCAATCCCTGCAAGATTATACCCTTTCCCCTTTGTCATCCCATATGCCTGGGGCAGTTTCAAAGAATATCTGCATGATGAAAGCTTTCTAAATTCCTCAAGACCTGTCTGTTCCATGAAGCCTCAGCCTCAAGTCTCAAATTTCCACATGTAACTGCACTACATTTAAGATCCAGCATGTCCCTATATAAAGGTAGTTGTTTCCAACTCTAGGGGCTGGTGCTCATCTCTGTTTCAAAGCCAAAGAGCGAGCGCTTGTCCGAGGACGTCTCCATGGTCATGTGGCCGGCATGACTAGATGCCAAAGGCACACGGAGCGCTGTTACCTTCCCACTGTAGTGGTCCCTATTTTTCTACTTGCATTTTTACATGCTTTAGAACTGCTAGGTTGGCAGAAGCTGGGATGAGTAACAGGCGCTCACTCTGTTACGCAGCACTAAGGATTTGATCTGCCAAACTGCTGACCTTCTGATCGACAAGCTCAGCATCCTAACCCACTGAGCCACCGCGTCCCTTATATAACATGCATCAATTTCCCTCTTTTTCTTTTGTTTTGCTCAGTTGAATTTTAAATTCCCTGATGCCAGTTCCCTTTTAGTGCATCTGCTTCATAGACCAACATGCATATTGATATCGTTATCATGATTACCACCACCATTATCCATGAAGTATCTTTTCTTATTGTGTTGCACTCCTGTGCCCTTGTTTCTGTTAATTAAGATGTGCTAAATCTAATAGAACTTTTGGAAATATATCTAGGAGGATTGTTCCTTTTCTTTGTGGAGAAACAATTCAAGGGGAAATCAGCATCTTTGCTGCCCCTATGTGGACTCCTCTGAAAATGCTTTCCTATGTCCTCTGACAATGTTTACTACAAATACAGTCAGAGGATCTATGCGGACTAAGCTGAGGTGTGAAAAACTAATGTACAATAGTCAGTTATGCTGGGAAGAGATGCCCTTTAGATGTGATTGGATAGACTTCTGCAGGTGTCCATCTGTGATATCCATCTGTGATTTCTAGATTATTGGAAATGTACTCCCTAAACCATAATGTCTCAATTCCATTAGTTTTATGATTATTTATAGTGGAATAGCTGCAACTGGTTGTTCTGAAAAAGAGTAAATTTTCAATTATTTAACTCACTATTGTATATTTACTGCCATGAAAAAGGAGAAGAGAGTGATAGTGGCGAATATCTGATTGTTACTTGATCACAGACTTCAAACTATAATAGGCAGGGCTTTTTTTCTCATAGAACGCTCAGAACGGAGTTCCGGCACCTTTTTGGGATGGAACCTTGTAGGATAGGCAAGTCATGTGTATGACATGTGTGAGTTCCGGCACCTTTTTCTTTTACAAAAAAAGCACTGATAATAGGCACATCAAGTTCAGTGGTTCTTTCAGATTTCGGGGAAGTGGCTAAGTACTATGATCTTTGGTTTTCTGTCAGCAAATTCATAAATGAATTAAATACATAGACTATTTCTCCTGAAAATCCAGAACCCTGAAATGCTCTATTCAGGGCTTCTAACCATACTCAATAATCATGTTTGTATATTTGCTTGTTTGTTTTTATTTGACATACATGCTCTAGCTTTCACTGTATCTAAGATGAGTAGTTTTTCAGTCTAAGAGGTATCTTCGTGGAACCTTCTTCTCAGTTCCTCAAAAATGAGCCATAAGCTTTACAAAGTTGTGAAGCAATCAGCCAGAGTCTGTTAAACAAAAGACCGCTTTATGCTTTTTGACAAGTATGACTTCTCTTAATAAAATCATCTGTTCTTTTTCAAATAATTTTTTTAAAAGATTTACCTTCTTTTGCAAAATTCAACATTCAGTAAGGAGGGAATTCTCTAATTGTAAGTCATGGCTTTGGGGAGGTTGCAAGTGAGTTAATGGGGAGTCACAACTATGTATGTGATTTAAATTTTGATGAGGCTTGTGCACACAAAGCAGAAGTACTATCAGATCTTCCTGTTTTCATTGGACAAACCTTGCATACAAATTAAACTGTAAAATGTCAGCACTTGAAAAGGGAGCATAAATCATCCATCATTCTCAACAGCAGCTGACTTCTCACATGGCATTTGTCCATCAAACTGTGTGTACAGTTGTTAGTGAAGTTCAGTATTTTTATATACTATTGTTAATTTCTAGACTTCCAAGGCAGAAACATTTCTGTTACCTGGTAAGAAAAAAAACTAAAGATAATCTATTTACTAATAGTGCCATTAAAAAAAATTAAGCCAAGAAAGTGTGAATATGGTGTATATTTTAGTAAGTAATATATTCATACCTTGCCCGTTCTAGCAATAATAGAATCAATTTTATTTATGGGGTGAGGGGTGTTACACAATTTCACTTATCATTGGATTGAAGAGGAAAATTTTGAAAATCCCTGCCATAAGGATTGGATTAATTCAACTATAGTTCTATCTGCATTGAGGGATTATCCTGAGCGTCAGTAGGGAGTATCAAAAACACCTATTACACTTCTACATAAGTGTTTCTTAAAACGAAAAGACTCTTCCATGCATTTTGAATTCTTATGTTCACTAAAATGTTTACTTTTAGAATGTATAAACTTGGAAACCAAAAACACCCACCCATTGAGAAGCCTATTTTGCTTTACTTTGCTTTGCTTTGCTTTGCTTTCTTTCTTTCTTTCTTTCTTTCTTTCTTTCTTTCTTTCTTTCTTTCTTTCTTTCTTTCTTTCTTTCTTTCTTTCTTTCTTTCTTTCTTTCTTTCTTTCTTTCTTTCTTTCTTTCTTTTTCTTTCCTTCCCTCCCTCCCTCCCTCCCCCCCTCTCTCTGTCTCTCTGATTTTCATGAATCATTCCATTGGACCTGCTCCCTCAATGAAAGAGAAAAACAGAGAAGCTAATTCATGCAGAGATGCAGCAAAATGGATTTCATGAAAAAAGGTAATTGGCGCATTTTGTTCCAAGCACACCTAAGGAAGAAATGCTGTACTTGCTATGTCCTATATTCTCTTGGAAGAAGATCACGTAATGCAGCATGCATTTATTTGTAAATTACTGTGGCTTATATACTGCACTATTACAAAACCTCTGAGTGGTTAATAAATAACAGTGTGAATACTTAAATGTAAAAACTCATCAACATGATCAAGGCTCTGATGTGCTACCTTTCAGGTGATTTGATCCTGTAAATGAAATTTTGCATGAAGACAAGATTGTTGAGTCTTTCAACATTGTCATGGACTCTTCCAATTATTATGAAATCTTATTTGAGTTGTAATAAATACATATACTGTATAGCTAGATATTAACGAACATACCTATTTCCTTTTTTAAAAAAATAGTGAAAGCAAATGGATACAGCTGTTATTAAATTTACTTTAGACTTGCTCTTCATTCAAAAATGTTTCAGCACAGGGCACTTCAGTTCTAGGCACAAATGAGACTCACAGCTTTAATATATTCCTGTCTCCCATCCACTGAAAAATATTAAACTTGGACTATCTTACATATTTCAGTCTCAGAAATATAATGCTTTATATTATCTTATATCTTAATATTGTAAGGCCTTAATTTTTCACCTTTACCAAGTTTGCATTATACAATTTACACAGCAATGGACTTATTTTAGTTACAGGTATTCCATTATAACTATATGTATCTTAACCACAGTTTTCTTCTAATCTGGGAAAGCGTATGAAGAAATCCTTCAGAGCATGGCTCATATCCACTGATTCAGAGTTAATAGCTAAGAATTAAGAAATCAAATGATAAACACTCATTAATTACCCTTAATGATTGTTGAACAGAAATAATTTTCCAAAAGTCTGAACTAATAGTATTCCCATCCTTTCTGCCTCTCATCTGCCCACTTATTCTTGTATAGAAATTGCTACAAAAATCCACCTCTTTGGCAGAATTAGGTTAATAGGTTACTGGGTGTTTTTATTAGAAGCACAAACACATGATGCTGCATGTAATAATAAAATATTTCAAACTGAGGAGATCCTATTAAAATGATGCTGTACTTACATTTCTAGACTCTCTTATCATGAAATAGTACAGTAGCTGCTTTTAAAATCCCCTGGCAGTTAGCTATAGGCTAGTTCCTTACTTACCACAATATCCTACAAGTTTTTGAGGAGGAGTTTATTGTGATGGTTGAGGAAATTATTTGCTTCTATTTATAATCAGAAGTATGCCAAAATCTGACCCCGATTAGTAGTTTTTGACTTGCAGAGGATGCAGCATTGGGGATCTGCTTCTTGAAAAGAGCAAGATCTTGTATTAATGTGTCCTTCTTGGTGTTACTGAAAGCAGTAAGCGCTTCCCTTCTGCTTTTTGGGAGTTGTCATCTTCATGTGTTTACATTTAAACGTTGCTTGTGGTTAGTGGGAAGTTCTTATTATCTAAAAAAAAAAGAAAGTTCCACCAGCCTTCAAAGATTCATTGATAAGAGGATGTTTGTTCTGTCGCTTGTAGGTTATCTTTACTGATTGACTGAAGATACATATTTTTTTTGGAAGAAGTTATGAACAATGGCTGCAATTAGCAGATAAGGCTGTCATTTTGTGACTAAGTTTCCAGTGACACTTATCACTGACACTTCTCTTCAACTACAAACCCTCATTTGAAAAATGATGAGGAATTAGATATAGGTCAAAGCCACTTTCTTTCTATAATGAAACAGCAATAACATGTGATCAATTATTAAAATATGCTTTTGGTGAAGTCCTTTTATTTGCAGATATTCTGCTCTGAGTTAAGTCACTGCATCTTGTAACTGAAGTTTTAACTGAATCTGAATATTTCCAGAATGGTTTACTACTTATGGTGCTAGCAGGAACTGTTACGAGTTCAGAAATAAATTTCCTTACCCATTTCCGGAAACTATAGAGGAGAAAGGAAGTTCAATGTAGCAATGTGTGTTTCACTTGTGAAATAAAAGGATACCACTGTGCACATTTTTATTTGCATGCAATTGTATTTTTTTTTACTGTTAAATCTTTTATTATTTTTTTAAAACATGGATCACATAATAAGTTTGTTAACAGTGTGTTTGCTGGATTTACATTTGTAAGGCGAAATCATTAACAATTAGTTTCTATAATATATAATCCACATATTTAAACAAATATAATTTTCACTTTGAAATTTTTATTTTGACCAGTAACTTTCTTGATTGATGTATTTTGCTAAATCAAAATGTTTTTCCATATGTTTTTTCCCAACCAATTATACAATTTATTCCAGATTTCATAATAATCAGTTTCACTTTTATCCTTGAGTTCTAACGTCAACCTATCCATTTCAGCACAGGATAAAATCTTATTAATTACCTCTTCTTCTGAGGGTGTCTCTTTATCTCTCCATCTCTGTGCAAAGACTAATCTTGCTGCTGTTAGCAATCTAATAATAGGTATAAGGATCCTTTATTATATTTGTCCTTGGTAATACCCAGCAGAAAGTGTTCTGGCTTTAGCTCGATGTTCTGCATTAATATCTCTTCTAACCGCAGTTTTACCCAATGCCAAAATTTTTGTGCTTTTGAACATTCCCACCACATATGATAATAGGTCCCTAGCAATTCTTCGCATTTCCAACATTTCAGTGAGGTCTTTTTATCCATTTTGGCTAATCTCATAGGGGGGAGGTGCCACCTATAGAACATCTTGTATAAGTTCTCTTTGTACGCAGTAGCTAATGTGAGCTTCCTATTATTTTCCCATAGTTCTTGCCATTTGTCTAAATCAATACCGTAACCAAAATTTTTACTCCAAATTAACATTGTGTCTTTTACTTGCTCTTCCAACATATCCTGTTCCAATAAATATTGGTATATCCTTTTTATCTCTTTTTCCTCTTTTCCTAATAAAATTTTATTTAATTCTGTGTGTTCTGATTTTATTCCCCATTCTTTTTTATCTTTCATATATCGCAATTGTATTTGAAGGTACGCCCACCATTCAAGCTCTATTCCTTCTTCTAATAACTTTTTCCTCGATTTTAGTTCTTCTCCTTCATCTAAGATGTCTTTGTATGTAGACACCTTTCCTAATTTCATAAAATTTGGGTGTATAAACATCTTCAAAGTGGATAGCCAATTAGGAATTTCCATATAGTTATGTTTTTTTTAATTTTAACCCATACATCTAATAACGCCCATCTGATGTAATGTTTCTGGAAGTATTGATGAGTCTTATGCTTTCCTTCCCAAAGAATTGTGTGCCACCCTATCTGCATGTCATGGCCTTCTAAGGCTAATAATCTCCTGTTTCTTAAGTGTACCCACTCTTTCACCCAGGTGAGTGTGGCTGCTTGATAATATTTTTCCAAATCTGGAAGGCCGAATCCACCTCTTTCCTTAGAGTCCTGAAAAATTTAAATTTAATTCTGGATTTTTTCCCTTGCTAAATAAATTTAGATATAATTTTATTTAAATTTCCAAAGAACTCCTTTCCTAATCTGATTGGTATACATTGAAATAAAAAAGTAATTTAGATAGTATATTCATCTTTACTGTTGCAACTCTTCCCAAAAAGGACAGCTGCAAGTTTTTCCATCTGTCTAGGTCTGTTTTAATTTGCTCAACTAATATATCATAATTATCTCCTTTAAGTGTGACACATCTTGCCATCAATTGAATCCCTAGATATCTCAACTTTTTGGTTGTCTGAATATTTAGTTTCCCAACTAGCTCATTTTCTTGTGATTTCATCATATTCTTAACTAACATTTTAGTTTTTTCTTTATTAATCTTTAAACCTGCTACTTCACTATATTGTATTATGTAGATTGAAAGTTGTCTGCTGTGGCATTTCAATCATTTTAAAAGTCTCTTTTCTGGGAATCCCTATCAGATAAAGTGAAGTACATTTTGGGTAGTCACATATTGTAGAAAAGAAAAGCATTACAACATAAAATTGTATGCATGCTAATTATAAATGTAACATCAGTAGAAATATTATACATGGGTAATAATAATATGACTGGATGCCAGAGGCGCACGGAATGCTGTTACCTTCCCACCGTAGCGGTCCCTATTTTTCTACTTGCATTTTTACGTGCTTTCGAACTGCTAGGTTGGCAGAAGTCCAGTCATGCCGGCCACATGACCATGGAGACGTCCTCAGACAAGCGCTGGCTCTTCGGCTTTGAAATGGAGATGAGCACCGGCCCCTAGAGTCAGAAACGACTAGCACGCATGTGCGGGGGAACCTTTACCTTTATCTTTACTACTAATAATATAAATAAATCTGGAGTGAGGAAAGCTTTATTAATGTGATCTAGGATCTGTGCAACTTCTCATTCAGCTGTCTAGCAACCAACGATACAGATCTATAGACTTTTGCTTTTCTATTTTTGATTCTCTATTTCTAAATCAGGCATAGATTACAAGCCCTTTTATTAGAATTGCCTTCAAGAAAAGTAGTTCAAATATACATTGTCTTCTGCAAAGTAGGATTTACAGATGGATGGGGAAGAGAATCCAACTGTGCTGAAATAATTTTGCAACATTGCTCTAGAATGTTTTCTCTAGGGTATCATTGACTGAAATCATTGAACAAGACAAAATCTTGAAAAAAATAAAATATTTATAAAATGCTATATAGTAACATATAACCAGTGGTGGGATTCAAGTATGTGAACAACAGGTTCTCTGTGTGGATGCCACTTTTAGAAGTCCATTCTGGGCCTGGGCAACAGAAAATTAGCTACCGGTTCTGCCGAAGTGGTGTGAAACAGCTGAATCCCACCACTGCATACAACACACTTTCCCCAAGACTTTGTATATCTGATGGAGCAGCTTTTTAGATTTCTGTTGTTTTATCTTTCTTGTTTTATTATCATTGTATTTAGTGTCTCTATTTAGGTTAAGGCTGTTTGCAACCCTTGGATTTGTTTTGGTTTTTTTTGTTTTTGTTTTGGTTTTGGTTGAGTAGTAATGGTGGAGTTGAAAGGAACAAATATAACTTAAACCTGAAGCATGCATGCATGCATACATGCAAACAAGCAGGCAGTAAAATTTAAGTGTGGTTAATTAAGGTGAAATATTTGGTGAGGTGGATATTTTTCTTGCAAACTTCTTAGGTTTTGCAGATTTTTAATAAACCCCAGCTTGCATCATTACTTTCTGGGCTGTTGCTGATTCTTGGCCAATATTTCCTTCTTTGAAATCTTTCTTCTTCTTGCTACACATGGATGACCTCCTCTCAGCAAAGAGTGAATGGGCTGATGTTTCATAGTTCCAAAAGCATTCATGTTTCACTGCAAGAACTCATGTTGGATGAATTGGAACAATTTTAATGAATGAGGAAAGTTGCTTTCTTTGTTTTTGTTAATAAACAGTAAGGTAAAGGTAAACGTTCTCCTGCACATGCGTGCTAGTCGTTTCCAACTCTAGGGGCCGGTTCTCATCTCCGTTTCAAAGCCGAAGAGCCAGGGCTTGTCCGAGGAAGTCTCCGTGGTCATGTGGCCGGCATGACTAGATGCCAAAGGCACACGGAACGCTGTTACCTTTCCACCATAGTGGTCCCTATTTTTCTACTTGCATTTTTATGTGCTTTCATACTGCTAGGTTGGCAGAAGCTGGGATGAGTAACAGGTGCTCACTCTGCTGCGCGGCACGTGGGATTCGACCCGCCAAACTGTTGACCATCTGATCGACAAGCTCAGTGTCCTAACCCACTGAGCCACCATGTCCCTTTAATAAACAATACAAGCATTTTAATCTGATGTTGGCAGCATGAAGATCCATAAGCTGCTTCTTCTTCTTCTTCTTCTTCTTCTTCTTCTTCTTCTTCTTCTTCTTCTTCTTCTTCTTCTTCTTCTTCTTCTTCTTCTTCTTCTTCTTCTTCTTCTTCTTCCTCCCCATTAAAAACTTTGAAGGGGGAAAAAAGTTAAAAATGCTTGTCAGTCTTACTTCAAGAGCTTCTTTTAATTGTCTGAGAGATCCAGGGGCAGAATGATCATTTGAACATGTCACCCCATAGACTCTCTTTTCCTCTCTTCCTCTTGCTTGTCCACTAAATCAGCAATCCAGACATTAGAATTGGGTGGGGAAAATCTGGAACAAGATTTTAAAATATTAATTTTAGAATATAAGCAGATTGTGGGAATTTTTATGAAGTTTGAACAAATAGGAAAATAAATTTAGTTTCTCTGTTCTCAAGTGTGATGCTGTCTCTCAGGTTCCCCAATCCTAAAATTAGCAATAGGATAAAAATATCTATAAAAGTTCACAGAATTATTTTTTCTTTCTATCACTAGGGGAAATTTTTCCTGTTTTTTTAAGAGATGGAAGAATTAACCCTTAGAAAGGAATTTGTTAGTTCCTGTTTCAAAATACCTGACAATTTATGTGCATTAAAATATGCATTTTAAATACCTGAAACTTTTTGCCTCCCACAACCCCAGTGATAGGTATATAAAAATATTTAACTGTCAAAATGTTTAATTACCTATTGTGAGGCATTTAAAATGCATAAGCAGATTAAAGCAAGCATGACAGAATGGGACTGATCTATAAATAAAATTATATAAAAATGATATGGATCTAAAAGCTGCATCCAAAAGCTTGATATAGCAGATAATAGCAGACAATTATTCATATGCATTTGGTACAATAACTAGCTTAAATCTAAGAAATGTAATGAAATAATGAAAGAGGAATATACAGAAATGTACATTTGGCTGCATTCAAAGGATCTTATGGCTCACCTCCTGGGAGCTTAAGTTCAGATTGGTTGTTCATCTTGAATTAATCTTCATGTGGTCTGAACTTGGATGTTATCTATCCTGCTAATGAAACATCTTCAGGAAAACAATTAAGTTCAGAGAACACCATGAACTCAACAGCTAAACTCTGAACTACATTTAAATTATTGAAACATGAATTCATGAAAACTACCCAAGGCCAGATATTTTTATTGCCTGTCCTCAAACTTTACTTTTCCCCCTTAATTTGTCACTTGAAAGTTCATGTTCTGGCCTTTTGTGACTCGATCTCATTTAAAATGGAATGTGATGAATACTTAACTATGTTCTGCCTTCATAAGAAATACTCAGAACAGCAATTTGATCAGATGTTAAACAATGGCTTCACTGTGAGCACAGTTGTTCTACCAGTTAGCCTTCTCCTTTTGATATAGCTGGAAGATTTTTACTGGACTTTATTATTTCCTTTGCAATGAATGAAAAAATATGGTTGATGCCTGTGGTTGGTAAAACTTAACTAAGGAGATATCATGGGGAAAGATCAGCGGGCTCAGTGTATGGCTTTTTCCTTCCTTTCCTTTAGATTGTACCCATAATTTCCTTAATTCCCAGGTGTCTGAATGGAACAGATTGCTCTGTTGGTATAAGGCAGGGGTCAGCAACCCGAAACAGCAAAAGAGCCACTCGGAACCGGTTCCGTCATACACACAAAAAAGTGGGAGCCGCAAAATGTGCACGCGCATGTGGGCACGCGGCAGCTGTGCAAACGGGCTGCGGCAGCTTTCCCAACGAGCGGCGCCACTGCCCGTTCAGGCGGAGGTGCACGCGCACCTCTCCAAAGGTTTGGAGAGGTGCACGTGCACCACTGCCCGTTTGAAGAGGAGCCACAGGAGACGTTTGAAGAGGAGCCGCAGGAGACGGCTCAAAGAGCTGCATGCAGCTCGGGAGCCGTGGGTTGCTGACCCATGGTATAAGGTAAGATGGATAGAAGATGTGATCTCTATCTGCTTGAAGTAGTTTGGAAAAATCATCTAAATGGTTGCATTTATTAATCAAGTAGATAAACTAGCAATACAGTAGGTAAACTAGGAATTTAAAAGTTTTATATTTTCCCTGTGTGCATCTCTCCTCATGCCACCATAAACCTTGCTGTTTTATTTCATTCCTGCTCTGTTTTTAGTTGTTTCTGCACCTGGTGGATTTATTAAGAAAAGTTGAGGAAAAAAGGATACTTTCAAGGGAGAGAAGATTAATCTTTTCTCTTCTGCTTTCTAGTTCTTCTTCTCATGCACTCCCAACCCATGAATGTCTTCTCTTAATGGAGAAGGGAGGAGCTTACATCTTCCTCATATATTGTGGTTGCATCAAATGCCATTTTATTATTACCATGTGCTTTGTTTCTGCTATTGTGCTATTATTCTACTGGAGGTTTCAGGATATTTTTGTCTCTTTGGGAATATGTCTGAAAGAAAGAAGGCAACTTTTAAAAATAAATAAGGGATGAGAAAAAAGGAAGGAAGGGAGGGAGGGAGGGAGAGAGGGAGAGAGGGGTAAAGGAAGATGAGATATAAGAAAGTTAAATATTTTTGGCAGTATGCATTGTGTGATTTTCTGTTAAATGTTGAGAGACAGAATAGATATTATAGTTGTCACAAATCAGAATAATATTATCATTGTTGTCTATCTTTTAGAAAGTAAGCATATTTCTGTTCTCTGTATGTCTATAACTTATGTTGATGTAAAGCAATTTGAATTTAGAGTTTAAATATTTTTAAACACATTATTTACAGGAATGTGTCTGTCCTACTTTTCTTTGCAGTCTGGAACCTAAGTATTATATATCTACATAAGCCTCGGGTTTAGAATGGTCAGAAATGCCTCTGCAACCCCAAAAGAAAACAAGACAACAGCAAGTTAATATTATTTCAATGCTGATAACATTGGTACAGGAGAACAAAATATTTTTTTCTTTCTAACAAAAGCATGTGATTTAGATTAAATGATACCATCACAAGTATTAAACGCCTAATGTATCAAGTAGTTCAAATGCCACTGCAAGAGACTTCCATTCTTTGTAAAAAAAAACATTAAAAAAATCTCCCCTTTATATTATTATGTAAAAGAAATTAGTTTTGCAGCCATCTAATTTGTGAGCAGATTCCATGTTTGTGTTTACATTCCAGCAAGGTAATTTTTAAACACATGGTAACCCCTTAAATGTTTGTTAGTATTTAAGCTATTGCTTGCTTGTATTGTGAAGAGAAAAGACAGCCCTGGTATCTTAAAATAAAACAACATGAAAGGACAGAATTGTCCACTTCTCATCCTGTTATTGAAGCTAGCATGTCCAACATTGGTTTGATGTGTAGATGCTAACAAATGACAAGTGGAAAATTCTTTTTCATGTTGCAGGATGGAATATTCTGGTTTAGCAACCAATCAAGTATGCCTTCTGTTAAATAGCGGGTTCTTTGACGCAGGAATGAAGAAGCGAAACGGAGTACAGGGTAACTCATCATTTATTTCATGCTGTGACTGTACTGAGGAAATGGCTGCAACTAGCCGCAATACGTAGTCTAGCTCCTAGGTGGCAGCCAATAGGTTTGAACCAACCATTGCCACTTGGAGATAGCCAATTGCAGCACAGGAGACTTGTAGTCTGGGTTGCTGGAGAGCCGTTAGCTGCTCCAACAACCCACGTGGTATTCCTCAAAGAGCCCAGTACATAACACCCCTCCCCTCTTAAAACAGACCATAATAACCCCAATTAGTCTCAACAATTGTTAAGACTCATTATTCTAACACACTAAAGTAAAAGTGATAATAATAATAAAAATAAGGAAACAATGTAGGTTACAATGTTATTAAACAACGTCTAAATGAATAGGCTTCAAAAATGGTACTTTTAGACAGTTACATCATAGCACTAGTTTCTGTAGTCTAGTGGCAACAGGAATTACAACAATATATAGCTCTTTATTTTACAACGTAATCTGCAAGATATGAAGGAGGCTTGTGTGCCCTAGAGGAACGTCTCGGAGTTCCCATCACTTTGTGGTCTACCAGCTTACCCAGTGGGCTGGGTAAACTTATGTCCCTTTGTGCTCCTGAGTGAAGGGGATTCGATGCACTCTGGCTGGCCTCTCCAGGTTGGCCCACCCTAAAGTCAGACTGTTCGGCAGAGTAGGCACAGTGGTTGCTGAAACTCGGTTGGCTTGCTCCTTCAGGGGTCCCATGTTGCACTCCAGGGCTCCCCAGTTTTCCCTCCAGTTCTGCCTCAGTTAAGAAGGAAAAGTCCTGGTAGTCCATGTGAGGGCTGGCTTGGCCGCAAGTTTGAGGACCTTGGGAGGGACTTATGATGCAGTCCTCGCTTAGTGGCCATTCTGGAAATTGTTTCCTGAGCTGATCAATGTGTCGTCTGACAACTTGCCCTCCCTCCAACCCCACTTCATAAGATAGGGGTCTGGATGCCTTGGTAATTTGACCAGGAACCCACAGATTTCAATGGCCATAGTTCCTGGCCCAAACCCAATCGCCCATGTGCAGCCCCCTCGGGGGTTTTGGTCAAGAGGCTTCTGCTGCCACTCTGTCTGGATGCAACCTGTCCAGTTTAGTGATTAAACGCCTCCCCCAATGTAGTTCTGCAGGACGTTTGCCAGTGGCAGTGCAGGACGTAGAATGCTGGCAGAGTAAAAAATCTGCCAATCTGTGATGCCAGTCACCTGTGACAATGTGCTTGAGTGCTTCCTTCATCGTCCTCACCATGCATTCAGCTTGACCATTAGAAGATGGATGAAAAGGTGCAGATGTTGCATGTCTGATGAGATTAGCTCCAAGGAAGGCCTGAAATTCAGCAGCAGTGAATTGGGCACCATTGTCTGAAACTAAGACATCTGGCAACCCATGTGTGGCAAAGAGTTTTCTCAGCACCTGGATGGTCCTAGCAGTAGTCATGTTAGGAACTGGAATTACTTCCAGACATTTAGAGTGGCTATCCACTACTATCAGGAAGAGCTGTCCCTGAAAAGGCCCATCGTAGTCTATGTGAACCCTAGACCAGGGAGTGTGCATTTCCTACCACCTGTGAACTGAGGACTGTGGCATTTTCAGGCCTAGATTGCTGGCATGTATAACAACCATGGACTTGAGCCTCAATGTCCTTATCAAGGCCAGGCCACCAAAGGTAGCTTCTAGCTAAAGCTTTCATTCTGACAATGCCTAGATGGCCTTCATGTAATGATTGTAAAACCCTGTCTCTTAGGGAAGTGGGAATTATGACTCTGTTTCCCCATAAAATGCACCCTTTATGGGCAGCTAACTCATGCCTCCTGACAAAATAGCTCTGAAATTCTGAGCCTGGACTTTTTTCCAACCAGCCCGTGTATACCCATGACAACACTCTACTAAGTATTTTATCTGTGGCTGTTTCAGCAGCAATGTCCCCTGCATGGAGGGGAAACTCAGGTATCTCCTGTATGGACAATATTCTAGCAGCAGGAGCCAGATCCGGATCCATTAGTGGCAGCGGTAGTCTGCTGAAGCCATCAGCATGGCCCATTTCCTTGCCCAGTTTGTGAATTAATTTAAAATTGTATGCAGATAGGAAAATAGACCATCCCAACATTCTTGGAGATAGTATGTGGGGGGGTTTGTTTGTTTGTTGTTTAAAGTCCCAACAGAGGTTTGTGGTCAGCGTAGACCATGAAATCCCTGCCATATAAATAGTCATGGAATTTTTTTATTCCAGCAACGATGGCTAGGACTTCTTTGTCAATCTGAGCATAGTTGCGCTCAGCAGAGGACAATGTCCTTGAGTAAAATGCTATAGGAACCTGTTTACCATTTATTTCTATGTGACTTAAAACTGCCCCCACCCCATAGGGAGATGCATCACATGCAAGACATACAGGTTTAGACTCTTTGTAGTGAGTTACAGTGGACTTTTCTGACAATAGTGCTTTTATGTCCTGGAAACTTTTTTCATGTAAGTTAGTCCATTTCCATGGAGCTTTCTTATCTAGAAGCCTGTGGAGGGGCTCTGCTATTACAACCTTATGAGGTAGAAATGTGTTATAGAAGTTTAGGAGACCCAAGAATGCTTGTAGCATTCTGTTGAAGAAACCGCAATACTACACTTGTTCTTTTTTAATTTGAGGCCTGCTTCATGAAGCCTCTGCAAGACAGCCCTGAGCCTACTGGCTAATACTTCTGGGGCTTCCCCTGCAATAAGAACATCATCAAAATAAGGGCAGATGCCCTGAATACGTTCCATGATTCCCTGAAAAATTCCATGATTCCCTGAAAAATTCCCTGTGCAACACTGACTCCAAACTGTAAGCGTTTAACTTTGAAAGCCCCCCTGTGAGTCACAATCATTTGAGCCATGGCTGTGGCCTCATCAACCAGCAATTGCTGATAGTCCTGTGCTAAATCAAGTTTAGCAAAAATAGTACCCCCTTGCAAGGAGTCTAATATATGGTTGACCACTGGGACCGGGTAAGCGTGTTGCTTGAGGGCTTTATTTAGTGTGCATTTATAGTCAGCACAAATGTGAGTTTCCCCATTGGCTTTAAGTGGAGTGACTATAGGAGTTTCCCACTGCCCACCATCAACAGGCTGTAACACGCCCTGTTCTACAAGCTTATCAATTTTGGAATCAATTTTATGTTTTAAGGCAAAGGGGACCCTATGAGGCTTAACCCTGATTGGAACTAAGTTGGGATCTAGCTTAAATGAAATAGGCGGGCCTGTGTATGTCCCTAGGGTTGAATCATAAACATCCACGTATTCCTCGCACACTGATGCGAGGTTTGCAGTTTGTGTCCGGTTTATGCCAGTAATCTGAATACCTAAGGCATCAAACCAATCAAGTCCAATGAGACTCGTTCTCTGGCCCCCTACTACTATTACATCCAGGTGCCCAAAAAAACCTTTAAACTTTACCAACAAAGTGGCTTCTCCCTTAACTTTAATATGAGCATTTTGAAAATCCATTAGGATTATATCTGAGGGTCTTAGTTTAGCCCAATTGTTACTGCACCTACACACGAAGTTAAAAGTGTCTTGAGAAATGATTGAGACTGCAGAGCCAGTCTAATTCCATCTTACATGGAACTCCTTGTAGCTCTACCATGAGCTTAAGTTTGGGTTTGAGAGGGTGTCGAGCCCTGTTGTGGCATATGCTTCTACGGCTTCTGAAGAACCCCACACTAACTGCACCCTGGGCCCCAGTACCTCTCCTAATCTGTTCTTCTGACTGGTGATTGGGTAGCTGGTCTCTCTGGTGGTTTCTGCAAACCACCGCGATGTGGCCTGTCCTTCTGCAAGCTCTACACGTTGCTGAACGAAATCTGCAATTGGCATGAAAATGATTGCCGCGGCACCCCTTACATCTCGGTAAAAAAACTGCCTTGTAACTGTCCTCTCGCAGCTGGCTGTTGCGGTGTTGCACATTGGGTTGCTTTTGGAGTCTGTTGATTTCAGGTTCTTCTTCCTCAGAAAACTCTCCGGTGTGTTTGGTGTCCTCAAGGTGGACCGTTTCTTCGAACTTTGTTGATTTGGCGGGCTGTACTGCTTGAACTGCGCCCCTGGCAGCTTTGTCGCCCTCACCTTGTCTTGAGCTTCAGAAAACATTAAATTTGGCCTAGCAAATAGTCTCTGCTGAAGCGTTCTGTCCCATAGGCCGCAGACAAGCCAGTCTTGTAGTCACTTTTCTAAATTTGAAAATTTGCATAGGCATGCAGCCTGCCTTAGGCCCGCTATGAATTCTGAATCTGACTCCCCAGGTAACTGCACTCTTTGGTTGAACTTGAATTGCCATGCCATTTCAGACATCTTGGGCTGGAAGTGCCTGGTTAGCTTCTTTTTAAGATCTGCGTAGGAGACCACTTCAATTGGTGTCAGTGCGAACATGTTCTCGGTGAAATCAAAGGTTGCTGGGCTGCATACGCAGAGTAGCGTTGCGGCCTTCAGTCCTTCTTCTGTGATCTGATTGGCTCTGAGATAGTTTTCTACTTGCGATAGATATGATGGCCATTCCTCTGGGTGTTTCACGTCAAATTCTCGCAGTTTACCGACCTTCGGCATTCTTCCTTGCTGGTTCCTGCATTCTTCCAGATCCTGCTTCCAGGCTCAGGGAATGAGTCCACTGAGCACGAGGTCGCTAGCGTAGTTTGCTAGCCAAACTTGAGAGTGGGGGGGGGGAAATGCCTCTTCCCTCCGGCGTGTGCTGCCTTTCCCTCGTAGACTTCAGCTCTTTAAACAGTGAAGCAGGATCCCACCTTCATCGCCAGTTTTAAATAGCGGGTTCTTTGACGCAGGAATGAAGACGTGAAACGGAGTACAGGGTAATTCATCGTTTATTTCGTGCTGTGACTGTACTGAGGAAATGGCTGCAACTAGCCACAATATATAGTCTAGCCCCTAGGTGGCAGCCAATAGATTTAAACCAACCATTGCCACCTGGAGATAGCCAATTGCAGCACAGAAGACTTGTAGTCTGGGTTGCTGGAGAGCTGTTAGTTGCCCCAGCAACCCACGTGGTATTCCTCAAAGAGCCCAGTACATAACACCTTCTTCCAGAATTATCCATTCCATCCCACTTTCAGCTTTCTCATTTTTACTCTTAATATGGAACCAACATCCTGAATATCCTTAAACCTCTTTGAGTTATTTGTGAGTTCAGTTTTCTTGCCCAAATTTTATTTTATTTTATTTTATTTTATTTTATTTTATTATTTTATTTTATTTTATTTTATTATTTTATTTTATTTTATTTTATTTTATTTTATTTTATTTTATTTTATTTTATTTTATTTTATTATTTTATTTTATTTTATTTTATTTTATTTTATTTTATTTTATTTTATTTTATTATTTTATTTTATTATTTTATTTTATTTTATTATTTTATTTTATTTTATTTTATTTTATTTTATTTTATTTTATTTTATTTATTTTATTTTATTTTATTTTATTTTATTTTATTTTATTTTATTTTATTTTATTTTATTTTATTTTATTTTATTTTTTTATTATTTATTATTTTATTTTATTTTATTTTTTTATTTTATTTTATTATTTTATTTTATTTTATGTTATTTTATTTTATTTTATTTTATTTTATTTTATTTTATTATTTTATTTTATTTTATTTTATTTTATTTTATTTTATTTTATTTTTTTATTTTATTTATTTTATTTTATTTTATTTTATTTTATTTTATTTTATTTTATTTTATTATTTTATTTTATTTTATTATTATTTTATTTTATTTTATTTTATTTTATTTTATTTTATTTTATTTTATTTTATTTTATTTTATTTTATTTTATTTTATTTTATTTTATTTTATTTTATTTATTTTATTTTATTTTATTTTATTTTATTTTATTTTATTTTATTTTATTTTATTTTATTTGACTTATATACCACCCTTCTCCCGTAGGACTCAGGATGGTTCATAAGGTTTTTTAAAAACAATACAACAAATTACAAAAATTAAAAACAATTAAAATGATTACACTAACCTTGAACTAAAAACCCCAATTACAATTAAAATACAATTAAAACCCCGGTTAATACTCTCAGTCCAGGCCAGAAAGCTCGAAGAGCCAGGTCTTCAGGTCCCAGCGGAATGAGCGAAGGTCAGGGGCAGTCCTAAGCTCTACAGGCAGCTGGTTCCAAAGGGCCAGCACCCCCACAGAGAAGGCCCTCCCCCTGGGTATTGTCCACCGGCAATCTTTTACCGGCGGTACCCTGAGAAGACCCTCCCTGTGGGAGCACACAGGATGAAGGGAGCTTGATGCCGGCAGCAGGTGTTCCCTCAGATATCCCGGACCCAAGCCATTTAGGGCTTTATAGGTCATCACCAGCAGCTTGAATCTCACCCGGAGGGAAACCAGAAGCCAATGCAGCTCGCAGAGTAGAGGTGTTACATGGGAGTATCGGGAAACTCCCATCACAACCCGCGCGGCTGCATTCTGCACCAGCTGAAGCCTCCGAGTGGTCCTCAAGGGCAGCCCCATGTAGAGAGCGTTGCAGTAGTCCAATCGAGAGGTCACGAGCACATGAGTGACTGTGCGCAGGGCATCTCGGTCCAAGTAGGGCCGCAACTGGTGTACCAGCCAAACCTGGGCAAAGGCCCCCCTGGTCACGGCTCCTATATGGTCTTCAAAACTGAGCCACGAATCCAGGAGGATGCCCAAGTTGCAAGCCCTATCGACAGGGTGTAACACCTCTCCCGCCATCATTAAAGATGGAATGGACTGGTTAGTCCGAGATGCCGGTATGCACAGCCACTCAGTCTTGGCAGGATTGAGACGAAGCCTTTTTCTCCCCATCCAGACCTGGACCGCCTCCAGGCAACGGGACATCATGGCGAGGGCATCACTGGGTTGGTTCGGGGTGGAGAAAAAAAGTTGGGTATCATCAGCGTACTGATGATACCCCACCCCAAAACCACTATTGCACTATTGGAAGTGTTTGCTTGCTATATATACTTTGTACGTGATGCTGTATTATAAACAGCAGCACTCAAAGAATCAAAATACTTACCTAAGACATATAGTCCATAAAACATAAAAATTTAATAAACAAACTATAATTATATCCATTGTCTATCTACTGCAGGATGAATGCCTTTATATACATACACTCAAGTTTTTTCAGAACATTGCACTGCAAAGCTTTGTTTTGGTTTTTTGTTTAAAATCTTTGGACAGCCAGAAAATAAGTTTTCAAACCAGTTAATATTATGAGCTCAGACAAATCCAGAGTTGTTTTAGACCCCTCATTTATGAGGAGTGCTAGGATGGTTTGATATTGGTTACACTGCACATCTTTAGCAATAGCTGTCAAGGTTTTAGTGGAGATCTTACCACAGTTTCAGCTTTTCTAAAAGATTCTGCCTTCTGATGCAAGATCAAAGGATCTGGTCCTGGGATCCCACATTTTCATAAACTGGCTTTTGTGCTTTTTGAAGAATATCTCGCATTTATATTTGGAGAACTGGCTGAACCTTATGGGTGGAGGAACTTTTGAACAGTCAAAACCATTTACTTTCAAAATTAGATGTTTGTCCTTGTACAGCATGATGACTAAATTAAAAGAATTTGACCATGTTCAATTAAAAAACAAGGGTGTACTGTATGCTGAGTACAGAAGAGCCATGTCCAATAGATTGAAAACAGATTTTTTTTTCCTGGTGCCAACAATGAATGCCAGGAATAAGCTCATCCAGTTCCAATCCTGGAAGCAAACGACAAGCAGACACCTAAAATAGAGGTCTAGTGTGAATATGCTTAACTAACCCAGATGAGTGTATTACAAATGTTCTGCTAATTTTATGAACAATTATTATATATTTTATTTTACTGGGAAGGGGGAGGTAATACCATTTTGTCTACTACTATACTCTTTCACAGACTTTTCACAGTGACAGGTCACAGATGCACCTGGACTATTTATAAACACAGGGCTATCTACTATAGTGTTTCTCAATGTTGGAAACTTTTAAGATGTGTAGATTTCAGTTCCTGGAATTGCTGGCTGAGGAATTCTGCAAATCAAAGTGTGGACATTGTAAAACTTCCCAGAGATGCATGATGGTGAGATGGGTAGCATATACATTTAATAAATAGAGTTGCCAAGGTTGAGAAACACTGCTCTAGAAAACCATGTCCCAAAATAGCCAGCTTATTAGTAACTAAAAAGAAAAGGGCACTTTGAATGCACTGGAAGAGCTTCATCCTACCTCACTCTGCAATCTTCCTCTGCTCTGCTGACCTTTTGACTGAGCTGTTGTTTTGGCACAGGTTTAGCATTATTCCAGAAGAACAATGGTACTTGTTCAGAAATAGCCCAATGTTAAGTGACTGGTATGGAAAAAACTGAAAAGAGAGGTACCAAAGTCTATGTGCTGTATCAGAAGTCACTTTTCTACCTAGTAGACCTATGGGTTTTTACAGCTCAGATCCAGGAGCTGTACACCGTGGCAAAATAAGTTCAAACAGTTTTTTGAAGAACCAAGTTCTGTTCAGTTCAATTTAAGACTGAGGTTGCAAGTTTATGCTATAGTAAAAAGGAAAAAAAAACAAAACAAAACCATGCAACTGAGATTTGTAAACCACTGAAATATACCAAAATATCTAGTTTAACTTTATTCTTTATTATAATTAGTTATTGCAGTTTGCAGAACTTACTAAGTATAAACAAAGTGAATATGTTTTGACTTATTAGTTTAACTTGTTCCCATTTGTGGATTGCTATTAATAGTGTTTCCTTGCCTACAATGTATTTTCTTTTTCACATATCCTTTTTCTCCTATCAGTTCCCTCTTTTCTCCTTCTGTTGACAGTTTACTATTTTATTTAGTTCTAGTTCTATTGTTTTATTCACACTTCCATTCTAATCTCTTTGAACTCAAAGCTGTTTAAATATTCAGTTTCACAGTTTTATATGAAACTGATTTAATCAAGTTGTCACTGAAATCAAATTTTTAATTGAATCTTTGATTCAGCTCAGGCGTGCTTGAGACAGGTTGCTGAATGCTTGACCATATGTTTACAGTGGCAGGGTGTAAGATGCAGGCAGAAATAGCATACACTGAAGGACACAACCAACACAACTGGCACTGTGTGCAGGAACATCTGTACAGAATCTGGGCTAGATCCTCCTAAGTCTAGATGGGAGAACTGATAGAAGGTTGTGGAAAATAAGACAGCTAAGATCCTGTGGGATTTCCAAAACCAGACAGTTAGTTAGATACTAGCCAATCAATCAGACATTGTGGTATTAGACAAGGGCCCAAAGACAGTGGTGGTAATAGATGTAGTGGTGCCAAGTGAAAGCAACATCAGGAAGAAGGAGTATGAGAAACAGAAGAAGTACTAGGGCCTGAAGGACAAACTGGAGAGAATGCGGAAAGTCAAAGTTAAAGTGGTTTCAGTAGTGGCAGGAGCACTCAAGGTGGTGACTCCTAAACTTGGAGAATGGCTCCCACAGATCCCAGGAACAACATCAGACCTAATGTGATGACCCAAGGCACAGCACAGAGGCAATGCAGTCATATATATATGTATATACTGTGTATTAGACCTGGCTCTTCGAGCTCTCTGGCACAGGCTGAGGATTAATTTTATTTTAACTGGGGTTTTACTTATACAGGGATAAATTTAATTTTTTTTTAAACTTGGTTTTTTAACTTTTGTATTTTGGTTTTTAATTACCCTGTAAACCGCCCTGAGTCCTCCGGGAAAGGGCGGTATATAAATGTAATAAAATAAAATAAATTATATATATATATATATATATATATATATATATATATATATATATATATATATATATATATATATATATATATATATATATATATATATATATTTGTTGTTGTTAGCTGCGAAGTCGTGTCCGACCCATCGCGACCCTATGGACAACATTCCTCCAGGCCTTCCTGTCCTTATATATATATATATATATATATATATATATATATATATATATATATATATATATTGCTTTTTTTCTACAAAAATGGTGCCGGAACTCTCATCTTGGCGGGCAGGGGAGTGGGGGGCAGTGCTGCTGCAGTCATAGGTGTGAAGGGTGTTGGCGGCGGGCTCCCCTCCCTGGGGCCGGAGCCGGCGCGGCTGTTGCTGTGGGAGCAGCAGAGCCCACTCTATATGGCGGGGCTGCGCAATGCGGGCAGCGGAGGCGGTGCGGGCCAGGCAATGTTTTAATCTTATGATTTTAAAAATATATTTTTTCTATTGTAAGTTTCCCCAAACCTCGCCATGTGGATTGCATACAAATATTATATAATTGGTAAATAAAGGTAGAACATATGTTAAATATACATCAAATGATAATATGCTTCACTACAAAGTCAATTCTTGCTCAATGATAGACCAAGGAGTTAACTCGGAAAGGCAAGAAGAAAATCTAGACGAGGTCTGTGCAACTCTTCAACATCTTCATCAATGATTAGGATGAGGGGACAGATGGGGAACTCATCAAATTTGCAGACAACACCAAGCTGGCAGGAATAGCCAATACTCCAGAAGATAGGCTTAAGATACAGGAGGATCTGGATAGACTCAAACACTGGGCACTATCTAACAAAATGAAATTCAATTGTGAAAAAAGTAAGGTTCTACATTTAGGCAGGAAAAATCAAATGCACAGGTATAGTATAGGTGGTACCTTGCTCAATAGTAGTAACTGTGAGAGAGATCTCGGAGTCCTAGTGGACAATCACTTAAATATGAGCCAGCAGTGTGCTGCAGCTGCCAAAAAAGCCAACACAGTGCTAGGCTGCATTAACAGAGGGATAGAATCAAGATCACGTGAAGTACTAATACCACTTTACAATGCCTTGGTAAGGCCACACCTGGAATATTGCATCCAGTTTTGGTCACCACGATGTAAAAAATGTCGAGACTCTAGAAAGAGTACAGAGAAGAGCAACAAAGATGATTGGGGGACTGGAAGCTAAAACATATAGGGAACGGTTGCTGGAATTGGGTATGTGTAGTTTAATGAAGAGAAGGGTGAGGGGTGACATGATAGCAGTGTTCCAATATCTCAGGGGCTGCCACAAAGAAGAGGGAGTCAAGCTACTCTCCAAAGCACCTGAAAGCAGGACAAGAAGCAACGGATGGAAACTAGTCAAGGAGAGAAGCAACCTAGAACTAAGGAGAAACTTCCTGACAGTTAGAACAATTAACCAGTGGAACAACCTGCCTCCAGAAGCAGTGAATGCTCCAACACTGGAATTTTTTAAGAAGAGACTGGCCAGCCATTTGTCTGAAATTGTATATGGTTTCCTGCCTGAGCAGGGGTTTGGACTAGATGACCTCCAAGGTCCCTTCCAAATTATTATTATTATTATTATTATTATTATTATTATTATTATTATTATTATTATTATTATTATTATTATTATTATTATTATTATTATTATTATTATTATTATTATTATTATTATCTTATAAAAAGGAAAGGCCCACACTGATAAATTAAAAATCTTTGTGGTCTGGAAAGGAATGCTGGTGGGCTAATCAATGATTTGGTGACTAGAGGAGCATCTACAGTGTTGGAGCTTGTGGTCATGGTAAGCCATGGAGGCACTAGGCAACATGACTTTCAGGGCAGTGGTGGTGATTTTATTACTTTTTTTAAAAAAAGTATGTGCTCTGTCCAAGGGTGCTTGGTAGGCTGCATGTACAGGCCTGGTCTAGAATTTATTTTGGAGCATTCAACTATCTATAGCAGGCATGTCAAACTCATTTTGTTTGAGGCAACTTTTTATAAAAGAATTGCCATTAATTTGTTTTAATAAAATAATTTAAATCAATTTTTCACTTGATTTCAAATTAAATGAATGAGATTTTTTTTAGTACAATTGCCAAATGCAATAAACTGGTTTTAGGTATATGTTACTGGAAGGAAAAAGCAATCCCTGTTGCGTTACTGATCCCAGAGAAACATTTGCATATATGCAGGTATCCTTAGGGTGCCATAGTTATGGATGAGAAATATTGGTTGCAAAGTTGGCATTTCTGGATGTAATACAGATATTTTGGAATTATTTTTGTTTCTTTGCATGTTTGATATTTTTAAAAAGTCATATGCTACTGACTACGCTTATGCAAATATGTAACATGATCACTGCTTGTCTAAAATTTTACTATACAGATAATAATACCCCCAGAAATTATTTTAGCCTTTTTAATAAATGTTGTTATTGATGTTAAGCTCACCAGGGAAAACATCATATATTGTTATGTATATACTAGGTTAATTATTTAAAGAATGAAGTGCAACATAACTCGATTCTAAATAATCTATTTTTCAAAACACACAACAGTCCAAACAGTAAAAGTAAAGTCCAAATTAAGAATATTTCATTCTTAAGAATTGTTTAGATTCAAAATAGTTTTCAAGAGTGTACAAAAGATACTATTTTTTCTAGAATCAGCTAAATTAGACATATTACATTGAGAAAAATGTTTCTCATTTCTTTCCTGTTACCTTTGATTTCATTGCAGAGATGTTAACATAAGAAATAGATTATTTTGTTATCTAATTTTACCTTCCAAAAGACAGAAGCAGATGAAAAATGTGAAGTTCTTTCCTGTTGGCTTTTCTGAATTAGCTGTTTTAGATTCTAAAAGTTTAGTTCCTAAAGAAGTAATCCTGTAAATAATTTTAATGTCCTCCTCTAGTTCAGGCTCTTTTATGACTCAAGGACTTCAACTCCCAGAATTCCTGAGCCAGCATAGCTTAGCTTGGAAACCTCTCCCTTTCCCCTCAGCATGGCTGGCTCAGGATTTCTGGGAGTTGAAGTCCATGAGTCATAAAAAAGAGCCAAGATTGCTAGCCCTGCAATAGGCTTAGGAAAACCAATAAGGGAGCTGGGTTGTTGGTGTTTTTTTTTTTTTTGCAAAAAAAAAGGTTCCGGAACGCCGATAGTTCACATGGAATTGATTCAACTTCTTGAATTAATGATGATTTAAGGGAGACTGTGAGCCATTTGCATAACAGTATTTATGAGAATGCAAGATAGCAGAAGCAGTACTACAATGTAGTAGATCTTTTTGACATATATGCTGAAGCTATATCATAGAGTTGAGTTTTGCATTGTAGTTCCACTTTTGCTCATTTAATTTTCACATTCCTAATGCACAACATTTTTTCAGCCAAATAAAGTGTGGTTTGTCTGTGGGTGTAAGAGAAAGGGATATTTCTAGAGTTATATGTCAGTATATATACATTAATTAAATAGAGATATGTGCTCTGAATTAATTTTGATTTACAACTGCAAACATTATAAATTCAACAGAGGAAACTACATCTATAAAAATCAGCAGATTGTTTTTAGAAAGCCTGGAGCAATGATTTATTGACCTCTCTGAAACAACACACAGTCATACACAGAGCGAGACTTGTATATGTATATGTGTTTTAGTCTGCAGAAACATCTTAACAATATAAGTTGAATGAAGAGCAAGTAACCTTCAAATTTCCATAGAAAGTTTTCCACTCCTTTTGGGAGAGAGACATCAAGAAACTAATGTGTCCAGCATCAAGTGTTAACATCAGGCTCTTTGGCAATTTTCTGAATATAAAACAATTACTTTACAAGCACAGTTTTCATAGAGGCTTTTTAGTAAGAATTGAGAAGAAAGAGGTGGCTTTTAAGAATTCCCGTAACTGAAATATTTCCCATCTAAAGCCAGTATTTCCCAAAGTACATTAGAGCAGAGATTGCTTTATAATCTTTCTAACCACTTTCATGTGAACTGGTGGGACTTTTCTTTGATAACATAGGGATTTGCATCTGGATATTGAATCTAGTCTCTTAAATTTTTATCACTTTGGGAACCAGCCATTACAAGCTATTTTGATGCTGATGAGAGATAGCCTTTTAAGGAGAGGTGTGAAACAAAATGGACTGATGTGTATTAGACATGGAACAAAGTCCTCAAATGAAGTGGTATCCAAATGAAAAAGTAATTTAAGCAGAATATAATCTAAACTTGCTTTAACAGCAGTAGAAATAGCACTTAGATTTATATACTACCCTATAGTGCTTTATAGTACTCTCTGGGAGGTTTACAATGTCAACATATTACCCCCAACAATCTAGGTCTTAATTATACTGACCTCAAAACATGGAGGGCTGGTCAAGTTTGAACTCCAGGCTATGGGTAGAGTTTGCATGCAATACTGCACTTTAACTACTGCACCACCAGGGCTCTTTAACATCAGCTTATACATTTAATTATAATCATTGTTCCCCATATTACAGTACAGATTATAACTGGTTGCCATTTGAGGCTTTAGGTTTTACATGTGGCTATGATACCTCAGGTTTGTACTAACCATATCTTTGAAGTTAAACACATTAATGTGTAGTATTAGTGGGCATCATAGGATAATGTTCCCCAACCTTTCCGGGTTGGCAGCTTGTGGGGGGAAGCGGGGATGGTTTTGTGTGGGGCTGTGAGCACTGGTGCCCATCACTCGTGCAAGAAGGTCTTTGAGCGTTGACGCCTGCCGCTCATGTAAGTGGGGCTGCAAGCATACATTGGAGACTCCTGCCATAGGATATTTTAAGCTAAGTAAGCAAAACCAATGAAACCATTCATAGTTTCCCCTATTATCCTTGTTAAGTCTTATCTTATCTGAGAAGAAAGATACACACTGCTAATTAAACAAGTTCATGGAAGATGTAATAAATTCATAAAAGATGGGTCTGCAAGTGCTAAACAAGTAGAACTTGTCCTAGGCATTTATCTTGCTGTGTTTTTTTGTTGCAGATCCTATTTAGCTACCATAGATGTAGGTATGTATACAACTTGTATGGCCACCCATCTCAAAACATGTCTCTGTGTGATTAGCAATACATAAAAATATGGCAAACTTCATAAGTAAATAATAATGATAGCTGTAGTCCTTTGCCATTTTTCTTCATATCTTCCTTCCTGTTTTATGTGTTTTTGTGTGTGTGTGGGGGAGAGTTCCTGAGGAACATGAAATGATTAATCATCACTTGTCCACGGAACAAGTGGGCAAACTAAGGCTAGACTTCTAGATGAGACAGAGTACTAGAAGCCAGAAATTGTGGTCTGCACTGCTGCCCTTTAACACACATTTTAGAAGGAAAAAAAGTAAAAAGGACAGGTAAAAAGTAAAAAGTAGGGTTCAGGGTAGGGGATAATGGCCAGATGGGTTTTCTCCTGAGAGTTTCAAAATTTCCTAAAAGGTATACCCAGTATAAGTTTCACATTTGCCTTTGAGAGAACACAAGAGCTTTGGAATGTACCATTTCAGAAATTATGTTTGGGGATCTCTAGAAGTGTTATTTGTGGCTGTCGCAAGGGTGCTTTTTTAAGAGGCAACTGTATTTTTTTTTCTTTGAAGACATTTTGCTTCTCATCCAAGAACATCTTCAGCTCTGACTGAAGGAATGCGGAATGGAAGGATTTCTATTCCTTGAAGAGAGCTGGTCATTTGCATTCTTTAAGAGAGTCATTGAGGCCACTTGAAGGTTTATCTGTGTCCTCAAGGTCCCCTGAGTAGTGCAAATGGGTTTAGAGCCTTCTTGGAACTGATGAAAGAACTGTGTTGTAGATTGGAGATAGTTGATGTTGTATCCCTCCCCCTCTGTTGAGAGAAGACTGTTTTGATGGCCTTTTGTTTCTTTGTTACTTTCTGGGAAGAGACTTTGTGGTATCTGAAGTAGAATATCCAGATTCAGTCAGTTTTGTTCCATACAGTATTAACCTTGTGAACTCTCAAGTTTCCTCTTTCCGCTATGTATTCAAGATGGACAGTGTTTAATATTTATATGTATTTATATGTAAGGGTATAAGTATATACATATGTTGTATGTAGCATGTTTATATGTATGTTATGCATATGTACACTTTAGAGAGCAGGCAGCAGAGTTTCATTTTCAATGTGTGCCAGTATGCCCACAGTAAAAAATGTCAATAAACATTATCTATCTCTTTGACTCCTCTTTCAAACCAGCATATTTTTATAGTTATTAGGGATATATACACACATACACACACACATATACATACATACATACATAGATATACATATATAGATATACACATATATACGTATACACACACACACACACACACACACACACACACACATAAAATTTCAAAAACTAAAACACAGATCACCAAGACTGAAGAATTTATTTATTTAAAAACTTAGCTTTCATCAGCATTCATCAGAGTTCTAGCCAGGATTGAGAATCACATTCTTATAGTCTCTGTAAGGCTAAGCATTTGGCTAATGAGCATGTAACAGGTCTATTTGGCTCCCGCCCTCCTGTAGTTCAATTAACTGTCATGCTCGTTTCTGTCATGCTCGTTGACAGCTATTTGAATTTCAGCAACAAAGAACTATGACTGTTGAAGGGGAGAAATCCACAATGCGTCCTGTGCAGGAATCAAAAATTGGGGACTGGACACATATATAGTGGGGGGAAGGGGTGACCATAGGACAAGAGGCTTTGGGGGATCAACCTATCAGGAACACACAGACGGATGTGAGACAACTAGAAGTAATATGGCCAATTGGGGCGGGTAGACCAGTAACTCGCTCAATGAGCAGAGTGCAAAAACAACCGGTCTTATAAGCAAGCTTCCAAACCTCTGGCATCTTACTCTGATGACGTTGGCAGTTAGCTGACGAAAGCTAAGTTTATTAAACAGTTGGTTTATATTTACCCCTGTGTTCAACTATTTCTTTTGCAACATATACATAATAATAAATATAAATAAATACAAATAATAATATTTAATAATGTAATACTATTTAATAATTTAAAGTGTTCCTCCTCCAAAAAATATATAGATAAACTATCTTTTTATTCTTCTAACAATTGACCTCTTGTAATCATTGATAGATGCAATCATTTTTAAGTCCACATCGCTTGATCTTCTCATGCTGAGCATGACTATCTGGAAGAAGAGGGCAACTATGTCCTTTTGCTGGAAGTCCTTATCCTGAGAATAATGCAGTCATTATCTCAAGATGCAAACAATACTGTATATTATATAATCCATCTTTCCAGGACTGCATTGGAAGTTACACTTGTCATGAATAATTTCAAATAATTTGTGGAAGACCCTTATGTTTCACAACAATTAATTCATGAAGTCTTCAGTTAAAGACCTTGCATCTTTGCTCGATGTGGTCCTAATATTTCATTTAAGTACAGAATTGAGAAAAAAAATCAGCACAAATAATAATTGTTGGAAGGTGGAACTCTAGAAATGTAAATTCTTTCCCTCTAGCAGTTTCTTCCCTCTTTCTGACTCTTATTAAGAAATATGGCTGACCTGATTGATAGATAGTACTATCTATTATTATATACTAGAAATGCCATTGTGTAAGTTCATTCCATTCTGAGACAACTTGTTTAGACCACTGCAAAACTAACAGGGAATATGAGCATCAAAATAACACTTTGGTTGACAGATCCAAAGTGTATTACTGAAAGCAATACAGACAGCCTTGCCACACAGATGGTATGAACACCAATTTTCCAGGCATACAGCCCAAGATAATCTGATAAAATGCATCTATCACTTCTTGTCTTTTTATCTCCTTGCTCTTGAAATAAAGAGAAGTTATATTAAGAAGAGTTATGCTTTCATGAGTTGCATTAGTGCTACATTAGAGAGAAAGCTGTAACACTAATAAAAAAGTTATTAGAGTTACTTCTTCCCTGCCCTAAAAGTTAAATATAGAACCTTGAAAAGAGAAGGCAGAATTTTTAAGGATGTTGGCAAGATTAAAATATTTTTTAAAGAAGATATTTTAATGCCTTGAGCCAAGACAAACTTCTCATTATCCTACATGAAGCCAACAACCAGAACAAAAGCTAAATGGAATTTCAGCACCAGAGACTGGATATCATATACCATGTCACCTAACATCAGCACATTGATTGAAGGACCAAAAATAGGCTGGATGCCATGTACACATCTGGCCTTCAGTACTTCTCCATTCTTTTAGCTCCTATAACATCTCTTACTTAGATAATTGCCTGCCTCTCTGTAAGGCTAAGACTTCATTCCTGATAGTATTAAGTATTATTTAATTAATTAATTTATTCCTACCAACATTACCTATTTGTCTGGCTGAGGTAAACATGCAAGTTAGGAGTAATGGGATAAAAAATTAAGGTAGACTAAACTGCTGGGAATAGGGACGTGGTGGCTCAGTGGGTTTGGATGCTGACCTTGTTGATCAGATGGTCAGCAGTTTGGCGGGTCAAATCCCGAGTGCCACATAACAGAGTGAGCACCTGTTACTCGTCCCAGCTTCTGCCAACCTAGCAGTTTGAAAGCATGTAAAAATGCAAGTAGAAAAATAGGGACCACTAGGGTGGGAAGGTAACAGCGTTCCGTGCTCCTTTGGCGTGTCATGTCGGCCACATGACCACAGAGACGTCCTCGGACAAGCGCTGGCTCTTCGGCTTTGAAACGGAGATGAGCACTGGGCCCTAGAGTTGGAAATGACTAGCACACATGTGCGGGGGAACCTTTACCTTTTACCTTTTACTGTTGGGAGATTTGTTAGTTGGCAGTATGAGAAGTTGAGTAAATATATAAAATAAATTCAACAGAGATAGAACCTGGGGGCTTCTGGTTTTGCAAGTTATCTCCTGCTTCTCTAATCAAGATCACATGAAATATATATATATATATTTAGTTATTTTTTATTATTTTTATTTTTTTTCTATGTTTTTCTTTTTTTTTATTGAAAAGTTTTTCAATACATTTTATCTTTAACAATCCCTCCCCCCCACCCCCCACCCAACCCTTCCTAGCCCTCCCTAACCCTCACCCTCCCCTTCCCCCCTCCCCCCTCCCCAACTTCCCAGAGCTAAATACAAGGTATAAAGGTAAAAACAATCATAAACAACCATATGTTAACAACAATAAACTATTAAGTCTATCGCACTCTAGCTCATGTAAAATGACTACAAGCAATACTAATATCACATCAAAACTTATACAAATGCTAAATGAAACTTTTTAGTCCCATATTTGTTCTGGATGTAATCAATCCACTTTTTCCAATCCATAATATAACGTTGTTGCAAATGGTCTTTCAAATAAGCCGAAATCTTTGCCATTTCCGCCAGGTCAGAAAATTTTAGAGTCCATTCTTCTATAGTCGGCAGTTCCTCCTTCTTCCAATATTGACCTACTAAAAGTCTTGCTGCCGTAATCAAATTCAACATCAACTTAGTGTCCACAACAGAAGTATCCGTGATTATGCCCAATAAAAACAATTGTGGACAAAACTTTATCCTTTGCTTAAATATCTTCTGCATATTCCACCAGATTTTAATCCAAAAAGCTTTAACCTTTTTACAGGTCCACCATATATGAAAATACATTGCATCTTCGCCACCACACCTCCAACATTTAGGTTGATAATTCGGATACATACTTGCAAGCTTTTTAGGATCTAAAAGATTTAATAATCTCCCTTGTGTTAAATTAATCCAATCACTTATCGCTGACAAAGCAGCAGCTTCATAGTATAATTTAAAGTTGGGCATTTTAAGACCACCTCTTTCACGCGTGTCCTGCATAATCTTAAATTTAACTCGTGGCCTTTCCCCTGCCCATACAAATTTATTGATACCCTTTTGCCATTCCTCCAAATTTGAGTCCTTTTTAAGAATAGGTATCATTTGAAATAAGAATAATAATTTAGGCAAAACATTCATTTTCACTGCTGCAATTCTTCCCAATAGAGACAATTGTAATTTTTTCCAGCTTTCCAATTCTTTTTGAGTTTTTCCCCATAATTTTTCATAATTATTTTTATATAACTTTGCATTTGAGGGTGACAAATACACCCCCAAATATTTAACCCTTTTAACAATCTCAAATCCAGTTAACCCTTCTAAAAGGGCCTTTTGCGATACTGTCATATTTTTGGCCAATATTTTAGTTTTTTGTACATTAACCTTAAATCCAGAAACCTTCCCATATTGCATTATTATCTCCATCAGGTCCACAACAGAATTTTTTGGCTGAGTCACCGTAACAACCAGATCGTCTGCAAATGCCCTCAGTCTATAATCCTGATCTCTAATTTGAATTCCCTTAATTTTTTCTGAATTCCGTATTTTAATCAATAATATCTCCAATGTTAAAACAAATACCGTATTTTCTGGCGTATAAGACGACCCGGCGTATAAGACGACCCCCTACTTTTAAGAAGATTTTCAAGGTTTTGTCTTATACGCTGGAAAATACTTACATGCCCTGCCCGTCGCAGAGGAGGTGAAGGCACGACTGGCCCCGCCGTCCCTCCCGCTGCTCCCATGCTTCTGCCGGCCCCCGAGGCCTAGCGTTTCCCAGGCGGCAGGCAGCGCCGGAGGGCAGCCGCCAGCCCGCCACGGCCGGCGCCCCTTCTGCTTCCCCCCCAGGCCTTGAACTTCTCCCATTGGGCGCAGGGCAGCTCCACCCGCAGCCTCTTTTTTAGAACTCGTGCGCTTCCCTCTCACTGTCGGCCGAGGCATGCTCGGCCCGGGCTCCCGGTCCCTCTTCCCGGCCGGCTTCCCACCCTGCCCCTCATGGAGCTGGACTGGGCGTGCAGCCTCTCGGTGTGGCTGCTTTTCCTGGGCAGCCTGGTGGTGCGGCTCCTGCGCTTGGACCTGTTGCTGGGAAACTTGCCAAACCGGGAGAGCGACTGCCGCGCCCATGCCCCGCCTGGGACGCCACACCTGCCTGCCTCTTAAAGTGCCCACCCTGCATCCCTCTGACCAAGGCAAAGGCGGCTGATGAGGACACCGACCTCACTCCACGGGCGGCGGGAAGAGCTGCCACGTCTGGGGACTCCTCCTCCTCCTTCCCCCCTCCCGCCTCACGAAACGGCCTCTTAGTCCGGCGCGCAGCTCCGATCCCGGCTTCCTGCTGGCTCGTCTCGGTTGCGCTGATGCGCCCGAGCGGCTGCTTCTCCCATCCTCAGCGGCTCGCACTCCTAGTTGCAGCGCATTGGAGTAAGCGCCGGCAGAGGCTGCTCTTCGGTCACCCGCCGGGAAACTTGCCAAACCGGGAGAGCGACTGCCGCGCCCACGCCCCGCCTGGGACACCGCGCCTGCCTGCCTCTTAAAGTGCCCACCCTGCATCCCTCTGGCCAAGGCAAAGGCGGCTGATGAGGACACCGACCTCGCTCCACGGGCGGCGGGAAGAGCTGCCACGTCTGGGGACTCCTACTCCTCCTCCTCCTTCCCCCCTCCCGCCGCCCTCTCGCCTCACGAAACGGCCTCTTATTCCATCGCGCAGCTCCGATCCCGGCCACCAGGCTGGCTCGTCTCCGACAGCACCGCCCGGTGGAAGCGCATTCCCACGGGGGGGAGAGCAGTGTTGGTGACAGGTGAGTCCGGCGGGCGCGAGGCCCTCCCCTCGGGCCAAGAGCCAACGGGCAGCGCCGCCTTCACGTGGGGAGAGCCGCCCGACGTGTCCCAGAGCCGCGCCGGAGTTAGCTCAGTTGCGCGGGGTGGCCCGGCTTTGCAAGAACGGGGATGCTCGACTGATTTGTTTTTTTTCCGGCGTATAAGACGACCCGGCGTATAAGACGACCCCCCAACTTTTGAGAAGATTTTCAGGGGTTAAAAAGTCATCTTATACGCCGGAAAATACGGTAATAAAGGTGATAACGGACACCCTTGTCTTGTGCCCTTTTCAATATTACATACTTCAGTCAAACTATTATTTACTATTATTCGGGCTGTTTGTTTTTGATATAATGCCCTAATTGGTTGTAAGAATTTATCTCCATAATTCATTTTATCTAATACTTTCATCAAAAATTGCCAATCCAGTTGATCAAAGGCTTTTTCGGCGTCTAGAAAAATCAGCGCCGCAGGGATCTGGTTGTTCCTTTCCAAAAATTCCAACAAGTCTACTATATGCCTCACATTATTTTTCATTTGTCTGCCACTAATAAACCCAGTTTGGTCACCATGAATTATCTGTTGCAAAACCCTCATCAATCTGTTAGCTAAAACCTTAGCAAATATCTTGTAGTCCGTATTCAAAAGCGATATTGGTCTGTAATTTCTTACTTGAGTGACATCCTGATCTTCCTTCGGGATCAGAGAAATAAAAGCAGTTCTCCAAGACGGAGGCACCCTTCCTCCCCTTTGAATTGTCTGAAACAATTCCCTTAATGGCTTTATCATCTCCAATTGTAGGTTTTTATAATACACCGCAGTCAGTCCATCCGTGCCTGGCGCTTTATCCACCTTCAATTGTTTAATTGCTAAAAGAATTTCTTCTTCTGTTATCAATTGATTAATCTCTTCCTTTTGTTCTTGTGTAAGAACTGGGATGTTGGCATTCCTCAAATATAAATCAATATCTGCTTCATTAATCTTATCTTTAGCATATAATTTAGAATAAAAGTCCACAAAAGCTTCCTTAATAAGATCCTGTTGGTACACAACCTTACCCTTATGTTCTATTTTATCTATGTTAGAAGCCCTTTGCTTCTTCCTTAACATGTAAGCTAACCATCTGCCTGGTTTATTGGCATTGCAAAAAGTATTATGCCTAACAAACCGTAAGTTAGTTGCCACCTGATCAGCCATCAACTTGTCAAACTGTCCTCTTAACAAATTAATAACCTCTTTGATCTTCACATCCGATGGATTCAAAATTAGGGCCTTTTCTTTTTCCCTAATTTCATTCTCTAATTCTTTCCTCCTAAATTCCAAGTTACGTCTGTATTTGTTGTTCATATATATTAACACCCCTCTCATATAAGCTTTACTAGCATCCCAAACCATGTCCATAGAAGTACCCTTGTTCATGTTAGTTTCAAAAAAGTCCTTCATCTGTTTTTTACATTCTTCCACGTTTCCCTGATTTCTAAACAAGTTCTCATTCAAATGCCAAGAGCGCCTATCTCAGGGGTGTCCAAACTTTTTTCAAAGAGGGCCAGATTGGATGAAGTGAACATGCTGGAGGGCCGAACATTTTTCCGAACATTTTTTGAACAATTGGAGGACGCCGAGAGCGCAAACTTGATGCAGTTGTAGCAGCGAGTCCTCCCAGGCCGGCCCTCTCCATCTCTGCAAACAACTCTGGGCGGCTCACAATTCAAAAACATTTACTGGTATTACAATTAAAATCTTCAAAACATTTTAAAACAAAAAACAGTAAAAACCATTAAAACAATTCAAAACATTAACATCTTTTCTCCTACCCTCTCAAGTTGGTTTTGAATGTGGAATCTGATTTAGAATTTTACCCATCCAGTTGTGTATCATCTGGAAACTTACAGAATTCATCATTTCCCCCCCACAAGTCACTTTTAAAAAATAAAGGTAGGGGACGGAGGGCTGAATCTAGTCACATCCCACCTAATCTCTCTTTCTAATTTCATGAGAAAAAGTTGCCAATCACTTAGCTAAAGTGGAATTGAAAAAAGTGCAGGCAACTGACTTGATCCCTGCCAGAAATGGATGTGAAACATTCAGAGATCAAGAAGAGAAAGAAAGAAAGAAAGAAAGAAAGAAAGAAAGAAAGAAAGAAAGAAAGAAAGAAAGAAAGAAAGAAGGAAGGAAGGAAGGAAGGAAGGAAGGAAGGAAGGAAGGAAGGAAGGAAAGAAAGAAAGAAAGAAAGAAAGAAAGAAAGAAAGAAAGAAAGAAAGAAAGAAAGAAAGAGAAAGAAAGAACTCCCTATTCAGACGACCAGCGGGTATTTATAAAACCAGAAACCGTTTTGATTTGCAATGCCCCATTTTAAGAGAGGCTGCAGAGTTTCCACAGGTGGCCTCTGGAAGTTGCCTGAAGCATCCAGGGTGGGATTTAGAGTTAAGGTTCTGGGTAGAAAAGCCGCCTTTTGCAACCTGGGCTGATTTCCGAACACGCCTGACTTGCAGGAATCGGTGCAAAGCAGAAACCAAAACTAAACGGGCTGCATAAAAAGGACTCGCATCCACTTGAGCTTCACAAAAGCATCGGAAACCTTCGCAGACCGAATATAATCTGTTTTGGCTCCTCTCCAGTCTGATCTTCAAAGGGCAACAAGTGCCGACGTGAGCCTCTCTCTTTCTCTCGGGGGAGGGGGTGTTTTTTATGGTGGTTCTCACGATTTCTTTTACGAACAGATGAGCATCCAGTTGTGTCCTTAACGGAGCATAAAACTTTCTCCCGCAGGGGGTGGAAAAAGCAGAGTATCGTGTGTGTGTGGGGGGGAGAGGCAGAGATAGGCTGATTTTCTGGCTATGGATGGTGAACTGAATGAAAGCCTAATGAGGGGAAGGAGACAGATTCTGCAGTGGAGGTTGGGGGCGTCGCGCCTGCGCCGCTCGTCTTCTAGGTTTGGGCGGTGCCCTCTCAGAAGGGAGGGCTGCATTTACATAGAGCAGGGAGGGCTGTCCGAGGGCCATATTAATCTGCCCTGCGGGCCGCAAATGGCCCGCGGGCCGGACTTTGGACATGCCTGGCCTATCTCTATTATCCTTGTCAATCTCTAACCAGACTGGACTATGATCAGACATAGTTCTCGGACAAATCTTTATCTTCTTGATCCTGGAAAAAAAATCATTAGTCGTTAATATAAACTCAATCCTGGAAAAAGATTGATATCTATCAGAAAAAAAAAGTATAATCCTTTTCTTGTGAATGTCTTTCTCTCCAAATGTCTCGCAACTCCAAATCATCCTTCATCTCGAAAAAAGATTTAGGCAATCTAGTGTGGCTTGGAGTATGCCTAAAAGAACCACACTTGTCCAGTTGTACATCCAAGACACCGTTCCAATCTCCCATAAAAATAAAAGATTTATAATCCAACTGAGTAATCTTACTGTGTAATGAACTGTAAAAGTCAGCTTGTTGTTGATTAGGAGCATACAGTCCAACCAAAAGCGTTTTTTTGCCTTCTAACAACAAATCTATTATAACATATCTTCCTTGTTTATCTGCTTCTATTAACTCCGCTGTCATAGTATTCTTGACATAAATAACCACTCCATTCTTCTTATTCATTGCAGAAGCAATAAATTGTGTACCCAATCTAGAGTTCAATAGGTTCTTTTGGTCCATAGCCCTAATATGTGTTTCTTGCAAGCAAATAACATCAGTGTTAAATTATTTTAAATATTGAAAAATTTTCTTTCTCTTCTGTGGTGAGTTTAAGCCATTGACATTCCAGGTTAGAAACTTAGTCGCCATCCTTAGTGACCCGAAGCTTCTGGAGCACGTCTGCCAGGAGTCCCTTAACTTCCTTAGGCTGTGCCCCCTCCCACAGCTTCGCTATAGGTACGCTTTGGAGGTTCCATAACTTTCTGCTGGTCCTGCTCTTGCTCTCGTCTCGCTTGTCTCAAGGCAGCACGCGTCATCCTCTGCTCTCTGGCATCTTCCGATGAAGCTGTAATTTGATCCACTCCAGTAGCTTTCTCATCTGCCTGCGTTATTCCTTCAGCATCTTCAGGCTTTCCCTCGCCATTCTTCTTTGTAGATTCCAGGAGTGGTAAAAGGGTTGCTTTTAAAACATTGCTGTAAAAATCACGTGCCTGCATCACTGTGACCAGACGATGTCTCGTGCCTTCATGCATCACCACCATACCCACTGGTACCTCCCATCTAAACTTGATATCACGTTTCTTAAGTTCCTGTGCCAGAAAAGCAAAATCTTTCCTTCTCCTTAAAATTCTTGGAGGAATCTCTTTTAGAACCAAAACTTCTTGTTCAGCAACAACAAGCTTAGTATCATAAGAAACTTGAATAACTTCATTCCTAATTGCTCTCTTTGTGAAGTAAACAACCACATCTCTAGGTAACTTCCTTTGCCTTGCAATCCATGAATTCACACGAAAGATTTTGTCTATATTTCCCTCAATTTCAGCTGCCGACTGTCCCAGTACCCCTTCCAGAGCTTCAGAGACTATCTGCTTTAAATCTTCTTTAGGATTCTCTTTTAAGCCTCTGATTCTGATAGCAAACTCCATCTGATGGTACTGGACCAGGGTCAAGTCACCGTCCATTTTATCCACCACATTTTCAGTCTCTAACACTTTTGCTTCTAATCTGGAATTATTTTGGCTAAGATCTTCCATTCTTTCGTCCAAGCATTCAATACATAAAGCCATACCTTGAAGTGCAGGCAAGATGTCTGCCCTCATTTCTGTAAACTTCTCCTCCAGCTTTTCCATCTTTTCATCTATAATATCTGCTATTTGTTGTGAATGCTTTTCCAGAGCATCTTGTAGGTCTTTAACTCTCAGTGCCGGAGCAGGTGCAGGAGGCAATAAAGCTTGCAGCGAGGACTGTTGCACCGGGGAAGCCCCCGCACTCCTGAGAACTTTGGAAGATTTAGCCGCCATCTTCCCCCACTTTCACTTACTACGCACTTTCACTTTCAGAGTCTATAAAATCCGTTGAGCTAGAGAACAAAAATCCACTTTCACCTTGATCTCCTGTATCGCTCTGCCTGCATCTTCACACTCCAAAGTCCTTTCTGCTGGCAGGGGTGGTTGCTAACTCTTGGTTCTGCTCCCAAAAACACGGAGCAGAAATGCTGCGCAGCCCGGAGCAAACCCAGGCTTCGGGGGGGCTCGATCCTTCAGCCGCCCAAACTTAAAGCTCAGGCGGCCCCGGAGAGCTCAACCCCTACCTGGGTACTTACCCCCTCCTCTTCTCCCGAGGAGGGGGCTTCCGAACTGCCAAAACAGCTGATCGGCGCTGTTTTCGGCGGTTCTACGAAGCCGCGGAGCGGACAGCCCAGAAATGGCTGTCTTCAGCGTCGCGTCACCACCGGAAGCCCCCACATGAAATATTAATACCACTTTACAATGCCTTGGTAAGGCCATACTTGGAATACTGCATTCAGTTTTGGTCACCAAGATGTAAAAAAGATGTTGAGACTCTAGAAAGAGTACAGAGAAGAGCAACAAAAATGATTGGGGGACTGGAGGCTAAAACATATAAGGAACTGTTGCTGGAATTGGGTATGTTTAGTTTAATGAAGAGAAGGACGAGGGGGGACATGTGTTGTGATTCAGGGTCAGCCTGTGGGTTCGGCAGTTGGGTCGGATGACTCAGATGAGGGGGAGGAGGGGGGTGTTGAAGAACTTGCTGATGATGGCTTTGAGGCTCCGCAGAGCCCCCAGCCAGGCCCCTCCTACCTGGTGGAGACCCAGCTGTGTGAGCCTGACAGCGTGGATGAAGATGACCCACAGCTGGCCCTGTTCAAGTACGCCCGATGCAGGAGGCAGTCAAGTAGGAGTAAACAGAGGAAGGCAATGGGGCTTCTCGGAAGGAGGGAGAGAGAAGCCACGCCCTGAACTCTTTATAAAGGACTTGAGGGGGGAGGGCTGGTTTGCTGAAAGCAACCGCTCAGATAGTGTTTCAAAGCTCCGGTATCGTGTCTTGTTTGTTTTTGTAATAAATTTGGCAGACGTATTCCAGCCTCTTGCCGTCTGTAAAGGGGTTGCCTTTTCTGCAAGGCCGGTAGCAGGCTGGTACAGAACAACATGATAGCAGTGTTCCAATATCTCAGGGGCTGCCACAAAGAAGAGGGAGTCAAGCTATTTTCCAAAGTGCTCGAAAGCAGGACAAGAAGCAACGGATGGAAACTAATCAAGGAGAGAAGCAACCTAGAACTAAGGAGAAACTTCCTGACAGTTAGAATAATTAACCAGTGGAACAACCTGCCTCCAGAAGTGGTGAATGCTCCAACACTGGAATTTTTTAAGAAGAGACTGGACAGCCATTTGTCCGAAATGGTATAGGGTTTTCTGCCTGAGCAGGGGGTTGGACTAGAAGACCTCCAAGGTCCCTTCCAACTTTATTATTATTATTATTATTATTATTATTATTATTATTATTATTATTATTATTATTGTTGTTGTTGTTGTTGTTGTTGTTGTTGTTGTTGTTGTTTTGTTGTTGTTGTTATTATTATTATTATTATTATTATTATTATTATTATTATTATTATTATTATTATTATTATTATTATTATTTGGAGTTTGTGCTTTCATTTATCTGATGTGATGTAAATGCATAATCATTCTCAATCCTGGGAAGAAAAAATAACATATTGAAAGACACTCTAGATGTGAGTAATCATCTTAGCAAGATAGTGTTAGAAAAAATGTGCTTGTGGGGATAATTTGTTGGCTAATCACATAGAATAACTAAAAGATTTTTCTCTTCCTCTTTGACTTCCATAGCAGTTTCCCATCTTTTCTTGAAGTACGAATATATACTTCTTGGAGAAAAAAAATTGCAATGGTAATAAAAGTGAGGTTATGATTTTTCTCTTTTTATAGATGGCAATGTCAATTACTTACATGTGAATCTTTAGCAAAAAGTCATGATGTGAAAGAAGACTCTGCTAGGTTTAGTATTATGCCGGATCATCACCATTATCATCAGCATCCTCCTCCTTTTATTTTTTTAACCCTTTTTGGTTTGTTTGATAAAAATGAAAAGCAGAGGGGAGAAATGATGAAATTTGCAAAGATGAAATAGGATTGGATTTCTTCTATTTACTTTAATCAGGATGCAGATGAGAGGTGTGTGTGTTCATTGATCTGCAGGGTTCCTGGAACCCCATACTTCAAGAAAAACTTTTTTTTTCGCTCAGGAAGCACAGAGGGATTACAGAAAATGGAGTAATGTGTATGTGTATACACACAGAGAGAGAGACACACATACACACATACACATACATACACACAAACACACACACATGCAGAGATACACACATGTGCGTGTGCACGCGCGCGCACACACACACACATGTGAAAAAAGAACACATTCTGCTACTACAGACTTTTGAGTTTATAACTATTATCTGAAGAAATTCTTAAGAAAGTCAAAAGCATGTTAAAAGTAAAGAAGAAATTCAGAAAGCTTTTTTATAGAGAGGCACACACATCTGGAAAAAAAGATAATTAAGTTTTAACATTTGGATTCTCCTTAAATATCTTGATCTTAAGGAGTTGCAAAAATTGCAAAGAGAGTGGAGTCTACAAATCCATCCTATGTGATTGCCACTAGCTCCCCCCTCTTGTAAAAGAATTGGAGTAAATTAGGAAATCACTTTGAAAAATAGTGGGTCTGTTTTATTCTTTCACATGATGGGTTGCTGAGGAACAAGAACAAGAATTTTTAACCAGACATAGGAATTTCTGTCTAATGACATTATTTCTGCTTTTTAGAGATATCTCATGTTGCTTCTTCTTTCACTTATGGCACATGCCCTGGGTAAAATATGAAACTACGTCATGAGGCTAGTTACACCTCCCTGCTCTGTTCCTGAAATTAGAAACATTTTTGGTCGTGTCTCAGTGAATGAATATGTGGGAGACAGCTAAACAAGAAATCACAGGGTGTCTGGTGACTTTAAACCACAGTTATGGCATCTCTTGTTAATTTTACCTTTTCTCAAGGAATGAATGGCAACCCTTTGTTTAAAAGAATAAACATACAGGAGTGACTTTGATGATATTATACAGTATTTCATGACGGAGCACATTCTTTAACTGTCTTGGATAAACCCGACTGTTAAGAATAAATAATAAAGGTAAATGCTATGTAGCATCAGTCTGGGATTTATTTCTGAGATTTATTATTATGTGACAGAGTGGACTCTGGTTTTTGTAAGTAGGTCTTCTGATTTATCTACTTATTTCTCTCCAAGGATTATTCTTCTAATTCCAGATAACTAAGGCATTAATTTGTTGGCCATTGCTTTCCATTAGAGCTGGAAAAAGTTACATTGACTATGTATTCCAAGAGATCTGCATCAGAATCCATTTTTTTTAATATTCCAAAAAATATAGGATTTATTTTTTGAGTTATAAGACTTAAAATTCACACAGATTGATAAATTGAATAGGCATAAATGAAAGACCTGCTTCCACTCTACAAATCCAAATATACGAAACAGTTCATATACTTACTTTCTGGACACATGGTTGTTTTGGAAAATAAACATATGTTGATTGACTGATGCATATATCAAGGGTATATTGAGTTCTAGAGGGCTTATATGAGAGGTCTCCTTTCTATGAACCCCAGAATAATACAGTGAAATAGATTGGGCTGAAATGAAAGCAGCTGGCCTATAGTCACCCAAGGTTTGGGTACTTGAATCTAGCTTTCTTAAGTTGATGTCCAAGGCATGTACACACTTTTATACACACATGTGAAATACTGAAACATACAATCCTAAATACACATACTCATATATACAGTACACGCACATATACACATTCCTACTCCCTCAGTGCTCTTCCTGTTGGCTATCCATCCCCAACAACAGCAGCCTGAATGTAATTAGATAAATGAAAGTTTATCAATGAAATCGTTGTTGTGGAAACAGAAAATGAGGAAAATAAAATTTGAAATGCAGAGTAGGGCAGGCTGAATCCTCAGTTGAGAAGAAAGGAAGGGAAGAAAAGGGCCAGGTCCTAGAAACAGAATTAGGGCTGGGAGGTGAAAAAAAAATGGAGGATGGACAACAAAGAGATCAAAATTGGGAAGGAATGCAATAAGAAAAGTCCAAAAAAGCAGAGAACAGTAATCAAAGGGGCAGAGAAACAACACATCGTCCTATCAAAAGGAAGGAGATCATGGTATATGGGGGAATGGCAAGGTTGCTCAGGTGCTTTAAAAACTAATATGCAGTTCCAGGATTGTTCAGATTTTTTGCCAGCAAGAGATCTACATATCTGGGTCTGTCCAGGAAAATAGCAACCTGCAATAACTTTTATATTATAAATTACTTAATGAGTGAATTAAACATGTTGGGTACACCTCTAGTGCTAACCTTGGTTCAGGTTGTTGTGCATATATATGTTGGGTATGTACAGTATGTGTGTTGTTAATGTGTTATTGGAAACTGCTTAATTATTTTAGGGTTTGTTGTGAGTCCAGAAAGTGGATTAATTCCATAACCAGGTTAAACATGTTTGTATTCATCCAATGTGGGAATAATATAGAAATGTAACCTAATCTTTGGTTTCTTTTCTACATAATTGATAGCAATGGTAACTATAAAGGTCTCAGCTTGATAATAGGTCTCAACCTTTGTAATATGTCAATTCCTGCCACAATTCCTTTTGTTTCCTTAAATTTACTCAAAACAAATCTTCATTTGGTTGCTTGAGCTGGAAAATCTGCAAGTTAGAAATAGCAAAAATACCATGAAATGAAGGAGACTGAAGGTACAATTTCAATTTCTAGCTATTCTTGGTACTTATGACTGTTCTGAGTAGACTAAGAACAGGTTTACCATTTCCACTGTGCAAGAAACCAAACAACCACTGCATGTTATAATGACATGCAAAAAACATAGTCTCTTTGATGCCATCTAGTGATAATCAGAAATCATGCACACCAGATATAGTACTCCTAGTTAACGTTTAACAATTAAAATCCTGTCCACAGTCAACTTCTGGTAAATATTCTGCTCAAAATGCCAAAAATAAACTATAATTGCAAGTTGTGGTAAATTGTGTAAACTTTAATAATTTAATAATTTAATAATTAACTAAGCAATCATGTACTTCTGTTTGAACCATTCAGTAATTCAATGTACTCCGGTTTAGTATATTGTATACTATGTGTAATGTATTAGGCCTCTTGCTTGAACTGTTTTCATGTGTCTTTTGAATGCTGCTTAAGGTTGCTCAGTTAGGGAGTCTGTGTAACCGTCACTGACTACCAGACATGCAGTCTCCAGGAAGATCATTGGTTGGCTCTGGGGCGGGAATGGGTTCCTTTAAACCTACCGTATAAGTAGCTGCACAGAAGCCTCTAGTTCAGTTCTGTTCCTGTTTGCCTCAATAAAGAAATGTTCCTGTTTTCAACCTCTCGTCTTGCCTCCTGCTTCCAAAGAACTCACTACACAACACTATGTTTGCTTAAATCAGTCTATAGGTGATAAACTGAAGTTGATGAAAAGCAATTTATGTGCTTCTTTCTAGAGTTCATTGATGAAGCTTCTTTAGCTCATAAGATAGCTGTCCATGTCAAGATTTTCTATAAATGCAAAACTCTTCCTCAATATTATTTGTTTTGATTGCATATATATAGTTGTCGCTTTCTAGCCTCATCTAGTGGCAAATATCAATCTGAATTGTTTGGAAGCTGAACCAGCTCCTTTTAAGTTCATCTACACACGATCCCTCATTCCCAGAACAAGTGCATCCTGGGAAGCCAGACTCCTTTTCCTTTAGCATTTGGAAGGAATCAAAAGGACCATGAAGAATCCAGCCTAATCTATAGCATAGCACATAGCATCGATGGTGCAATTTCTATTTATCTTTATTTGTTAATTGTTATGTTCATCAGCAACTGAATACTGCTTATTTTGTATTTGGGTTCTTATTGTATATATTTCTGTTTTTCCCAATTTCACCATACTGTTCCTTTAATAAAGTATCCAAATGTGCACAGTGTTTTATTGGAGGATAGGTGGGTCTAGCTGCATATCAAGCTGCACACAGAGTAACGTGTACTGAGGACAGAACAATTACTGTAGTATTATAGTGAAATCTGGAGATTTCATTAGAATTTCATCCATAGCTGAGGCAAGGGCAAATAGGAATGGAAAGAATTAAACACCTTTGCCATGTATTGTGGGCATTTTGACAACATTGGCTTTTGGACAACATTCATTGGTTGGTTTCCACTGCTTTATTTCATTAAATACATTTATTTGCATAACATTGGAAATCATGGTATCACTAATGTTCATTGCTATGGGTATAACAACCAATATATACTGTCATACTCATGGCAGGCTAATGGAGAGATATCTTAAGTTTTGGATCTGCTGTTTATTCCTTAACAGTATAGCCAATGTTGCCAAAGAAACTGGAATATTTCTGCAAGTAGGCTTTCATAGATAAATTTGCCTTAGCTCTTGCCATCATAAGTCAGAAAGCTATTTGACAATGCAAGTTCAAATGAATGGAAATAAGTCTGTAAGCTTTTCTTCATTTTAGTTTTTCCCCACCCCAACCAAGTTCATACAGTATGTAACTTCACCTGTTGTGAAGCCAGATCTGATCTGGAACGGCCTCCTTTTTGTGATTAGGTAAAAATTTGTAATGAAACCATGATAGCCTCCAGATTTTTAACTGAGAGTTTCTAAAACTTTAAGAGCAATGAGCAATTCATACAAGTGAAAGAAATGTAAGCTAGTGTGTAATATAGTGCTTGGAATGTATGTCTGGGGTGCAAACTAGGTAATTATTTCATTTAATTGCAAGCATAGGGGAGCTCTGATGGGATCAAGGAAAGAAATTGTGGGAAGTAAGATACTTATTACTTCCCTCCCAAGCCTCTTTCACTTTCTTTCTATCAATCTCTTTATCTCGGTCTTTTTCTCCTATCTCTAGCTATTTAACTATTATAGGAAGTCAGCAATCTCCCTTCCCCCCCGAAGAAGGAAATATTTTGGGTGATATTAAAAAGGCAGGATATTATATTTTCTCAAAGGAATAATAGAAAATCTAGCAGAAACATTCCAGTCTCCCCCAAGCAGAAACTCAGCAGAAACCAGCTTTTAGAAATGCAGATTTGATAATCCTATTCAGGAAGACTGGGGCCAGGAAGCTTGGAGCTGATGAGATTAGAAAGATAAAGACCCCTAAAATCTATATCCCCCACCCAAAATCTAAAGACATGACCTTTAGGACATAATAGGATAAATCCACTGCCATTAGAATACCAAAAGGGTACACTGAACCTCAGGTCAAAGTTCATTGCACAGGAACAGGAATAACCTCAAACAGGAACAAATCCAAACACACACACACACCAAGTATAAAAGCCCACCCTCTCACAACTCCATTTTGTCAGCCACCCCAGAAACATGCTGCTGTCACTGAAGTTTCTGGTAACTAAATTGAACCTTCTTTCCTAAGCAGTCTCCATTTTCTTTATTCTCAGCTTGGACTGGACCCTGAAGATTTTTCTTTCAACATTATCTTTTTAATGTATTTTTATTAAAAGTTTTAAAGAGAACATAAAAACTAACACAAACCAATACAGAAATAAGATAAACAAAAAAGTTAAAGATAAAGAACAGAAAGAAAAGAAAAAAAAGAAATAGTAAGTAGCTTCCACTCCATATGGCTGAGGTATTGTTAGCCTTCCAAAGTAGTCAGAGAAGAGGTATTAGTTCTTACATTATTGAAAAGTAATATTAACAGAATCTTGCAAGTTTGAAAGTAGATCTCTCTCCACTTGCCTTTACAGTCCAAGAAACTAAGGAGAGTCCATTCTGAGAGGTTTGCCATGCCCTCATTCCTTTGGCATGCTCAACTGCCCTGTATCTGACCATTATCTAGTGACTTTTCCTTCTGTTTCACAAAGTTTTTCCCATATAATATTACAAGTATGGTAGAAATGAGACATTCAGATATCTCTATTGTCCAGGTTTTTAAATAAGACTAAAAGTATTTATTCTGAACAAGATTCTTACAAGGTCTTCTTAAAAAAAATCATTGACTGAAGGGGACAGGACTATACAAAACGTTAATAACAGAATGATTTCCATTTTAGAATGAACCCATTACCCAAGACATTAAGCCAGAGCCTTATTCTTTGGTTTCTTTTTAATGACTTTCCTCTGAACCTGCAAGGAGGAGGTTCTTCTCAATGGTAGTTTCAGGGGGCTGTTTACTAAAATATCTCCTGAATCCTTAGTAGTTTCATGTGGCTTTATGGCTTCATCCTTGTTAAAGTGGTTCATATATTAGCTGTGTTCATATCTTTAAACAAAATGAAACAATTATAGATCTGAAGTATGGAAGAATTGAAAGAGTCTGACCTAAAAGTGGAAAAGTAAAAAACAGTGTTTATTTTTAAAAAATCTGGTATATAGCAAGATTGCAAAGATGCAATCAGCAACAGCTTTCTTTTTATTTATGTTCATCATAAATGTTTAAGGCTCAGTACTATACTCCTTGCAATTCTATTTGGTATCACTTAGTGATTCCAAAACACACATATTGTTTTGAGAGCTTGATATCAGCTATCAACAGGCCCTGTGGTCTTCTTTGGCAGAGGCTCTAGAATTTCAAGTGGAAAAGATGCAATCAAAATTTAAATTGCTCTTTTAAGGCAATATTGCCATTGTAAATTATGCTTTGTTTTTTCAATGAAAAATTCTACCCAGGCAGAAAAAGTCTGGCCTCATGATTTAGCTTTGCCAGTTACCGACCTTCTTGATAAATAACCTCTACAATGTGTCTAGAGTTTTTAACTAGTCAACACAATGAAATGTAGATTTGAATAGGCAGCTCAGTCCAGCCCTACAATTCATCAGCTCAAAAGATTTTGCTCTGCTTTTCTTGCGCACATCAAATGTCTTCATAACTTTTAAATGTTGCTTAACATCAGTAATCTACTGTGCTGTCAGGCTCTCAATAAGCTTAGATTTTGTGTTCTGGGGAAGTTGGCTACCAAGAAATTTTTATTTTTTAAAGAAATCCTTCACATTTGCTTTCTATTAATTTTTTAAGAATTAGGAAGCTTCAAAATTCAATTCAAAAAGTCCTAGAATCTTTCCATTTTTTAAATAGGGCTGTACAAATCTTTGAAGAAGTGCTTTCCTTTAACATTGCAAGCATGCCTTCCAAAATACATTCCAGAGCAGAACAACCTTCGGAGAGGGGCGGTATATAAATCTAAATAAATAAATAAATAAATAAATAAATAAATAAATAAATAAATAAATAAATAAATAAATAAATAAATAAACTTTTGCTTGCAGAAATAAAGGAAAACAAAGCCTGTGGCCAGATTATTTCCTTCTGCCTTGTTTCTGAGTTGAGGCTTCTAGGTGATGCAGAGGACCAGTGGCATCTACAGAAGGTGGGGAGTACGTGAGAAAAGTTGAGGTGGTGCTTGTGATGGAAGCCTTATCCCTTTTGTATGTACAGTGATGTGGAATGTACAAAGGGCAGAACTTCAATCATGGAATTATGACTGCCATTTTGACCCTTCCCTCCACTGAAATCCCTGCAGAGTACTTCGTCAAAGAAAATATACCATCCTTTTAGCTCAGGAATGAGAAACACTTCATCTCTGCACTGTAACACATAGTGTCAAGTTAAAGGCAAGCTGTTTCTTGCAGGGAAGTGTAAACAACATAAGTGCCACCAGAGGGCCTTTACACTGACATGATGGCATGCCCTCACTTCAGCTGTCCTTGAAGGCCAATACAGGAAAATTCCCTACTGGAAGAGGCAAAGTCCTAGAGTTTTGTTTTTTAAACAAGCACATACACAAACACACAGACAAATAAACTTTTAGGTTTTTTTTTAACTTTCGTTATTCATTATTATGCTGATCTATGACTGTAATGGAACAACATAAACAGTTAAATATATGGCTGGCCTTATCATTAAGCAGAGTTTGCATGTCATGAAAAAAAATCAATTCTAGTAATATTTTTCTCAGTTTTTTATTCAGATATTTTGGTGAGATATTCTACTTTGTGTGCCAAGGGTGGTAAGGTATGTCTTGATTTTGTGGGGGAAGGGTATGTGTGCTAGATATGATAATAATAATAATAATAATAATAATAATAATAATAATAATAATAATAATAATAATAATAATGATGATGATGATGATGATGATGATGATGATGATGATGATGATGATGATGATGGTGGTGGTGGTGGAAGGGAACTTGGAGGTCATCTAGTCCAACCCCCAGCTCAGGCAGGAAACCATATACCATTTCAGACAAATGGCTGGCCAGTCTCTTCTTAAAAACTTCCAGTGTTGGAGCATTCACTGCTTCTGGAGGCAGGTTGTTCCACTGGTTAATTGTTCTAACTGTCAGGAAGTTTCTCCTTAGTTCTAGGTTGCTTCTCTCTTTGACTAGTTTCCATCTGTTGCTTCTTGTCCTGCCTTCAAGCACTTTGGAAAATAGCTTGACTCCCTCTTCTTTGTGATAGCCCCTGAGATATTGGAACACTGCTATCATGTCCCCCCTTGTCCTTCTCTTCATTAAACTAAACATACCCAATTCCAGCAACCGTTCCCTATATGTTTTAGCTTCCAGTCCCCCAATCATCTTTGTTGCTCTTCTCTGTACTCTTTCTAGATTCTCGACATCTTTTTTACATCGTGGTGACCAAAACTGGATGCAGTATTCCAGGTGTGGCCTTACCAAGGCATTGTAAAGTGGTATTAGTACTTCACGTGATCTTGATTCTATCCCTCTGTTAATGCAGCCTAGCACTGTGTTGGCTCTTTTGGCAGCTGCAGCACACTGCTGGCTCATATTGAAGTGATTGTCCACTAGGACTCCGAGATCTCTCTCACAGTTACTACTATTGAGCAAGGTACCACTTATACTATACCTGTGCATTTGATTTTTCCTGCCTAAAAGTAGAACCTTACTTTTTTCACCATTGAATTTCATTTTGTTAGATAGTGCCCATTGTTTGAGTCTGTCCAGATCCTCCTGTATCTTAATCCTATCTTCTGGAGTATTGGCTATTCCTGCCAGCTTGGTGTCGTCTGAAAATTTGATGAGTTCCCCATCTATCCGCTCATCCAAATCGTTGATGAAGATGTTGAAGAGCACTGGGCCCAGAACAGAGCCCTGAGGCACCCCACTACACACTTCCTTCCATGTAGATGCAGTTCCATTGAGGACCACATGCTGAGTACGGCCTGTCAGCCAGCTACGAATCCATCTGGTGGCGATGCTATCTAACCCACATTTTTCTATCTTATCAAGTAGTAGTTTGTGATCTACTTTATCAAATGCCTTACTGAAGTCCAAATAAATTATATCCACAGCATTCCTCTGATCCACTAATTTTGTCACTTGGTCAAAGAATGCAGTAAGATTTGTCTGGCATGATCTGTTTTTGACAAACCCATGTTGGCTTTTATTAATGACTTTGTTTGCATCAAGGTGTTTGCTGATTTGTTGTTTGATTATCTTTTCCAGAATCTTCCCAGGTATTGAGGTCAGGCTGATAGGTCTGTAGTTTCCTGGATCTATTTTTTTCCCCTTTTTTGAAGATGGGAACTACATCAGCTCTTTTCCAGTCCTCTGGCAGTTCCCCAGTGCTCCAGGATCTTTGAAAAATATAGTTCAGTGGTTCTGAGATCACGTCTGCCAGTTCCTTGAGGACCTTGGGGTGTAATCCATCTGGTCCTGGTGATTTGAACTTGTCTAGGCTGGACAGGTGCTCACTTATCATTTTCTTGCCTATCTTAACTTGCGTTTCTATTCTGTTTTTTATGGCACTGTTTTTGGTAGGTTGGACTGTTTTTTCCCTTTGTGTAAAGACAGATGCAAAAAAAGAGTTAAATAGTTCTGCTTTCTCCCTGTTGCTTGTACCTTCTTGCCACTTTCCCCCACTAATGGACCAATCATTTCCTTAACTTTTTTCTTATTTTTTATATGTTGAAAGAAGCATTTTTTGTTATTTTTGACTTTGGTCGCAAGCCTTAGTTCATTTTGAGCCTTAGCTTCCCTCACTTCATCTTTGCAGGCATGGGCTATTTGCTGATATTCCACCTTAGTTATGTGCCCCTCTTTCCACTTCTTATATTTCTCCTTTTTATCTTTCAATTTATCAGAGAGTTCTTTATGCAGCCATGCTGGTTTCTTTTGAGTGCTGTTATTTTTTCTTCTTTGTTGGTATTGTGCTAGACTGGACCTTTATTATCTCACTTTTCAAAATTTCCCAAGCTTCTTGAGTTGTTTTCCCCTTTAGGATTCTCATCCATGGAATTCTTCCCACGATCTCTCTAAGTTTATTGAAATTAGCTCTTTTAAAGTCCAAGGCTCTAGTTTGACTGTGTTCTATTGCTTGTGCTTCCAGAATGTTGAACTCCAATATTGCATGATCACTTCCCCCCAAGGTTCCTGTGGCTTCGACACCTTCTATCATTTCATCTCTGTTAGTGAGAATTAAATCCAATATGGCTAATCTCCTAGTTCCCTTCTCTACTTTTTGGGAGACAAAGTTTTCTGCTAGGTTTGTCAGGAATCTGTTAGATCTCTCACTTGGTGCAGAGTTTGTCTCCCAGTTGATATCAGGGTAATTAAAGTCCCCCATTACTATTGTGATGCGCTTCCTATATACCTTAGTTAGCTGACTAGCAAAAAATTCATCTATTTCCTCTGCTTGGTTGGGCGGCCTGTAGTATACACCTATGGCAATGTCATTTTTCCCCCTTTTATATTGACCCCAATGCATTCAGGTTTACAGTTTTCATCATTGTTTTGCTCTATTTCTGTAGAGATAAAGTTATTTCTTATATAGAGAGCAACTCCACCTCCTCTTTTGTTTAGTCTGTTTCTTTTAATAATTTAAATCCCTCTAGCTGTGTGTTCCATTTGTGGGTTTCATCCCACCATGTTTCCGTAATGGCAAAAATATCATATCCGCCCTCATTTACCTGAATTTCTAGTTCACCCTGCTTACTGTTCATACTCTGTGCATTGGTGTATAGACATTTGAGTCCTTTATGACTGACCCTGTGTTTACTTGCTATATAACGTGTGTGGTGCCTGAGTTCCCCTATTTTCTTAGATTGCCGGGGACAGTGATGTTCTGTATTAATTAACTCACTGCCCCCGTTGTTTAGTTTAAATATTCCTCCAGAAAAGCTGTGAATTTATTGCCAAGTAACTCAGTCCCTTTCTTCGATGGATGCAGACCATCTCTTTTGTACATTTTTTCATTGGACCAGCTACAGACATCTTGACTAATATAACCAAAGCCTTCTCTTTTATACCACTCCTTTAGCCACATATTAAATTCTGCTATATGTTGGCCTTTTCCATTTTGCTCCTTATACACTGGTAAGACCTCTGAAAAAGTGAGCCTACAGCCTATTCTGCTGAGTTCCTGCCCCAAGCTCTGTTCTATTTCAGGTAGCAAAATGTTCTGGGTTAATCTTGGTATTAGGGTGAAGGCAAAACACTTTAATAGTCTTAAGATTTTAAAAAAGAGAAATCTCAATCCAAAATGCTACCAAGCTTGAAGAAATTGAAAGGACTTTGTCTCATAGCAAAATTATCAATGTTATGTGGTATACTGTTGTGTACTGTAGTGGTTTAGATTTTGATTTAGGAAAAGAGACACAGATTCATGTTTCCTCAGCCACTGATCTCATTGGACTTCATTGTCTGGCTTAGAGTAGTATTTCTCTCTGTCTCATAGTATATTGTTACAGGGTAGGGTTAGGAATAAATTAAAGAAAGGCCATCACATTTTTGCCTTGATCTTTCAGAGGAAATATAGAATAAATGAATAACAAAAGCAGGGCCAATGGTGACTGAATTTCAGAAGATAGTTTTCCTAAATGAGGGAAGCACAACTCAATAACTTACTGTACTAAAATTATCATTTCCAAAGATAAAGTTGAAGAAGGACTTTTAAGGAAAATGATTATCTGGAGACAATCACATGAGAATACACAGCTCTGTAGTTACCACACTGTTTAAGGTTTAGAAGTTTAAGGCAGACATCTTAAATCATACTGGAAAAGAAATCCAGTATGTTTTAAAATTGGAAAGATATGTGCTACCTTATTGTAGTCAGTGGTTAGATAACTTTATTTTGTGTTCACTATAGCTACTAACTTGAAAGACCAGCTACATATCCAATACAGACAGGATACTATCACTCCAGGAATAAATATGTCCAAACTATCTCTGTGAGGTGGGAATCAGTTTCAGATAGTGTAGTGCTCTGTGGAATTAGAATTATAGGGCCAAAATTAGGAACTTCTTTAAGTTATGCAGTGATAATTTATTAAGAACATTGAATTTCAAGTCAATCAATCAAAATATTACCAATTTAATGCACCAGTTCAGTGCTCGTATACTTCCAAATGAATGTGATGAAAAGGCTAGTAAATCAACAGCATACTGATAACACTTCACTTCAAATTATTAGAGCAGTCTTCAGTTTTAGGTAGTTCTTGATAGAAGACAAGATATAATTGACAAATACCATAGCAATCAAACCTTGCCTTTAATCCCCCTTCTAGATTACTGGTCTTGGGGGGGAGGGGAAGCACACTTGATTGAAAACTATTTTACATATTTGCATTCTCAAATTTCAGTTCTAAAATGGAGGCAAGACACTGATTGAAAGGAGTCCAGACAACCAAACCAGTGTTTTTGGAAATGAATGGCAGCTATTAACCTTATGTACGAGTTTAAACTGGTTTTTTTTATGGTTCAGCCCTTCTTGTAGTTAAGTTAATAAAGCTGAGTAAGCATGACATTACTTGACATGCTGGAAAAGAAAATACAGTAGCTCTGTGGATTCAAGAGTTTGATCATTGCAAATTATTTCCAATTGCTAAAAATACCTGATAATTCATTGCTATTAATCAAGTTTGATATTGGTTTGATATTATTTTCAAAGTTGTTAATAACAAAGAAAGAATAGTTACTGAAGCACAAATGATTACAATATATATTTTAATACAATATATTTTAATTTGGTGTTCATTAGTTATAGCTTACAATTTACAATGCACAAAATATTAATATCACTTACATATAGATGATACATACTTATTTAAGTATTAGCTTATATTTCCAGAGAATCAAGAACCAGTCTATCAATATTTATAGAAACAAATAATACACTCAGTTTCATAAACCAGGATTTCTGAATACATATATATTTAATGGGATATACTGGGGCAAGTAAGAACTATTTTAAGAGCAAGGGTTAACACCTCTAAACCTAATGACTTGGATATGAGCTGAATTAAGGCAGTTTGTTTCAGCCAATAGACATAAAGGTGTTCTGCCTCTTTCTCCTCTTTGTAGCAACTTTCTTTTTGAATCCCTTATGAAAGATAAGGAGGCTCTTCAGAACAATGTAGAAAGATGAATGTAGACAATTTGGGAAGAAAGTCCCCAAATCATGTGAACTTTACTCCAAAACCTTCAACCACAAACACATTATTCACAGCAATATGACAATCTGTGAGCAAGTGTGTATGATTATGTATGTTTCTGTGCATCTAGAGTTTATTTACTTTCATCCCATAAACTTTCCTTAAATTGACTAGTTGTAGAATCCAAAACTGTTAAAAAATCAGTTCAGCTTATTTGTGAGGTGGCCAACCACCTGTCATCTCTCCTGCAAGCAGAGTGGTGTCTGGACAAGTCTATTTTGAATATACTTTCCTCCCTTCCCCATAGTTTTAATGAGTTTAAATAAATTTGAACCAAAGGAGTGACATTATTCTGATGGGATATACTTCCACTATTTGCCCCCTAATCAGTTGCAAAACAACAACAACAAAAAAAAGAGTACGACTGACTGGAAATATATCAGTCCAGTATTGTTTGAATTCAGGGTCCAGCTAGTAAAAGACCAAACCAATAAATCACAGTTCAGCTTTGCAGGGAGTTAGTTAGAAGAGTTCTTGGGAATGAGGCCATGTGTCTGATTTTACAGAGGCCAGATCTGACTTTGAAGGTATCCTCTATTGAAGGGCTAATCAGTCCAAATCTACTTGAAAGAGAAAGTACCCATAGAAGGAAGAGAAGGAGACTTGAAATAGCTTATCATCATCACCAACAATCCACACACCTGATTGTGCAAGGTCACAAAGTCACTAGCAGAGAAATATTTTATTGAATTATAGCATATAAAATCAGTACCCTTTCCTGTCCTATTTTGGGATAATGAGCTTTTTTTTTCAGTTGAAGCAATGCAATAAGAGGCCACTTACTTTTTTAGCCATAGGCTTTTGTGCCTCTAGGGATGGCCAAATATTGTCAATATGAGTTAGATTTAACACAGCATCCCAACAAATTGCCCCAGCCAACTAGATAGATATTACAGCCTGCTATGCTTGGAAAAACTCCTGTGGTTTCGTAATTCCAAGGGTGTGTGTGTGTGTGTGGGGGGGTGGAATGGAGAGAGACCTTTGATTTACTGCCAAATGTAATTAGTCAAGGTTGTTGTGAATACCAGGTTGTTTTTCAAATTCTTTCACAAAAGGTTTGGACTGATTATATGCCATAGTGACCATGACAAAATTGTCTTGAAGAATATACTACTTTCTAAAATTTCTCATGAATGAATAATACAATATCTGATAATGATTTGTGCTAAATTCAAAACTTATTTGTAAAGCCTAGTTCAACTTTGGCATTGTTCATATATACATGTTTATCTCTTGAGTCTATGCAAGTATGATTTGCAGCAATTTGCCTGAGCCATGGAGCATAAAAGGAAAGCACAACTTTGCACTCATTATACTCTTTATACCTCATAAGCAATACCTTTCAAGGTCATACATCTAGCTCTACAAAATAAAATGCTTAAGAAAGAAATAATGCACAGAATGTAAACTTCCTAAAATTTGTCTCAATAGCTGTGTGATTAAACTCAAAACTTTTTTGTTCACAACATTTGATAAGTGTGACATGAAAGAATATTAGAAGTGTGTGTGTGTGTGTATGTGTGTGTAGAGTGAAAGTTAGCTGTTAAGTATCAAGGCAGCATTCCCTCTCTTTCTTTTATTCTGTCTTCTTTCTCCTTATAAAGAGGTGTTCCAGACACTTCATCTTGCTAGATTGCAGACTATCTCTTGTTTTAAGAGTTCCATCATTTCCTTGCCATCTTAGTTCTAACAGTCCCACTTAGTATACTGAAGCACAGCAACTGTCAAAGCTTCAGAGCTGATCCTCAGCTTTCACTTGAGATGGTTGCTTTGAACCTTGTTTAGAAAGTTATGGTAATGTTGAGATTTAAGGAATCTTGGATAAGAGTCTCTCTCCATCAATACATACACAAGTCTCTGAGCCTCATCAAAACTTGAAGGTGTGGGATCTTGAATTTTCTTGGCTACAGATTTTCTTATGTGAAAGTCAATGTTGACCTAGGGAAATCAAAATGAAACTTCAGCATCTTTATAAAAACTATCCCATTGATATAGTAATGTTTAAATACAAACTCCATGTGATTTAAATTGTTGCTACATTGCATGTTTGAGTAGTTATTGAGAAATGAGATAAATCACAAAACAGACTTCATATTTCTCAGAACACTGATATTGTGAGATGGTGGCATATAAATTTTATAAATAAAATTCGAATGGGTATGCTTTGTAGCCCTGGAACTTTAGCATCTTAAAAAAATTGTTGGAGAGACTGGAATAGCCTGTAAAGGTATACATTTAAGTCTATGAGATGGAGACATGAAAAATAAGGATGATTTATGGTTGTTTAGCCCATAGTGTATGATATACTGCTGGGTATGTTTCTTCTTCAAAGTATATAAAGCTGAGTACAGTTTTAAAAACCTGTTTCATAATATCCTTACGTAATAGTAATGCAAATAGCAGTATAGTCCCTCATAATTCAATATTTATATAACTGATTCAGTTCAGACAATTTGCAAGTAGCCTCTTTCAGTAAGAAAATATGTTTGTATGTAACTGAGGGTTTATTCCATAAATAGCAAATTAAATAATGATTGTGGGATTTCATCCTTAACATACGACAAACAGTTTGTTCATGACTGTGGGACCTCATCTTCATAAGGGGCATACCGTCTTTTATTTTAAGATAAAAGGAAGAAAAATACCGAAGTGATATAAAATCAATCTTAGAATAAGTCTACCATATGAAAATTATTCTCTTAGAATCTGAATGTTCCAGTCCAATTATTCAAGTTAATGAGTGATTTAGAGCTTACTTGTTTTCTGGAATCTGACTTGACAAACTCTTGGTAAATCTTTTCTCCTTTGCCTTGTAAATGATCAGCCTGTGTTTTCTTATAGTCTTCACATGCCAGCCAAAACTCAATATTTTCCTCACTGAATTCTGATTTCAAAAATTCTCTGAATACCTCTTGACCACCTACAGTGAATACAAAACATCAACATGATTTCGGGCATTATCTTAAATCAGGAGGAGGACTGAATTTGAAGATATACAACACTGCTGGAAACTTGTAGTATAGGTTTATAAGGAAATAGAAAGGGGAAAAGATCTCCAGAAAGTTTTGTGGACTTTGACAACTTCAATCTTCTGGAACTATTTTTGAACTTCTTTCTCATCCAACTTTATGCAAATGTGATATTTTGTGACTGGAACTATTAGTGAGTTATCCAAAAAAAGTCAAGTGATCAACTTGTGAGCTATTTCTCAGTTAATTCAATCATTGATTATAAGTAGGCTGAAGGAAGGAAAAAATGAACATCCTACCAATATTTTACAGAAATGGTACAGGAATTAGCTGTTTTCTAGATAGAAAAGTACTAGAAAGCTACAAGCCAATAATTTCTAGCTTGTGTGTTGAATACCAAACAAACAATGAGTACTAGGACAAAATTTTTGTATCAAAATGCATTGAATACCAAATTCAATGAGTTTCAAAGCAGTTGAGTGCCAAGGTACCACTGTATATACATAACTATAGCTTCTGTTAGTGTCAGAGAATATTGTTTGGTCATACAGTATGTGTCCATATGTACATATGCAAAGTCATTAAACCAGGGCTTAAAATATTTTGTCGAATAAATAGAATTAGTTTTTTAAATATCTGAAGGATGACACCAGTGTTCTGGAACATGCTTCTTAGTCAAGGCATATTTTAAGAAAGTGACACCTGCATTTTTCCAAGTTTCTTTCAAGGTGATATACTCCAAGTAGTTAGAAAGAAATGCTTACATTGGGTTGCCAGAAGCTTTTCTAGGGACTGGGACCACTGGATAACTTCTTCTGCAGAAAGCCTGAAAAGGCATAAAAAAAATACAAACTGTTTGAAAAAAATGGAAAGGTGAGACAATGGTGTATATGTTTGATGTCTGTGCAGTAAAGGGGGTGGGGGAGGGAAAGAAATATTTTTAAAGATTTATATTTACTAAATATTTTAATGCTTCTGATTTATTTAACCATCTTCTATCCCATCTTTTTCTTTGACAGAGTATTCTCTCAGATAATGTATACTTAAAAACAAAAGAAACAGAAATTCCAGGCATATTTGTATAATGATATATTTATCCTCTGGGATAAATATAAAACAGTTGTTTATTGTTAAAAACCAGTAAAAAATAAAAGCAATCATTTATAAAACCATAAAAATTGACTGTTTTAGCTTTCACTGGTCCACTGCCAGCGTCACCAGAGTAAGTAACCATGGGTAGAGTGCGGAGTCAATTAGATTTATAAGTAAACCCACCCCCTAATGCTTACTCTGATGATGCTGGAAGTGGACCAGGGAAAGCTAAGACAGTCGATTTTCCTGGTTTTATAAATGGTTGCTTTTATTTTTTTACTGCATCCAGTTTTGGTCACCATGATGTAAAAAAGATGTCGAGAATCTAGAAAGAGTACAGAGAAGAGCAACAAAGATGATTGGGGGACTGGAGGCTAAAACATATAGGGAACGGTTGCTGGAATTGAGTATGTGTAGTCTAATGAAAAGAAGGGTGACGGGTGACATGATAGCAGTGTTCCAATATCTCAGGGGCTGCCACAAAGAAGAGGGAGTCAAGCTATTCTCCAAAGCACCTGAAAGCAGGACAAGAAGCAATGGATGGAAACTAGTCAAGGAGAGAAGCAACCTAGAACTAAGGAGAAACTTCCTGACAGTTAGAACAATTAACCAGTGGAACAACCTGCCTCCAGAAGCAGTGAATGCTCCAACACTGGAAGTTTTTAAGAAGAGACTGGCCAGCCACTTGTCTGAAATGGTATAGGGTTTCCTGCCTGAGCAGGGGGTTGGACTAGATCACCTCCAAGGTCATGGACAACGTTCCTCCAGGCCTTCCTGTCCTCTACCATCTTCTGGAGTCCATTTAAGCTCACGCCTACTGCTTCAGTGACTCCATCCAGCCACCTCATTCTCTGTCATCCCCTTCTTCTAGTGCCCTCAATCTTTCCCAGCATTAGGCTCTTCTCCAGTGAGTCCTTCATTCTCACTAGGTGGCCAAAGTATTTGAGTTTTAGCTTCAGGATCTGGCCTTCTAAAAAGCAGTCAGGGTTGATCTCCTCTAGGACTGACCAGTTTGATTGCCTTGCAGTCCAAGGGACTCGCAGGAGTCTTCTCCAGCACCATAGTTCAAAGGCCTCAATTCTTTGGTGCTCAGCCTTTCTTATAGTCCAACTTTCACTGCCATACATTGCAACTTGACTATACGCACTTTTGTTGACAGGATGTATGTATGTATATATATATATATACACACACACACACACACACACACACTAAAATGAGTTAGAAACTATCAGTGAGAAATGTGAACATAACAGGATATATTTATAAATCATGTTTACATCCTATTTCTTCCCCAGATAATATTAATATTCTGCATAATTCATTGAACCAGTATTGCCTGGGAAAGGCAGGGAGGGACATTGATAACATTTCCCTGACTGAGTCTTTTCCTTGGATGAAATTAAGCAAAAACTGAAGGCCGGAATACCGGAGGCAGGAAAGAAAATCAACCTCAGACTCCCCTGTATTTATATACAGAGCCGTGGTAGAGCAGTAGTTGGAATGCAGTATTACAGGCTAACTCTGCCTGCAGTCTGGAATTCTATCCTGATGGGCTCAAGCTTGACTAAGCCTTCCATCCTTCCAAGGTCAATAAAATGAGAACCCAGATTGTTGGGGGTAATGTGCTGACTCTGCAAACTGCTTAAAGAGGGCTGAAAAGCACTGTGAAGTGGTATATAAGTCTAAGTGCTATTGCTATTGGCTAAATGCTATTGCTTTACACTTCACAACTGGTTTTTGAAAGCAATTTAAAGATCCTTCTCTAGTTCAACTTGAAAATTCTTTGAACTGAATCTTATAATAAGCTAATTTATTGCCAGCCTCCATTATCTCCTGCAAATGCTTTGGCTGGATAGAGATTTGATTCCATAATTTGATAACTGTAACCCCGTTACAATTGTTGACAACCTACTGAAATCATTAAATGAGATAAACCCAAACAGAAGTTTATATTAATACTGGAGTATTTCATGTCAGCTGATTCAATGGGCGGCACAAGACCCATAAAATATTTTTTTGCTTCCACACCCCTAAAACAAATTGGAGAATAGATTTAATCATTTACTATGAATAAATCTAGTAGTGCTTTACAGAAATATATCAACCAAGTCCAAGAAAGTTGTAATATAAGCAACTGAAGGAAACATTTAAATTATGGACCTTCATGAATTAACCATTCTGTGCAAAAGACAGTAACTAGTATCAATGTCAGAATATTTTTGTTCTGTGCTAGTTTCTTACAATAAGATGGCTAGGAGGGCTTTCAAACTCCAAATAAACATCTGGAGAACCAAATTCTATATTCAAATTAATTGAGCTTCATTTCTGTTCAGGCCAATTTGCTCAGAACCCAAGGAAAGTATTTCCACTGATTTTCCCCCTTAGCTTATTTCTACAGAAATAAGTTTGATATGACTTTGGAAGATCTAAATTAATTAGATTTCTTATATAGCAATTTACATCTATAAAGACACAATACTAAACATTTTAATTTGTTGAGTAAATTTAAAATTGTGGATTTGAATTTAACAAACAATAGTCATTTAATTTATGAAAACTGCAAGCAAGTCATTTGCATATTTATTCATTAATAAATAATACTAATTTCAAAGAGAGATATTTCAAAGTTAATATAGAGAAGGTTTAAAAGTGTTTTTACAGTGAGTAGATGGTATTATACAGCTTTTATGAACTCCAAAGTTCCTTTATTTTGTGTATATTATGTTTTAAAGCCAGCTTTTGTATTCCATGCTTTTCTAGACTTTGGCATTTGATCCTTCATGAGATATATTTTAACATACTTCATGAAGTAGAAGTTCCAAAGGCTGAAAAGATCTCTTTTGATGTCCAAAGCTTGCAGCTATTAGCTGTGATCATAGAAGAAGACAACCATAGCTCAGAGCATTCTCTAAAGATGAAGCTCCATCAGCAGGTTGCATCTGTACTAACACAACCAGATTTGATTTAACAGAGTGCAGTTGGTCACTAGTTGGCAGAAGAGATAATATTTTTTAATACATGTACTTCTTTGCTGTCATCTGATTGCCTTAATCTGTACACAGTGAGGTTGTCTGGACTGACCTACAACCCAATTCTATCTTCCAGTCAATTCCTCATAGCTTTCTGATCTAGGTACATCTCTAGGTACATGGGCACACCTTAACCCTTCAGTACACCATGACATTTTTTTTAAAAGGCTGAAGGCCTTGTCAAGGATCCCTATGTCTGAGGATTCCAAGCCACCTCAGCCTTGACTAAACTTATTCTACTAGCCTTCTCTCCTTAGATATATAAATGGGATGAAATAAGAAGGGAAACAGAGGAAGAAGAGGAATGAATTTTTATAACTCATGGTTGTAATTTCTAATCAGCTAATTTATTAAATCTATTACTACTTTATTATTTTAAATAATCTATTATTTATTAAATTGACATTTATTAAATTAGATTACATTGAAATTTAATATTAAATTAATTATTACATTATTTGCTACATTTAAAATGATGCCGAAATCTGTAAAGGCTTTGGGTGGCATTAAAGATTGCAAGAATAAAAAGAACAATGTACATCCAAGAAAGAAAGAAAAGGAAGGAAGGAAGGAAGGAAGGAAGGAAGGAAGGAAGGAAGGGAAATAGATAGATAGATAGATAGATAGATAGATAGATAGATACACAGATGGTAAATAAATAAATAAATAAATAAATAAATAAATAAATAAATAAATAAATAAATAAATAAATAAATAAATAAATCTTGCTAACATAGAAACATCTATAGGGGGACTACACAAACCAAAATCTGGGAAATAACCAGGTTTGAATCTACAGGTGGGAACCATTTAGATCTCTTAGGCGATGGGGAATTCCAGAGGGGAGGTGCTATGACTTTCTTCCATCCTGACAAATGCAGAACACTTTCATTCTGCTCTATAACCATACAGGTCAGGCAGAAACAGGAGCTACAATGAATAGCTTACCAATCGTCTCCATTCACTGTGTTTTGATGGAAAGATGTTGAAATAATTTACTATAGGATTACTCTACCACTTGACCCAGAAGCAAAAATTTAAAAAGAGATCTAGCAGTCTGTGGGGTTTGAGAAATTGTTGAATGTCCTTCTTTGCCTCTGTTTCATCCACTTGAAGATGACACATATGCAAAGTTTTAAGTGTGTTTTTTAAGTTTATTATAACTCTTCTGGAATGTTTCATGTTCCTTGCTTAGGTACCCGTATATGAGAAAATACTAAGAAGATGGGTGGTGGGACAATTATTTCCACCTAAGAATCAAAGACTTTTCTTTCACACACACAAAAAGTACTGCATAGTACTGTTAACTGGCATTTTGCTGCTGCTGTTGCTGCTAAGACCACAAAAAAGCCTAGGGGAACCACTGCATCTTTAAGCTAAAAAGGCTGCTCTGATGCATGCACATATACACACAGACAGACAGATAGGCATAAAGAGAAAAGTATCCTTCACTCGTTCATAAGAACAGTGAAAATTCGATTCCTTTTTTTAAAAAAATGAATACTGTCTAAAAATGCAGGTGTGTTCTTTTTAAAAAAGTGAAAATATTGATTTTAATTGATTTTTAAGCGAACTGCTTAAAACAAAGTTTTCTGTACGGGTTTGACCAGTATGACATTTATTCAAATGTAATTCCTTCATTCTGTTCTATCTATCATCTCTCCCATTAAGGCTTGAACAAAGATACATTTCGTTAATTATTAACTTTAGGTTGATTTATCACAACTGGTAATTATCAGTTTTATTTGGGTTACTGAGCAGAAACCCAGACTCCTTGCTATTGATTCATCATCTGGAATTTGCAACCCAAAGCTGATGTTCTTTGGATTTTTGATTCATAATTTGGATTCCTGCCTTGGAATAAACTGGAGGCCTGCAAAACAGTTGGCAATCATGCTTTTACTAAATTGGGGGTCCAATACCCAATAATGTAACCAGAGCAGAAGAAACTTTTTCTAAGTATGTTTTTTGACTGTAATAAATTTCAAAAGAGAAGATATACTTACAAAGCCTTTGTCTTCTTTCGGTGATCTTTGCTGTCTGCCAGCTCACATGTCTTTATTTCAGCTGAAGCGGTGTGCCACATAAACAGCCAAGGCATTTTTAGTTTTCTCTCTTTAGATTGCACTGCTTCTACAGTCCTAACATCTGAAGGTCTAACCGCTTGCAAAGCTGATGGCTTTATATACTGACTCAAATCACCTGCCTTGTAAGAAACAAGTGTCTTTCCCACAAGAAGAGACACTTCCTTTTTTTTTAACTGACTGATGACATAAGTAGACTCTGGGACTTTTTTTATAAAAAAAATAATGAAATAAAACGATTGGTTGAGGTTGAACCAGCTAGGACAGGTCTCAGAAGCTAAAACATTTTTTTTAAAAAAATCTTTCTTACAGGAATTCTTTACTTATTTACAGTCAAAGATCAAAACTGTCATACAGTCAAACATATATAAAATGCTATTGCTAAATATTAATTAACATATAAATAAAAAACTGGGTTAATAATTAAAAAAATTCCTTTCTCACTCTTAGGAGGGTATGTGTCTTCCTCAGTCTTGGGTTCTGCATCAGAGACCAGGGAGTTTGAGGGTTCTGTGAAGAACATTAGCTGTGCCTAGCCGAGCATCCTTCTGGACAGAGAGATTTTATGTTGCCCTTGGGATCTATAGAGTCACTCTCCCAGCTAAGGGTCACAGCCTTCAGTGGTCCCACCTCAATGTGGACCACTTTTGCCTTTACTTTCCACATCAACAGTACATCTAATAAGAGGATATGGGCGAGATAGGCAGCATACTGTTGCCAAGACAACTACATAACATGGCCGTGTCCTTTATCTTTCTTTTTTAAGAAACAGAGAGGGTTTTGTTTTTTTCTTCACCTTGTGGGTGTTTAGATTACTACTTTACTTGGCGAAGAGAAGAGAGGTAGGAAAAAGTCTTCAAGTGGGTGGAATAAATATTTAGAGAAGTCAGAACATTTGTTCTGTCCATTTGTGGGTATGGCATGTAGTAGGTTTCTTTGCAATGAATAAAACTCTTAATTGAGACAAATTGTGCCTGGGTATTAAGTTGCAATTTAGACAGCAACAAATGGTGGAAAAAGCATAAATATTAAGGAGCAAGGGGTGGGTGTTTTTACAGAACTCAGTTCATATTTGTGGCTTTCCTGCTCATCCACTGTTGTCCTGAAATAGTCTACATCAGTGATGGTGAACCTTTTAGACACCTAGTGCCCAAACTGCAACCAAAAGCCACTTATTTATCGCAAAGTGCCAGGGCCACATCAGCATTGTGGTGCCCTTGGGGGGGGCAGGGAGGCACCTCTGAGTGCCACCTCTGGCACGCAAAAACTGGGGGCACAGAAATGGCCCACCATGCTGCAAGGTGCAAAAACAACTGCCACCACGCCACGGGGTGTAGATACAAGGTGCTGCACCAAGTAAAAATGGGGCAGGGCTAGTGAATATCACACAGGCACTAGCCCTGCCCCATTCACAGCTCATGCATGCTCACGGCCCCATGCGTGGACGCACGCATGTAAAATGCTTTCCCCTTCCAATGGTTGGCGACCTCTGCTCTACCACCTCTACTCAGCTTGCTAGTTGGCTGCTTTGTCTCCTTTGTGCTGGGCTGGGCTCCTGCTTCGGGTGGCAGTGGCAGCCTGATGGACCTGCTGCTGGTGGCGGTGGTGCGTGTGCCAACAGAAAGGTCTCTGAGTGCCACCTCTGGCATGTGTGCCATAGGTTCACCACCACTGGTCTGCATCCTAATCTAGCTATCAAGATTTTGTTTTACCCAAAATTTACCCCAAAAGTTCAAAAGTTCGGTGGGGGTGCCACGACTGTTATGCCCCTGTCATGGACCGATCATCACCTCGTGCGGCTAGACTTCCCCTTTGCCACCCCCCGCCGTGGGTGCGCGGTGCCAACCAGATGGTACCGCCCTAGGCGCCTAATGGATCCTGATAGGTTCCAGGCAGCGCTTGGGGACGCACATGCACTCCCTGCTCACAGCTCGGTGGATGCCTTAGTGGAAGCCTGGGAAAAGGCAGCCACGGAGGCTCTGGACCGAGTTGTACCCTTGCGGCCTCTGACCCGGCGCAGATCCCAGCGAGCCCCATGGTTCACCGCGGAGCTCCGGGAGATGAAGCGCCGGAGACGGGGCCTAGAGAGCCGTTGGAGATCCAGTCGATCCGAATCCGACCGATTGCGATTAAGAATCCTCACCAGGTCTTATCTCGCTGCGATAAGGGTGGCAAAATCCAACTACTTTTCCACCCTCATCGCGTCCGCAGATAATCGCCCGGCTGCCTTGTTCAGGGTGACTCGCTCCCTACTGAACCAAGAGGTGAGGGAGGAACCCTTGCAGGGTCGAGCTGAGGAATTCGGTCAATATCTGCTGGATAAAATTGCTCGGATCCGAACCGGCCTGGACTCCAACTGGGCTGAGCTGGAAGAACAAGGCATGGACAGTCTTGTCGACCTCATCTGGGAGGAATTTGATCCTGTGACTCCTAAGGAAGTGGACAGGATTATGAGGAGGTTGAGCTCCTCCACATGCTTACTGGACCCGTGCCCTTCCTGGCTGGCATATGCAGCTCGAGAGGGGACACGAGGCTGGTTCCTGGCGGTCATCTCCGCTTCTCTGAGTGAGGGTCACTTCCCCACCGCCTTGAAGGAGGCGGTGGTGAGACCTCTCCTCAAGAAGCCCACCTTGGACCCATCCTCATTGAATAACTTTTGTCCAGTCTCCAATCTTCGCTTCCTTGCGAAGGTTGTTGAGAGCGTGGTGGCGCACCAACTCCCTCAGATCCTGGATGAAGCAGTTTATCTAGACCCATACCAATCGGGCTTCAGGCCGGGCTACAGCACGGAGACGGCATTGGTCGCTCTGATAAATGATCTCTGGAGAGCCCGGGACAGGGGCCATTCCTCTGTCCTAGTCTTATTAGACCTCTCGGCGGCTTTCGATACCATCGACCATGGTATCTTACTGCAACGCCTCAGGGGACTGGGAGTGGGAGGCACGGTTCTGCGTTGGTTCTCCTCCTTTCTCCAGGGTCGCTCGCAGTCGGTGTTGGCAGGGGGACAGAGGTCGACCCCGAGGCCTCTCGCTTGCGGAGTCCCTCAGGGGTCGGTCCTCTCGCCTCTCCTGTTCAACATCTACATGAAACCGCTGGGCGAGATCATTCGCAGCTTTGGAGTAGGGTACCATCAGTATGCTGATGACACCCAGCTTTTCATCTCAACTCCAAACAACATCAGTGATGCCCTCGACGTGATGTCCCGCTGCCTGAAAGCGGTCCGGGAATGGATGGGGAGGAACAGGCTTCAACTGAACCCGGACAAGACTGAATGGCTGTACGTACCGGCAAGCCAGGATACTCAGAACATCCCATCCCTTAACATCGGAGACAAGTTACTACCCCCTGTTGATAGGGCCCGCAACCTGGGTGTCCTCCTTGACTCGCAGCTCTCCCTGGAAGATCACATAGGAGCTGTGACCAAGGGGGCCTTCTCCCGGGTTCGACTAGTTCGCCAATTACGGCCTTATCTGGACCTGGATGCCTTACGTACAGTCACCCATGCTCTTGTGACCTCTCGCCTAGACTATTGTAACGCTCTCTACATGGGGCTGCCCTTGAGATCCACTCGGAAGCTTCAACTGGTGCAAAGTGCAGCGGCACGGACACTCTTGGGAGCCTCCCGATACTCCCATATCACACCTCTCCTCCGTGCGCTGCACTGGCTTCCAGTTGCCTTCCGTGTGAAGTTCAAGGTGCTAACAATGACATACAAAGCCCTACATGGCATGGGTCCGGACTACCTACGGGAGCACCTTCTGCCAATGTCAGCACCCCACCGTCCTGTGCGCTCCCACAGAGAGGGCCTCCTCAGGGTGCCACCGCTCAAGGAATGTCGGCTGGTGGCCCCCAGGGGGAGGGCATTCTCAGTGGGTGCGCCAGCCCTCTGGAACAGCTTACCAACCGAAATCCGGATGGCCCCCGACCTCCGCACCTTCCGACGCGAATTAAAAACTTACCTGTTCCAGCAGTCCGGACTGGCCTGATAGCTCTAATTGGGGTCCCAGTTTGTATTTTACTATTGTTTTTTTCACTATTGTTCATTCTGTATGCCTACCTTATTCTGTACACCGCCCCGAGTCCCTCGGGAGAAGGGTGGTTTATAAAAACAAATAAATAAATAAATAAATAAATAAATAAACACTTATTTGAGGTCAGAGTCCTCAGTGGTCTCTGAGCTGGGTTGTTTTCTTGCAGACATTTTCTTATCCAAACTAGGTAACATCATCAGTCCCCTTTAACCCTGAGCTACAAATTTTCTCCTTTATGGAAACTGTTAAGTTCGGACAGACGAATGACTCAGTGAGGTTTCACAGTAAGAACGTTTATTAATACACATATGTCAACTGTCAACTGTCAGTTAGACTTCGGCTTATATACTCCAGAACGCTTGAACTGTAGCCAATCCCCAGCCCGGAATTTCCCGCCGTTTAACAACATCCAATAATTGCCACCGTGCTTCCCGCTTCACAGAAACCGCTCATTTATTAACTACTGACACAACACCCCTTCCCCCCCAGATGATGTTATTTATTAATGTAATCTTTCAAATATTTTGGTGGCTTGTGAACCCTTGAAGGATATCTATTGACCTTGTAACTTACAGTTGTGTTTGCAGACTGGCTGCTAGTTATGGGCCTAGATGTTTGGGACACTGGCTCTGATAATGCTCTATCTGATAATTGTTGTTGTTGTTGTTGTTGTTGCTGTTGTTGCTGTGCAGGCCCAGCTGGTCTTTCCATTGGAAACAACTCCCAATCGAATTGGCCTTGTTGTGGAATTGTTTCTGCTAACCTGGGTTGAGTTCCCACTCCCTCTTCAACAACAGTAGTATCAGACTGGTTATGCCTAAACGTAGAGTTGCACAATTTATCATTCTGACCCGCCTTGTCTAACACATTTTCGGTTGCTCTCTTCCTTAATTGGTCAATATGTCTTTTGAATACTCTATTCCCTTCCCCCTCAATGGTGTAAGATAACGGCCCCGTTATGTCAGTGACTACCCCTGGAACCCATTTGTCCCCAAGTCCATAGTTCCTGGCCCAAACTAAGTCTCCAATGTTGAGAGACCGGTTTGGTATGTCGGGTTCAGCAGTTGTGTGCAATCTGTCAGGGTGTAACCTGTCCAATTTAGTGGTTAGTCTTCTGCCCCACCTCATTTCAGCTGGGCTTTTACCGGTAGCCGTGCAGGGGGTTGTGTGCTGAGCCAGCAAGAACTTGGCAAGTCTCTGGTGCCAATCGCCGCGTATGATCCTCTTCAGAGCGTCTTTTGTGGTTCTGACGTTGCGTTCAGCCAAGCCATTGGTGGAGGGGTGAAAGGGTGCCGATGTTGCATGCCTAATCCAATTGGCCTTGAGGAAATCCTGAAATTCAGCAGAGGTGAATTGGGGCCCATTATCAGATACAATCACATCAGGTAACCCATGGGTGGCAAAGAGGCCCCTCAAAACCTGAATTGTTTTAGCAGATGACATAGTGGTAACAGGCACAACCTCCAACCACCGGGAGAAACTGTCTACCACCACTAAGAATGTTATGCCTTGGAATGGCCCCGCAAAATCAATATGTATACGAGACCAAGGGTTCCTGGCCATCTCCCACTTATGGGTATGCGCATGTGCCTGTTCTGGCCTAGAGCGCTGACACTGATAACATCCAGATACGCACTCTTCAATTGCCTTGTCTAACCCAGGCCACCACAAGTGACTTCTCGCTAAAGCCTTCATGCGGACAATCCCTGGGTGACCCTCATGTAATTCAGCAATTACAGTATTCCTGTGATGTTCAGGAATGACAACTCGGTTACCCCACAAAATGCACCCCAAATGAGATGATAATTCATCTTTTCTCCTAAAATATGGAGTGAAATTAGGGTCAGGATTCTTGATTGGCCATCCACCTTGTACCCATGTTGTAATTCTATTGAGGATTAGGTCTTTTTTAGTGGCCTCAGCAATGTCTCTAGCAGTTAAAGGGCATTCAGGTATTTCTTGTAAAGATAGAATTTGTCCTACTGGCGCAGGGTCATCCTCAGTGTCGTTTAATGGTAGTCTGCTAAGGGCATCTGCATGGCCCATTTCTTTGCCAGGTCTGTGTTTCAAGGAGAAAGAATATGCTGACAGGAAAATTGACCACCTAAGCATTCTGGGCGACATTATCTGGGGTGTCTGTTTATCTGTGGTAAACAGTCCCAGTAATGGTTTGTGGTCAGTGAATATGGTAAAGTTCCTACCATAAAGGTAATCATGGAACTTTTTAACTCCTGCCACTATGGCTAACGCTTCTCTGTCTATTTGTGCATAATTCCATTCAGCTTTGGTGAGCGTCCTGGAATAATATGCAATTGGTTTTTGATGGCCTTGATTATCCATGTGGCTGATGACAGCGCCTACACCATAAGGTGACGCATCACACGCTAAATAGATTGGTTTGTTTTCTATAAAATGTGTAACCGTGGATTGGCTAGATAGAATATCCTTTAAGGTCTGGAAGCTGATTCTATGTTTTTCTTGCCACTGCCAAGGGGTTTTTCTGTCTAACAACCTATGTAATGGTTCAGCAATAGCAGCTTTGTGTGGCAAGAATGTGTGATAAAAGTTAACTAACCCTAAAAAGGCTTGTAACTCAGCCTTGTTTTTAGGCTCAGGTGCTAATTTGATTGCTCTAATTTTTTCTGCAGTAGGGTGTATTCCCTTTTCATCAATTCTGAACCCTAAGAATTCAGTGGATTTAACTCCAATAAAACATTTCTCCTTTTTTAATTTAAGTCCTGCCTCTCTAAATTTTCCCAGTACCTGTTCCAGATGATCAGCTAATATTTCTTCAGTTTTTCCAGCAATCAGGACATCATCAAAGTAAGGGCATACACCAGGTATGCCCTTTAATGTCCTCTCCATCACCTCCTGGAAGATGCCTGGAGCTGCTGCAATACCAAATTGCAATCTGTGGACTCGGAACGCCCCCTTGTGGGTAACAATTGTTTGAGCTTCAGCAGCTTCCCTGGAAACAGTGAGTTGCAAATACGCCTGCGCCAAGTCAAGCTTGGCAAAGATGGCGCCATCCTGGATCGTCGCGAGGACCTGCTTCACTGTCGGGACTGGGTAAGCATGCTTTTTCATTCCTAGGTTCAGGGTGGCTTTATAATCGGCACAAATCCTCACATCCCCATTAGGTTTTAGGGGTGTGACGATTGGTGTCTCCCACAAGCCTCCCTCGACCGGTTCTAGTACGCCTTGGCCTACAAGCTTATCGAGCTCGGCCTCGATTTTTTGCTTAAGGGCAAAAGGCACCCGTCGGGCCTTAAGCCTAATGGGTTTTACTGCAGGGTCTAAATTAAAATTAATAGGGGGCCCTTTATATTTACCTAAAGACCCATCAAATACGTCTGCGAACTCATCGCAGACAGACTTGAGGGTCTTAGTATTAATAGTATTTATTCCCCCAACCCAAATTCCTAGGGCTGGGAACCAGTTAAGGCCAATTAAACTAGTCCTCTGGCCTTCGGTGACTAATAAGTCTAAGAAGCCATTAAATCCTTTATATTTAACTTTAATGGTAACTTTCCCTTTAATATGTATTGGGGTTTTTTGGAAATCAGCTAATTGTATCTTAGTGGAATTAAGTGGAATTCTACGGCCACTACTAAGCTCAATATGTTTAAGAGTTTCACTAGAGATTAGTGATACTGAGGCCCCAGAATCAACTTCCATTTTGCAGGGAATTCCTTGCAAATGGACTACAATTTTTAATTTAGGCCTCAGAATATGGTTAATTTTTGGGTTCCCTATGTGGTTGACTCGCGCCGCCTCCCCGCGGTTGGGGTTCCGTGCCAAAGGTCTGGGGGTCTCAATGCCACGACAGTAGGGGGTTACCTTACCTTCAGCCCAAACGTCAATTTCATGGAGGCGATTGTCGCGGGGTCGGCTACGGCAAATGGCCTGGATGTGGCCTGTTTTACCGCACATCCTGCATTTTGCGGAACGGAATCGGCAAGTTGCTCTGGGATGGTTGCCACCGCAGCTTCCACATCTGGTGTCTGTGTCGCGCGGTCTGGTCGGGTTGTCCCTCGGTTGCCTTTGCGGTGCTGTTGTCTGGAATCTGCGTCCCGGTTCCGGTGCTTCGTTGCGAGAGGGTCTTGCCGGCATTTTTCCGAATCTTCTGGCGACTTCGGCTATGTCGGCTTCCCATTGTTGGTCCACCTCCCCGCAGTCCACATGGCTTTCCAGATTTATTTCGGCTGAAGTGCCCATGCTATTGTGGGGGGGGGGTCTCGAATTCCACTTCCCGTAGATTCGTAAGTTAGTAATTCGTCAAGGACTTCTTGTAGATCGCCGGTGGGCTTAGCGATAATTCGATTTTGTAATTGTTCATCACGCAAGCCCAGCACTACTCTGTCTCAAATTCTGATCTCGAGATTATCATATTTGCAGCGCAAAGCTGCCTCTCTGACCGCTGCGACGAACTTCGTGATGGACTCGCCGGGTCTCTGATTGCGCTTTTCAAATATACACCTCCAAAACAGTTCAGATCTCTTTGGCGTAAAGTGCACTTTTAGTTTGGCCAGTAAATCAGCGTACGAGACACTGGATACCGGCATTGGTTGGCACAGGCCGACGGCAACCCGGTAAATGGGTGTGCCGCTGATGGTCAATAGAGCGGCAGCCTTCTTCCGGTCATCGGTAATGCCGTTGACAAGCAAAAACCCTTCGACTTGGCCAACGTATTCTTCCCAATCCTCTGGGTAGTTTGGATCAAACTCTTTCAAAGAGCCGACTTGCGCCATTCGGAGGTTTCTTAAATTCCACCGCGGCCGCCAACGGTTGACTGTGTTTTAAATTTTACCGCCTTACGTGCAGCTGATTATCGCCGCTCCTTCACTAGTCCGCCGTCAATCCCACCTTCGTCGCCACTTGTTAAGTTCGGACAGACGAATGACTCAGTGAGGTTTCACAGTAAGAACGTTTATTAATACACATATGTCAACTGTCAACTGTCAGTTAGACTTCGGCTTATATACTCCGGAACGCTTGAACTGTAGCCAATCCCCAGCCTGGAATTTCCCGCCGTTTAACAACATCCAATAATTGCAACCGTGCTTCCCGCTTCACAGAAACCGCTCATTTATTAACTACTGACACAACAGAAACACTCATCCATATTTCAAAAACATTCCAGTTAGGCAAGAAAGAGATGAGAATTAATCAGTTATACTTTGTTCTTCTGGTCCATTTGTTACACCCTGTCCCATCTTTGCTGTGCTAAGAATCACAGCACAAACTACAAGTGGACCAGAATAATCAGTTCTTCATTGATACTAATTAAAAAAAAAGACATTTCCCATTTATCAATATGGCATGATAGCTAGGAAGAGGAGGAGGAATGCATGTGAGCAGCACACAATGATCTTACAGGTATTGCCTATTGCACACCAAGTCTTTCCCTCCTCACATACTTTTCTTAAAAAGAAAAGATGAGTCAGTCTGTAGGATGCCAAACTCTACATGCCAAAAAAGCCATATGGGTGTGTTGGTGCCTTTACGAATGTCCCCAAGTACACAAATGTGAAGGGAAAGCTGAACAGTCACTCTTTGGGGTGATGTATAAATATATTTTAGGAGGCTTCACAAAGAGAGAAACAGAATATATTTATTTTATTTCTGAATAAATAGGCACCAGATTGCATTGCTGTTGCTCTGGAATCATTTTGAACCTTTAAATGATTGTTTGCTTTCCAGAATCCTAGCACTCTGCATTTTTGCACTTTCAATGGGCTTCTATTTACCAAAATAAATGTATGCTGACTAATTCAATTCAACCTTCCTTTTGTGGTTACTTGCTGAAATTAAGCCCAGCATCTAACTAACCTTGTCTAATCTCTGAAATTAAAGCTAGGTTGAGCTTAGTTATTACTTGTATGAATACCAAATACCAAAGGCTAGGCTAAATTATTACCATTTTCACCACCACCATCTAGCCATTCTGGAAGAAAACAAGAAGAAAAAAAAGCCCAATGGGCCTGTTCATGAGTCAATCAAGTTTCCTTTAAAAAGGATGTTATTATTAATGGAAAGTATAAATGCAAATTTTAAAACAAATATAATATGTCAGGGTCCTTCATAAAAATTTTTATGACTGGTAAAGTGAACCACTACAATCATGAAGTAAATCATGTAGTTGTTAAGCAAATCCATTTTTCTAAAATAGATTTTTTTTTTTGCTGGAAATGGGCAAATAAATTGTCAGAAACCAGCAAAACAAAATCCATCACAAATCAGTAACCTGACTGCAGGATGCTGCAATTGGTCATAAATGCGAGCTGGTGGCCAAGCACCTGATAGGCAATCAGGTGACCATGGAATGAGGAAGCAGTCATAACTTCATGAGTGGGCCATATGTAGCTTTTTATAAACCTCTCGTAACTTTGAACAATTGTTAAACAACTGGTTGTAATTCTTTCCCTTCGAGTTCTATATAGTTATTATACAGATCTCCAACATGTGTTTTTAAAGAAGCTTAGGAAAACAAGGATCTGCTCATCTGGTAATGTGTCATGTCCATGTACCCAATCAATTGTTGATGTTGATGATGGCTGATAATGATGAGTGATGATGGCTTTAGAACCAAAATAAATATGAGCATCAGCTCTGTATCATGGGGATCTTGTATCTCCTTTGTACCAGGCAAGATGAATCTTAAGGATATTTGCATCAACCCTTCCTTCTATGAAATGTTGACAAGAGAAAAGTCTTTAATAAAAGGAATATAATTTTGCTGATGTTCAGAATTTTGTAGCAACAAGTAGGATTAGACATGGAAAACAAGGGGAGCAAGGTTTATAAACACCTATTACTTTGATGTACTCAGAAAAGTTTCAGATGACAGTATGAGGATTCTGATCCTAGCTACTATGTTTTTAAACATGAGGTGTCTGTGTGTATCTGTGTGAGAGAGAACAATTCAAAGTGGTAACAAGTCGCTCACTTTCTCCTGTGCTTTATTAATGTACGTATTTAATAAAGTTAGTGCCAATAAAACCATCATTTCAATTCATATAATTTGTTCCTTGTCAGAAGAAGGAGACAAACCAGTTCTGAAAATCTTACCAAGAAAACTACAGGGTCAACACTGAGTTAAAACAATAAAAGGAAAAAGAAAATAGAATAGGAAGCCAAAAGGTTCAATTGAACCAAAATCCATAAATGACATCATGAGAAAAAACAACAGCTGAACTGTTCCCAAATGAATCTATCTATCTATCTATCTATCTATCTATCTATCTATCTATCTATCTATCTATCTATCTATCCATCCATCCATCCATCCATCCATCCATCCATCCATCCATCCATCCATCCATCCATCCATCCATCCATCCATCCATCTATCTATCTATCTATCTATCTATCTATCTATCTATCTATCTATCTATCTATCTATCTATCTATCTATCTATCTATCTATCTATCCATCCATCCATCCATCCATCCATCCATCCATCCATCCATCCATCCATCCATCCATCCATCCATCCATCCATCTATCTATCTATCTATCTATCTATCTATCTATCTATCTATCTATCTATCTACTATACCCATCTTTTTAAACTGACCATCTCCCTCAGAGAGGGACTTTGCTTGGAGAATGTCTAAAGAAGGATTTATTTGCTTTTACTTGCTTTTTTTCAAACAAGGAAGGAATTGTTTGCAAAAAAAATGAAACTTTCTCTTGTAGACACTCCTACCATCTCATCCATTTTTTGCATGATTCCAACCTGTGTTCAGACCTCATAAAACCTTTCAGCTTCTTTCTGAAGTAACAAGATTTTATGAATTATGTTAAACAGTTATCAATGAAATCAAGCTATTGTTGGAGACATCCTGTTGGGTGCACCTTATTAATGAAAACAACGAATCTGGCAGAACTTTGTGGTTTCCAGCCAACGCATTAACTGTCCTGGTACATTCATCTGTGCTGAGATAAACTTCAGCTGCAGGGATGCAGTAGCCCTACCAACAACAACAGTGACATAAATGTTGTCTGTCTGGTGGCTTTCCTGCAGCGCAATCTCCTCACGCTTGTAGGCAAACAACAAACCACAAAAAGCAGTCTTGTTTATTAAATGGTCTCCCACGTTTTCATAGAGAACAGGAAGGTATTCAGAGGATCTGAGTCAATTCATCTGAATCTGTGGAAGACTAAATTTATTTGGGCTTAATCTATCATGGACCATTAGCATATTTTTGCTCTGAAAAAAAGGAACAAAAGGATTAGTCTGGACAGTAATGTGAAATTGCTCAGAAACAGAATGACAATTTCATTGAAAGAGCTGCCTTCCACAAATATCTTGTTGGCCTGTAATATTTATTGACACAAAGGCTATTAGTATGCATATAGATACTTTCTTCTAGATCAGGAGTGTCAAACTGCCGGCCCACCAGCTGGATGTGTCATGCCGAAACCACACCCACCCCATTGTCGGCAATGGAAAAAAAGTTGCGATACGTTGTGACACGTCACGTGACATTGTGAGTTTGACACCCCTGTTCTAGATGAATTGAGACATAAGTCTTCCTTCCTTCTTCTCCTTCTCCTTCTTCTACCACTCCTTCTCCTCCTTCTCCCTCTCCCTCTTCCTCTCCTTCTCTTCCTTTTCCTTTTCTTTCTCCTTCTCCTTGTCCCCTTCCCTCTCCTCCTCCTTTTCCCTCTCTTCTTTCTCCTTCTATCTCTCCACATTCCCCCTCTCTCCTTCTTGCTCTCTCTATTATACAGTTTTCCATTAACATTAGTGAAGCTTTTACCAAGCTTAACACATCTTCTATGTTTGCTTAAAAATCAGTTATGGCTGGTGTTCTCTGGTCCATACCACTGCTACATTGCTCTCATATCCCCAGTCATTTCCTCCTTACAGTTGGTTTTTGAATAAGGAAATGATGCTGACTAGTCTGCAAGCTGTATGGCTTCTTTCCTCACCAAGTAAACTGACAATTCCTTCATTAGTGGATTTGGATTGATTTAGATATTACAGGCTTGCTATTAGACTTGGGATGAATCTGGGAGCCAAGAGGCCACAGTTGGCAGCAGCTGTCCAAGGAAGAAAGAGAAAATCATATGTTACCTTTTAATGAATGGTTTTACTAGCTTTTATTCTTCCAAGCTGTCTCACAGATAGGGACAGACAAATTGGTGAAAGTTATTTCCTCCCATTTTCTCAATTTCACAAATTGTTGATTGGTGCCATTCACCGAACTTATAAGCTTGCATATTTTCCTGTGTGTGCTTTAAAACATATATTTAGGGTACTTTTTTCCTGAAATTTGCTTAATTTGCAGTCATTTTGCAATTTTTTTCCAATGCAATGTACTTATGTTTATTATATTCATGAATATATGTAATTTGAACAGGTTGTTCTGTACATACACTATCCATGGCAAATTTCACTCCAAAATTCAGACAACTGAAACATTTGAAAATACTTAACTTTTAGTTCTATTGGATTTTAAAATATAAAATACTCATTGTCCTCTGAACAGAAAGGTGAGAAAAATAAGAGCTATCACCCCTTCATAGACAAACACAACATAGACTTATGCATGGTTATATTCAGAAATAGGAAAATTAGACTGAGTTGTGCAAAGCAAGCAGAAGAACAGAAAGGGAATTTTATAGCAATTCACTGTACAGTTTTACCTGCATGTGATTAAGACCGTGAGGTTATCTGTTTTTTATTTTGAATAGCATGGAGGCTCTTCTTGGAGATAGAAATAAAATGAATTTCTGGGAAGGTTTAGAAAGAGATGGAAGGTTCTACCCTATGCATCACAGATGTATCCATGTGCTTTTAATTCAGTTTTGACTCCTGACAATTAAATGAATAAATGCATGCAGTTTTCTTGGCAATGTGTTTTTGGAAGCAATTGCCACTGCCTTCTTCCAGGGGCTAAGAGAGAGCAACTGATGGACCCAGAGACTAATGGACTGGCTGCATTCTAGAGGGAGCTTGGTATTGTCCTGGAAGCTCTGTCCAGTCTGAAATTTTGTTGCTTGGTCTCAAAAGTGTACACATACACAACACACATTTAAACATGCTATATACAACATATGTATAAACCTACACCCTTACATATAAATAACATATAAATATTAAACATTGTCCATCTTGAATACATAGCACAAAGAGGAAGCTTTAGAGTTCACAAGATTCATACTATATGGAAAAAAACTGAGACTGAATCTGGATGTTGCTTCAGATGCCATGGAGCCTCCTCCCAGAAAGTAACAGGGAAAACAGGTTTTGAAGAGGATGTGTAGTGTCCCAGACAATCTTGTGGACCCTGCTCAAGCAGTGCTTATATGCCATGTCCTGGATGGAAGGGAGGGACATGCTTCAGAACCCTTGGCCAAAGAATGTCAGCTGGCAAGGCCTAGAAGACATGCCTTTTCTAGTATTGTGTCCAGTTTGTGGAACATTCTTCATATGGCACCATTCTGCTAGCCTTTCCTAAGACCTTAAAGTCCTGGCTATAGATCTGGCCCCAAGGTATACAAAAACCCACTTCGTGGTTGTTACTGGTGATTTGGTTGATGTTGCTCAGTCACTGTGTATTTTAACTTTTGTAATGTTTACCATTGTTTTTATTTTATTTTAACTTTGTTTGCCACCCAGGCTCACTTGTTGTGATGGGCAGCCATAAGAATATGATAAATTAATAAACTGGACCAAAGTCATCTAGCTGGCTTTGGTGCTAAGGCAGGAGTAGAATTCAGGTCTCCCGGCTTCAAATCAAGAATCTTTAGCCGCCACATCAAACTAGCTTTCAACTCCAATTCTATGTGTCTGGAATATGTGAGTGAACCAGAATAGATTAGAAAAGTGGAGTTAAAAGAGTGGGGAGACCCAGATTCTAGTTGTCTCTTAGGCACAGAAGACAGCTGGGTGATTTTCTTAGCCCTAATCAACATCAGATTCTGCAATAAGCCAGTTGATAATTTACTATATGCACTGATAGTATTATTATAAGAATTGCACCAGTGTAATGAAAAATTGATGGATTCTGCAATCAAAGGGGACAAAGTAGCAAAATAGGTGAATTTTGTGAAATTTCAGCTTCAAAAGGTATCAAATTAGAAAAGCACTTTACAGATTTTTTTTCCTTACCAATTTTCCAACTGAGTCAATTCACCTTTAGAAAAAAGGGGGCAACCTGCTTCCACCTTAAATGGCAGACTGTGATAAAATTATACTTATGAGTGTGAAGTGATAATGTCAAGGAGGTGTGATGTTTCCAGACTTCAGTCTTCCTCTCCTTTCTATCAGGAGGCCTTTTTCCCCCCTTCTGTTTTAAGCAGAACAAGGGGGTGTCCCCGCCTTTTTTCCCCTAGTATTTTTTGCTTCTCTCTCTCAAGGTAGGTATCCATGTGCATTTGAATGCAAATGGATTGCTTGATTTTGGTTCTTCCTTTTCTCTTTGAGCCTATGGCAGTATGTATAATACCTTATCTTCAAATATTTCTCTACCACAGCAGTGTTGAGGTAAGTTAGATCATGTTGTCAGTAAATTTTCATAACTGAGGGACGATTTGAATCTGTTTCCCCCAGCCCAGTTCCAACACATTCCTCAATGTTCTACCACATTTGCTGTTGAAATGATGAGTCAACAAAATCCTGATAGGATAGAATGAGTTGAATTATTTGTTCTTGTAGACTATGTGTATATGTGCCTGCACCTATGTGTTGTTAGTAAAGTATAAAACTAGATGTACAAGTTGTGGACTGCAACAGAGTCATTGTCCCACTGATATTCAGGTTTTGTATGTTTGTAGAAAGTTGCTTTCTTTTTCTTTTTAACAGTAGGAAGCATTAAAACATGGTCTCCCTAACTTATCACACAAAGGGATACCAATACTTCAACCTCATGCTTCCCCATATTAAAAATGCATTCCTTTAACAGGACAGCTCTTTTCGAAATAGGTACATCCTATTTCAATCAGTTTCGGTTTTATCTAAAAAATGAAACGAGTTTCGGTTTCCTTTAAATGTTTGGTTCACCTAAGTCACAACCTGCATTTTATCTCTGCAGATCAGATTCAGCCACATACAGTTCTAAGAAGTCACTTGCTTTAACAGTCTGAGTTTTGCTCCTGAAATCAGCACATTGTGTTTCAAGAATAAGGGCTGTACAGTCTGATGTTTTGGTTATCATATGCAATCATTATTAATCTTCACTAGAAATTTTTACAGACAGGTCCTAACTGGAAAATAAGTGGGGTTTTTTTCTTAATTGATCTTGTGCCCTCAAAGTACATGGCCATTTCCTTGAAACCAAGATCTAGTTGACAAATGTTTGGGAGGAAAAAATTGCTTGCTGTGCAGTCCATCCATTACTGGAATGGGGAACACATTTTAAAATATTTTTATTAGAATTTTGCAATATAATAAAGGTGTAAAAATGAAAAGGAAAAGAAAAAAAAACATGAATGAAGAAAAAGGAAAACAGTGGGGAAAAAACAGATTTTTGAATTCTGTTCTTCTTTCTATTGAGCAATTGCCATCTTACTCTTTCCCCTCTGTCTTTAATGCCTTCTAATGCCAAATCCATAAAACATCATTTCAGTGTCTCCTTCTTTCAGGAAAAAGGACATACTAGTCTTCCAGACTTAGGGGGGAAAACCCCTTATCATTTATTCCTTCATCAGCTTTAGGCATTTCTGTAAGCTCCGTGAATTCAATAATCCATCTCTCTACTGTGGGTATTTTAATATTCTTCCATGTTTCTAATATTGCAGCAGATACTATATACAGTATACGTATTGAATATGGTATATGGTGTGTGTGTATCTATATCTATATCTATATCTATATCTATATCTATATCTATATCTATATCTATCTATATCTATATCTATATCTATATCTATATCTATATCTACCGTATATACTTGAGTATAAGCCGACTCGAGTATAAGCCGAGACCCCCAATTTCACCCCCAAAAGTGGGAAAAGTTGTTGACTCGAGTATAAGCCGATCCGCCGTTCTGCAAGCCTCCGCCGCCGCCGGAGGCTGGATCCGCGCTCTGCAAGCCTCCGCCGCCGGCAGAGGCTGGATCCGCGCTCTGCAAGCCTCTGCCGCCAGCAGAGGCTCAATCCGCCATTTTGCAAGCCTGAATACACAGGAATACCCTGTGTGGCCGCGGCTCTCGGGGAAGCCCTGGCTGTCCGCTTCCTCGCTCCACGCTGCCATTCGGGGCCCGCGCGTTCCCCGGGCAAATCGCGGCGCCCAGCAGGCGAGGAAACACGCCCGCTCCAGTCGCCCCCCCTTCCCTCAGGAGACGCGAAGCAAGTGACTGCCCGGAGCTTACCGAGGACTTGCGCGCGGCCGAGGCTTCGGTGCTTCCAGGATCGCGCGCACCTCTCCCAAGCCGCCGCCGTCCGGAGACCTGCCGAAGTTTGAGGAGGTTTGGGGAGGTGCGCGCGCACCTCCCCAAACCTCCCCAAACGTCGGCAGGTCTCCGGACCTCCGCGCCCTGCCTGCCTGCTTCTTTCCGCTGCGGAAAGAAGCAGGCAGGCAGGGCGCGGAGGAACGGACACCTGCCGACGTTTGGGGAGGTTTGGGCGCCTCCCCAAACCTCCCCAAACGTCGGCAGGTCTCCGTTCCTCCGCGCAGACCTGCCGACGTTTGGGGAGGTTTGGGCGCCTCCCCAAACCTCCCCAAACGTCGGCAGGTCTCCGTTCCTCCTGCCGACGTTTGGGGAGGTTTGGGCGCCTCCCCAAACGTCGGCAGGTCTCCGTTCCTCCGCACAGACCTGCCGACGTTTGGGGAGGTTTGGGCGCCTCCCCAAACCTCCCCAAACGTCGGCAGGTCTCCGTTCCTCCTGCCGACGTTTGGGGAGGTTTGGGTGCCTCCCCAAACCTCCCCAGGTCTCCGTTCCTCCGCGCAGACCTGCCGACGTTTGGGGAGGTTTGGGCGCCTCCCCAAACCTCCCCAAACGTCGGCAGGTCTCCGTTCCTCCTGCCGACGTTTGGGGAGGTTTGGGCGCCTCCCCAAACCTCCCCAGGTCTCCGTTCCTCCGCGCAGACCTGCCGACGTTTGGGGAGGTTTGGGCGCCTCCCCAAACGTCGGCAGGTCTGCGCGACATTTGGGGAGGTTTGGGGAGGCGCCCAAACCTCCCCAAACGTCGGCAGGTCTGCGCGGAGGAACGGAGACCTGGGGGGGTTTGGGGAGGTGCCCAAACCTCCCCAAACGTCGGCAGGAGGAACGGAGACCTGCTGACGTTTGGGGAGGTTTGGGGAGGCGCCCAAACCTCCCCAAACGTCGGCAGGTCTGCGCGGAGGAACGGAGACCTGGGGAGGTTTGGGGAGGCGCCCAAACCTCCCCAAACGTCGGCAGGAGGAACGGAGACCTGACGACGTTTGGGGAGGTTTGGGGAGGCGCCCAAACCTCCCCAAACGTTGGCAGGTCTGCGCGGAGGAACGGAGACCTGGGGAGGTTTGGGGAGGCGCCCAAACCTCCCCAAACGTCGGCAGGAGGAACGGAGACCTGCCGACGTTTGGGGAGGTTTGGGGAGGCGCCCAAACCTCCCCAAACGTCGGCAGGTCTGCGCGGAGGAACGGAGACCTGGGGAGGTTTGGGGAGGCGCCCAAACCTCCCCAAACGTCGGCAGGTCTGCACGGAGGAACGGAGACCTGGGGAGGTTTGGGGAGGCGCCCAAACCTCCCCAAACGTCGGCAGGAGGAACGGAGACCTGCCGACGTTTGGGGAGGTTTGGGGAGGCGCCCAAACCTCCCCAAACGTCGGCAGGTCTGTGCGGAGGAACGGAGACCTGCCGACGTTTGGGGAGGTTTGGGGAGGCGCCCAAACCTCCCCAAACGTCGGCAGGAGGAACGGAGACCTGCCGACATTTGGGGAGGTTTGGGGAGGCGCCCAAACCTCCCCAAACGTCGGCAGGTCTGCACGGAGGAACGGAGACCTGCCGATGTTTGGGGAGGTTTGGGGAGGCGCCCAAACCTCCCCAAACGTCGGCAGGTCTCCGTTCCTCCGCGCCCTGCCTGCCTGCTTCTTTCCGCAGCGGAAAGAAGCAGGCAGGCAGGGCGCGGAGGTCCGGAGACCTGCCGACGTTTGGGGAGGTTTGTGGAGGTGCGCGCGCACCTCCCCAAACCTCCCCAAACTTCGGCAGGTCTCCGGACGGCGGCGGCTTGGGAGAGGTGCGCGCGATCCTGGAAGCACCGAAGCCTCGGCCGCGCACAAGTCCTCGGTAAGCTCCGGGCAGTCACTTGCTTCGCGTCTCCTGAGGGAAGGGGAGGCGACTGGAGCGGGCGTGTTTCCTCACCTGCTGGGCGCCGCGATTTGCCCGGGGAACGCGCGGGCCCCGAATGGCAGCGTGGAGCGAGGAAGCGGACAGCCAGGGCTTCCCCGAGAGCCGCGGCCACACAGGGTATTCCTGTGTATTCAGGCTTGCAAAATGGCGGATCGAGCCTCTGCTGGCGGCGTAGGCTTGCAGAGCGCGGATCCGTTCCTCCTGCCGACGTTTGGGGAGGTTTGGGCGCCTCCCCAAACCTCCCCAGGTCTCCGTTCCTCCGCGCAGACCTGCCGACGTTTGGGGAGGTTTGGGCGCCTCCCCAAACCTCCCCAAACGTCAGCAGGTCTCCGTTCCTCCTGCCGACGTTTGGGGAGGTTTGGGCGCCTCCCCAAACCTCCCCAGGTCTCCGTTCCTCCGCGCAGACCTGCCGACGTTTGGGGAGGTTTGGGCGCCTCCCCAAACGTTGGCAGGTCTGCGCGGAGGAACGGAGACCTGGGGGGGTTTGGGGAGGTGCCCAAACCTCCCCAAACGTCGGCAGGAGGAACGGAGACCTGCCGACGTTTGGGGAGGTTTGGGGAGGCGCCCAAACCTCCCCAAACGTCGGCAGGTCTGCGCGGAGGAACGGAGACCTGGGGAGGTTTGGGGAGGTGCCCAAACCTCCCCAAACGTCGGCAGGAGGAACGGAGACCTGCCGACATTTGGGGAGGTTTGGGGAGGCGCCCAAACCTCCCCAAACGTCGGCAGGTCTGCGCGGAGGAACGGAGACCTGGGGAGGTTTGGGGAGGCGCCCAAACCTCCCCAAACGTCGGCAGGTCTGCGCGGAGGAACGGAGACCTGGGGAGGTTTGGGGAGGCGCCCAAACCTCCCCAAACGTCGGCAGGAGGAACGGAGACCTGCCGACGTTTGGGGAGGTTTGGGGAGGCGCCCAAACCTCCCCAAACGTCGGCAGGTCTGCGCGGAGGAACGGAGACCTGGGGAGGTTTGGGGAGGCGCCCAAACCTCCCCAAACGTCGGCAGGAGGAACGGAGACCTGCCGACGTTTGGGGAGGTTTGGGGAGGCGCCCAAACCTCCCCAAACATCGGCAGGTCTGCGCGGAGGAACTGCGCACCTCCCCAAACCTCCCCAAACTTCGGCAGGTCTCGGACGGCGGTGGCTTGGGAGAGGTGCGCGCGATCCCGGAAGCACCAAAGCCTCGGCCGCGCACAAGTCCTCGGTAAGTTTTTTTGTTGACTGGAGTATAAGCCGAAGTGGAATTTTTCAGCCCAAAAAGTGGGCTGAAAAATTCGTCTTATACTCAAGTATATACGTTATATCTATATCTATATCTATCTATATCTATATCTATATCTATATCTATATCTATATCTATATCTATATCTATATCTATATCTATATCTATATCTATATCTATATCTATATCTATATCTATATCTATATCTATATCTATATCTATCTATCTATCTATCTATCTATCTATATCTATATCTATATCTATATCTATATCTATATCTATATCTATATCTATATCTATATCTATATCTATATCTATATCTATATCTATATCTATATCTATCTATCTATCTATCTATCTATCTATCTATCTATCTATCTCTGTATCTGTATCTGTATCTGTATCTGTATCTGTATCTGTATCTGTATCTATCTATCTATCTATCTATCTATCTATCTATCTATCTATCTATCTATCTATCTATATCTATCTATCTATATCTATCTATCTATATCTATCTATCTATCTATCTATCTATCTATCTATCTATCTATCTATCTATCTATCTATCTATATGTTAAGTGTTTGTTAAGTATTTTAGAATACCTTGCTAGGCCCCAAACACGCCCCCGCGTAGAATTGAAGGTGTAGGCACAACGTTTCGACAGAATCTCATCTGTCATCCTCAGGCTGGTGGCTTCAGCTTCCTTCTTCTGGGAGAAGCATGTGGTAGTGGCTGTTTGTTCCTCTTTTTTAAAAAAAAAACTGCCAGAGGGAGTGTGTTCTGTGGGTGGAGGTGTGCTCTGATTGGGTGGGGGATTAGGTGTGTTCTGATTGGGTGGGAGTGTGTTTTGAATGGTGGGTGTGTTCTGATTGGGTGGGGGTGTGTTTTGAGTGGATGGGCTGGTCTCAGCTGCCAGCCTTAGACCTGAGCTGGTGAGTTGTGCTGCTTTTGTTCAGCTTCGTGTTTGTGGTGGTGCCATGTTTTTATAGTGGGTGTCAGTTTGCTGATTGTGTGGTTTGGAGGGGTTTAAAGTGGCTGATGTTGCAGCTGTAGTTAGGTTTCTGTTTTGTGGTTGTGCGTCGTTATCAATTGTGGGTTCGGATTTGCTTTTTGAATGGTTGTGTGGTGGTGATGTCATGTGATGTTATCATGAGTTTGGGTCTGGTATCATTCTTGGTGGTTGGGACTCGTCTGTCAATCAAGGCGGGTTTCCAAATGGCTGGTAGGCGAGAGGTATCATCTCGTTTGTTCATGCTGTGGGGGCATTTTTCTATCTCAATGGCTTCTCTGATTATTCTGTTGTTAAAATGTTCAATTTTGGCGATAGTTTTTTTTTTTTTTAAATCAATTTCATGTCCCGTGGCTTCAACCATTCAAAAAGCAAATCCGAACCCACAATGATAACGACGCACAACCACAAAACAGAAACCTAACTACAGCTGCAACATCAGCCACTTTAAACCCCTCCAAACCACACAATAAGCAAACTGACACCCACTTTAAAAACATGGCACCACCACAAACACGAAGCCGAACAAAAGCAGCACAACTCACCAGCTCAGGTCTAAGGCTGGCAGCTGAGACCAGCCCATCCACTCAAAACACACCCCCACCCAATCAGAACACACCCACCATTCAAAACACACTCCCACCCAATCAGAACACACCTAATCCCCCACCCAATCAGAGCACACCTCCACCCACAGAACACACCCCCTCTGGCAGTTTAAAAAAAAGATGAACAAACAGCCACTACCACATGCTTCTCCCAGAAGAAGGAAGCTGAAGCCACCAGCCTGATATATATATACATATAGTTTTCCCATATCTCTTTTCTCTTTCAGCATCCATAAAACCAGAACATCTTGACAGTTTCATTTTCCTCTTCAAAACAACAAAGTGATTAGAGCAGCATCAAGTAGTTGTTTGAAGTTAAAGCAAAATGGGTATCAATGAGAGATTCTTTTTGTTCTGGAACTGGTCTGATAGTACAGCACTTACAACTCTGTTGCAAAGGAAAATCGCTTTTTACAGTAAGTCTCTATTACAGACTTTTGTGAATCACTGGCTTATCCAGATATAGGAACAATGATGAGTGACAAAGGTAGTAACCAGAGATTTGAATTCAGGGTATCCAGGGAGCCAGGGAGACTCCAGTGTAATGGAGTTATATGCTACAATAGGCAACATCAGTAACACCATCACAGTCCTAAGTTAAACCTAGAAACACTTTCTGTTTAAGAAACAAACAAATAAATCTAAAATCTAAAAAAAAGCCTAAATCTGAGAAGATTTGAGACAAACATGGTTTTCTTTCATAGGAAATAAATGAGCAAATTAAAGCATTGGTTTTAGCTTAGTAGTAATAAGTCTTCTACATGTACCATCACTCTGGGGTTTACAGTTGGAAAGGCCATGTTCAGCTCAGTTCTGTAAAAGCCCCATGCTTTTTACCAAAGTGCCAGGCATGTGAATTAAAAAAATATATAAAAAATAAAAATCCGGATATGCCACCTGCTGTGTGAGTATGCAATATAATTTCCTGTAGTTTGATGTATTGCTGTACAGGAAGCTCATGCAGCTGCAAAGTCTGTGAAGGATAGAAGGTGGTTTTTCATGCCAGGTTTTATGCAGAAAGCAACAGGATATCAATTCCTACAATTCTGCAGGTATTGCTGAGAAATCCACTCTCTGTAGATGTTGGGCAAACTGCTGCTAGGATGCCAGGAAAAAAAAACAAAACAAAACAAATTGTTCAAGAATTTAAATTTATAAAAAAACCCTCTACCACTAAAGACTCTGTCTGTCGAGTGAGGTACAACTTTGCCCTTGTTCCAAGTTATTCACTGTACCTCTGACAGTGGATAATCCTGCCTCATTTCTTAAAGGAAATATCACTAACTCAATCATTACTTGTTATTGTTTGAAAAACTTCTGTACAGATACTTTGGGGAAACAGTTGGCATCTACTGTTCAGGTGGAAGATAAAAGTCCAGAATGGGACAGCTTTGCAGGGCCAGCTCACTACTACCAGCTCACCACTGCCAAGTTGCCTTAGCCTACCTCATGTTCCACTAACTCTTTTAGAAGGCATGTCTGCATGTCGTTGTTTCTCAATGTCAGAGGAGGAAGTCCTAGGATGGTTTTAGTTGTTTCAATCTGAAAGTGATATTTTCCCTCTAAAATCCACTTTCAAATGCTGTGTGAAACCAATGTAGGAGGTATTGATGAACATGGAGATGATGGTCAGAAATGTTGAGTTCCACATAGAGAAACCTGTGTTCATGTTGAATATTTCAAACTGAGAAGAGCATAATCAATCTTCTCAGATTAAAAAAGAAAAAAAAGTCTTGGAGAAAACCAAGGTGCTTTTGAACTCCTTATAAAGCTGTGTCCTCTGAAGATGGAGCAGCACAATAAAACTGTGCAATTTACTCGGTTCACGGGGAAAAAAGTGATGTCTACAGAATTGTGGGAAACCAAATTGGTTACTTGTGTGATCCATACCTGCTTTGTTTAATGAGTTTTTTTTTCTTTTGTATGTTCTCCAGTTGACTAGCAATGTAAAAGAAAGCAAAACACTAACAAGTAGATTAAGGCAAAAGGGGAACTGAAATTTATTTTAAACAGTACATGACATGTGAGTTAAATTAACCAATTTAATGCAGGATCTATTAGTGCTGCTATTGTAAAAAATGCCTGATTTTTAATCATTCTCTTTATCCTGCTTACTTCATGCTTGATAAATTCCCACCAGTGGAACTCTGTCACTGAATTTAATCTTAACTAAGAAGCTTTTGTTGCTATGAAAACCCCAAATATTACGGAGCTGCAGTATAGAAAAGCAGAAAAACCCATGGTATCCTGTCATAAACTTGACCATCTGGAATAACTATTGGGATTGTTTCAGCTGACTTATTGACCCAAATAAATTGATTTTTTTGCCTCTCCTGGCATCATGTAATTTATGAAGAAGGATGTTTGATTTTTTCCCCTATTTTCAGGCATTTTTCTTTCTTCTTTTGAAATGGATTGTTACTTTTGTACCAATGTTTGTAAAGAGTTAGGCAAAAGGCTGTAATTACAGATAAATCAGAAAAGAAATACCATGGATCTAAGATAGGAGTGCATATCTCGAGCTCTCAAGTCCTCATATGTCTCCAGAAGCAATGAGAGCCATTCCCATTCTAGATTCCCTCTTCCCAAATTGATAAAGGTAAAGATAAAGGTTTCCCCTTTCCAGTCATCTCCAACTCTAAGAGGTGGTGCTCATCTCTGTTTCATAGCCAAGGGAGCCAGAGTTGTCTGAAGACATTTTCATGGTCTTGTCAGCATGACTATATGCTAAGGCACATGAAACACTGTTACCTTCTCAGTGAAGTGGTATCTATTAATCTACTTGCATTTGCATGCTTTCAAACTGCTAGGTGGGCAGGACCATGGGAGCTCACCCAATCATGCAGTGCATGGGTCTCGAACCTGGGCTGTTAGCTTTCCAGCTGACAAGCTCAGTGCCTTTAATTACTGAGCCATTGTGCCCCTTCCCCAAATTGTTAGCAAATTGTAATTTTCAATCAGAGCATGGGAAAAGGTGTTAAATATATCAGGCATAATCACATGAAAATAATGTGTGGATTAAATGTGAAAGTAAACTAAATTATACATTGCTTTTGTCTTGGTCCCATCCACTTATTTCTTGACAGACTCTTCCAAAAGTGTGGCCCCTGAACTGAAAAAGAACTGATAGTCCCTGGTCTAAAATCATTATATTTACATGAGAGGAAGTAAATAATTGTTTTATGTTTAAAAATGTGTTTCTAAAGTCAATTTATATTCTGCATCCAATTGGACTGAGCTTCCTTTTAACATGCTTTTCCGGACTGAGTTCTGTTGGCAAAACATCCTAAATACAGCCTTGAATTTACAATATTATTTCATTGTTCCACAGAATCAAGAGAACAGCCTTTCACTGTCCATGATGTTGATAAATGTCATCATTCATGTTTTATATGTATTCAGTTTCCATAGTGGCTTTTCATGTAATATTTGATGTTCCTCTCTGAATCCAACTTTCTTTAGATAACACAATTGACAAAGAAGCCCATACATGAAGTATAGTTTGTTACATGAAACTGCAAACTTCCTGTGGAACTGTATCTTCATTTTGTATCTGTGTTTGTCATAATAAATGAAGGTCATATGATATCTATCTTCCATGCATCTGTGTCATTTGTGACCAGGAAAGCAGTTTCAACACAAAAAACAGATGTTATTTTGTCAGTCTTAAAAGCATTTCCAGGGAACTTACATTAATACTGAAGAAAAAAAAAAGCTAAGAATAGTGGACAATGCCATATCAGAAAGCCAGTTAGTATTAGTATATGAGCAATAGTTTCAACGGTAGTTTCTCCTTTTCTCTTAAGAATACAATTCTTTTATACATTACCCTAAATGGGCAAAATCAGAAGATGTGGGTAGAGTTCAAGTTCTTTTATTTGTTTGTTATTACTTCAGAGCTGTAGTGGCACAGTGGTTGGAATGCAGGACTGCAGGCTAACTCTGCCAACTGCCAGCAGTTCAATTTTGACTGGCTCAAGGTTGAGTCAGCCTTCCATTTTTCCGGGGTCGGTAAAATGAGGGCCCAGATAGTTGGGGACAATATACTGACTCTGTAAACTGCTTAGAGAGGGCTGTAAAGCACTGTGAAGTCCAGGTACTATTACTATTGCTAATGCTACTAGAATCTCAGGACCCACTAACCCAAGTTATAAAGAAGGCCAAGTGTAAATGTCTTGAATGCTTCACTGTGATTCTGAGTGGCATGTCAACTGCTAAGTTCCCAAAAATAAATGAAGCAGGAATAAAACTAAACATTTTATTTTATATTTAAAATTACCCATTCATTCTGTGATTGAAACAGGCCAAAGGCACCTAAAATTATCTACTGGGCCATCATGGACCACTAACAGCATGAAAATGTGCTTTCTAAGTCATCTAATCATGCCTCCCTTGGGTATAGTACATGGAGCAAAGACCAAACTTTTGTAACTACCTATAAGGCTCTGGGGTGGAGAAAGAGATTTTGTCAGCCTAACAATCACATGACCCCATGACTAATTCATTAGGGACAGCATGCTAATGATGAGTAGAGTCAAAGAAAATAGACCTATCCCCCACAAATGCTTGCACATTTGGTTTCTTATCTAGGAGTCTTCAGTGCCAGCCAGAATTTAAATTGGTTTCGGTTTATGGATTTGGGATTAGAAGCCTTACATAGAATACAGCTGTGAAATCTTGATGTCAAGGCATTTAAGAGTGACCAGCTTTTCTTTTCTTTGAAAAAAAATATAAAATTATAGCAACAGGGAAAGTTAATTCCTGGCTATAGATGCCATTTGTCATACTTTGAGGTAATCTGGTCAAGAAGCACCAGCGATGAGGACTAATATTACCATTGTTGTAAGGTTACAATAACAGAATCTTGTAAGTCTAAAAGGAACCTTATTTTTACTCTCCTACAAACTAAAGGCTTATTCCAGGGGTCTCCAAACTTGGCAACTTGAAGACTTGTGGACTTCAACTCCCAGAATTCCTCAGCCAGCAAGTTGCTAAGTTTGGAGACCCCTGGCTTATTCTGAGATGCTTTCTCTAACAGATTGTGATGGGGCTGTGGTTTTTCCTCCTGTCTTCCCAGGTAATTTCCACTTAATAATTACAACTCTGAACATCCAGAAACAATGATAAAACCTATGGAAAAATCAGAGTAGATACTGTGTTGAAGGCGATCCAAGAATCTCTAAGAGATGCATAGAGAGACAGATTAGGTTTCTGCATATACTTTTCTACCGAGTACCATAGCATGATCTAATGTTAATCAACTTGCCTTAAATCCAGCTTCATGATTCATCAAGATGAACTCAGTTTGAACCCAGGCAATTAATCTGAATTACAAAAATTTAGCATACATTTTTTTTTTAATTTGACTTACCAAACCAGGAGCCCTTCTCTTATCTTTGTCAGAATTATTACAGCCAAGTTGCAATCCTTTGTAATCTGGGTCAAGTGCTCTATTGAGGTAAAATGTGAAAGTGGAGCTGGGGCCCACAAGTCCAAATTACCCTTCATAAATAATGAGATCAATGGGAACTTTTCCTAGTTTAAATTGCTTAATTGTATCTTTACATTCTGGACACAATAAGGTTTTTTGTTTGTTTGTTTGTTTGTTTGTTTGTTTGTTTGTTTTATTCAATCAGACTTGATTCTTGGAGATGGCTTGGACATGTCCCTACAGTTTTCAGAAGTGGTTAGGCATTGTCTTCTTCCTAGGGCTGAGAGAGAGTGACTGGCCCTAGGACACCCTTCTGGTGTTTTGTCTAAAGTGGGACTGGAACTCACATTTTTTGTTTTCTAGCCTTATGCCTTAACCACTACACCAAACTGGCACTAAGAAGGTCGTAAAAGGTAAAGGTAAAGGTACCCCCCGCACATGCGTGCTAGTCGTTTCTGACTCTAGGGACCGGTGCTCATCTCCGTTTCAAAGCCGAAGAGCCAGCGCTTGTCCGAGGACATCTCCGTGGTCATGTGGCCGGCATGACTAGACACCAAAGGCGCACGGAACGCTGTTACCTTCCCACCGTAGTGGTCCCTATTTTTCTACTTGCATTTTTATGTGCTTTCGAACTGCTAGGTTGGCAGAAGCTGGGACGAGTAACAGGCGCTCACTCTGCTACGCGGCACTCGGGATTCGACCCACCAAACTGCCGACCTTCTAATCGACAGGCTCAGCGTCCTAACCCACTGAGCCACCGCGTCCCTTAAGAAGGTCGTATCTAGCTCTAATTCCACCTAGGAGGTCTCCTTCTGTGAGTATAAATCAGAACAAACTGATTTTCTCTGATATCAGCACCTATGTGGGAGAAAATACAGAAGTTATTATTTGAAAAATGCAGGGACCCAAGTTTTCCTAAAATAGCAAGCTACTTTGCATAAACTTATGTTGTCAAGCACTGTTTCACAGGCTCCTAAGGTGTTGATTATTCTTGTTTCCAAAGACTCATCAGCAACCTGTGCGTTCATTCTTATCTGAACTTGTTTACCAGAGGAAGCTATTCTCAAGAGCATTGCTAGTTCATCCTCATAACAGTGCTTTACAACTGAAACTTTTTGTTTCACATTTAAAATACTGATGGTGTTATGTATGCAGGCACCTGCATAGCAACAGCCACCAGGGGGCGTTGGCCTGAACGGTTTTGGCGGGAAACCTAGTTTTGGTGGGAAACCTAGGGCCAACCCCATTGGCTGTTTGCCTACCTGGCTAGGTATTTAAGGAGGCCAGGTAACCCTCATCCCTCAGTACGCTACCCCCCTCCAATAAAGAGCTGAACACGTACTCCAGCTGGCGTCTCTTCCTTGTGTCGGACCCACTACACAATAGTGGCAACGAAGGTGGGATTGCTGCTGACAAGGAGCTGAAGTCACTTGTGGAGCGCACCACACGCTGAAGGAAGGAGGACTCTTCCCTTCCTCCCAACGCAACCGCCAGCCAACCGGACCACGCCGGTCACCACATCCTCGACTCAAGACCCGAACCCGACACCGCGATGGCAAGGGCCGGACAACCCTGCGAATTCGACACCCGCCACCCCAAGACATGGACCCGGTACCTGGCTCACGCCAAACTATACATGCGCTTCAACCAGATCTCGGAGGACAGCGCGAAGGTGGCAGCCCTGCTCTGCATCGGGGGACCAGCACTCCTGGAGATCGCCGCGAACCTGTTCACCCCAGAGGCCATCAATACTGTCACGTACCGGGACCTCGTGGCCAAGCTCAATGCCAACGTCTGGCCCTGGCGCTCCAAAGTGGCTGCGAGGTCACAGTTCGAAAAAAGGGACCAGCGCCCCGACGAGTCCGGTGCTGAATTCCTCGCCGCCCTACGAGAAGCTGCCGTCGCCTGCATGTTTTCGAACTTGGAGGAGCGGCTACGGGACCGCGCTGATTTGCGGCCTATGAGACAGGCGGCTGCAAGAGCACCTGTTCAAAAGAGAGGAGGTTTCACTCCAGGAGGACGAAGACGCCATCCTGGCCCACGAAGCGGCCTGCGGGGCTGTCCAAGCAGTCCAGGAGACCCAGACCGGCAGCCAGGTGACCAGCATCCACCGGCAGGTCACCACAGCCGAGGGTGAGCAGAGCATTGACCAGTGGAGGTCGACCTCCTACCAGCGAGTCAGACGCCCAGACAAGCCCAGGCCTCCTAGCAATGCCACCAACCCTCAGAAGTGCGCAGGGTGTGGGGGGAACTACATGCGCAGCCTCTGTAAGTTCCGGTCAGCCACGTGTTGGGCCTGCAAGAAAACAGGCCACATAGCCGCGGTCTGTTGTAGCCGCCGCCCCCAAGAAGAGATCCACGAGCTACAACCGGAGGAATCGCCGTTCAAAGGTACTGGGGCCCCAACTAAAACACAAATTGGCTATGTTGAGAGCTGGCTGGCCATTAACCACACGGGCAGCCGCCGGCTGCTCAAACCCAAAATTAGGTTAACAATCCGCTTGCAAGGCATTCCTTGCAGCATGGAGCTTGACTCCGGATCCACGGTCTCCATCATTTCGGATGAGACCCTTAACTATATTAATAGCCGGAGCAAGCAGCGGATTAAATTACGGCCTACAAATTTAGCCCTGACCGACTTCCAGAATTCACCAGTCAAGGTAAGGGGGGAGGCCGCCGTTTCGGTGGGGTTTAAGGGTCGCGAAGAGCACCTGGAGGTTGTCGTGGTAGAGGGCCGGAGAGCCAGCCTGGTCGGTTTGAGGCCCTGGGAATCACCGTCTCCGGGATCCACTGGATCCAGGGAAACGCCGTCAAGGCCGTCTGCAAGGAGTTTGCAGACGTCTTCGACGGGACACTGGGCAGGTACACAGGGCCCCCCATCTCATTCAAGCTTAACTCGAATGTTCCCCCTGTTAGGGTCCGGCCGCGGCAATTCCCCTTCGCGCTCAAACACAAAATCGAGTGTGAGCTGGATAAGCTGGTGGCCCAGAGAATCTTAGAGCCCATAGATGGGGGGGAGTGGGAAACCCCAATCGTCACCCTGCTCAAATCCAACGGGGAAATAAGGATCTGCGCCGACTACAAGTGCTCGGTGAACCACGCCCTAAACCCGCACGCTTACCCGGTCCCCACGGTCAGCCACGTTCTCGCTTCCCTCCAAGGCGGCGCCATTTTTGCAAGACTCGATCTTGCACAGGCATACCAGCAACTCACGGTTACCAGGGCAACAGCTGACATTCAAACTATAGTAACACACAGGGGAGTGTTCCAGGTGAACAGGCTGCAGTTTGGGATCAGCGTAGCTCCTGGCATTTTTCAGGAAGTCATGGAGAAAACAATCAGGGGCATCCCAGGAGTCTGCCCCTATTTTGATGACATCCTGATTGCAGGAGCATCAGCAGACGAGCTGGCAGGTAGGCTTAGGAAGGTACTGTCCAGGCTGCGCACAGCTGGCCTCAAGCTAAAGAGGGAGAAATGCAGCATAGGTTTTCCCTCCACAGAATTCTTGGGATTCAGGGTAGATGCCAACGGAATCCACCCCACAGAGTCCAAGGTGAGGGCAATCAAACTGGCACCCACACCCAAGAACAAGGCGGAGCTACAGGCATTCCTGCGCCTGCTTAACTTCTATCACGCATTCCTTCCGCACAAGGCAGCCATTGCAGAGCCACTTCACAGACTACTGGACAAGCAGGCAGCATGGGTCTGGACTTCCGCCCACGACCAAAGCTTCAGGGCTTTAAAAGCACTGCTGTCGGATAAGTCCACAGTAACCCATTTCATCGAGACAAAGCCCATATGCATCGCATGCGATGCATCCCCTTATGGTGTGGGCGCAGTACTCAGTCATCTCGAGCCTAATGGGGTGCAAATCCCCATAGCCTACTATTCCAGGACGCTGTCTGGAGCAGAAAGAAACTATGCCCAAATTGACAGAGAAGCCCTGGCGATCGTGGCAGGAATCAAAAAATCCCACAATTATCTGTATGGCAGGGAGTTCACTGTCTACACAGACCACAAACCACTCCTGGGCCTGTTCACCATGGACAGGCAGATGCCCCAAATTCTGTCCCCCAGAATGCTCCGGTGGTCCATCTTCCTTGCAGCCTACAATTGCAAGCTGGTGCACAAGCCAGGGAAGGAGATGGGCCACGCAGACGGCCTAAGTAGGCTACCCATTGACACCACTGAACCAGACCCGGCACCAGCAACACAGATCCTAGCTCTGCAGGAACTACCAGAATGCCCAGTCCATGCCAAGGACATTGCCAGCAACACAGCCACCGACAACATCATGAGCCGGGTACACGCATGGGTTTGCACAGGGTGGCAGGACAAGTCCCCTGGGCCTGAGTTCCAGGCCTATTTCACCAGGCGCAATGAGCTCTCCATGCACAGGGGTTGCCTCCTCTGGGGAAGCAGGGTCATTATTCCCACTGCAGTCTGGGTCAAGGTATTGGACTCCTTACATGAGGGACACCCGGGGGTGGTTAGGATGAAGGCACTGGCCAGAAGCTACCTCTGGTGGCCAGGCCTGGACAAGGACATTGAGGAACGGGTCAAGGCCTGTTACACGTGCCAGAGATCCAGGCCAGAAATGCCACACGCACCAGTACACAGGTGGGAGGCCACACACACACCCTGCTCCCACATCCACATTGACTATGCAGGGCCATTTCAGGGCCAACTGTTCTTAGTAGTAGTGGACAGCCACTCCAAGTGGCTGGAGGTAGTCCCTGTTCCCAACATGACCTCGGGTAGGACAATCCAGGTGCTCAGAGCTCTGTTTGCCACACACGGCCTCCCTGACGTAATTGTGTCTGATAATGGGCCTCAGTTTACCGCTAATGATTTCCAGGTGTTCTTGAAGGCGAATTGGATTAGGCACGCCACCTCCGTGCACTTCCATCCATCGACCAACGGGCAAGCTGAACGGATGGTAAGGATGACCAAAGACGCACTCTGGCGCATCATTAGCGGGGACTGGCATCACAGACTGGCGAAATTCCTACTCGCCCAACACACTACATCATGCATTGCTACCGGAAAGAGCCCAGCAAAACTTCGATGGGGATGGCATCTCATCACCAACTGGACCGTTTACACCCAGACCGAGTAGCAGCTGAGATGGATAGGCCACCATCGTCATCATCTCCATCATCATCATCATCATCATCATCATCATCACCATCATCACCAGCACACAGGGTTCTCAACGTGGGGGACCTGGTCTGGGCAAGGAACTACGGGGCAGGGCATCCATGGGTTCCGGGGACAGTGGTTGAGAAAACTGGACCCCTTTCTTACATCATGGGGGTGGAGGGGGACAGGCACATAAGGCGTCACATTGACCAGCTCAGAGGAAGGGTCCCTGAGTGCACCTCACACACCCAACAGAACAGCCACACCCCAGTAGAGGTCAGCCCAACTGGAAACAACCCAGAACCGGAACCAGAGGAGTAGGGCCTCCTGCAACCAGCTCTGCTCAACCCAGCACAGAGGCTCCACGAACCAGCTGCCCAAGTACAGGGCCAAGCCGCACCCAGACGGTCCACCCAGCCCCACAAAACACCTGCTTATTTAGCGGACTATGTGTGCAAGTGACCACCCCACAGTTGCCTTGTATTAACACACGTTGTATATAGTTAATATTGTTTATAGTTGTATGTGGTTCTTCTCTAAGGGGGGAGGGGTGTTATGTATGCAGGCACCTGCATAGCAACAGCCACCAGGGGGCGTTGGCCTGAACGGTTTTTTCAGGAAACCTAGTTTTGGCGGGAAACCTAGGGCCAACCCCATTGGCTGTTGGCCTACCTGGCTAGGTATTTAAGGAGGCCAGGTAACCCTCATCCCTCAGTACGCTACCCCCCTCCAATAAAGAGCTGAACACGTACTCCGGCTGGCGTCTCTTCCTTGCGTCGGACCCACTACACAATAGATGGCATATTGATGGCCTCAAAAAATAAAGAGCTCGGCCTTACAAAATGTATCCTTTGGAAATATGGAGAAAATGCTCCATACGGCCTATATTCAACACTGCTAATATCAGATGTTCTTGCTTTGACAACATATGGAGATACAGCCATTTTCCTTTACTTTGTTTTACTCTTAGAATTAGAGTTAGAAATAGATGATACTGGGGGAGAGGAGGAGTAATGTGCATAGGAGTTTAGTTAGACATAACAATATTGTAAATAGTGTGAGAACCAAGCTTTTTGAAATAAGAGATGATAAGAAATTGTGCTTTGATACTATGTGCTCAGGAGAGGGGAATTCAGATTTTGGCTTTGCCTATGTATGTGCCGATGCTATGCTACTTGAATAAAGATTCTTTAAGGTAAACAATGCCTCGAAGTTCTTTGAAGAGTTTCATCTGTCAGAACCATGACATTAAGCCAAAATCTCCAACTTTCTTAACTATCTAGCGGTTCCAAGCCCCAGTTGCTGTCCCTAGAATTGAGGGACAAGCTGACAATGATTTGGGGAAGATTTCAGCATGCAGGAAAAGAAAATGCCTGAAGCCAGCAACCCGGCAGCAGCTGCTATTGCAGTGAAGGGAACGACAGCCAGCGTGCTGGTGGAGAAGGAACTTTTTCAGGCCTCCCAGCTGGAGGCGAAAACCAAGCATAAAGGACAGCTGATCTGGTCATAGGAATGGACCCAGTCCAGCGGAGACTCCAGACACCTCGAGATGGCCTTGCCACCCTCAAGTACTTCAAAGGCAGATGAGGTTGAGTTACCATGAAGGGATTCCCACATATCATGTTCCCTAGATTGGTACCAAATTGCCACTGAGGACTTGGGTGAGTGGAAATACCTGTCCGCAGCTTGTAGTCAGTCAGTGGACAAGTTGGTGGAAAAATTTGAGGAGCTAGAGATGAGAAGTGGAGAGCAACCTTCCCCACACGCCAGAGATCAGGATGATCAATGAGGCAGCCACCAACTCCTGCCAAGAGGAACACCCAGCCCCTCCTTCACATATCTGGCAGCCTTCCTGCCCCTGAAGCCCCCTACCAGGGCCTCCAGACCCACAGAGAGAGACAGCTCCAGTTGCCACCCCTCCAGAAGCCCTGACCACCACCGACGAGATGAGGGCCTGGCCAGTCGCCAGGACAACCAATCCCCAGACCAGCGTGCACATTGATCACCCAGCCTGGGCCCGCTGCAGCAATGGGGAATATGGCAACGCCCGCAGGTGGGAGGTCAGCAGTCTCTGCCAAGGCAACAACAGTTGGGGTGGTACAGCAGCTAATAGAGGCCTTGCAACAACTTGGGGTGATGGAGAGGCCAGGAGACCAGCAATTGGTGGGAGGACAGCTGCAGCAAGAGGGTTGGTCACTGCCCCCAAATGTACAGCAACTGCTGAGGGGCCTGCAAACAATGGGGATCCAGTAACAACCCCCTCTAAGGCTGCAGGGGGGCCTACAGCAATTGAGGATGCCACAGCTCCCTGTTGACCAACTGCAGGGGGGATGGCAACAGCCCCCACCCAGGCAGCAACCATTGGGGGGCTTACAGCAACTGAGGATGCCACAGTTGCTGGTACTGCAGCAACAGCAAGGGGGATGGCAAAAGCCCCCGAATGTACAATCACTGGGAAAGTGGCAGTTGCCAGAGTAGGGCCAGCAGCAAACGGGTGCAAAAGCCACAATGGGGCCCCCAGCAGCCATTGATTGCTCCACCTTTCAGAGCAACCTTCAATGGGGACCCAGAGAAGCTGATTTTTTTTCTCAACCAAGTGCGCTTTCATTTGAACCGCTGTGCTTATCTCTACCCGGACCCAGGTGCTATGGTTGATGTGATTGCATCCAGCTTAAAGGGAGTGGCATCCGAATGGCTGAATAATTTATATAATGATCAAGCCCTGAAATTGGAGGTCTCCCATCTCTTCCTCCTAGGACTGAGAGCAAGGGTAGGAGGACCCATCCATTGCCCTCAAAGCAGAAGAAAAAATCTATAAGATAAAGCAAGCTGGCAGACCTGCTCTGGAGTTGTTACATATTCACACACACAACAACCCCCTCACATCTATAAGGGATCCCCGGCAGCCGTTGACAAGCGTCAAAAGGCTGCCGCGGCATTCCCCCCCACACACAAGCGGCTAGCGGCCGATTCTGACAGCTGTCAAACTACCGCGCATGCGCAGTACACTGACAGCTGTCAAACCGGCCGACTCTGACAGCTGTCAAACTGCTGCGCATGCGCAGTACACTGACAGCTGTCAAACTTCAGAGAACCGCGCATGCGCAGCTCGGCCGGAGCTGTCAAAGCTGCCAGCTGTCCCCGGCAACAAGCCGCTACAGCCGCGCCTACCTTTAGCCGGTCTCTCTCTCATTGGGCGTCCTTGTTAGGCGGGAGAACCCCGTTTGTTTATTGGTTCTTGATGTTGTTGTTCTTGTCCCTGTTCACTATAAATACGGGGGATTCCCGGCGTTGCATCGCCCGGGACCTCTGCCCAATAAACGCATTGTTTTTGGACCGTGCCTGCTGTCTCCTGTCGTCCCTCAAGACAATCCACCTGGCGACGAAGGTGGGATACGGGTCTGCTTGTTAGCTGAAGTCACTAGCTGAAGCCACAAGTGAAGGAGGGAAGCCGTCCCACCAGCTGACACCGCTGAAGTCACTTGCTGGTCGGGAGAGCCCTCCACGCACACCACCCTAAGCAGACCCGTGGACCTGACAGTATGGCAAATCTTGGGCACGTCCGAGAATTCGATGTCTCCCAGCCCGAGGGCTGGGAATCGCATCTCGGGCAAGTGGAGGGGTACCTCCTCGTCAACAACATTGTCGAGGATCGCCCCAAAGCCGCGGCACTCCTTTGCCTCAGCGGCCCGGCGGTCTATGATGTGGCCGTAGGGCTCTGCGACCCTGCTCCGGTGGCTTCTGTGCCATACGCTGAGCTGGTCGACTGCCTCAATCGTCATTTTGCCCCAAGACGGTCCGAGTTGTACTGGCGCCTGAACTTCGCCCGCCAGTACCAACGACCAGGCGAGCCGGCAAAATCATTCATAGCAACGGTCCGACAAGCGGCCCGACGCTGCCGTTTCCCGGACCTCGAGGACCACATAAGGGACCAGGTCATCGTCGGTCTGAGAAACCTGAAGCTCCAGAAGAAGCTCGTTACTAAGCCGACGATGGACCTGGCCGAATTAACAATTGAAATAATGGCATATGAAGATAGCCATCGGGAGGACGCGCTGCCACCGGGAAATCCCTTCACGGGGTCAGTCCACCACGACTGCCCTAGAAATGCCGACCCAGGAACGGCCGAGCAGAAGACTGAAGTGGACGCCATCCGTCCGAGACCCGCCGACCCCCAGGATCGCCGAGAGGGCGACAAAAGACCAGATCGTCCGGCCGGAGGTCCGAGGGAGACCACCAACCGCTCCAAGTGCGCCAGCTGCAGTGGCAACCATGCCAGGGCATCATGTAAATTTCGTAATGCCAAGTGCCATGGCTGCGGAAAAACTGGTCACATTCACTCCGCCTGCCGCAGCACCGCCCGTGAGACCCTTCACGACCTGGAGGCGGCCCCGGAAGGTAATATTCCCCCCCCAAATTGCCAGGGAAGGCCCTATGGTCATCCGTCATGACCACTAGCACGGACCAGGGGCCCTTAACCACCAGCTTCATCCGCCCCAAAATTAAAATTCAGGTCCGGATTCAGGGAATCCCCTGCGAGATGGAGGTGGACTCTGGGTCCTCAGTATCCATTCTGTCCTGGGACACCCTACAAGGGATCGCGCGTCAGTGCAGACGCCGGTTCCCTATTACCCCCCAAAAAATTCTGCTAGCTGATTTCCAAGGCGCCCCTATCAAATTAAAAGGGGAAACGAGGCTCCCTATTAGCTATCAACATTTCCAGGGAGAATTAACGGCCCACATCGCAACAGGTAAACGAGCCAGCCTTATTGGCCTCGACTGGTTTGAACCCCTGGGAATAAAAATTTTGGGCGTAAACCACTTCCAGCCTCACCAATTACAAGCCGTCTGCCAACAATACGCAGACGTTTTTGACGGGTCGCTGGGGAAATTCAATGGCCCCCCCATTGACCTAAAACTGAATCCAGAGGTCCTGACCATCAGGATTAAGGCAAGAAGAGTCCCTTTCACTCTCAAAGCCAAGATAGAAGCAGAGCTCGACAGGCTAATTGGACTGGGAGTCATAGAACCCACAGAAGGGGGCACTTGGGAAACCCCCATAGTCACCCCTGTCAAGCCTAACGGGGAGGTCCGCCTCTGCGCGGACTATAAAGCCACCCTGAATCGTGCTTTGAACCCCCACGCCTACCCAGTCCCGGCTGTCAGAGATGTGCTTTCTTCTATTCAGGCAGGCACCATATTTGCCAAATTAGACTTAGCCCATGCATTCTTGCAGTTGCCAGTCTCAGAGCAAACAGCCAATGCCCAAACCATAGTCACCCACCGCGGAGCGTTCAGGGTGAATCGCCTGCAGTTCGGGATCGCAGTAGCACCTGGAATATTCCAGGAAACCATGGAGCGGACCCTCAAAGGAATCCCCGGGGTCTGCCCCTACTTTGATGATGTGCTCATCGCAGGGGAATCAGAGGAAATACTAGCTGACAGGCTGCGAGAGGTGCTCCAAAGATTTCGCACCGCCGGCCTCAAATTAAAAAAAGAAAAGTGCTCCATTGGAGTTCCTTCTACGGAATTTCTGGGGTACAAAATTGACGCTAATGGAATCCACCCCACGGATTCTAAAGTCAGAGCCATCAGGGCAGCACCACCTCCCAAAAATAAGGCAGAACTACAAGCCTTTTTGGGTCTCATAAACTTCTATCATGCCTTCCTCCCCCACAAAGCTTCCATAGCAGAGCCGCTCCACAGGTTATTAGACAAAGGAGCCCAGTGGCTCTGGACCCAAGCCCACGACGACAGTTTTAACAAGTTAAAACAACTCCTTTCAAACAAATCTACTGTCACCCACTACAAAGAAAAAATGCCCCTCTGTGTCGCTTGCGACGCCTCCCCCTATGGCATAGGCGCCGTCCTCAGCCACCTCCACAGCGATGGAACTCAATCCCCCATCGCATACTACTCCAGGACCTTGTCCAAAGCCGAGCGCAATTACGCGCAAATTGACAAGGAGGCCCTAGCATTAGTGGTGAGCGTGAAGAAATTTCACGATTACTTATACGGTCGCCACTTCACAATATTCACTGACCACAAACCCCTGCTAGGGCTCTTTACCTGGGACAAATTGACCCCGCAAATTTTATTCCCCAGAATGCTTCGCTGGACCACATTCTTAGCAGCATACTCTTTTAAAATTGAACACAAACCAGGCAAAGAAATGGGTCATGCAGACGGCCTTAGTAGACTGCCCCTGCCCAACTTCGACCCAGACCCCGCGCCCGCCGGCCAACTCCTGGCTATCCAGGAATTGCCTGACCGCCCCGTATCTGCAAAAGAAATAGCTACAGCAACCAGCAAGGACGGAATCCTGGGAAGGGTTCTAACCTGGGTCTTAACCGGCTGGCAATCCACCTCCCCGGGTCCAGAATTTCAGCCTTACTTCCAAAGACGCCTTGAGCTGTCAGCCCACCTCAGCTGCGTCCTTTGGGGCAGCCGTGTCATCGTACCCTCCCAGCACAGGCAACAAGTTTTAACTGACAGCTGTCAAACCGGCCGACTCTGACAGCTGTCAAACTGCCGCGCATGCGCAGTACACTGACAGCTGTCAAACTTCAGAGAACCGCGCATGCGCAGCTCAGCCGGAACTGTCAAAGCTGCCAGCTGGCCCCGGCAACAAGCCGCTACAGCTGCGCCTACCTTTAGCCGGTCTCTCTCTCATTGGGCGTCCTTGTTAGGCGGGAGAACCCCGTTTGTTTATTGGTTCTTGATGTTGTTGTTCTTGTCCCTGTTCACTATAAATACGGGGGATTCCCGGCATTGCATCGCCCGGGACCTCTGCCCAATAAACGCATTGTTTTTGGACCGTGCCTGCTGTCTCCTGTCGTCCCTCAAGACAATCCAGGAGTAAGTACAAGAGTTTTGCAAGTTAGCCGGTCGGATAGCGAGGTGGCCCAAGAAGTCCCTAGTCCATCGCTTCATAGAAGGATTAGACGATCACCTCTCTCAGGCCTGCATCTATCGAGCAGTACCTGATCAGCTGCAAGAATGGTACCAGAAAGCAGTAAGACTAGATGTTCAGCTCGCCCACTATAAGAAGCCTCCCCCACCTGAAGTCGAGTCGAGGCCAGAGCAACCCAAAAGGCAACCACTACCCCGAAAACCTCCAACTGCTGCAGCTGGTCCTAGCTACCTGCAGACCCGCTGATCAAGTGCTTCCAATGCAGACAGCAGGAACATCAAGCAGCAAATTGCCCACTTCCCTACCCCCAACAGCAGAACAGACCGTGACCAGCAGCAAGAAAGAAGCCTGCTCAGCAGCCAATGAGAGAGAAATCCAACTGGATCACACAGGAACCTTTTGCCCAAGTCACATCCCCCACACAGGAGGATGCCGGGACTCAGGCTGGACCCGCGCTACCCTCTTTTGACAGCAACAAAGGAGAGAATGACCCGATGGTTAGTTGACACATCCCACCTTTCTCACTACCTGCCAAAATCATAATCCCTAGGTCAGGGACACAGGTAGATTTAAAAGTGCTAGTCGATTCTGGATGCTCCTTGCATGTCCTTAGCTTGCCATTTGCCATGAAAATGGGCATATGAGCAAAACTGCTCTCGAAACCCATGAGGTTTGAGCAAGCCGATGGCTCCCTGATGGGAGGGACTTTAATCACGCAATTAACTGAGCCCCTATGCTTATAAATAGGTGAGTGCTGGGAGTTTATTCACCTCCTGAAGGCTCCAAAAATGACTGAGGCTGTGATCCTAGGATTAGCCTGGTTGGACAAATGGAAGCTGTTTATCTGGTGGGAGAAAGGAATGAGAACTGTGAGGCTACCTATAGCCCCCCCATTGATTCAACACACATTATGGGAAACTTTAGCCCACCCAATGAGCGAGCGCACGTGGCTGCCTTACCACCACCAGGCGAGCCACTCATCCCCAGTGAGTACCAGGACCTAGCAGAGGCATTTAATGAGAAAGAATGTGTCGCCCTACTGCCTCGCCGACCCAATGATTGCTCCATTGAACTGTTGCTGGGAGCCAAACTCCCACAACCAAGAATGTATGCTATGTCCCCCCTCAAAATGGACGAGATGCAGTGATACGTGAACAAAAACCTAGCAAGGGTTTTTGTAAGTCCAAGTCTGCTGTGGGAGCCCCTGTGTTGTTTAAAGAAAAAAAAGATGGGTCTCTTTGTCTCTGCATTGATTATAAATCTCTGAATGTGGTGATTGTGGAAAATAAAAACCCCCTCCCCCTCCTAAAGGATTTACTAACCCACCTGGCTAGGGGGAGTGTCTTCTCTAATTTAGACCTGAGAGAGGCATATTACTGGGTGAGGATAAAGTAGGGAGATGAGTGGAAGACTGCCTTCAACTGCTCCATGGGAAGCTATCAGTTCAAAGCCATGCCATTTGGGCTACAGGGGGCCCCAGCCATATTCATGCAATTGATTAATGAGGTCCTACATGATCATTTATACAAAGGGGTTCTGGTGTTTCTTGATGACATCCTTATATACAGCACGAATATGACTGATCATATAAAGCTGCTGAGAGAAGTGTTAAAGAAACTATTGAATGCCAAGCTTTATGTCAAACTGTCAAAATGTGAATTTCACCAGACCTGATTAGATTATCTTGGCTATAGAATCTCCAATGAGGACAGTGAAATCGATCCAGCCAAAGTGAAAGCTGTAATTGAATGGCAGCCCCCAAAAACTCACAAACAGCTCCAGAACTTTTTAGGTTTTGCCAACTTCTACCGTCAATTCATCCCGTCCTTTGCCAAGATTGCCCTACCCCTTACAGAACTACTCAAAACAGGCAAAGGGGGAGGGAAGCCATGACCAGGCCAACCACTAGCATGGACTATGAGCTATCAAACTGCTTTTGAGAATTTAAAAAGACTATTTGCTGTTGAACTGGTCCTAAAGCACCCCTGCCCAGGGGAGCCCTTTGTAATTCAAGCTGACGCCAGCGATGTTGCCATCAGAGCTGTATTACTGCAAAAGAACCAAAGTGGGTCCTTGCAACCCTGTGCCTACATCTTGAAAAAAATTATTTAGAGCGAAAGGGGGTGGGCAATCTGGGAAAAGGAGGCTTTCACAATCAGATGGGGTCTATTAAACTGGAGACACTATCTAGAAGGGAGCAAGGTGCCTTTTGAAGTATGGACAGATCACAAAAACCTAGAAGCACTGAGAACTCCCCACAAATTGTCCCCGAAACAGGTGTGTTGGGCACAGTACTTTAACCATTTTAACTTCACTCTAAAGTACATTCCAGGAGGGAAAAACTTCCTAGCTGATGCTCTATCCACACTGCCCCAGTACAAAAGCCAGCGTGAAGAGGTTAACAAGGCAATTATCTCCAATCCACAAACTGCTGCTCAACTCATGCCTCGTAGGGCCCCTAATCCTGATGACCCTGTGGGAAAGAAAATAAAACAAGCACTCCTCACTGATCAATTGTTCAAGGACAATCAAACCTCCCTAACATGCAGGGATGGTTTGGCTTACAAGGGGGAGGGGATTGTACTTGCCAGAAGCCCTCCATCTTAATGCTCTCAAGCATAGCCATGACAAAAATCAGGCTGGACACTTTGGATATTTAAAAACTCTATATCTAATCCGCCGGCAGTTCTGGTGGCTGGGGTTAAAATGGGATGTGGAAAATTATGTCAGGAGTTGTACTGTATGTGCCACCATGAAAAGAATTCCAGGGAAACCACCTGGGTTATTGCAGCCAGTGGCAGACCCTTCACAGCCATTGGAAGAAATTGATATGGACTTTATAGTAGACCTATGTGAAAGTAGTCATCTTTCATCTGTCATCTGGACTGTGATAGACCTGTTTTCAAAGCAGGCTCATTTTATCGCATGGAAAGGACTCCCGTCTGTCCAACGACTGACTAAACTGCTCTTGAAACATATCTACCAGCTGCATGGCACCCCTAAATGAATAATTTTGGACAGAGGGGTGCAATTCACAGCTACAGTTTGGAGGAGCTTTCTTAAATTAATTGGATCATCTCAAGGTCTATCATCTGCTTTTCACTCATCTACTAATGGGGCTGCGGAATCCGCTAACAAGATGGTGGAGCAATATCTCAGATGCTATATTTCCTACCAACAAACCAACTGGACTGACCCCATTTGCAGAGGTGGCTTACAATAACTCTGTTCACAGCAGCGATGTGAAAGCCGACAGATTCATCAAAAGGTTCTATAGGAAACACCCTAACAAACAGAGAGACAGTCCCTAACATATGCTTTTGTTTACATTACAGGATCTGTCCTTTTTGTAAGGGGGGCCGGATGTCAACACTGCTAACATCGGAGGTGCTTGCTTTGACAACATATGGAGATACAGCCATTTTCCTTTACTTTGTTTTACTCTTAGAATTAGAGTTAGAAACAGATGATACTGGGGGAGGAGAAGTAATGTGCATGGAAGTTTAGTTAGACATAACAGTATTGTAAATAGTGTGAGAACCAAGGTTTTTGAAATAAGAGATGATAAGAAATGGCAGATTGAAGAACTGGAGGGAAAGCCTGCATTTAAAACTAATTGGAGAATGTGATTTATGACTGTTAACTAGAGGAGGGAATTGTGGTTTGATACTATGTGCTCAGGGAGGGGAATTCAGATTTTGGCTTTGCCTATGTATGTGCCAATGTTATGCTACTCAAATAAAGATTCTTTAAGGTAAACAGTGCCTTGAAGTTCTTTGAAGAGTTTCATCTGTCAAAACCATGACAGCCTCATTCTAAACAACACACTTGGAAGGGAAGGGCTCTTAAATATCAGTAAAATTTACTGCAGCCCAGTTGTGTAATAATGACAGTGAATAATTGATCCAAGGAGGAATGGACTGCTTCTTCTGAATCCCACCAATTTGCTGAAGGGGGTGGGATGTTTTGAATGTTGAGAGCTATCTGTAAGTAAATATGATCAGAAAATATAGCCTGTGCAATCAGTAAACACTGTATGATATTATCATTTGTTAAAGTCTCTTCCTGGCAAGTGTTTGTGGTAAGTGGTGCATCTGAATGGGCAACAGCTGCTTCAGAAGAAAAAGCTAGAGGTAGTCTTCAACTTACCACCACAACTGAGCCCCAAATTTCTGTTGTTACAGAAATTTAAGTGAGTTTTTTATGACTTTTCTTGCTACAGTTGTTAAGTGAATCACTGCAGTTGATAAATTACTAACCCAGTTGTAAAATGAACCTTGCTTGCCCATTGGTTTTGCTTATCAGAAGGTCACAAAAGGTGATCATGTGACTTTGGGACACAGGAATGGTCCTAAATATGAACCCATTCCCAAGCATCTGAATTCTGATCACATGATCACGGGGATGCTGCAATGGTCGTAACTGAAAAACAGTCATAAGTCACATTTTTCAGTACTGTGGTAACTTTGGACAATCACTAAATAACTGTTGTAAGTCTAGGACTGCCTGTATTGAATCTAGGTAGCCCAGGGAGCATACCTTGGAGTCTTGCTCCTTATGTCAGAAGGGTGGAAACAGGTGGAAGATTACACCCCACCTTTGTTTGGCAAGTCTGATTTTATTTGCTTAGAAAATTCCCAAGACTTGTTCCACAGTTAGTACTGTTACAATTGAATTTGTTACTTACATGGCCATTTTTCTTCTTAAATCCCATGTGATCATCGATTCTTTATTGCTTGAAGGGTTTAAACAGGGCTTGTACCACACTTCATGCTTTGCCATTTCTTCATGTTGCATTATTCTCTTTTCTTACCAAGGAACATACCATTCTCAACCAGCAATGGCTAAGGGCTGGCCATATAGGGTTGATTTCTGAATCTGATGAATCAATACAAAATAGCCGAATAGAAGCATGAATAATTAAAATATGGTTAAAATGTGTCAGCTGTTATCTTTTCTGGAAGAGAGACAGTTTGGTCTAGAGGATCAGGCTAGAAAACGGGATATAGTGAGTTCAAGTCCTGTCTTAGCCATGAAAGCCAGCTGGCAGACTTTGTGCTGGTCATTCTCTCTCTCAACCCAACCCACCTCACAGGGTTGTAGTTATGGGGGCAAAAATAGGAGGATGAAGGTGTGTAGGAAATATTTGCCATCTTGAGTAATTTGTAAAAATAATAAATGTGGGATACAAACAAATAAAAATAATAAATAATTAAATAATCAATATCTGGAATAACTTCATAAAAGTGTAATTTAGTCCTGTTTAAAACAATTTCTGGGTAAAAATTTAAATATATTTAAAATATATCAACCCTTTAGATTCACTGGTTACTCAAGAATTTTCTGTCATGCATCTCTATTTAAGGTTTATATTTTTTTTTCTCTTTGGTCCCCTTTGTGCAATATTTCTATATCTCTTTAAACCTGTATTCTGAGCAATATTATTTCTTAGCTCTTTTTTCTTCTTCAAGATTATACAAGAAAGAGAAAGAGAGAGAGAGAGAGAGAGAGAGAGAGAGAGAGAGAGAGAGAGAGAGAGAGAGAGAGAGAGAGAGAGAGAGAGAGAGAGAGAGAGAGAATAAAATAAAACTACAAAGTAGGGAAATTTTCAGTAGGTGAAACTATATTTTTAGATCACACTTCATAGAAATGAACCAGATTATTTGTGGATCATAACTAAATGTGGCTTAAATCTTCCTAGCTGGGTTAGATCCATAATTGGATGTACATTCATGCATAACTTGAATTAGAAAAGTTGTTTTTAAGCTCAGTATGTACCTAATTATAATAAACAGTTTCCTTAAATAAATTAAACATCTTTAAATTGCTTTTTCTCCTTATTATATTTAAACATTGCCTTGCTTGTAGTCATACAAGCTAAAGGAGGTTATTTTTTTCTCATTCAGGATGATTTGGGTATGATTGGTTGGCATGTTTGTTGACTGACTATTCAAATTTTATCAGTGAACCATGGTTAAGTATTCCATGAATATCATAGCTTGTATGACAGATTATTTTTATCTAGCTATGATGCCATTAATGAGTAAGGGCAGGAGTAGGGACAACAAATCTTTTTGTCAACAACAACTAGGGACAAGAAGCAGTGTAGCAAGGTTTTTCTTACTATCTTCTACACCAGGGGTGTCAAACTGCTGGCATGTGGGCCGGATGCAACATGGCAAAACTGTGCCCACCCCACTGCCGGCAATGGAAAAAAAGTTATGATACGTCGCGACATATCATGTGATGTTGCGACTTTCACACCTCTGTTCTACACTAATAAACATGTCCAATCAGCAAGCTAAGCAGCCATCAATCTCAAAAGCTATTACCTAAAACAACTATTCTCAAACATTTGGCCTCAGGACCTCTTTACATTCTTAAAAATGATTGAGGGTTCAACAAGTCTTTGGGTTGTATGATTATATCTATCAAGATTTACTGTATTATAAATTTAAACTGAGAAATATTTAATTATTTATTTGACTTTACAGACACCCTGAAAGATCTTGGGAACCCCACTCCCCCAAGGGTCCACAACCACAGTTTGAGAACTGCTGATTTAGGAGAATAGGGTGTTGGAATAGAATAATGGATATATAGAATGGGAAGTGATCACTGAGGCAGGGATTACTGAGTCCAACTCTCTATTCATTGCAAGAATTCTAATTAAAGTGTCTTTCCAACTTATCCCTTAACATGGTGAATTAAAGTGTTATCCTTCCAATTTTGGATGAAGTTAGCTAACAAAGGGAGAGCACGTCACTTCTTTAAGTAATGATTTACCGTATTTTCCGGCGTATAAGATGACTGGGCGTATAAGACGACCCCCTACATTTCCTTTTAAATTATAGGGTTTGGGCTATACTCGCCGTATAAGACTACCCCTCTTCCAACGCACACCAAATAAAAATTAAAAAACGTCAGATTTGATTTTAATATGGTAATTTTAATTCAAATGCTTATGACATGCAGGTACTTAGTAGGAAAACTGTCACTTATAAACATAAGGCTGTTTGTCATCAAACATGTAAACATAAAACAGTGCAAGTGGATTAAACATAATAATAATAATAATAATAATAATAATAATAATAATAATAATAATAATAATAATAATAATAATAATAATAATAATAATAATAATAATAATAATAATAATAATAATAATAATATGAAGAAGAAGAAGAAGAAGAAGAAGAAGAAGAAGAAGAAGAAGAAGAAGAAGAAGAAGAAGAAGAAGAAGAAGAAGAAGAAGAAGAAGAAGAAGAAGTAGTAGTAGTAGTTGGAAGGGACCTTGGAGGTCATCTAGTCCAACCCCCTGCTAAGGCAGCCCGCCCAGTTCCTGAGTCAAATGTGTCCTTAGAGCTAAGCAGCTGCTCTGGCTGCGACATTCCCTACCTGCCTTTCAAGTTGGGATAGACTACAGCTGCTCTTCAACTTTAGAAGGAAAGACGCCCAGACCCCAGCCTGTAAAAAATCACAGACTGCAGCTTCTACTCCAATTGGTCCCGCTTTCCCTGCGCAGACTAAATGGGAGATCCGCTCCAGGTTTTCCAGCCAGCCCTGTCCCTAAAGTTTCAGCACCCGGCATATAAGATGACCCCTGACTTTTGAGAAGATTTTCATGGGTTAAAAAGCCGTCTTGTACGCCGGAAAATATACCACTGCCAGATGACATTGTTTCATTCTTGTTTCAATCTAGAACATAGAATTGTGGTGGGTATAAAGGAGTTTTTTAAAGGTCCTACTTTGGATTCCTTAGGGATACATAGAATAAACAACAATTAAAAACAGCATTGTAATATGATTATATTAATATTCTTTCAGGGTATTTCTATTTAGGACTAGGAGTATTAAAATAATTGATTATTTGCTTATCACCCCTTGTGGTATTGCCAATATCTGACTACTCAAGCACACACTCGTTTGACTGATAAAATGGTCAATTGTAGGCTGGTGAAATATGGACTGATTGCTTAAAAACCTTAATAACAGATAGTTGAAATGTATTCTTATAATAAAAGCTACTGTCTTTCAGCCCCTTCATGGATTACTGCCTTGTCGTGGCGAAGGGGCTTGCGTAATTCAATGAAGCTATGAGCTATGCCGTGCAGGGCCACCCAAGACGGACAGGTCATAGCCGAGAGTTCTGACAAAACGTGATCCACTGGAGAAGGAAATGGCAACCCACTCCAGTATCTTTGCCATGAAAACCCTATGGACAGTACCAAAAGGCAAAACGATATGACGCTGGAAGATGAGCCCCTCAGGTCGGAAGGCGTCCAATATGCTACTGGGGAAGAGCAGAGGGCTAGTACTAGTAGCGCCAGAAAGAATGAAGCGACTGGGCCAAAGCCGAAAGGACGCTCAGCTGTGGATGTGTCTGGTGGTGAAAGGAAAGTCCGATGCTGTAAAGATTTTTTCTCCATAGGAACCTGGAATGTAAGATCCATGAATCAAGGAAAGCTGGACGTGGTCAAACAAGAGATGACAAGACTGAACATCGACATCTTAGGTATCAGCGAACTAAAATGGACAGGAATGGGTGAATTTAATTCAGATGACCACCAGGTATACTACTGCGGGCAAGAATCCCTCAGAAGAAATGGAGTAGCCTTCATAGTCAATAAAAGAGTAGGAAAAGCAATACTGGGATACAATCCTCAAAATGACAGAATGATCTCAGTTCGAATCCAAGGCAAACCAATCAATATCACAGTACAGTAGTCCAAGTCTATGCCCCAACCACCAGTGCTGAAGAGGATGAAATTGACCGGTTCTATGAAGCCCTACAGCACCTTATAGAACTAACACCAAAAAATGATGTCCTTATCATCATGGGGGATTGGAATGCTAAAGTAGGAAGCCAAAAGATAACCGGAATAACAGGCAAGTTTGGCCTTGGAGTACAAAATGAAGCAGGGCACAGGCTGATAGAATTTTGTCAAGAGAATACGATGGTCATAGCAAACACTCTTTTCCAACAACCCAAGAGACGGCTCTACACATGGACATCAACAGACGGTCATCACAGAAATCAGATTGACTATATGCTCTGCAGCCAAAGATGGAGAAGCTCTATACAGTCAGTAAAAACAAGACCAGGAGCTGACTGTGGCTCAGACCATGAGCTTCTCCTTGCAAAGTTTAAGCTTAAACTGAAGAAAGTAGGGAAAAGCACTAGGCCACTCAGGTATGAATTAAATCATATCCCTGTTGAATATACAGTAGAGGTGACAAATAGATTTAAGGAATTAGATCTGATAGACAGAGTGCCTGAAGAACTATGGACAGAGGTTCGCGACATTGTACAACAGGTAGCAACCAAAACCATCCCAAAGAAAAAGAAATGCAAGAAAGCAAAATGGCTGTCTGAGGAAGCTTTGCAAATAGCTAAGGAAAGGAGGGAAGCGAAAGGCAAGGGAGAAAAACATAGATATGCCCAATTGAATGCAGAATTCCAGAGAATAGCTAGAAGAGATAAGAATGCCTTCTTAAATGAACAGTGCAAAGAAATAGAAGAAAACAATAGAATAGGGAGGACCAGAGATCTTTTCAAGAAAATTGGAGAGATGAAGGGAACGTTTCATGCAAAAATGGGCATGATAAAGGACCAAAATGGCAGGGACCTAACAGAGGCAGAAGAGATTAAGAAGAGGTGGCAAAATTACACAGAAGAACTATACAAGAATGAGCTTAATGTCCCTGATAAGCACAATGAGGTGGTCACTGACCTCGAGCCAGAGATCCTAGAATGTGAAGTGAAGTGGGCCTTAGAAAAGCTGAGCAACAACAAAGCTAGTGGAGGTGACAGTATTCCAGCTGAGCTATTCAAAATCTTAAAAGACAGTGAAGTAAAAGTGCTACACTCAATTTGCCAGCAAATTTGGAAAACTCAACAGTGGCCACAGGATTGGAAAAGATCAGTTTACATTCCAATTCCAAAGAAAGGCAGTGCCAAAGAATGTTCAAACTATCGCACCATTGCACTCATTTCTCATGCTAGTAAAGTCATGCTTAAAATCCTACAAGCTAGACTTCAGCAGTATGTGGATCGAGAACTACCAGAAGTACAGGCAGGATTTCGAAGAGGCAGAGGAACTAGAGATCAAATTGCCAACATACGCTGGATCATGGAGAAAGCTAGGGAGTTCCAGAAAAACATCTACTTCTGCTTCATTGACTATGCTAAAGCCTTTGATTGTGTGGATCATAACAAACTGTGGCAAGTTCTTAAAGAGATGGGAGTACCAGACCATCTTATTTGTCTCTTGAGAAACCTATATGCGGGTCAAGAAGCAACAGTGAGAACTGGACATGGAACCACTGATTGGTTCAAAATTGGGAAAGGAGTCCGGCAAGGCTGTATACTGTCGCCCTGCCTATTTAACTTATATGCAGAGCACATCATGAGAAAGGCAGGGCTAGATGAATCAAAAGTTGGAATTAAGATTGCCGGAAGAAATATCAACAACCTAAGATACGCAGATGATACCACTCTAATGGCAGAAAGTGAAGAAGAACTAAAGAGCCTCTTGTTGCGGGTGAAGAAGGAGAGTGCAAAACTTGGGTTGAAACTTAACATTAAGAAAACCAAGATCATGGCATCTGGCCCTCTCAATTCCTGGCAAATAGATGGGGAAGAAATGGAGGTAGTGACAGATTTTATTTTCCTGGGCTCCAAGATCACTGCAGATGGGGACTGTAGCCAAGAAATTAAAAGACGCTTGCTCCTGGGGAGGAAAGCCATGACAAATCTAGACAGCACACTAAAAAGCAGAGACATCACCCTGTCAACAAAAGTGCGTATAGTCAAGGCTATGGTCTTCCCAGTTGCAATGTATGGCAGTGAAAATTGGACCATATGAAAGGCTGAGCGCCAAAGAATTGAGGCCTTTGAACTATGGTGCTGGAGAAGACTCCTGCGAGTCCCTTGGACTGCAAGGTGATCAAACCGGTCAGTCCTAGAGGAGATCAATCCTGACTGCTCTTTAGAAGGCCAGATCCTGAAGCTAAAACTCAAATACTTTGGCCACCTAATGAGAAGGAAGGACTCACTGGAGAAAAGCCTAATGCTGGGAAAGATCGAGGGCAATAGAAGAAGGGGACGACAGAGAATGAGGTGGCTGGATGGAGTCACTGAAGCAGTAGGCGTGAGCTTAAATGGACTCCAGAAGATGGTAGAGGACAGAAAGGCCTGGAGGAATGTTGTCCATAGGGTCGCGATGGGTCGGACACGACTTCGCAGCTAACAACAACAACTGTCTTTCAGAGCACTATGTTAGACTATACAGAGACCCTTTCTCCTCATAATTAATAATACAGGGTGGTCATTCTGAGAGCCACCACCAAGAAGGACCTCTTCTTGATCTCACCAGATATAACTCCCTGATACATGAAACATGCCCTGCCTTCCTGTCCTTATTCACACACAAAAAAACATACTCAATCTTTTAAAGCATGATCAGGTATTGGGCTTGGATTAAGCATACGCCAATGGGACAGTTGACACAATGCTTCTACTGTGGTATACACTGACTAAGTTCACTCATGTTACCTCATGTAAGAGAAAAAGACATACATGGGGGGGAAAAGCCTTTGCTTTTTTAAATTTCAAGGGAATAGAGCACAACAATCATTGATGCAAGAAAAAAACTTAACTCTTTGCCTGGATTTATGCAATACATTTAATTATAAACCACAGTTAATGAAACTTGAAACAAAATTACAGTTAATGGAATACAATTATAGTCCTTACATCAAGGCATTATCATCACAAGTATTTTAGTATTTGACATTTTCCTATACAGTTCTATTTACTGAGCTGTTGACTTCAATGGTTGATAGATGGATGGATGGATGGATGGATGGATGGATGGATGGATGGATGGATGGAAGGAGGGAGGGAGGGAATATACTTATGTAGGACAAAACAAGAACATGGGATTGGGAAGAATCTGGTTTGTTTCTCCAAATGAAGTATGAGGGAGTGGAAATGATTCTGCTGCAAACGGACTGTTATCTCTCCTCTTCCACAATGGGCTTATCACCTGGAGCTTGACTGATCTGGAACTGACAAAATGAACTGATGGGTGGGGTTTGCTTGGGGACACTTTAAAAATATCGATCTCTGAGGGGATTCCTCAGATCCTGTCTATTATGCCTGCTACCTTCTATTTCTTAGTAAAAGTTCCTGCTTGGAAAATCTTGTCTCCAAGAGTCCTTCTTTCTTAAGATGTGGGCTGAAGTGGGTTCTGACACTCAGATTGTTGTCCCTTTTCAGCCATGGATGATCATGAGTGGGCCATCATTCTTTCTTAGCAAACATAGTTCACACATTTGCTTTTTAAGAGTGAATATTATTAGATTAATGAGATAAAAAATAATCATAAAATGTAGCCAAATACTTCTGCCTTTACATCACAATTATTGCTTTAGTGCCCTTGCTTCAGGAACCAGAAACTGTTTCAGCTTCAGAAACACCTACATTATTAGAAGGGATTATTAATCCTACAAGACAAAAAGCCTATAATTAGTTTTTCTGGAGAATGCTATTAATAAACCAACTGATACACAATTTTTAAAAACTGTAGAGAAAAGGATCTGGAGGCCCCCATTTTGTCTAAGAAAGTTACTTTGATCTCTTGGTTAAGGTGTGGCACTAGGAGCAGAAAAAGACAAGCTATAGTTGTGTTTTAGGGAGGAAAGACAGCTAGGTGATCTTGGGTTAATCATTCCAACACCTGGGAAGAAGGTGCTGGCAAATCACTTCCAAAATGCAATTAGAAACTTGCCAGAAGTTAAATTTTTCTGCACACTCCTCCCTAGCAAAAAAAAAAAAAGGTAAACCATAGGAATTTTTTTCCAGCATCAGTACCAGCACTTTCAATAGCTTGTAGATTATGACTCATTCAACAACAATAAAAATACTTTGGGCTTATTAGACTTCATTATGTTTGTGTATAAAAGTACTGATAATCCATCATGTCAGAAATGGAACAAGAATAATTATTAATGAAAACCTGTTTTTGCAATCTGCTAAAGTTATTAGGCTTTTGGGAAGAAATAATTGCATATATTATTTTGACTCTGAGATAAGGTTCAATATCTGCCTCTGTTCTTTTGAACTACCTATTATAGAAGTTGTCAGCTGGATAACAGAAATGGATTTTTTGTGCAATTGGTGTTGTTAAGAATCTAATTCTCTGCTGCTTCTTGTGACTTGTGAATTGAACTGCTTATAAACTGAAGTTATATCTTGATGATTAAAAGAAACTAAAGGAAGCTTTTTAAGAGAGAGAGAGAGAGAGAGAGAGAGAGAGAGAGAGAGAGAGAGAGAGAGAGAGAGAGAGAGAGAGAGAGAGAGAGAGAGAGAGAGAGAGAGAGAGAGAGAGAGATGCTGTTGCATTTTTCCCCCTCTCCTTTCTTATTTTTTTCATTTTTCATTTTGTTTTTCATTCTGTTTTATACAGTGCTCCCTCTTCAAAACAAGCCAAAAAAAAGTCTTAGCTACCTGAAGGCCTTTTGTGTCCTGAAATGGCTTACATTGACCATTGTGCTTGGAAGACCTTCTCAGGACAAATACCTGGTACTACATCTTTCAAACCTTGTTCCAGATAGATTCTTCTTAAGAGTAAATTCAGACAAAAATCAGGATATCATTTTTGCCTTTTACAACATGCTGCCTTCCCCAAACCTGCTATAGGAAAATCCGGTTTTGATTTGTATAGTAACAAAAAGTAGAAAAACTGTTTTTTTCTATATCACTTTCTAAATGAAAATCTCTTCTAAAAATGCCTGAAGTGGCAGTTTTTGTCCTTAATAAGGGCAAATAGCAACTTCACAGGATTTTTTTTAAGCAAATGTCGTGTTTGAGAAACAATCCCTTCCCTGAACCATATATTTAGGTAGAAATTTATTTTATTTTAGTCCTAAAGGCTAGACGGATCAATGCATTCCCAATGTGTACACTTGTTTATGTATGTATTTATTCCTTTGAAATATGTGGTGCCCATATTCCCACTATGCTATTTTGTTTCATATTCTAATTCTGCTTTTATGAAAAAAAGAGAAGGAAAAGTACAATATTTTAAAAGATATAATTCATGAAATAATATTTTTGGTTCTATTTTCAACTGAAATTGAGCTGAGAATCACACTGCATCATTCTGAGAACTGTAAAATGTGAACAATAACTGTGTTCTGATGAGTATGCATATACAGGTGTTTCTTAACACATTTTAGTCCATATTTCCAAAATAAAAGTTTTTTTTCTTTTTTATATTACTGTTCATTTCTCTTTCTTGCCCTTCTTTCATTTAATATTGACCTCTTTTTCTCTCATCTCCATAAAATTTTGTTTAATCTCTTTGGTTTATAATCAATATTTTATGCTTCAACTCTAAATTATCCTACCTAACTTTTAGATGAAATGTTAAATTTTCTTTACCAGTACTTCCCTCTGTTTGGCCAGCTCTGTCACTTCCTCTTCCTCAGATAGTCATGCATTGATAGTTGTGGGTAGATAGCAGGATTTTTCTTTTTTTAGTATGATGAACAATAATGCAAAAATGATACCAGAACCAAGATAGCAAGCAGAGAGGAAGTAGAGAGAAGTAGAGAGAGGCTGATACTGAGCTAATGTCAGCCAAATATTTTTCTTACTTCATTAGTAATTGGTCTTGGAGATAATCTGAATGAGATTGTCTCAGAAAAGTGATACACATGTTGTCTGGGATCCATGTTCTCCAGCAACAAACATCCTCTTCATTCTATACTGTTGGTGGTCATTATCTATCAAATCTGGGCTGGGTAATCTTCTGATGGCTAGAAATGTCATTCATCTTTTTCAGGAAGAAAAGGGGAATGTTGTAGAAAGTTGGATGATGATGATACAAACTATTGGACCAATACTACATATTCAGGAGAAGGCAGAATGAATTTGTCAAGGCTTTTTGAATAAATATTTCCCTTGCCTTCTAGCTAATAAAAGAGAGAAAGAACCTGTGGCTCAGGAAGTTAAAACAACTGCCTAATATATAATCAGCCCAGGTTTGAATCTCAAATAAAGGGTATGACTGACTGATGAGAACATAAGAAGTTCATAATGATCATCTCAGCCTCCCAAATTCTTTATTAGCAATTTGAATTATATATATATATATATATATATATATATATATATATATATATATATATATATATATATATATATATATATATGAATGTTGATGTATACTAAAAGGCATGTCATTGATCAGCATACCTATCTAAAGTATGCAAAATCGAGTGCAAAGCATACAAAGCAGACTACCTCCTTCATTAAGTGAGGGCCATCATTGTGGGTAATGTGAACAAGATCCAGATTCAAATATAGACACCTGACCTGTATTTTGGAACAATATGGTTATTATTATTTTTGCTTTAGCCACTTTATGAGATTGGTTTCATGTTTGGAGAGGTCAGTGCAGAGATCTTCTGATAGTGAGAATTAAAGAGGATTCCCTTTGATGTCTGATGCCTTTTTGGGGGAGAGGAAATTTTTATGGATTTTATACATTGTAATCTGCTATAGTCTATTGGAATCAGCAGTCTATATTTTTATTTATTTACCTGCTTTGTTTATATTATTTATGAAATGTATAAAACCTTCAGTCATAATAAACTCTAAAAATAATTATAGCACATAAATAAGATAAATTGTATTTGATTGCAAATCTCTGTACTTGTAAATCAGGACCTACAGCCATCCAGATGTTGAATTAAAATTCCAAAGACCCTTCTCCATTAGTCTTCATGTCTCCAGCTATTGGAAGTTCAACATATAGATGGTCCATTCCAATTTCAAATTTCTCATTCTGTGTTCTGATTTTTTTTAAAAAAAATTGAATATTGCTTTCTTGAGTTTTACTTATTTTATTCCTACATTTACATCTGAGATTTACCTTCATTCATATTGCTGTTTTTTTAAAAAGAAAACCTGCTTTCAAAACATTCCTCTACATTTGATTCCTATTCTCAATTTAATAGCATGTTATAGCAGCAATATTATAGATTACAATATTTTTGTATGAATGTTAAAATGTGGGTAATCCACCTTCATGACATAAAATTAGTATGGGGGATTTTCAAAAGAGGAAATATTTCTTACCTCAACATAGTAAAATAATTAAATCACTTCTGCAACATTAGTCACCTATGTCATCCAGAAGTGAAGGCTTTCCACAAAATCAGTATGAGACAAATTCTAAGTTACAAAGGAAGCATTGGGCAAATTATTTGACTAAAAACCAAAGAGCAAAATTCACAAAACCACTAGGCCAAACATTTGGTTTCATATAGAATACATACATACATACATTTAGCAGTTTGCATATAGTACACTCATTAAAAGGAACAATTTCACATTTGCAGTGGAGATATTTACAAGAAACAACTGAAATTCTTATGAAGAATTTGCTCGGGTGACTGAGCTTTCTTTAGGCTTTCATCAATTTTGTTAAATGTCTTGGTTTTATTCAGAATTCAGCTTTAGAAATGCTATGAAGCAGAACTTAACTCCTGACAGAATGGGCAGCCTTTTCAAAGAAACTGATTTAAAGGGTCCTGATAAAACTATGTTGCATGTGGTCAAAAGTTTGCTATTATCCCATTGCTTTGTTCCTTTGATGGTAAGATCTAAATAATAAGCATAAAGGTAAATAGTAAATGTAAAATAGAATGCATGTAGATGGTAAGTGCAGATCATAAAATTCATTGAGCATTTCAATCAATTGACTGCATGTTTTATATAGGATACAATAAAATTTAGCTATACTTAGTATAATAGGATCATACACACTGGATAGTTTAAAAATGTACACTGAAGAATCAATCAAAATAACTGAGAAATTTATTTATATGTGGGTTATATGCACATTGAAGTATATAGCACTTTTATCATATGGTTGCTTCTGAATTTCATAGTTATGATTTAATGAGGCTTTAAGGTTGTAAACTATCTGGTTTATAAGCCACTTTTGATTGAGAACAATTTCAGTTTTGGTTCATTTAGTACTGGAGTAGTATTGAAGAAGACTTTTTGGCTTAAAATGCAGGGAGGAAAACATTTTCAAAGTCAGTAGTTTTTCAAGCACGGGCTGAGGAATCTGGAATCAAATTAGATATTTTTTTATGAATGTGGAGGCATGTTGATATAGTATTTATAATATAATTCAGTACTTATAGCACTTTTATCTGCAGAGTTGATTTCAGAAAGTAGCATTGGAGATCCTCAAGGTAAATTGCTAGTTTCTGAATGATATAGTCCTAAAAATGTATGGTCCAGATTCCTAGGATGAACTGCAAGATCTGAGAGAGAAAGAACAGCATTAAGAAAAGTTTTCTTTCTTGTGGATAATGTGTGTGAGAAGTCAGCCCCATCCCCAGAGAAGGAAATATTTAAAAGGCAAAATATTTTATTTCCTCAAAGGATCTTAAAAAGGCAGAAAAGCATCCCCAGTTTTTCTTAATAGCCCCAAGTCTCCCTCCCACAAGCAGAAACCAGCTCTGTAGAAATGCAGATATCATAATCCATTCAGGAAGGTTGGAGCCAGAAAGCTGGAGCTGATGGGATTAAAAAGAGAAAGCTCCCTAGAATCAACAACCCCTCACTCCAAAAAATCCAACACAGGACATAGCCATTAACCACAGCCCCAGGGAAGCAGGATATGACCTTTAGGACATAATAGGATTAACCCATCACCATCAGAATACCAGAAAGGCATACTCAGACTCAGATCAAAGTACATGACACAGGAAATACAAATACAAAGCCTCAAACAGGAAGAACTGTGGTCAGCTTTCCCAGAGCCATGCTTCTGTCTGGCTCTGCTCTTCAATAAACTACAACCTTCTTTCTAAAGCAGTCTCCATTTTGTTTATTCCCAGCTTGGACTGGACCTTGATGAAATTTTTCTTTCAACATGTGAAATTTAGGTCAGATAAAAGAAAGCATGACTTTGTGCAGAATGTATTAAAAAGAATATATTACAAATAACATAATTTGTATGGTCAGTAATTTGGACAGCTTTCAAATAAGAAAATCTGGAAATGTAATGGTATGTGGAAATGACCTTGAGAAAGAGAGTCACAGAATGGACAACTGGCATGTAAAATAAGTCTCAGACCAGAGAAGGGCAGATGACATGTAAAATATTTCAGAAGGGATCCTATTTAATTTTCCAGAGATTAAAAAGAAAGGAGGGAAGAAATTCCAGTCTTGTAAGATTCTATTAAATAAAGGTAGAACTAGTATTTTTATCTGGACTATTATGCAGGGCTAACAGGAAAATCCAACTAAAAGACACATTTTCTATTGCTTTTAGTTGGGCCTGGTAATGGTAGTTTTGCTCTGAGAGAAAGCTGAAAAATGTTTTATTTCTTATAAAATTGGGAAAACTCCCCACAAAAAACTGAATATGTTTCATGCATTCATTTTTATTTTTGCATTCCAGATCTATTAGTTGTAGATTCACTCCAGGTGATATAGTTTTCTTGGCAACTATAAGTTGTCTTTGGGACTGTTCCCCCACTCCAACTTTTTAGCTTTGCTGTCTTCTAAATGCTTTCCTTTCAAGTACAATGAAACTTCAGTTTATCAGATTCTGTTTAGTTGACTGCAGTTGCAACAGACAAAATTTCTGTCTGGATATCCTCCCAAGTACACTTGAAACATTAAAAAACAAAACCAGTTGCACTACTTTCTATTATTGGCATAATGACACCATCTCAAAAATAACATAAATTATCCCATTTGCATGTATTTAAGTATATGTCATTTGCATCATGACTTCATCACACAATTGATGTGAATGAGACAACTTTGTCTTTAAGGAATATTTAGGAGAGACATCTCTTCACAGTAAAATGTCTTTTAAACCAAGGTTTCATTTGCTATCCAAATGCATCCAGCCCTGACCTTGCCTATTTTTTCAAGTTCACTATAATCAGCTAGGTGTTGTCTTCTATTTAGCTGAACAATATTAGCAGTTTCAGAATTATTTTCATTATTACTTATGGTCATAGAAATCTTTTAAAGACATTTTTGGTTGAGACTCTAATCCAGAAATGCATGATACATGGAGAACACAAAGGGTGCTCATTAAACTAGTTTTTCCATTTGTCCCTTTCAAGACTTTCATTTACTTAAACTTATTTCTTGTTCAGATTTGTAGATGAACATTCTCAGCAAATCTTTCAAAAGATTTGTTATTAGCACTCTCAAAAATAATTCAAAAATTAAGATTCTTAATTCTGATTCTCTGTTCATGTATTAAAACTCAACTATGCACATTTTCATTGTTATCAGTTTTGAATATCCAAATATGTCTAATATTTGAGCTTTGTCTAAGATGTAATAGGCCTACCATATTTAACCTGTAAAAATTTCAAGGGCTACAAGAGATATGGAAAAAAGTCTCAATTTTTATAGTGACTGCCACAATTGTATTCCTCAATGTTATCTATTCTCTGTTTCATATAGGTGATACCTGTGAAGAGCAGGATCTGGGTAAGTTTCTGTGCAATGAATATTATCTATTAAACTAGAATAAATGTAAAATGTAAAAGGGGGAAAAAGACAATTTGTTTGATCTGCATATTTGTAAAAGCTAAAGAATTTGACTATTGATGACACTTAATAGAGATTATCTATAGTAACATATGCTTTCTTTCATTTGATTATTCTATTGACTACCATGAGAACTGGATGATTTTGATAGTTCCAGGAATGATTGCAAAATACTTATTACATGATTCCTCACTCCTTATCCTTAAAGTTCATATACAACTCTTGACAAAGAATTGGTGGATACGCCAAGAGTTAAGAGCTGCTTATGTATTTGTTGATAGCAACGGCAGTTTGTTGCTAAATAATTCTCCAAACTTTCTGAGTCTGTATATTCTCACTTTCAGTTACAAGTCTACAGGTGCGTAATAGACATTGCAATTTCCGATGCAATATAAACGATTTGGGGGACACACAAAAGGATTAAATATCTTCTTCCTGTTGTACTGTTCCATTTATGTTGGACATAAGCCTGAATCTGTATGCAACTCCAATTCAGTCTTACATCCTATAATAGGGAGAGAAAACTATAACTCTCATCATCCCTGATCATTGGCCATGCTGGCTGGGGGCTGTAGAAGAATCCAGTGGATCTGAAGGATTACAAATTCCTCAGTCCTATTCTCCAAAACCCTCCATTCAGAACACAAGGAGGTGATTTTTTTTTTTGTTTGAACAGTTCTGCCACTGAGAAATTTTTAATAGCGTTTTTGGCCTTAGATGCAGTATATTTAAGGCTGCAGTTAGCATGCCATGGAGATAGAAGTGACACATGACTTCCAGTGTTTATAGCTTTCTTTCTTTTTTAAAGCAAGCTTTTCCAAGAAAAAAATAAATAAATAGGGAAAAATCTACTTTAGGAGGTATTAATTTGTATTCAGACTGCTTTAACTAGGATGCTTCTTTCAGTTACATAGTTCTATAGATGATTCTGCTCACCCTACTTTTACTGGTACCCTTCTTAAAACATTAGCTTCTCTAAATTATCTCTTCCTTCCTGTGCTGTGCCCCACAATTAAATGAGTTTTCCTTCTGGGCTGCTAAATCTGAGAAATAATGATCTAGAAAAATCTATCAAGAATAATCTTGGGGGAACAGAAACCTGATTTATGTGAAAGTCAGATGCATGGAATTTTATGTTGTCTCAAGAAGTCTTCTGTACCCCAACAATTATTTTTTATCTCTCTCTCATTCTTAAAATCTACATATTTACCTCAAGAAACGGGTCAAGCATTAAAACCCAATAATACGTGGCTGCTTCTCTTCCAGGCGATGTGATTCTGTCTCCGCTTTCTCTCTACTGTTTCTCCACCTTTAAAATTATGTTTTGGGTGTGGATGGGAGAAAATATTCCACATACTTTTGGATATATGTGGTTTGAAGCAACTGCTCTGGAGTTCTCGGGTACTTTTCAAGGACAATTATCTTTCATGTCTTTCTTCACAATCTTGGACAGTTTTGGATCATATGATAGCTACACCTGCTAGAACGTAGCTGCATTACTTGGTTGTCTCATTGTCAACACTAGTAGATAACTCTTTCTGGAAGGCAGAAACATAGAATGTTGACCTCTAAAAATCCCCCCCTCCAGTACTATAAAGCAACTTCAGGGCTTTGTAGATTTTCTTCTACAATTTTTCATATTACAATGTCTCAAAGTTTCTGTCCATCTCAAGTAGAATGACTCAGCTTGTTAAGATCAGGCCTCAGCATTTTATTGATTACTTTGCATAGGGAGAAGCACCCCGTTAATTTAATATTTTCCATGCTCTATAACATCTTGTAAAACTGGTTTTTACCATGGATTGTCTACTAACACAATGGATATAATATCGGACTTGGAAAAAGATGTTGTTTTGAAAACTGACAGATATTTTAATTGGTTTTTCTTTCCCTGTTGCATTGTTTTACACTGTTTACATATTTAAAATTTTACAATTTTTCCAGTCACCTGAAATAGAAGAGTTTTACCCTCAGCTGTAAAATAATCCAAGTAAACTGAGTTCCTTCTTATAAAAAAATATATTGAAGGTTCTTGATTAGAATAATATTCCAGAACTAAATTCATTTTCACTCTCAATAGCTTTGCCCTCAAATATGAAATGTGTTTCTGTGGTTTGCTTGTTTTATTTTTTTTAGTGTACTGCCTAGTTTTAAAGAATCAACAATTATAACAAAGTTAAGGGGTAACATTCTTATGTTAGATTTAGACAGAAAAAACAAGGAATTCATATTAGCTGTTCAAGTCAAGAGGCTTTGAATAGGTTTCAAGGCCTTGCCACTTAACATTCCTCTGTTATCTAGTTCATGAAATTCTTCATTTATTTACAACTGGATATTAATCCTTGAGTTTCAAGTGCTGTAGCCTGAGTATTCCAATCATTCTATTTGGCTGCAGTCAAAAGAAGCTCAAGGGAACTTATTTTTGAATATATTGTACAAAATTTTGTGCATGTCTTCCAACATAAACTGTTTGTGTTTCCTTCAGTTTTCTGGCCTTCTTAAACAAGGCAATCTATTTCTTCTTAGACAGCCAAGATAAAAATGGATTTGGAATTCAAATTATTGGAAAACCTGTTCTATTTGTTTTTTGCCTTTTTCTTTTTCCTGTTGTTTCTATGGCCCCTGACATTTACTTTTTATTCAAGGATAAGGGAAATTTATGTTTTCTTTAATAAAAGGGAGCCATTAAGCAGACCAATAATTGCCCCAAGCCTGAATCTCAATGCAAAGGAGGAAGAGAGAAGGAATAGAAATAATTGGACAAATAATCAAATAAAACATAAGGGTTTTGTCATATTGAGAAGCTTTCCATATACAAAAGTTCTGAATGGAAGATGTTTATGGCATGAATTCTGGTCTGACAAAGCTCTGTGATGATGTAGATTCACAGCTGTCTATTAGAACCCTACAAGATAAGAGTGAAGTGAAGAAAGAAAGACTTTATGTAATTTATTTTCTTCACTGTCAATAAAAAATGATTTTTTTTCTTATTGTAAGAGATACAACAGCGTATGCTTTTGACCCAGAGAGTTGGACCCAAGACAAATTACTGGGTCCACCAGTACCATGATCTTAATGGGCAGAAAATGTTTATATCAGCTTGTGGAGTTGATACAGATTGCTTCTTCTTTTTTAATATAAATATTTTATTAATTTTTTTTACAATCATGAGTACTTAATAAACAACATGTTGTCTGTGTCCATTGGTAATTCAGTGGTATATATTAATTTTCTCAGCCTAGTTCCGATACTACACCATCCAGTGCTTCCTTGGTCCTCTCTTCTTCTGGTGGTATGAATTTTTCCAAACTGGGCAAATACAATTCTTGTTACTGTTAATACATATACAATTAAATATAGACATCTTCATCACATTTTTCTGGTATTATACATAATATTGATAGTGTCAGTTTATAATAACTTTTTGTAGCCAGAACATATCTCAATTGTATTTGCACTTAAAATCCATTTGTTCAATCAATATCCTGTTTTTCCTGCTTTTTAAAATTTTAATTTCCTATCAATGTCCAAAATATCTCTATTGCTTATTATTTTCTCATAATAAATTATATTTGGGGAACCAAAAGCTTCCCTTATTCAAACCCTTTTAAAATGTTCATATTTTAAATGTCTTTTCCATTTCTGGTGTTATCACTACATCTTCTAATTTTTCATTTGTCTGTATCTGTTATTTCCTTCCTTTAGGTCTTCCATCTTTGGATCTGTTTCTTGTAATTTTCCTTCCATTTTCTGGGTTAGTAGTTCCTTCTTTGTAGTCATTGTCTAGATTTGTAAGTTTAGGTTAAAAATTGTTCTTTTATCTCATTTGCATTATTTTTAGTCTCATCATGAAATAAAACAATTGTTTCTTGGATTGATTTCAACATAGAATGAATTTATTTCTGAAATTCATTAACATTTTCTTGCTGGTATATCAAACTGGGGGCTTCAGAGACGAGTGTTAAAGATGTTTTTTTACCATTTGTGGCTAAGTATGGAACACCCATTTTGCTTTTGTATGTAGTCTTTATAGTCCAATAGAGTCCCCAACAGAGATAAGCAGCCTGAGAGGTTTTTTTCCCCTTTTCCCAGCTGCAGTCTGTAAAAGTGAAAATTTCCAGGAACAACAAAGAGTCTTATCTAAGTCCGGGCTTCAAGCCAAGTTTCCTTTAAGCATAATAAATTGTAGTGCCATGATTCGTCACTAGATGTCATTGACAACCATCTGCCAGCTTTCCAAATCCAAGCATATTTTACAGACTTTCAAATATCTTTTCTAAAAAAAGTCTCAAAGGTACTGTTAATCACCAAATTTCAAAGCTATATATCTGTATTAATTCCAAATTGATCTTGTAGTTTTCTCTATTTTCCTCCAAAGCAATTAATTTGCCTCTTTTCTTTTCCTGAGGGAGTGGGAAAAAACTTCCCTTCCCTCTCTCATTGAGGAGGATTCTTTGCTTTGGGCATTCTTTTTTCCAGGAAAGTAGCATTAAGGTCATAAAAAGAGGATAAAGTATCACCCAGTTCCATCCATGTTGCTCAAAAATGGCTAGTTAGTGCTTATCTTCATTGTCAGCAGCTTCTGTCTGGCCACACAAATGTATCCAGACTTTCCCCCACCATTTTGGAGGGCTTCCTCAGATCCAGCAGAAGGGTTTCTGCCCCTTCATGATCAATGAGGGTCCCCTCCTTCATCACCTCTCCTGGGCGACTTTCGACCCTTTTTAGGGTCCCCAGCTGGGCAAAATCAAATGTGGAAGATGGAGGCCCATCTTCCTGCATCCATTATGCTGCAATGGCTAACCAGAAGTTCATTGCTGCTTCTTTTATTTATTAAATTTAGTATTTATTAAATTTTTATACCGCCCTTCTCCCGAAGGACTCAGGGCGGTGTACAGGGCAATAAATATTAACGAAATACAAAAGTTAAAAAACAATTAAATATTATGCCTAATATAAACAGTAGTTAAAAACCATATTTAAAACCCCAACCCTTAACCCATCAAACCAGGCTGGATTGCTCAAATAAATAAGTTTTTAGATCCCGCCGGAAGGAGCGAAGGTCGGGGGCCATCCGGAGCTCGACCGGCAGGCGGTTCCACAGGTCTGGCATGCCCACAGAGAATGCCCTCCCCCTAGGGGGCCACCAATCAACATTCTTTGATCGGAGGCACCCTGAGGAGGCCCTCTCTGTGGGAGTGCACTGGATGGAGGGAAGTTGACGCCGGCCGCAGGTGTTGCCGTAGGTAATCCAGACCCATGCCATGCAGGCCTTTGTAAGTCATTACCAACACCTTGAATCTCACCTGGAGGGCAACCGGCAGCCAATGCAGCTCGTGGAGCAAAGGTGTAACATGGGAGCATTGGGAGACTCCCAACACAACTCGCGCGGCTGCATTCTGCACCAGTTGGAGCCTCCGAGTGGTCTTCAAGGGCAGCCCCATGTAGAGAGCATTACAGTAGTCCAGACGAGAGGTCACGAGCACATGAGTGACTGTACGCAAGGCATCCCAGTCCAGATAGGGCCGCAACTGGCGCACCAGGCGAACCTGGGCAAAGGCCCCCCTAGTCACAGCTCCAATATCTTCTAAAGAGAGCTGTGAGTGTAGGAGGACCCCCAAGTTGCACACCCTATCTACGGGGGGGTAATAACTCACCCCCCATTGCAAGAGATGGAGTAGTTTGAATATCCCGTGATGCCGGCACGAACAGCCAGTCAGTCTTGTCAGGGTTGAGCCGAAGCCTGTTCCTCCCCATCCAGACCTGGACCGCCTCCAGGCAGCGGGACATCACGTCGAGGGCATCACTGGGGTGGTTTGGGGTCGAAATAAAAAGCTGGGTATCATCAGCATACTGATGATACCCAACTCCAAAACCACGAATGATCTCACCCAGCGGCTTCATATAGATGTTGAACAGGAGAGGCGAGAGGACCGATCCCTGAAGGACTCCACAAATGAGAGGCCTCAAGGTCGACCTCTGCCCCCCTGCCAACACCGACTGTGAACGTCCCAGAAGGTAGGAGGAGAACCACTGAAAAACTGTGCCTCCCACTCCCAACCCCCTGAGACGTCGCAGCAAGATACCATGGTCGATGGTATCAAAAGCCGCTGAGAGGTCTAAAAGGACTAGGACAGAGGAACAACCCCTGTCCCGAGCCCGCCAGAGATCATTCACCAGCGCGACCAATGCTGTCTCCATGCTGTACCCGGGCCTGAAGCCCGATTGGTATGGGTCCAGATAATCAGCTTCATCCAAGAACAAAGGGAGCTGCTGCGCCACCACGCTCTCAACAACCTTCACAAGAAAGCGAAGGTTGGAGACCGGACGAAAGTTGTTCAATATTGCTGGGTCCAAGGCAGGCTTCTTGAGGAGGGGTCTCACCACCGCCTCCTTCAAGGCGGCGGGAAAGCTACCCTCACTCAAAGAAGCAGTTATCACTGCCTGGAGCCAGCCTCGTGTCCCATCCCGGGCCGCATAAGTCAGCCAGGAGGGACACGGGTCCAACAAACACGTGGTGGAGCTCAGCTTCCCCATGATCCTGTTTTATGATAGGCCTTCCCTTGGTCATTTCAAATAGTGGCATTTGGGATATTGGCCCTGGAAACTGGGCCAATATCCCCTGCAGTCTTTGTCTTATAGTAGCAAGAAGACAACTGTGAGCTGTCTAGGGAAATGCTACATAAGAGGGATGGCTATACATATTTAAGTAAATAAGTAGGGCTATAGATCTCTTATTTCAATATAGAATGTTTGCTTATTGGCAGGTACTCTGTCAAAGCCCACTTTAGCCCACATCTTAAGAAAGAAGGACTCTTGGAGACAAGATTTTCCAAGCAGGAACTTTTACTAAGAAATAGGAGATAGCAGGCATAATAAACAGGATCAGAAGAATTCCCTCACAGATCGATATTTTTAAAGTGTCCCCAAGCAAATTCCACCCCACAGTTCATTCAGTCAGTTCCGGATCAGCCAAGCTCCAGGTGGTAAGCCCATTGTGGGAGAGGAGAGATAACAGTCTGTTTGCAGCAGGATCATTTCCACCCTCCTCACACTTCATTCGGAGAAACAAACCAGATTCTGGAGAGTTTCATTCCTCCCTTTTCCACCTCCTTTCCTAGTTGCCAGTAAGATGAGAGGGAATGCCTAGTGAGAAAGCAATTGATTACATTGTGATGGATAGCAGGCAGGTGGAATAAACAAAGGTTACATTTAAGGGAGGAAGTGAAAGCCATAAAGCTCCATGCTTGCTCTCTCTCCCCCTTGGAAATGGCAGAATCCAGGAGGAGATGAGATTTGGGGTTAGCTCAGAGGAGATAGTTAGAAATGAAATATAAATGGATTCTGACATAATACTATGTCAGGTTCCAACAAAGAAACAGGGGGGGGGTGTCATTAATCTCTGAACAGAAACAAACAACTGTTGTCTCCTTTACTGTACTTCTTGAGCTGTTCAAATAATTTCTTCGAATCAAAATGGAATTTAAGTTTATCCTTTACTTTTTGTGGTTTTGTTCTTTGGGTAGTAAACTCTGATTGTAAGATGTCTTACTACTCAGCTTTGTAAAAGATAAACTGTTCAGGAAAGCTTCTCTAAGCACCCAACAAGCAATATTCTTTAAAAATACATGAAACATTTTATGTTTGTCAAACTTATTAATCATAAAAGACAAATGAAGTCATTAAAGATAAGATCGGTGTCACAGCAGTGTGATCAATATCCAAGCCCAGTTTCAATCTAAAATTATTATCCCCTGCCATGGGGGGGGGGAAACCCAATGTGGGAATAGATATTCAATTGATACTTCTGGATGAATACGTATAGAATCAGCTTGCATTTTAAGACTATTTTCAATCTTTTTTATATCCTTGTCCTATAATCCATGCAAATTTCATTTAGAAATATGTATGCATTCTTTCTGACACGATAATATAATTTCTGGATGTATATCAAAGGGTGAAAAATCCAGGTGTTACTTTTTGTTGCATGTTCCACATTTCTTCTGAAAGATATGTGCTGAGAAAATAATGTTTAAAGAAATTTTTAGGTTGCCTGAATTTGAATGTGTTACAACACTGCCCACTAGTGGTCTGAACTTTAAAAATATTTCCCGGAAACATTTTTTTTAAAGAGTACATTTACAGTGTCTGAGTACTGCAACAGTTTCAATTGCTAGGAATAAGTTAATTTTTTGCATAAGTTGTGTAAACAACACTTCTGTGACTTTTATCCAGAACATCCAACAACGAGGCCATCTAAGTTTGGAATACTATATAAGCCTTAGTAAGTAAATAGAAATAATAATGCTATGATGAATTTATCACTCTGATTTTAGTAAACAAAATCAATGTAGGTGCCTTTCATGTAACCATTTTGAATGGTCTCAAAATTTCACTTTCTTAATCCCATAAAGTACTGCAAGAGCAGACATATTTCTGCAAAATCCAAAATCCTTAAGTAAAAAATAAAATGTAATCTTTAAGAAATTGGACTCTTATTATTTTTAATTAATTAAATGTGAAGATCTTGTGGCAACTATGGTTCAGTGCTTTATGAAAGAGGATGTCATATTTACATGTCATATCATGAAGGAAGATTTAACTGATCAGCTTAAAGATTCAAACTCCAACGAGTGTAAATACTGGTCAAGGTAAAGATTTCTTTAAGAAGTTGTTTAACAATAAATTAAAGATTTTTATTTTATTTTATTGAATTTATATACCGCCCTTTCCCGAAGGACTCAGGGTGGTTTACAGGGTACTTAAAACATTGATACAAAAATTAAAACAATTAAAAAGATTAAATTTAATCCCTGAAAAATATATAAAAAACCCCAATTAAAAAACTCTCAGCCTGGGCCGGAAAGCTCGAAGAGCCAGGTCTTCAGGTCCCGGCGAAATGAATGAAGGTCAGGGGCAGTCCTAAGCTCCGTGGGCAGCTGGTTCCAGAGGGCAGGCGCACCCACAGAGAAGGCCCTCCCCCTGGGTGTTACCCGCCAGCAATCTTTAACTGGCGGCACCCTGAGAAGGCCCTCCCTGTGGGAGCGCACTGGACGAAGGGAACTTGATGCCGGCAGCAGGTGTTCCCTCAGATATCCTGGACCCAAGCCATTTAGGGCTTTATAGGTCATCACCAGCACCTTGAATCTCACCCAGAAGGCAACCGGAAGCCAATGCAGCTCGCGGAGTAGAGGTGTTACATGGGAGTGTTGGGAAAACCCCACCACAACTCGCGCGGCCGAATTCTGCACCAGCTGAAGCCTCTGAGTGGTCCTCAAGGGCAGCCCCATGTAGAGAGCATTGCAGTAGTCTAAATGGGAGGTCACGAGCGCATGAGTGACTGTGCATAGAGCATCTCGGTCCAGGTAGGGTCACAACTGGCGCACCAGGCAAACCTGGGCAAAAGCCCCCCTGGTTACGGCTCCTATGTGATCTTCAAAATTGAGCCGTGAATCCAGGAGGATGCCCAAGTTGCGAGCCCTATCAACGGGGGGTAAGATCAATGAAAAGTCACCATAGTTTTTAGAAAAGAGGGAAAGTGAGATAATATTACTTGGAGGTGCTCTAAATTCTTTAATATTAAAATGTAGCCCCTCCTGTATTCATAAGAGCAAACTGAATAATGATTCTTCCAATGTTTTGGAAGAATGGCAGATAAAGTGGGGTTAAATATCTGAAGCATATACCAGTCCTTTAAATATTTCAACTGATACTGTTGATTCTGTTGACAAACAGAGCAGTGCCTTATCTGACTGATCTTCATTAGTGATCCATTCAAACTACTTTGTTGTATTGCTTGTGTCAGAACCCACTTCAGCCCACATCTTAAGAAAGAAGGACTCTTGGAGACAAGATTTTCCAAGCAGGAACTTTTACTAAGAAATAGGAAATAGCAGGCATAATAAACAGGATGAGAGGAATTCCCTCACAGATTGACAATTTTAAAGTGTCCCCAAGCAAAACCCCACCCCACAGTTCATTCGGTCAGTTCCAGATCAGCCAAGCTCCAGGTGGTAAGCCCATCGTGGGAAAAGAGAGATAACAGTCCGTTTGCAGCAGGATCATTTCCACCCTCCTCACACTTCATTCGGAAAACAAACCAGATTCTCTATTCTCTATACTCTATTTTCCCCATACTATAAAAAAGCGTGCCATCCCAATTGTAAATCATGCTCCTCCAAATATATCAACCTTTTGTTTCTAAGAATTATCCATTCTTTCACCCATGTTAAAACAGATGTTTGTTAATACAAAGCCCACTCTGGTAGCCCAAAACCTCCATTTTCCTTAGCATCTTGTAACATTTTCATCTTAATTCTAGCTTACATTCCTTGCCAAATAAATTTCAAAATTAGTGAATTTAAATCTTGGAAGATTTTTTTTCAAGTTTTATCAGAATTGTTTGAAATAAAAATAATTTTTTTGGCAATACATTCATTTTCACTGTAGCAATTTTTCCTAGTATTGACAATTGTAAATTCTTCCATCTTTCCAAGTCTAGTTTTATTTGATTCAATCGTTTTGTATAGTTATCTTCTTTTATTGTTGAACATCTTGTTAAGTGTATACCCAAATATTTAACCTTTTTCACTATCTGTAACTTTGTTTTTTCTGACATTTTTTTTGTTTAGTTAAGATTCTTAACTATTACTTTAGTTTTTTCTCTGTTTATTTTTAATCCTGCCATTTCTCCCTACTGTTCTGTCTTTCCCCATAATTTAGGGATTGTCTCCAAAGGTTCTTCTAAGATAAACACTAAATCATCAGCAAATGCTTGTAGTTTGTATGCTTCACCTTTTATCTCCAGTCCTTTAATTTCGGTATCTTGTCTGATATTTCTGTTTAAAACTTCCAGGGTAAAAGCTAATGCTAGTATTTTCTCTAATTACAAGAATGAATCTAGACCAGGGGTCAGCAACCTGAAACAGTGAAAGAGCCACTCAGAACCGGTTCCCTCACAAAAGGAAAAACTGGGAGCCACAAAAAATGTGTGCGCATGTGCATACATGTGCGCATGTGCAGAACAGGGTTTGACTGAAGAGTGGAGCCAAGGTGAGATATGCACCTACCGTGCATATTTGAATTGATTGGTTGAAGTTTTTTACAGTAGTCCCACTTTTTTTTGGATTGCACATGGCAGAGGACTGGGAGCAGCAGGAGAAGGCTGAAAGAGCCGCATGCGGCTCCGGAGCCGCAGGTTGTAGACCTGTGATCTAGACCATACACAGAGGAGCTCCCTGACATTCTTGATAAATAATGTGATGGATTACAGTACTTTGATTGGAGGTTTCCTGGTTATTTTTGTGGGGGGATAGTTTGGGTGCTGAGAATATATTGAATAATGTATTTTGGTAAATTATTGTATGACTTGTCATGTGTTCAGGGTAGACCTTTTGTGAAAATTGTTAGCATTTCAGGTCTGCTTACATGCTGTCTATCCTTGGTAGGCATCTGTTTAGAATTACTTCTGTAACTCTAATAGCTTATACAAACAAAAAATAGTTGTTATGTTAGCATACTAATGAGACTTCATCCCTTGTCTGTAAGCAACTTTAGTCAGTGGATTCATGTTGATATTGAATAGCAGAGGGATAAATTGAAAACCAGGGAATTAGCGTCTTCTGAAGAATGAAAGCTATCAAAATAGAGTATGTCTTCTTTGAATCACAAGATTTGTTCCAAAACAATAGTCAATAAAGTTGAAGACACTGAGAGGCAAAGAAGAATTAATCAAATCATAGGACTTGTCTTGTGCCATATAACATAACATCTTACTCAAGAATAGCAAGTTGGAAACAAGTCAATAGTTGTGTACAATATTTGGATGCCACCTTATTCAGTGAACCACCCTAGTAGACCTCTTCAATAAATATTATAGTCTCTGTTAATATGGAATTTAAATCAGAACATGGTATGAATAAGGGAGATGACCTTGACAGAAATATGAAAGAACTGTTACATAACTACATATGGCTAAAGCACTCTTTAAGTTCTGAGAAGCATGATAGTATTTGGAAGAGAATCAGGATGTTTCCTTCCTACCCTGATTCACTGGGTATAAGAAGAAGGCAGGTAAAGCATAATCTGGCTTGCAAGACTCTGTCATTATAGTTTATCTTATTAAAGTGCAATTCTAGCTTTCCCATGGAGTTGATTTTCTGGTCTGATATACCTAGTGGGGCTGAAAACTTGTTATATATCACATTTTCAAATTGGTTATAATAATATGACTCCTTATGTTCCTACAGACCATTAGAACTATTTTGGCTAACTATCTGTGAATATTTTTTTCCTGTGATAGTTTCAGCTTTTGTGCATCTTCTTCTAACAGTTTAGTTATTATTATCCTGCTTTACTCCTTGGGCAGAAAGAATGCTTAAGAATGTTTATGGTATCTGTCAGAATCCATTTATATCACATTCATAAATGTATGTTTAAAATATTGTGCATCCCTGGATTCTGCCATTCTCCGGGGGGGGGGGAGAGGTGAAGATGTTTATTCAGCCTGGCCGGAGGCATTCCAAAGACCAGGCAAACCCCTTTGATCTTAGTACAACAAAGGAGGGGAAGGAAGGGAGAAGAGATCTGGTTTGTATCCCCATCTGAAACTGAAAGGAAGAAGGCAATTAGCAATAAAGCACGAGAAGATTCCCCTTTCCCACGAAAGGGTTTGACACCTAAGTTTAATTGATGTGAGTCTGACCAGATGGGGTTGAGGGGGGGGGGTTTGAAATGGGAATCATTTATATAGTATCAAAATGTAACACAATGCCAGATCCTGTCTTGTATTTCCACAACCGATCACATCCTAGTAAAATCTCCTTTTTGGACAAACCTGGCTCCAAGAGTTCTATTTCCTAAGATGTGGATTGGGGTGGGTCCTGACAGTAGACAGGATCTGCTATAAGAGTCAACCTGGAAGGGAAAACCTTACTTTGCAATAAATACAATGTCTGGTGATGAAGCAAGGGAGGAGGGAAGCCCCACGGAGAGGGAGTCTTCCTCCCGAATGAAATCCCAGAAATGATGAGAAGCTGAAGCGGCATATTCCCCTGGGGAAGAAGTGGTGGAGCAGCATGACTGAAAACCCCGGTGGTCCATGGGCGTTGGAAGGAAAAGTGAGTGGGAAAAGGCATTGGGGGAAGTGACCTCGAGGCAGAGCAACCACCAACCGGAATGGAGGCAAGAGATGGAGAGCTCCCTGCATGTCAATAAAGAGGAGCAGATTCTAGAAAGAGCTATCGACCTGATGAAGGCAACCCTTAGCTCACTAAGAGAGGAGAAAGCTGAGGACCGCAGCCGAGGCAGCGCCTGGGGCCATGAGTGGAGAGGTATTGGAGGGGATCCAGCACCTGAAACCCCGGGGCCATCCAATGGAACAGGAGTCGCTGCCTCAGCAGTTCCCAACCCCCCCCAGAACCACAGACAGGGAGCAGGGTGAGGAGCGATACCATCTGCGGCACAGACAATGTTCCAGTCAAAAATTCCCACCCCTGGAAGCAAAATTCAAGGGGAAGCCATCACGATTGGGATTTTTCCTAACCCAAGTCCTCAGCTATTTGGAAGAATAAGGACAGGATATCCCCAGTGACAAAACCTGCATCCGAATTGTGCAATCCGACCTGGATGGATTGGCTGCAGACTGGGTGGTGAACCTGCATGACTCCAACACCCCTGAACTCAACGATTTCAACCGATTCATGTTATCCTTGAGGCAGTGGTTCGAGGATCCTTTGGCTGACCATAAGGCCCGGGAGAGAATCAAAACGGTGAGGCAGGGCAGGCGAGTGGTGGCTGAATATACCCAAGAATTCCAAACCATCACGAGCAAGCTGAACTGGCCAGAAGATATCCTCCTTAGCCATTTCAAAGACAGTCTAAACTATGACCTGTATGATGCTTGCCTGCCTCGAGGAGACCCACTCCATCTCGATGACTGGTATTTCCTGGCGGAGGAAGTGGAAATAGACTACTGAAGAGATACCGCAGAGGAAATGCATGGAGCCGCCTGCCACCCAAGCAAACACGCGAGGGGGAAAAACCACCAGCTATAGCCAAAAAATCAACAGGATGTTTCAACTGTGGGAGAGAGGGTCACCACGCCACAGAATGTCGCTTAAAAGCCCCTCCACGAAAAACAGAGGCATCATCTTCCAAAAAGCTGGGGAAGTCCCAAGGCAACACAAAAGAATCCTCCATGAAGGGGACAGAGGCTGTAGAGTCCACAACTCCTGCCAAGAACTGGGATTGGACTCCGGCCTGCACCGCAGGGATGGTGGACACCTTGGAAGACAGCTCAGAGGGAGAACCATTGGTAAGTGGACCCCTTCCACCCATACTTAAGACAGTGACTATATCAGCTTCATCTATACCGGAAGCCGTAGAAATAAAAGTTCTGATAGACTCTGGTTGCATCCACTGCCTTATCAGCCCAATGCTGGTGGAGAGATTGAGCATCCCAGTGAGGAGACTAAAACAACCAATCTCCTTTAGTCAATTAGATGGATCAATAGCAGGGGGGGACCAGCTACCCGAGCCACTTTACCAATTCATCTATCCCTGGGGTCTCATGAGGAAGACATAACATTTATAGTGGCCCCAGACATGGAATGCCCAATGATTTTAGGACTGGAATGGCTGAAGAAATGAAACCCTGGGATAAACTGGAGGGCAGCAGAACTCAACTTCCCAAAGGGGGAGCAGAAAAGCTTAAAACCCCAAAGCATCCCCCCAACCCGGAGGGAGGAGACAGCATCAGTGAGGAAAGAGAAGGGGTTACCAGAGATACCGGAGGAATACAGGGACCTTACTGAAGTTTTCAGTGAGGAACGGGCAGATGAGCTTTCCCCCCCACTACCCCACAGACTGCACTATAGAATTCAAACCCGAGGCAAAACTCCCAAAACCCAGGATGTATGCCATGAGCCCAAGGGAAATGGCAGAAATAGAAAGATTCATAAAGAAAAACTTAGAAAGAGGCTTCATCGAACCTGCCAGACCCAAAGTGGCCGCCCCGGTTCTACTTAGGGAGAAGAAGGACGGTTCTTACCGCTGTTGTATAGATTATAGCAATCTGAACACAATTAGTGAATGCAGTCTGTACCCCCTACCACAAATGAAGGATATGCTATCCCACCTGTCGAAAGGAAGGATTTTTACCAAACTAGACCTGAGGGAAGTATATTATCGTATTAGGATTAAGGAAGGAGATGAATGGAAGACTGTGTTAAATTGCCCAATGGGTTGATACCAGTTCAGAGTCCTGCCATTTGGACTGCAAGGGCCCCCCACAGTTTTTATGCAATTTATTAATGAAGTGCTAAGAGAGCACCTATATAAAGGGGTCCTGGTTTACCTAGATGACATCCTTATCTTCACTGAGACCAAAGAGGAACATATTAACCTAGTCAGAGCAGTTCTGAAAAAGCTGCGGGCTGCCCACCTATATGCTAAACTATTGAAATGTGAATTCCACCAGGAAAGGATAGACTACCTGGAGTATTGCATATCCCCAGAGGGCATCGAAATGGACCCTGAGAAAGTCAGGGCAGTATTAGAATGGGCACCCCCCCCGCGCACGCACATGGAAGTAATTGCAAAGTTTCCTGGGTTTTGCAAACTTCTACCACCAATTCATCCCTTCATTTGCTCAATTATCCCTGCCACTCACAAACTTGTTGAAAACAAAGGGGGGTTCCCAGTGAAACCCAGCCAGCCTCTAAAGTGGACAATGAAGTGTCAAGCAGCATTTGAGAGGCTTACAAGACTTTTTTCTGCTGAACCTGTCCTAAAACACCCAGATCCCGACAAACCTTTTGTAATGTAGGCAGATGTGAGCGATGTAGCAGTAGGAGCCGTATTATTACAGGAAAATGATGGGGGGACGTTGCAACCATCTGCATATACATCCAGAAAACTCACGGAAACAGAACAACATTGGCCAATATGGGAAAAGGAAGCTTTCTCGTTGAGGTGTGCGTTACTAACATGGCGCCAATTTTTGGAAGGGAACAAAATACCTTTCCAGGTCTGGACAGATCACAAAAATTTGGAAGCACTAAAAATGCCCAGGAAGCTCACGCCTAAGCAAGCCTGCTGGTCCCAACATTTTCACCGATTCAATTTCACTCTCAAACACTTACCGGGGGAGGGGGGGAGAAAGAATTTCCTAGCAGATGCCTTGTCCCACATGCCCCAGTATAACAGTACACGGGTTACTGACTTTAAATGACTTGTGCCTGAACAACAACTGGCAGCTCCAGTCACCACCAGGGCACAAGTAAAAATAGCCAAACTGGAATAGAATTCTGAAAGTCTTTGGAAAGCGATGAATGGTTCCAGAAAAATAGACATGAGTGTACAATTAAAGATGGACTGCCTTGGGTGGGGGAGAAGCTATATATACCTGCCACCCAGAGAATCAATTTCATGCAACTGTGCCATGATACAAAATCAGCAGGACATTTTGGGTTTGTGAAAACCTTACATTTAACTAAAAGGCAATTTTGGTGGCCATCCATGAAAAAGGACATAGAAAGCTATGTGGGCAGCTGTCAAATTTGCGCAATGGCTAAGAGGTTGCAAGGGAAATTGCCAGGATTGTTACAACCAGTGGCAAACCCCTCAGCCCCATGGAAAGAAATAGCCATGGATTTTATCGTAGAAATACCAGAAAGTAATGGAAACACCATAGTCTGGACTGTCACAGATCTGTTCTCTAAGCAAGTACATTTCATACCTTGCCAAAAAATCACGACTGCAAAAGCATTAGCGAAACATTTTGTACAGCATATTTACAGATTGCACAGGGCACCACAATGCATCATATCTGATAGAGGGGTGCAATTTATGTCGGCATTTTGGAAAGAATTTTTATCCCTTTTAGGAACCACCCAAGGACTGTCATCTAGTTATCATCCTCAGACAGATGGATCGGCTGAACGGTTAAACTCAGTACTTGAGCAATATTTAAGATGCTTTATTAATTTCCAGCAAACAAATTGGACAGACCTACTGCCTTTTGCAGAAGTAGCATATAATAATGCAGTGCACTCAAGCACAGGTTACACTCCTTTTCAAGTAGCTACAGGTCAGAGTTTCAACCCCATACCAGAACTAACCCCAAACTAACCCCAGCTCATTCCCGAGCTGAAGGAATGGATTGCTCAATTACAGAACACCTGGCCAATCGTTAGGAAAGCATTAGAAGATGCTAGAAAAGCATACAAGACACAGGCGGACAAAAAAAAGAACTGATCCCACACCATTCAGGGTAGGAGAGATGGTATATTTATCCACAAAATACCTTAAATCACTCCAACCCTGTAAAAAACTAGGACCAAAATATATTGGACCTTTTCCAATTCAAAGAATCATAAACCCAATAACAGTTGAATTAGAACTACCCAAAAATCTTAGACAAATACACCCAATCTTTCACTGCAGTTTAATAAAGAGAGAACAACAATCACACCTATGAACAAAAACCCCACCACGACCACCCCCAATCATGGTGGAAGGAGAACAACATTTTGAGGTGAAAGAGATCTTAGATTCCAGGAAACACCATGGAACGATCCAATATTTAGTGGCATGGAAACACCTCCCCTCCTCAGAAAATGAGTGGGTTAACAAACTCCATGTTAAAGCACCTAAGTTGCTTAAGAGGTTTCATACAGAATATCCAAACAAACCAGGCTAACATTTATATGTTTTCTTTCCCCACAGATGGACTCATCTTTTTTCTGGCATGGAAACACCTCCCCTCCTCAGAAAATGAGTGGGTTAATAAACTTCACTTTAAAGCACCAAAGTTGCTTAAGAGATTTCATACAGAATATCTGAACAAACCGGGTTAATATTTACATTTGATTTTTTCTTTCCCCGCAGATGGACCTATCTTTTTTTCAAAAGAAAGGAGAGCCGAGTGTCAGAATCCATTTATATCACATTCATAAATGTATGTTTAAAATATTGTGCGTCCCTAGATTCTGCCATTCTCCAGGGAGGGGGGAGAGGTGAAGATGTTTATTCAGCCTGGCCGGACGCTGCATTCCAAACACCAGGCAAACCCCTTTGATGTTCGTACAACAAAGGAGGGGAAGGAAGGGAGAAGAGATCTGGTTTGTATCCCCATCTGAAACTGAAAGGAAGAAGGCAATTAGCAATAAAGCACGAGAAGATTCCCCTTTCCCACGAAAGGGTTTGACACCTAAGTTTAATTGATGTGAGTCTGACCAGATGGGGTTGAGGGGGGGGAGGGTTGAAACGGGAATCCTTTATATAGTATCAAAATGTAACACAATGCCATATCCTGTCTTGTATTTCCACAACCAATCACATCCTAGTAAAATCTCCTTTTTGGACAAACCTGGCTCCAAGAGTTCTTGTTTCCTAAGATGTGGATTGGGGTGGGTCCTGACAGTATCAATCATTTCTTCATTTGAGAAGTTAATCAATTCTTCAAGAAGATCACCAGCCATGTGTATGAGAATGAATCTGAATTGGTAAGTATAGGTCTTAGTATAAGTGTGTGTGTCATGTTGCACACCATATCCATCATTCCAATGTAAGTACAAAATCCTATGACTTACAGTGTGATTTTTATGATGCACATTTTCTTATTTTTTTCCTTAACTGCAGTTTGTATCAGATATATGTCTCTATAACTATCTGAAATTATAGATATTCTGGGAAATTAATATTAACAAAAAACATTTCTGACATGCCTGATACCAATATTCTTCAAACATCAGATCACTACATGCCCAGTATTAAAAATAAACCAGTAAAGACATTTTTTGTTAAATTGGAATAGATGTCATTTCATTATTATAACATTTCTATTAGGCTAATAACAAACAGAGTCTTCAAGTGCTTTAAGGGATGTAGCAATCAGAAAAGCTGGAAATATTTAGGGATTATTAGGAACACCTTTTTATTCATTTGTTTAAACATATTTTGATTTTTTTATACTAGCTATTGGAATATTGATGTACTACTATATTTTGAAATATTGATTTTAAAGTATTTTTGTTACCTCTCTTCTGCACTTTTTTGCAATCATAAATTATTTATTTATTTATAAATCATAAATTATGTAAGATTGCAACACTGAGCTTTTTTATTTGAAAGTTGACTATAGGAATCATTATAGAGAAAATATATTTATGATACATTAATGTAAAAGTAGTGATATTTCACGACAGAGAATGAGGTGGCTGGGTGGAGTCACTGAAGCAGTAGGTGTGAGCTTAAATTGACTCCAGAAGATGGTAGAGGACAGGAAGGCCTGGAGGAACGTTGTCCATAGGGTCGCGATGGGTCGGATACGACTTTGCAACTAACAACAACAAAGTGATATTTCATTTTACAAAAATCTAATAAAGAATAGAATAGAATAGAATAGAATAGAATAGAATAGAATAGAATAGAATAGAATAGAATAGAATAGAATAGAATAGAATAGAATAGAATAGAATAGAATAGAATAGAATAGAATAGAATAGAATAACTTATTGAAGAAATATACCATTATGTTTCTGGTATTTTAGGGATACTTATAGGAATAGGGAACCTGTGGACCTCTATATGAACTCCCAAAATATGCTTACCATTAGTTGTGCTGAATGTGATTAGTAGGACCTGTAGAGCTATTTCTAGAGAGCAGTAGGTTTTCCATGCGAACCTTAATTCAAATGTTCAACAATGATATTTGTCAGTTCTGCAAAATGTTTCTAATGTGAAACTATTTCAAATTAAAATTTTGTTCTGGCTTTACAGGATATGTTTTGACTCTGTTCTGACTATTCCAGAAGTGTCTGAAACAGCTGCATTTTGAGACAAGCAGCTGTTTTGAAACTAAGATACTTCCATAATGCTTAATATAGTACTGGTGAACTTCCCATAAAATTAGAAGAATCTATTTTGAACTTAAAACAACTTCAGACTTGAGATATGTTGTGTTTTTCACAGTCCTATTGCCAATTATCTGGTTCTTAAAATATTTCTCTGGGTCCAGATGATCCAGATATAACCTATCTGTGTATTGTAGCCTGCCTAGAAAAGTAGGCTGAGAACTCCCCACCAATGAGATTACAGGGAGAGGTTGTTTGAAAACAATAATTGTAGGTAGCATCTCTACTGTTCTGAGCTGACTTGCCCTCTGAAGCTAAGATAGTGATCTCCCTGGTTACATTTCAAAGGCAATAAAAGCTATTCTTTTTCAGCAAACCTTTAGAACAGGGCTTTTCAACCTTTTCACCCACTGTACCACTTTTAGGATATGGCAACATACAAGTATCACCAGTCTCCTAGCAAGGTGTCAAAAACTTGATGACCAAAAAAAAGAGGAAAAAAATAATGAAGTACAGGTAGTCCTTGACTTACAACAGTTCACTTAGTGACTGTTTGAAGTTACAATGGCACTGAAAAATGTGCCCCCCAAGCCACAGCCAAGCAAGACACCTGCCTGCCCGCCGAGCGGCCCTCTTCCTCCTGTCCGAGGTTTTCATTGTTGTGAACATTTCTGTTGAGGATTGGCAGTGGGGGTGGGGTGGGGGTGTTTGGTTTTTATTCCCCCCCTCTGCTGGGTGGTTGCAGCAGGTTTTGATCACTTCACATGACCCTGGGCCACTGGGATCATCATAAATATGAATCAGTTGCCAAGCATCTGAATGTAAATCACAAGACCCTGGAGATGCTGTAACTTTCCAGCTGATCAGCACTTTTCTGGACTCAGCAGAAGCACCAGGATCAGCGCTGAGCTCCAGGTGGAGCTTGGCACTGATCCTGACACTTCCACTGAGCCCTGACAGCCCCAAAGAAGCGCTGATCCTGGCGCTTCTGCTTAGCCCTGACAGTCCTGCAGCTCCAGCCATCTCTCGCTCAGGCTTATGCAGTGCTGCCACTGGTTCAGCTCATTCTCCTCCCCCGTTACTTTTCTAGGATGGTCGCCTACCACCCGCCAGGTGCCAATGTACCACAGGTGGTACCTGTACCACTGGTTGAAAATCCCTGCTTTAGAACCATCTCCTTATTAGCGGTGGAACGGCAGCATGATCCTTCAGTGGTGAGTTGGATGTTTTTATGGTTTTAGGATTTTGATGGTTTTATGGGTGGGCAGTATACTGTAAAGTGCCTAAAGTCAATACAGTAGGCAGCATGCAAAAGCATATAATAAATAATGAATAAAATTAATGAATCTGTTCTAATTTATTGGCTTAGTGCATATGAAACTTTAATATTGGATTTCTCTAATGCTTTCCCTTTTCAGTGAACTCTGAGATGGCCTATCATATCAAAACACTGCCAATGTGCCATTCAGCTTATACAGCCCAATAAGAAATGAGACCATGCACTGAAGAAAAATAAATCAATTGAAGTGGTTTTGATGAACAGCCATCTCCTTTTGATATTTTGCATATAGCCTTGCAGTTTATAGGAAATTGAAGAAAGACTAAAACAGATGCATAAATTGCTGCAACCTATAATGTAACCCAGTTACAGGTAAGCTTTCTAAAAAACTGACATTTTCCACTTTTTAAAGAATGAAAGCTTTGAAATTACAAAGCGTGGCAAGAAAGAGGAAGGAAAAATCAGACCTTCAATTGCTTGCCATATTCCACTAATATTATTCTCCTTTCTGAAGGTTTACAGAGCTGTTATCAGTTCTATAAATTTACCACAAGATGGTATCAGAGGATTTGTAGAAGCAATATAAATACAGAAGCCTTCTTGCTCTAGAGGAAGTGAGACATTATTAATATGAAAAAAATGCTTCTGAAAACAAAACTATTTGCAATGCTTAAGCAGAATAGTGCTCCTTTAGGTTACAGCCTGTGCCTTTGCATTTTATATATAATATGTATGCTAGCAATAGTGTGCTGCATAGCAGATCATTGTACATACATACTACACACTTCATGGAGCATATAATTCTGTATGTGTTCTGCATGTAATTATGACCATGAAAAAGGAACTGGGAATTTGTGACTTGAGATATTTTTATGCATTCTCAGTAGAAAGTGCATAAATTCTGTTATCTCAGTTATAGAACTGGGCAAAGAGAATGTGATGGCTAAGAGTATTGTAAATAGCCTCGACAATATAAGCCCTTTGTTTTAATCTCCTATTTTAACTGTACTAGTGTTTCCCACAAATGCAGGGTACATCTTTTGTGGGGGGGGGGTTTGGATCAACCAAGTGTTGACCCATTGGTTGTGACAGGAATTAACCTGCTGGCTTTTTGCCCGAGCCTGACAACATGAGCTGAGAGAGAGTGGTTGGTGGTCCAAGGTCACCCAGCCAGATTTGGTGCCTAATGTAAAATGAGAACTCACAGTATTCTGGTTTTTAGCCTGGTGCTTTAACACTAGACCAAACTGGCTCTTTCTAATATACTTTAATCCCCTTTATTTATTATTCTGGTATTCTGGTCACGAGATTGCCTGATATAACCAGAAAAGAATGCAGAACAGAGCAAGCCAGATAGGAAGAGACTTTTTTTAAAAAAAAATATCCTTCTGGTATGGAACACTAGTTTGGGAAAATAATATGAGATTATATTAACAATATAGGTGTGTCTCCTTCCTTTCCCAATGAGCTACATTTTCATAAAGGAATCATTTGCATGGATGAACTTGTTCATTTGGAAGTTATAAATGTCCTAAGCATGTTCCGTCCATCTTGGGAAGGTAGCCATTTTCTGAGTTGAGACATTTTTATTTAGAAACTCGAGGTAGAAATTTCTGTTCTGTGTAAAGACTAAGCTTTTTACAAAATTGAAAAAAATAAGAAACTTAGTATCATATTGGAAATTTTAGAGGGCAAAGGCCCATCCAGCTATAGATATTTTGTTCTGGGGAATGAAGAACATTACTTTGGGGAAGAAATAATATTATTTCTTCTCCTGGTAAGACATATAATAAATTAAACAAACCAGAACAGATCCCTTTGCTCATTAGCAGTTTGGGCATTCTCATCTGTGCTCCTAATATTTTCACAAGGGAGAAATAACATACAGCACAAGTGTTCCAAGAAGGCAGGAAGCATTTCCATTTTTAAAATATACAAATCGGCCCCTGATGTTGCTGACTTCTTATTCATTTAAATGTGAATATACTACACTTGAGCCCAAGGAGATGTAAATTTGTGTATATTGACAGCTAGCATGTTGCAACAGCCTCACTAGACTATGCCCCACTAGACACCACAGCACACCCCCACACACAATCTAGCTCTATCCCTATAGCTCTGATTCTGTTGTTTTTTCCCTCTTCATCTCATTAACAAGATATATAGAATGTTAGCCATGTAAGTTATATTTTATGCCCCACAGCATTATATCTGATTCAAATATGTGAAAAGTAATAGAAAGTTTGTACACTGTGAGCTTCATGTTTTGTCAAACTGATATTGCTCTGGGCTGATGGAAGCATCTGCTCAGTTCTATGAGGCTTACTTAAAGAAAAGAAGAAAATATATAGGGAACATGTTCCCCTTTATCAGTATATTTTTAGAGGCAGTTTTAGTCTAGTTTTTTTACAGGCAGTATCTTTTGCAAATGAGAAGAAAAGTATAGATGGACATGGACAAAACCATCTGCAATGCATGTGTCCAGAGCTAGGAACAGAAGCTGATATTGTTGAGTCAAGATAGAATTCTTTATTGGCCAAGTGTGCTTGGACACACAAGGAATTTGTTTCCAGTGCATAAGCTCTCAGTGTACATACAATGATAGGTCATAGATCATAAATCATAGTTGCAATCATTAATCATAAGATACAAACAGCAAGTGACAAATCATAAGATACCAATAGGAGAAGATAGTAGGAAAGATGAGAAGATCCAATTTGACCCAATCCCTGCTAAAACCTGCAAACATAAAAAGAACTTTATGGGACAAAAAATAAGATGTCACAACATGCACCCATGCCTGACTCCTTACCAAGGGAAGAATACAAAGTTCAAAAGCAGTCCCTTCCTCAAATTTAAGATTCTGCAAGATGCTAGGGAAAGAGGGGGACTCAAGGTGCCTAATTTGAAATTGTATAATGATGTGGTGGTCTTGACATGGGTTAGCGATTGGCTTAATTTAACTAATAAAAGAATATTTCACCTTGAGGGTTGGGACTTGGTATATGGATGGCATGCATATTTGCTTTATGATAAAAAGGTGGACAGGGCTTTTAAATCTCATATTCGTAGAAGTGCCTTGCTGCGTGTCTGGAAAAAGTATTATTATAAGTTAAATTATAAAATACCAATTTGGGGAAATCCTGGACACGCGATAGAAGGCCTATCTATGGGAGTGAGTTTGGATATGTTTTCCTATAAGGAATTACTTAGATTGGAAGGGAATAATTGGCAACTTAAATCATTAGATGAGTTAAAACAAGAAAAAATAAGTTACTCTTGGTTTCAATATACCCAATTGAAAGGTAGCTGGAAGCTGGATCAGAAGGTTGGCATCACAACTACAGATGAAAACTTAGTAAAACAAATTAGAGATTTAAATCGTGCGCATATAAAGAGGATATACAATGTTTTAATTGAATTGGATTCGGAAACGGAATTAGTTAAAGATTGTATGATAAAGTGGGCACAAAATATCCAGGAACCAATTCCGTTGGATATTTGGGAGGTAATTTGGGTTAGAAATGTTAAATTTACTCAGGCTCAAAATTTAAGAGAAAAATTTTATAAAATGTTTTATAGATGGCATTTGGATCCCAAAAAGTTGTCTAACATGTATCCTAACCTACAGTCTAAATGCTGGAGATGTGGTAGTTTAGATGCCACCTACTTTCATATGTGGTGGACTTGTAGAAATATAAAAGCTTTTTGGATTAAAATTTGGTGGAACATTCAAAAGATTTTTAAGAGAAAGATAAAGTTTTCTCCACAATTGTTTTTATTGGGTATTGTTGTAGATTGTGATACTAAAGAAACCAATCTGATGTTGAATTTGATAACAGCAGCACGGTTACTGGTGGGACAATACTGGAAGAAGGATAGTTTGCCTACTATAGAAGAATGGGTACTTAAAGTATCGAATCTTGCAGATTTCTACTTATTTGAAGGATCATTCACAAGAAAGATATATTTCAGTTTGGAGAAGATGGATAGATTATATTCAGAACAAATATGGGACTAAAAAGTTCCACTTAGCTTATGAGTAGATTTTAGAGGGATATTGTTATTAATTTTAGTATTAGTATTGATTATATTTTTGTTTAAGTTATTATTATTATGTTTTTAATAATTTGAATGTATCTATGTTAAAGGGAGTTAAAGCACATTATGAATTTGGTTAATTTTATAATGGATAATTTTAGTTAGAATATGATTATTATATCTATAACCCTGTATTCAGCTCTGGGAAGTGGAGGGGAAGGG